>NC_133537.1:269776237-270401237 GCF_048544455.1 Silene latifolia | reverse complement strand
CTAGGATTGTAAGATATAAACCAACTCGATCCATCACAAAAATAATTGCTTGCTTATAACTTGAGAATATGTTTGTATGATCAATTCCCATGAATCCCCTATGACCCCATGACACCCTAGTGCCTTTTATCAATTGTTTACATCCCTTTTAATTCATCTTGCTTGTTTACTTTCATTGCTATTTAGTTTAGTAATCTTCTACTTCAAACCCCAATTGTAAAACCCTTAAGACACCGCTAGTTGCAATAGAAATCTCATCTCAATTCCCGTCCCTTGGGGTCCGACCTTTACTTGCCTCTTTACTAATTGTAGAGTTGTTTGTGAAGTTATAAATTGTGTTTTGGTCTAGGTGCTCCTAATGACAAGTACTGAAAAACTAAAAACCCCACGAGGGAATCACACCGACCATTTAGATTTCCTTTAAGCATTCCCTTATTATAAACAATTTCCTTTAAGCATTTGTCCTTTATAATTCAAGCTTTCCATTTGTTATCTTGTTCTTCATTTTCAAATTCTTTTTCCTTTGTCAAGGTAATCTCATTTCTAGTATTATTTTTGTTATTCATTTGTTATTTCCATTACTAGTTAGCATGTTCATGTTTATCATTCTATATGTCATTGGTTTAGTTTTCATTATGAAAGAGTAGCTCTTTTGTCTAGGGATTAGGGGAGCCATGCATAAATAGTACATGTAAATATTGAATTGGGATGCTATAATATCGATTAAAAATTTCTATCATATGCTTGTATTGAATTGTTAGTCTTTGATTATTGGCCACAATCCTAGATTAAATTTGTTATGTCACTTTTATTATTCGAGAGGCACGAAATTGAATTAGACTAAGCATGTTTTAGTAGACCGAGCTAGTAATAGCAAGAGCTCACTAGAACCCGTTCTATGGTTGACAATAAGGCCGAGAGGTGGTTGTCATTAAGCCTAAACAATTCTCATTATTATCAATTTTATAGTTTGACATGAGCATTTACATAATTTTTATGGCAGGCCTGATTCCCCTGGACTCTTCTTTATTATTGTTTCCTTTCGTTACTTTATCATTGTTTTACAAACCCAACCAAACTATCATACGATAACCGATATTGATAGAAGTCACTCCATGAAAACTTGTTTAGAAACTCCCGTCTCCTTTTGTTCGACCCCTACTACTACATTCTTTTGTGTTTAGGGTATTTATCTTTGTTAGGTGCGCGACAGCCTATCAACGATGCTTACAAACGAAATCGACGTGAACGAAAGATGTAAAACCCTTCAATCTAGTCCTAGGAGTGATTGGAATAGTTGGAGAAGTTGTACGTAGTAAAGGTTTTAAAAGAATGATTAAGAAAATGATTAAGAAACCGTTAACACGTCTTTATATACTGCTCCAATTATTTTAATCTAAACCGCCCCTTCAGACCATTTACTCGACCGAGTACTCGATGTACTCGAGTGAGTAAGCCCAACTCGACCGAGTACCAACATACTCAATCGAGTACTAATGTTCCAAAACAGAACCCAACCTCAGCACACTC
Source organism: Silene latifolia (assembly GCF_048544455.1). NCBI lineage: Eukaryota > Viridiplantae > Streptophyta > Magnoliopsida > Caryophyllales > Caryophyllaceae > Silene > Silene latifolia. The sequence continues at coordinate 270,399,707 of NC_133537.1, read as the reverse complement.
GACAGCCTACTCGGCCGAGTAAGCTCTACTCGACCGAGTACCCCATGGTCAGAAACCTGTGGTATTACATGTATAAGATTGGTTGTGGTTAATTGTATAACATGTATCATCTGGATTGAGATTGCTTGAGATTATATCGTTGTTTTATTGTTGTTGTGGGACCATTTTCGGGAGATGGTTCCAACCCCATGTTCGCCTCTTGTGGCTCCCGTCACAAGGAGGATGTGCACATTTTTCATTTGGGTTCACTTGTTACGATGAGCGGGGATTTCGTGGGTAAGGCTGCGGTCCCCCACTGGTGGTGTGGGTTACCTATTTCGATGGGTAACCAGGTAGGGCTACACATTTTGGTGTATAATCAGTTACTGATGATTGATGGAGTTTGGAGGATTGTTTTGTTACTATTGTATTGGATTATATTATTGTGAATTCTTATTTTGGTTATACAGTTGACTGACCCCGTTTATTGTTTTCAAAATTGTGGTGATCCATTCAGGGATTGGTGAGCAGTTGGTTTAGTAGGTGATGGATGTGGATGTAGCTCGAGAGTTACAGATGGGACCGAGTCATCACCTTTATTTTAGCTAGCTTCCGTTGTCACTTAAACATTAGTTTCTTTTGGTTGTTTTTCGAAGTTGTAAACTGTTTTGTTTTGGACATTGATATATGACTTATTTCCACCATATTTCCCTTCTTCATTCATGCTTTTCGACTCCTATTGAGTCGGTTTTGTATGCCTTACCTTGCATTTTGCGCTCGATATCCGTATCTATGATTTTTGTGCCCCTCTTGCAGGATTTGAAGCGGTTATAGATAATCGGGCAAGAGAGGCGGTTCCGTGATTATGCATGAAAAAGAGAAGGTGAAATACTGCAGCAGTACTCTTTGCCGGCTGGCCAGCAGCCGGTCCACCGGCAGAGAGCACTGCCAGCTGCGGAGAGAAAGGAAAAAGCTGAGAGAAGTGTTCTCTGTCGGCTGGCCGGCAACCGGTCCACCGGCAGGGAACACATTCCCATACTTAGCCAAATTTTAGGAATTATTTCTGCCAAAATAGGAAGAGGACGCTATCGGTTGGGGTGCCCGGCAGCCGGTCTGCCGACACAGAACGACAGCTGCGACAAATTGGGCTATATTCCCTCTTTTTCCCTAATCCAATGAAATAGTATAAATACCCCTCCCCTAATCAATTGTAAACACAATACCCTAGATCTGAAATTACTACCTTAATCTTATGCAAACCCTTAATCAAAACTTCAATCTTTCCTTAATCAATCTTTAGTTACTTGTTGTTTTAGCTTAGAAATAGTATTGTTGGTTTGTTTACATTTAGTATTGGGTTGTAAATTGGAGATTGGTGAAGATTGTTCTTCCATTTAATCAAATATTGCAACTTTGTCTTCATTATTGGTATAATCTCTTCGTTGTTGTTATTTATCTTTCAATTGTTTATATATTCAAGTTATTTAGTTAATCCATCTTCATACTATGTCTCCTCTTACTTGTTACATGTCAAAGCATCCATCTTTTGTGTTTGTTATCAACAATATGTGTGAGTAGTGCTCTACTAGGATGGAGGGGGATCTCATATGGATTCATGAGGGTAGATCATAGCATAGAAGGATTATAATTCTTGAATTTAAGCATTTCAATTTTATTATGCATGCTAGGTGTTTGTGTTAATGCTTGAATGAGGATTTAATTGCTTCTACTATCTATCTTTTCTTGTTAAGTGAGAACTTGGCTAGTAAGTAGGATTGGCATGATAAAATTGTAGTTGAGTTGATTAGGTGAGGACTTAATCGATCTTAGCTTAGGGATTAGTCACATATCGAGAGATAGAGTCTTTTCTATGCTTTTGCTTTCGAATTCATCACCCTATGCATGTCTCCCCTTAACCATATGAGTGAGCCCAATATCCTAGTCTCTTAATTATTGTTAATCACCATCCATAGCATTTGTCTAATTTTTGTTGTTTAGTAGTTCTCTTTAGTTAATTAAACCAACTCAAATCTATTTTAGTTGAATTAAACTAGTGTCTAGGCAACCAATCTTAGAGCCATAATCTCCGTCCATTGGGTTCGACCCTCACATATTCGCGACATCCTCGTACACTTGTAAGGTTACAAATTAAAAACACGTGAAGTTTTTGGCAGCGTTGCCGGGGACGGCAATATTGGATAGGATTAGATGTTTTCATCTAGGCTTAGTTCTTTTATTTGTTGTTTGCTTGTTTGTTTTCTCTCCTTGTCCTAGTGCAACTCTTGCATTAGGACTATTTGATCTTTTGTTAAGTGCATGAATAGGTGCTACATCGGACCTCTTTTCCCACTTAATCACGAGATCGAGAAGACATTCCGGGCAAGAAGAAGATTAGCTCTTTCCGCAATTCGAGGATCTCCACCCTTTCTTAACCCACCCATTACCCAAAATTCCACAATTGATAACTTACACCAACCACCCTCTTCCTCCACCCAATCACCCCTTCACATTCCACATAACTCTCCACCACATAATTCTCCATCTCATAACTCTCCCATTAACTCACCAACTCACTCACAACATTCTAACCACACAAACGACCCTGAATCTCCACGAAACATTCTCATAAACGAAGACATGGCGGACCAACCTATGGGATATTACAATAGACCGGACCCCAATCGTGCATGTTCGGCTATCAACTATGGGGCCCTTGCTCCCAATACATTTGAACTCTGGCATCATGTAATCAACTACATGCAACAAGACACTTTCCATAGGATGAAGAATGAAGATGCACACCAACATCTTACGACCTTCAAGGAGAAAGCGGGTTCCATTAAGCATAATGGTGTGACGGAGGAGCAAATGCTCTTGATGCTCTTGCCCATTACATTGAAGGACAACGCTAAGAAATGGTTGAACTCCCATGAGCCAGGCACGTTCACTACTTGGGAAGCTCTATCCAAGGCATTCATCAACAAGTTCTACCCACCTTCTAAAACGACAAGAATTCGCCATAAGATTCAAAATTTTAAACAAAGAACAATGGAGTCTCTAAGTGAAGCTTGAGAGCATTTTAGAGACCTTCTAGCATCTTGTCCCACCATGGCATCCCGAAATTGATGACCACCCAAACTTTTTTTCAAACTCTTGAACAACGGTTCTGGGACATGATCGTGGCGGCATCGGGTGGAAATTTTGATGGAATAAGTAACATTCAAATCACGGAAATGATTCAAAACATTTCCGAGATGGAGAGTAGTTATGCTAGAGATATGGACTACAAAAGTGAAGGATCCTCCAAGGTAGAGACGGAGTATAAGGCGAAATTGGATGCCTTGACAAAGGAATTTGAAGAATTCAAATTAGCAATGAAGCATGGAGACTCGAAACATGCCAATGAAGGTGGACCTAGCCATTCCAAAGTTTACTACGTACAAGAACCTAGGTCCCCACCTATGCATTATCCTCCTCAAATGTTTTGCGATTATTGTGGCGGTGTGGGGCACACCATTGAGTATTGTTCATCTATTCCTCAAGAAGATCAACAAGAGTGCTTTTCTCATCAAGGGCAAGGTGCACCTAGGGTCTCCTACCAACGTCATGAGACCTTCTACCGCGCCTTCCCTAACCAAGACCTGAAGCTTTCATATGCGGGGCAACCATTGGACCCCAAATACCAATAACCTCAATATATGTCTCCATCCAAACCCGATAATTCTAGGCTATACAACCAAAAACATGGCCAAGGCTCCAACTACCGAGGCCAAAGACAACATGATAATCCAAACTACATCCCACCTCATCAAAGAGATAACTACCGCAACCAAAACTAAAACCCTCCATACCAACAACAAGGCTACAACTCTAACCAACAATCTCATCAACCATACAACCAACAATAAGGATACCAAAAACAAGGGTATCAACAATAACAAAATATCAACCAACCTCCACAAAACCAACAATACATAGAACCACCTAATCCCAACTCTTCCCTTGAGAAATTGCTAAGGGACGTGGATGCCAAAGTGGATAGTCAATTCAAAGCCTTGAAGACTGAACTATCAAACGTCCAAGCACATCAAAGGACTTTTGATTCATATATGGCAAACCAAAACCCTTCTTCTTCTCAAAGGGCTCCTCACTCATTGCCTCCTCAAGGTTCCCATCCTAGGGATGGACCACCACCACACCAACAAGAACATGTGGTGACCTTGAGGAGTGGGAAAGACTTGGAGGACCTTTACAAGGACTATGAAACTAAGAGGAAGAGAGATGTGATGAGAGATGGTGAGGAGAGTCCACCTCCCTCACCGTCAAGTCGGGTTGACCACACCAAGTAAGGGAAATTGGGTGACTATGTCGAGGATGATGACAATTTTGTTTTGGAAGAGATAGTGGTTGAAAGAGACCAAGAGAAAGTGGTTGAAAGAAATAAAGAGAAAGGTGAAGAAGCAAGTGAAGTGGCTAACACCAAGCAAGCCTCATATCCCAAAAAGATCATTAACTCTCCAATCCCATTTCCTAATAGAGGTAGAGCCATCAATGAGGAGAGGAAATTCTCCAAATTCTTGGACATGTTGAAGAAGCTTGAAGTTTCATTGCCTTTCACCGAGGTAGTGACACAAATGCCGCTCTACACAAAATTCTTGAAGGATGTGTTGACCAAGAAGAGAAGCATTGGAGGAGAAGGTCTTGTCTCTCGTAGAGGAGAATGTAGTGCAATCTTACTCAATCCCATGCCGGAGAAATTACAAGATCCGGGTAGTTTTTCCAACCCATGCACGGTGGGTAATCTGAGCATAAAAAGGGCACTTTGTGATCTTGGTGCTAGTGTTAGCATTCTACCTCTTCCCATTGCAAGGGAAGTTGGGTTACATGACATGATTCCCACCTCCATGACATTACAACTTGCGGATAGATCGGTTCAAAGACCGATGGGTGTGATTGAGGATGTACTGGTTAAGGTTGGCAACTTCTATATCCCGGCGGATTTCATCGTACTTGATAGTCCGGAGGATCAACAAACGCCAATCATTCTAGGAAGACATTTCCTAGCAACCGGAGATGTTCATATTAGTGTCAAAGAGGGGAAGCTCACCTTCAGGGTCGGAGGGAATGTTGTTGAATTCTCTTTGACCGGGGCCATGTCACATTCATGTTTGAAAGTGTCTACTCCATAGAAATGTTGGAAGAAGTTATTGAATAAGCTAAGGACAAGTGTTCGGGGGACCATTTAGAGGAAGACTATGAAGTTCTACCACCTATCTTGGATGAAGTTGAGGGTCCGAGACCTCCTAAGGGAGATCTCAAACCTTTGCCCCCTTCCCTTGAATATGCCTATCTTGATGAGGCACACTCCTTCCCCATGATCATCAATGCGGACGTAACGGCTTCCCAAAAAGAACAACTCTTGAAAGTCCTTAAGGAAAACAAGAAAGCCATTGGGTATAGCCTCGATGATCTCACGGGAATTGATCCCCGAGTGTGCATGCACTGCATCACACTTGAGCATGGATTCACGCGTTCCGCCCAACCTATGAGAAGGTTAAATGAGAAATTGAAGGAGGTGGTAAGGAAGGAAGTTGATAAGTTGCTTGAGGCCGGAATTATCTACTCCATCTCCGGGAGCGAATGGGTTAGCCCGGTTCAAATCGTCCCCAAAAAGGGTGGTATGACCGTGGTTGAGAATGAGGATGGTGAACTCATCTCCACCCGACCGGTCATGGGATGGAGGATGTGTATCGATTATAGGAAACTTAATTCCGCCTCAATCAAAGATCACTTTCCCCTACCATTTATTAATCAAATGCTCGAGAGACTTGCAAACCATGAGTATTTTTGCTTTCTTGACGGTTATTCCGGGTTTTTCCAAATACCCATTCACCCGGATGACCAAGAAAAAAATACTTTTACTTGTCCTTACGGTGTCTTCGCATATCGGAGAATGCCATTTGGACTTTGCAATGCTCCCGGGACATTTCAACGGGCTATGATGTCTATCTTTTTCGAGTTCATAGAGAAGTCTATGGAGGTGTTTATGGATGATTTTAGTGTCCATGGCACCTCTTTTGACGATTGCTTAAAGAATCTCTCCCTTGTTCTCCAAACTTGTATCCGATACAATTTGAAATTGAATTGGGAGAAGTGCCATTTTATGGTACAAAAGGGACTAGTTCTAGGACATGTGATTTCCAAGGAGGGGATCCAAGTGGACAAAGCAAAAGTTGAGGTGATTGAGAAGCTTCCCCCACCCACAAATGTCAAGGGTGTGCGGAGTTTCTTAGGCCATGCAGGGTTTTACCGACAATTTATCAAAGATTTTGCAAAAATCGCTAAACCCCTCACCCCACTTTTGGCTAAGGACACTCCCTTCATATTTAATCTTGTGTTGAAATTTTTTGTAGGCTCAAGCAAACCTTGGTATCGGCTCCAATTGTTCAACCACCCAATTGGGATATCCCCTTCCAATTGATGTGTGATGCAAGTGACTTTGCATTTGGGTGAGTTCTTGGGTCAAAGACATGATAAGAAGCTCTATGTAATAGCATATGTTGAACCATATAGATATATATGTTTATGTTTTGATGATGTCAAGAGTGCTTTATATTCTATATACTCGTTGGGCGTAATTGTTTGTTCAGTGTTTTAGATTGGACTTACTAATCGCAAGCATTAAAGAATTATGATGGAAGTATACAAGAACATATTGCGATCAAACCCTCAATTACGGATCAAGATATTACAAGATAGTGAAAGAGTTATTCAAGCGTCATAAGAAGATAAAGCTCATCTAAAGATTGATCAAGCTTGAATAATGAAGTAGCGTACACTCGAAGATCTCCTAACGAAGATTAGAATAGCGTAGGTGATTATCTCGTAATGGTAACGTAAGAATGGACTTCTTACATCGGTAAAGTTATGGCCTCACAGATATAACATTACTTATATAAGAGCTCAATGTTATAGCTCTTCTACTATAACATTGAGATGTCAAGTTTATACAATACACGACTAAAATGTTTTCAAATTGTTTTTTGAAAAAAAGTTTTTGTCTCTTTTAAATGTTTTAGCAAAATGTATTTATTTATTAAGGAAGCCCATATTCATATAGAGTGCGGTTTTATTTTAAACCTATGGTTGGTAATTATATTGGATCAACTTATGAGTTGAGTCATATTGCTAATTAGGGTTTCTAATATAGCATACTCTTAAACCCTAAATCTAACCTAATGTCAAGCTAGGGTTTCACGAAAAACAAGGCCTATGAGCCGGGTGGACTCTCGTGTAAACCTAATGATATAAGTTGATTATTGTTAAGATTTTATTCTCTAGAATTATCTTAACTTATCTTTTATATTTAGCTTGATATGGTTATTTATGATAAGATATTTTTGTTATGGAAAAATCTTATCATATCTTAAGATTTAAGGAAAAGATAATAGGAGAATAATTTATGGATTATCTTTTGGGTTATTCTCTATTATTTCCTAAAGATTTTAAGGAAAGAAATAATAAGATATGATTTGGTTACATATTTTATATTTCGGCTATCTAGGGTTTAAGGAAAATATATTAAGTATATATTTGATTAGATTATCTTATATTTATCCTATATCTTTTCTAAGAGATTGCTTAAATAAAATAAGGAAAGTTGTCATGATTTTTCCTTATTTTTTCGGCATATCTAGGGAACTAAGGAAAGAATATTAGGTGAATATATGATAAGATAATCTATTAAAAAATTATATCTTTTCCTAAGATTTTATGGATAAAAATAATAAGATATGATTCTATTTCCATATCTTATTATTTCGGCCTCTAGGGTTTTGAGAAAACCGAGTGCCATGCTTCCTCCTTTGCTATAAATACTTTACTCTTTGCTACATTCAAAAGTAAGACCTTTGAGCATAACTTTGAATTATTTTAAAAAGCAAAAATCGTGTTTTAAAGCAAGAAAACCGTTTTGTTATTTTAAAAGAAAGGTCGTGTATTTTATAAACTTGTGCATTCGTTCTTATTGTTATCGTTATAAGATAATAGTGCTTAATTGATTTCTTACTCGTTCATTAACGTGAACTTTTAAAAGAATCATTAGTGCTTTCTTATTAGCGTAAGTTAGTCACTCGAGTATTTAACGGTACTCATTGAGTTACAGCTAGAGTTAGTTGTACGAGTTGGGTTAGTAAATTTGTAATCCGTAGAAAGATACTAAATTTATTAATGGAGAATAGTGGACGTAGGTTTCGATTTGTGAAACTGAACCACTTCAAAAACCGTGTGTCTCCTTCTCTTTTGTTCGTTTGTTTACTTTGTTCTTACTTGATCATTAGTTAATTAGTTAAAGTTTAATCAATAAACTTTAAGTAATTAATTATATTTGTTGAACCATATAGCTTATATGTTTATGTTTTGATGATGTCAAGGTGTTTTATATTTTATATACTTGTTGCGTGTAATCGTTTGTCAAAGTGTTTTAGAATCAACTTATTACAAACGAGCAACAAAGAAGATTGTGATGATCGTATGAAAAGTTCAAGCCTCTATTCAAGATCAAACGATATAAAGATTCATTCAAGATTTATATGAAGACGAAGTCCGTCTAAAGATTAATCAAGCTTGGATGATGACATAGCCTACACTCGAAGATCTCCTTGAAGATTAGCATAGTATAGGTGATTATCTCGTAATGATAACCAAGAATGAGTTTCTTGAATTGGTAAAGTTATAGCTTTGCAGCTATAACATTACTAGTAAAAGAGCTCAATGTTATAGCTCTCCTACTATAACATTGAGATGCTGAGTTTTTATACACGACTTATATTGTTTCAAAAATTGTTTTGAAAATTGTTTAAAGTTTATTTTAAATGTTTTGATTAAAGTGTTTATATAATAAAGCCCGGTTTAGTGCGGAGTTTGGTTTTATGTTGGACGTTGACTAGTAGTTATTTTGGACCAACTTATGAGTTGGACCATGCTACTAATTAGGGTTTCAACATAGCCTCTCTTAAAACCTAAATTCTAACCTATATGTTAAGACTAGGGTTTGCACGAGTCACGAGGCATTTGAGCCGTGACATCTCGTATTACCTAGGGTATATTTGGTAAAGATTTTATTTTATAATAATATCTTTACATATCTTATATATCTTACTTAATATATTTGTTTATGATAAAAGATATTCTTGTTTTAGAAAATCTTATCATATCTTGGAATTTATAGTAAAGATAATATTTGAATAGATTATATTCTATCTCTTGGAATATTCTTTATTATCTTTTAAAGCTTTTAGAAAAGAGATAATAGAAGATATGATTTGTTTACATATCTTATTATTTCGGCTATTAGGGTTTGTGCAAAACCGAGTTGCCTACTCTTTTCTTCCTATAAATACTTTGCTATTAACAACATTTAAAAGAGAGACCTTAAGCATAAAAATTGTTCTTATTTTTCACAAAGCAAAATCGTATGTTTTCAAGTTGAAAAACCGTTATGTTATTTTTGAAAGGTCTTGTATTTTAAAGCTCGCATACTTGTTCTTATTGTTATCGTTATAAGATAATAGTGCTATAATTGATTTCTTACTTGTTCATTAACGTGAACTATTAGAAGAATCATTAGTGCTTTCTTATTAGCGTAAGTTAGTCACTCGAGTATTTAACGGTACTCATTGAGTTACAGCTAGAGTTAGTTGCACGAGTTGGGTTAGTAAATTTGTAATCCGAAGAAAGGTACTAAATTTATTAATCGAGAATAGTGGACGTAGGTTTCGACTTGTGAAACTGAACCACTTCAAAAACCATGTGTCTCCTTGTTCTTTCGTTTGTTTGTATATTTCGTTTACTTTCATTAGTTGATTAGTTAAAGTTTAATCAATAAACTTTAAATAATCAATTACATTCATACAGTCGAAAAAGCTTTCAAAAGTTTTAAAATCCTCAATTCACCCCCCCCCCCCCCTCTTTAAGTATTTTGGATCAATAGACTCTTCAATTGGTATCAGAGCCTCGCGCTCTTGATTGCCTAACCGCAAGGAGGCTGATCTATCTTGTTTTTCATTTATCTAATCGTTTTATATTCCGCTGCCTATCACGTGATAAATGGATTCCAAATATCTCAAGTGTCCCGTCTTTGATGGGAAGAATTATGGATTGTGGAAAAACATGATGACTCACTATGTGAAAGGTCACGATTGGGAATGTTGGAGGATTATCCAAAACGGGCCGCACAAAATTCTTGTGTCATCCGAGGAAGGCACTACCTTTGAAAAGAAAGAAGAGGACTATGTCGAGGCCGGCTACAAGAAGGCCGAAAAGAACTCCAAAGCAATAAGTCTCCTGCAAAACGGAATGACTTCCACAGAGTTTGATCGGTTTTCTTCATGCTCTACGGCCAAGGAGATATGGGATGGGCTTGAACTAGCTTATGAAGGTACTTCCATTGTTAGGAAGCACCGAATAGATTTGCTTATGCAAAAATATGAGCTATTCATTATGGAGCCTAATGAGTCCTTAGATAGTATGTCCGCAAGGTTTTCAAGCTTCATAAACGAACTGAAAAACCTAAGTAGGAAATTCAGTACTGAGGACATTGCTAGAAAGGTTCTTAGGAGCCTGACCAAGAAGTGGCGTGCTAAAGTCACTGCAATGTAGGAATCACGAGATTTTGAAAACCTATCCTATCCAGAACTCGTCGGTGCTCTTATGGCCCATGAAATTACTCTTAACAAGGATGACGCTGAACCAAGCCGTAGTAAGAGTATGGCCTTAAAGAGCGAAGAAGTTGACTATGAACTAGAGGATGAAAGGGTTCTGTTTGCACGCCGTTTCAAAAATAAAATATTTCGAAACAAACAAACAAAACCGTCCTACAACAACAACAACAACAAGTCATCCAACAAAAAGGTTACAGAATCAAAGTCATCTTTCGCAAATAGAGGTTGCTTCAAGTGCGGAGAATCTGGTCATATGATCAAGGATTGTCCAATATGGGAGAAGATAAAGGACAAGACAAAACGTGAGAAGACAAAGAGAGAATTCAAACAAGTTATGATGGCGTCGTGTTGGGGAGACCTTGACTCAGAAGATGACGAGGAATGTGAAGACGACGAAGTGGCCAACCTTTGTCTCAGCAGTGTTAGTCTTGACCTGATCTCCGACAGCGACGATGAAAGCACAAATTCTTACTCAAACTATTGCTTTATCGGATAATTAGACGAAGATGACGATGAAGAGGTAAGTTATCTTGAGCTTAAAAAAAGCGTTAAGAAATTGTCCAAAAGTGCTTTAATTAAATTCTTTGAACAATCTCTTGATAAGTGTCACGAACAAGATTTGGAATTGAAATATCTAAAGGAACAGATTCTCGAAATCGCGGAAGAGAATCATACTCTGAAGGCCAAAGCTAAGAAGTTGAAATATAAGGTTATAGCTGAGAAACAAACAACATTAGATTCTACTATGGCTGAAAAGAAGGAATTAGAGTCCAAAGTTATAGCTAATGAAGCTATAACTTCCGACCTAAAGCTTAACATCAAGCACCTTCAAGCCAAAGTTATAGCTAATGAAGCTATAACTTTAGAACTTAGAAAAGCCAAAGAACTTTTGGAAACTAAGGTCACGTCTGATGAAGCAGTGATCTTAGACCAAAATAAAGAGATAGATTCTCTTTCAAAGCAATTAAAGGAATCTAAGGCCGATATGATCAATGTTAAGAAACAACATTCCGATGTTTTATTCCTTCTTAACAAACGATTCCAAGACTTTCATGATAACTTTAAAAAGGATAATGATGTAGATCACACGAAATGTCAAGAGGAAATTAACACCCTAAAAGACCTACTTCTACACGCTAGAAAGGTCCATGATAAGTGGGAAGGTAGCACAAAAGTCCTAAACTTCCTAACCGAACAATCTGACAATAATATGAAGATGGGGTTGGGACATGAGTGCTACAGCCGTAGAGATCACTCTAAATGCAAATCAACACCTTCGGATTTTGATTTTAGAAAAAGGAAGTATCCTGATCTTCCTGAATACTTGATTTGCAATTACTGTGGTCATACGGGTCACATCCAAATCAATTGTGTCAAAATGGCTCATGATATACGAAAAAATGCCGACCATGCCAAAACTATTGACACGGTTGATGAGAATGATGAAACCCCCATTAAAGAACCTAACGAAGAAAGGAACAATAAATTTAGTTGGTTCTATGACATGGCCTTCGACTACAGCAAGAAACCTAGCACCTCACAAAACCCTTGTCGATCTCAACCTAGTAAACCTATTCACAAGGGAAACAGTCATGAAAGACCCAGAGAAATTCCTAGACCAAGAAAAGACCCTAACCCAAGAACTCCTCCCAAGCAAAATAAACCAAGGGTTAGAAAAACGGTTATTAGACAAGTGTGGATATGAAAGGATTTAGTATATAGATTAACTAATTATAAGGGACCCAACTTAGCTTGGGTACCTAAAAATTGTATCTAATCCTTTCTGCAGGAAGTAGTGAAAGAAAACAACCAATGGTATCTTGACAGTGGATGTTCAAGACACATGACCGGAGATAAGAACCTGTTTTTTTCACTCAAGCCCTTCAACGGAGGAAAAGTGACGTTCGGGGACAACAAAAAGGGTAAGATAATTGGCGTTGGCAAAATCGGAATTTCTAAGTCTCACGCGATCAGTGACGTTTATCTCGTTGATGGTCTAAAACATAACTTGCTAAGCATATCTCAACTGTGCGACAAAGGTAACAAAGTAGTTTTTCATACTGATAGTTGTCGCATTATTATTGAAGGAACTAGCAATGTTATTCTTGAAGGCCACAGGAAAAGAAATGTTTATATGGTAGATTTAAATGCTGTGCCTACTAACTCTTTTTCATGTATGAAAGTTACACTCGATGATCCTTGTCTATGGCATAAACGATTTGGTCACATTAGCTCACTAACCTTGAACAAACTCAAGAAGTGGGACTTGGTTGAAGGGTTACCTAAGATCAAGTTCGATCAAGAAAGGATGTGTGACACGTGTGCAAGGTGCAAACAAGTAAGATCATCGTTCAAACCGAAAAGAGTAGTAAGCACAAATCAAGCCTTGGAATTAGTACACATGGATTTATGTGGACCAATGAAGGTAAGCAGTAGAGGAGGATCCAGGTACGTCTTTGTTCTTGTAGACGATTACTCAAGGTATGTATGGCCTATCTTTCTTCATTCAAAAGACGAAACTTTTGATGAATTTGATTGTCTTATGAAACGTGTTTAAAACAAGTATAAGACTAATCTTGTATCTATTCGTACGGATCATGGCACCGAGTTTGACAATCAAGCTTTCATAGAATATTGTAAAGTTAATGTTGTAGGGCATAATTTTTCTGCACCAAGAACTCCTCAACAAAACGGTGTTGTTGAACGTATGAATAGAACTTTAGAAGATATGGCACGTACAATGCTTTCGTGTAGTGGTTTACCTCGTAACTTTTGGGCTGAAGCTATAAGTACTTCTTGCTACATCCATAATCGTGCTATGATCCAACCTATTCTTAAGAAAACCCCCTACTAACTCCTTAGAGGTCGACAACCTAATATCTTTCATCTTCGTTGTTTTGGGAGTAAATGTTTTGTTCACAATAACGGTAAAAACCGGTTAAGTAAGTTCGACCCTAGGAGTGATGAGGCGATTTTCATAGGATATTCAGATCATAGCAAGGCTTACAAAGTCTTCAATAAAAGAACTCTTTGTATTGAAGAAAGTGTCCATATCATCTTTAATGAGGATAGTGTGTTTGATAAGCCTGTACAGGATGAGGAAGAAGACTTGGATGAACCTGACTTCCGTCTCTCAAGAGACGATCCCCCGGAAATAGAATTAGAGGATAATGAGATTGAGGGAATGAATGATGAACTTGATCGTTCCTCAAAAGATGAAAAGGATAAAAGCAAAGTTATAGTTGATGATACTATAACATTGACTCAAAATAAGGACTCCCAAACCAATGTTATAGGGGATGTTACTATAACATTGAATCCAAATCAAGGTGCAGAGTCCGAGGTTATAAATAGTTATAATACAACACCCGGATTGGATTCAAGGGGAACTTCCTCTAATTCCGGTCCAAATGAAGTTGGGACAAGCTCAAATAACGATGATGAACCAAGCACTTCAACAAAGTGGAAATACAAGAGCTCACACCCCATGGACAATATTCTAGGGAATATTAAGGAGGGTGTTCAAACAAGGCGGTCCTTGAATAACTTCTGCTCTTTCTACTCTTTTCTATCCATGATAGAACCAAAAAATATCAATGAAGCTCTTGCTGAATCTGATTGGATTATAGCTATGCAAGAAGAGCAACAACAGTTCGAAAGAAACAAGGTTTGGCATTTAGTTCCTAGACCAAAAGATCGTTCAGTCATTGGAACAAGGTGGGTCTTTAGGAACAAACTAGATGATGCCGGAGTCATTGTCAGAAACAAAGCAAGATTGGTGGTCCAAGGTTATAATCAACAAGAAGGAATAGATTATGACGATACCTTCGCACCTGTCGCTCGTCTTGAAGCTATTAGACTTCTAATAGCCTTCGCTGCACACAAAGGCATGAAGCTCTTCCAGATGGACGTAAAGACAGCATTCTTAAATGGATATTTACATGAAGAAGTCTTTGTTGAACAACCTCCCGGTATTAAGAATATAAAATTTGAGGATCACGTTTTCAAATTAGATAAAGCTCTATACGGATGGAAGCAAGCACCTAGGGCATGGTACGATAGATTATCTAAGTTTCTACTTGACAGTGGATTTAGTAGAGGATCCGTCGACAAAACCCTATTTCTAAAAACTGAGGGTTCTGACCTTTTGGTTGTTCAAATTTACGTCGATGACATTATCTTTGGATCGACCAACCGAAGCCTATGCAAATATTTTTCTAAGTTGATGACTTCCGAGTTCGAGATGAGTATGATGGGAGAATTAAAATTCTTCTTAGGTCTGCAAATACAACAAACTGAAGAAGGCATTAAAATCCATCAACAGAAATATATTAAAGAATTAATTCGGAAATTCGGGATGGAAAACTCTCATGCAATGCCTACTCCAATGGTCGAGAACAAGAAATTGACATTGGATGATGACGGTAAATCAGTTGATGAAACTACTTACCGTGAGATGATTGGGTCACTGTTATATTTGACCGCAAGTAGACCCGATATTATGTTTAGCGTATGCGTTTGTGCGAGATATCAATCATCTCCCAAAGAATCGCATATGACGGCCGTAAAACGAATTTTACGATACTTAATTGGAACGGCCAACTTATATTTGTGGTATCCAATGGAGTGTAATTTTGATCTAGTCGGTTATTCTGATGCCGACTACGCAGGATGTTCTCTAGACAGAAAAAGTACGTCGGGTGTCGCTACTTTTGTCGGACCGTGTATTATTACGTGGGGTTCGAAGAAGCAAAATTCAATTGCCCTCTCAAATGCTGAAGCCGAATATATCGATGCAGGTCTGGTATGTACTCAACTTTTATGGCTTAAGCAACAATTACGTGATTATGGTATTGATGTAGGATGTATTCCTATTTTATGTGATAATACTAGTGCAATTATCATTTCTAAAAATCCCGCACAACTTTCACGTACCAAACACATTGAAATAAGACATCATTTTATTCGAGACCTTGTTGAGAAGGGGAATATAAAACTTGAATTTTGTAGTACTGAAAAACAATGGGCAGACATTTTGACAAAATCATTAGCTAGAGAACGATTTGAGACTTTACAGTTGGAAATTGGTTTAATCAGTGGTACCTAAGTTTCTATACACGTTCAATTTTCCTATGACTGACTAGTTAAGTTAAGATTGTATGACTGTGTCCGTATATTGCGTTGCATGAATAATTTCGTTATAGGAAATATATTTATCATAAATTTCTATTTGTTATTTAGAATTTAATTGTCTATACAAACTTAACTCCTTATCAAAAAAAATATTAAGACACACCATATCTTTTATATTTCCAATTCACAAAAATCTTTCCTAATTTGCTATCCATAGTACACGACTCAATATACTCCATATACAATTCAAATTCCTAATTCTTATCTTTTACCTTATTAAATCTATTACTTAATTTCCTATACCTATCATAACTCCTATTCCTATTTGACACTTTCCATAATTGCATACCACTTGCTATGACCTAGACCTAGACCACTCCTATATCTACCCCCTCCCTTGCGTGTAAACCGTACAACACACCCCACTTGCATACTTTTTATCCTCTCAAAATATTTACCATCATCACAATCTCCTCCTTTACACAACCATCACCATCACTTCCTTTACTCAACCATCACCATCAACATGAATCCCACCCATGCAAAAACCACCCGATCATCAACCCGTCACCACCAAAACCGCCACTTTCATAACCAAACATCACCACTACCACCACATGATCTCAATTCCACTAATTTTCCTTCACCTCAACCAAACCCAACTACGCCCCTGTTTCGTGGTCGGGACGAGTCGATGTCCGAAGGTAAAAGGCGCCGTCTTTTTAAAGGAAAAAATAAGGTAGTTGTTGATGAAAGTGAAGATGTGGAGGAACCTGAGGTTATTGTTCGGAATGGTGTTGCTCGTACCTTGCTTCGGGATGTTTCGAAAGCCGCAACAAAGGAAGGGTTAAATCGTGTTCAGCTAACTCATGACGAAAGCATCCTTGTTAATCGTGTTTTGAAGTATTCTATTCATGGAGGAAGGTACTATCCGAAATCTTGGTTGATTAATGTTCCCGCTCTTAAGTTCTTTGTTGATTTTCTTGATTTTCAAGGGTGGAGTCATATTAGTCAGTTTTCGGGTTCTATTTATCCGGTTGAAGTGGTTCAATTCTTTGCTAGTGTGTCAATTAAGAAGGGGGTTTTGCATGTGGTAGTTAATGGAGTTGATGTAACGGTCTCTATTTCGGATTTTTGCTCTGCTTTTTCGGTTCCCGATGACGGAATTGAAGTAAATCCGAGTCTTGAATGGTCTAATGTGGTGAGTGAAAAGGAGATGTTAGTTAAAAGGTATTTTGAGGAGGTTAGGACGGACGGAGGTAATATTGTGGTTCGTCCTCTCTCGGCAAAAATCAAGTTCCTCTTGAACTTTCTTTGGAACACAGTTGTGCCGAGGAGAGGAGGTCGAGATAAAGTGTCGAGTTATGAAGCTATCATGGTTTACTCTTGGTTGGAGGGACAAAAAGTGAATTTGGGAAGTGTCGTGTTGCACCGTATAATTCAAACAAGACTCACGGTTACCAAAGAGAAATTGAGTACAACAATCGACTTACCATACGGGATGTGGGTGTCTCGGTTGTTGGAGATAATATGAGTGGTGGGACAAGATAGTTACGGTGTAAGTGCACAGGATTGCATGTGTGATCGGTTGATCAAGCTTATGGGTCTTGTTGTTGATGGACCCGAGTTACTTCTTGTAAAGGATGTTGAGAAAACCCCGGGTGATTCGGGTTTGGGAGCTATGGAGGCGAAATTGGAAGGGTTTATGAGTGGTTTAATGGAGATGTTTGAGGAGCATTCAACTAACTTGGCTACGGTATTGTCTCGGGTTGGACCATCTCGGTCTTTAGAGTCGGGTTTGGATGCTTCTCGGGTATATTCTTGGATGGAAGTGGTGGATAAGAGGTTAGAGGGTTTTAAACGGGAATTGAAGGCAATCCGTGGGGAAGTGTTCCCACATGGTGACCGTCTTACTTTCCTCACGAGTCAAGGTGGAGCGTTGGTCATGCACGGAAAGGCTATGGCAAGTGATCAATCGCTTACATTGGAGGCCACGAAAGCTCTGTCCCTGAAAGTGCTCAACTTTGAAAGGAGTATTCAGACTCTTTCTTAGCTTGTGCGGAGTTCTTTCGATCGTCTTGATGTTTTAGAGCATCGTACTCGGCCCGACTACGTGAACCCTTACCGAACCTGCAACATTTGATCTCTCTCTGCCCTACCATATTTAGCTCCTTCTATTTTTTAGCTTTCTTTTTATTTTCTACTGGTGTGTTCAAACTTATCATTCGGCCCTTTTTGGCAATGCACTTGTGGATTATGGCCCAAGTGTTTCTTTAAACATGCGTTCTATTCGGCCCATCGGCTTTATGCATGTTTTCTTAAGTTTGTTTAATAATTAAACTTCTCGATGCTTTTAGTTATGTATGATAATATTACTTTCTATGACGTTTTATCTCTTGTCTCGTCTTAAATTATTCTAGTCATTTTTGATTTGTTCTTAGCTTTTCGATGATGTCAAAAGGGGGAAGAACGTCTATAGTAAGCATCTACCTAAGCTTGCTCCTTGTCAAGACCGATTGTCACTTAAAGTCCTTAAAGTTTCGGTTTTTGATAAATCGTGTTGATCTTGCGTTGATCTTTATTATTAAGATGACGGTATTATATTAAGGGGGAACTTTTTACTTAGTCACAAATTAGGAGGCTTGCCATCATCAAAAAGGGGGAATTTGTTGAACCATATAGCTTATATGTTTATGTTTTGATGATGTCAAGGTGTTTTATATTTTATATACTTGTTGCGTGTAATCGTTTGTCAAAGTGTTTTAGAATCAACTTATTACAAACGAGCAACAAAGAAGATTGTGATGATCGTATGAAAAGTTCAAGCCTCTATTCAAGATCAAACGATATAAAGATTCATTCAAGATTTATATGAAGACGAAGTCCGTCTAAAGATTAATCAAGCTTGGATGACGACGTAGCCTACACTCGAAGATCTCCTTGAAGATTATCATAGTATAGGTGATTATCTCGTAATGATAACCAAGAATGAGTTTCTTGAATTGGTAAAGTTATAGCTTTGCAGCTATAACATTACTAGTAAAAGAGCTCAATGTTATAGCTCTCCTACTATAACATTGAGATGCTGAGTTTTTATACACGACTTATATTGTTTCAAAAATTGTTTTGAAAATTGTTTAAAGTTTATTTTAAATGTTTTGATTAAAGTGTTTATATAATAAAGGCCGGTTTAGTGCGGAGTTTGGTTTTATGTTGGACGTTGACTAGTAGTTATTTTGGACCAACTTATGAGTTGGATCATGCTACTAATTGGGGTTTCAACATAGCCTCTCTTAAAACCTAAATTCTAACCTATATGTTAAGACTAGGGTTTGCACGAGTCACGAGGCATATGAGCCGTGACATCTCGTACTACCTAGGGTATATTTGGTAAATATTTTATTCTATAATAATATCTTTACATATCTTATATATCTTACTTAATATATTTGTTTATGATAAAAGATATTCTTGTTTTAGGAAATCTTATCATATCTTGGAATTTATAGTAAAGATAATATTTGAATAGATTATATTCTATCTCTTGGAATATTCTTTATTATCTTTTAAGGCTTTTAGGAAAGAGATAATAAAAGATATGATTTGTTTACATATCTTATTATTTCGGCTATTAGGGTTTGTGCAAAACCGAGTTGCCTACTCTTTTCTTCCTTTAAATACTTTGCTATTAACAACATTTAAAAGAGAGACCTTAAGCATAAAAATTGTTCTTATTTTTCACAAAGCAAAATCGTGTGTTTTCAAGTTGAAAAACCGTTTTGTTATTTTTGAAAGGTCGTGTATTTTAAAGCTCGCATACTTGTTCTTATTATTATCGTTATAAGATAATAGTGCTATAATTGATTTCTTACTTGTTCATTAACGTGAACTATTAGAAGAATCATTAGTGCTTTCTTATTAGCGTAAGTTAGTCACTCGAGTATTTAACGGTACTCATTGAGTTACAGCTAGAGTTAGTTGTACGAGTTGGGTTAGTAAATTTGTAATCCGTAGAAAGGTACTAAATTTATTAATCGAGAATTGTGGACGCAGGTTTCGACTTGTGAAACTGAACCACTTCAAAAACCGTGTGTCTCCTCGTTCTTTCGTTTGTTTGTTTATTTCGTTTACTTTCATTAGGTGATTAGTTAAAGTTTAATCAATAAACTTTAAATAATCAATTACATTCATACAGTCGAAAAAGCTTTCAAAAGTTTTAAAATCCTCAATTCAGCCCCCCTCCGCTCTTGAGTATTTTGGATCAATAGACTCTTCAATATTCATACAATCGAAAAAGTTTTAAAAGTTTTAAATCCTCAATTCACCCCCCTCTTGAGTATTTTGGATCGATAGACTCTTCAATTGGTATTAGAGCCTCGTGCTCTTGATTGCCTAACCGCAAAGAGGCTGATCTATCTTTTTCTTATTTATTTTATCGTTTTATATTCCGCTGCCTATCACGTGATAAATGGATTCCAAATACCTCAAGTGTCCTGTCTATGATGGAAGAATTACGGATTATGGAAAAACATGATGACTCACTATGTGAAAGGACATGATTGGGAGTGCTGGAGGATTATCCAAAATGGACCGCACAAAATTCTAGTTGCATCCGCTGAAAGGCACTGCCTATGAGAAGAAGGAAGACGACTATGTCGAGGCCGACTACAAGAAAGCCGAAAAGAATTCTAAAGCCATAAGTATATTACAGAATGGCATGACCTCTACTGAATTCGATAGGTTCTCTTCATGCCCCACGGCCAAGGAGATATGGGATGGCCTTGAACTAGCTTATTAAGGTACTTCCATTGTTAGGAAGCACCGTATAGATCTGCTAATGCGGAAATATGAGCTATTCAGTATGGAGCGTAATGAGTCCTTGGATAGCATGTCTGCACGGTTTTCAAGTATTATAAACGAATTGAAAAACCTAGGAAGGAAGCTTAATACCGAGGACATTGCTAGGAAGGTTCTTAGGAGCCTGACTAAAAAGTGGCGTGCCAAAGTCACAGCAATGGAGGAATCGCGAGATCTTGAAAACTTATCCTATCAAGAACTTATTGGTGCTCTAATGGACCATGAAATTACTTTAAAAGCCGATGACGCTGAACCAAGCAGAGGTAAAAACATGGCCTTGAAGAGCGAGGATGTCAGCTTCGACATAGAGGATGAGACCATATTTGTTGCTCGTCGTATTAAAAATAGGATCTTTCGAAACAAGCATACAAAGTCTAATTCTAACAACAACAAGTCCTTTAACAAGAAAGCAACAGAATCAAAATCATCATTTACTAACAGAGGTTGCTTCAAGTGTGGAGAATCTGATCACATGATTAAGGATTGTCCCACTGGGAAGAAAATTAAGGACAAGGCTCAAAGAGAAACGACTAAGAAAGAATTCAAGCAAGTCATGTTGGCGTCATGTTGGGGAAATCTTGACACAGAAGATGATGAGGAGTCAGAAGATGAAGAAGTTCCTCATCTTTGTTTAAGTAGCGTTATTCTTGACCTTATCTCCGACAGCGATGATGAAATCACGAATTCTCAATCAAACTATTGCTTTCTTGGAGAATCGGACGAAGATGACGATGAAGAGGTAAGTTATTTGGAACTCAAAAAACGCGTCAAGAAATTATCTAAAAGTGCCCTAATTGAATTTTTTGAGCATTCTCTTGATAAATGTCATGAACAGGATATGGAACTAAAGGATCTGAAAGAACAGATTCTTGATATTGCTGAAGATAATCAAATTCTAAAGGCAAAAGCTAAGAAGTTGAAATCTAAAGCTATAGCTGATTAAGCTACAACATTAGAAACTGCTAATGCTGAAAAGAAGGAATTAGAATCCAAAATTATAGCTAATGAAGCTATAACTTCAGATTTAAAGCTTAATATTAAGCACCTTCAAGCCAAAGTTATAGGTAATGAAGCTATAACTTTAGAACTTAGAAAAGCCAAGGAACTTCTTGAAACTAAAATCACATCTAATGAAGTAGTGATTTTAGACCAGAAGAAAGAGATTGATTCTCTCTCAAAGCAATTGAAAGAATCCAAAACTGAGATGATCAATGTTAAGAAACAACATTCAGATGTTGTGATTATTCTTAATAAAAGATTCCAAGACTTTCGTGATAATTATAAGAAGGATAATGACATAGATCACACGAAATGCCTTGAAGAAATTAAGAACCTAAAAGACTTATTTCTTCACGCAAGAAAAGTCCATGATAAGTGGGAAGGTAGCACAAAAGTTAAACTTCCTAACCGAACAATCTGACAATAATATGAAGATGGGGTTAGGACATGAGTGCTGCAACCGTAGAGATCACTCTAAATGCAAATCAACACCTTCGGATTATGATTTTAGAAAAAGAAAATATGCCGATCTTCCTGAATATCTGATTTGCAATTACTGTGGTCATACGGGTCATATCCAAGACAATTGTGTCAAATGTGTTCATGATATACGAAAAAATACCGAATTTGTTAAAACGGTTGACACAACAGTCGAAGACGAAAACTCCCCCACAAAAGAACCTAACGAAGAAAGGAACAATAACTTTCGTTGGTTCTATGATATGGCTTTTGACTACACCAAGAAACCTAGTACTTCACAAACTCCTTGTCAACCCAAACAAAGTAAACCTAACCACAAGGAGAATAGTCAAGTATGACCTAGAGAAATCCCTATACCTAGAGAAATTCCTAAATCTAGAACCCCTCCTAGACAAAACTACTCATGGTATAAAAAGACGACCATTAGACAAGTCTGGGTACGAAAGGACTTAGTATATAGAGTAACTAACCATAAAGGACCCAACCTAGCTTGTGTACCTAAAAACTATATCTAATCCTTTCTGCAGGTAATAGTGAAAGAAAACAATCAATGGTATCTTGACAGTGGATGCTCAAGACACATGACTGGAGATAAAAATCTGTTTCTTTCACTCAAACCTTTCAACGGAGGAAAGGTGACATTCGGGGACAATAAAAAGGGAAAAGTGATTGGTGTTGGGAAAGTTAGAATTTCTAAGTCACACGCAATCAATGACGTCTATTTAGTGGATGGTTTCTAGCATAATCTACTTAGCATATCACAACTATGCGACAAAGTTCCTCTTGATGATCCATTTGTGGCACAAACGGTTCGGCCACATTATCTTACTAACCTTGAACAAACTCAAGAAGTGGGACTTGGTTGAGGGGTTACCTAAGATCATTGTTCAAACCTAAAAGAGTAGTAAGCACAAATCAAGCCTTAGAACTAGTACACATGGATCTATGTGGTCCTATAAAGGTAAGGAGTAGAGGAGGATCCAGGTACGTCTTTGTTCTTGTAGATGATTACTCAAGGTATGTATGGCCTATCTTTCTTCATTCAAAAGATGAAACGTTTGATGAATTGGATTGTCTTATGAAACGTGTTCAAAATAAGTATAAAACTAATCTTGTATCTCTTCGTACGGATCATGGCACTGAATTTGATAACCAAGCCTTTATAGAATATTGTAGAGTTAATGGTGTAGGACATAATTTTTCTGCACCAAGAACTCCTCTAATAAACGGTGTCGTTGAACGTATGAATAGAACACTAGAAGATATGGCTTATACAATGCTTTTATGTAGTGGTTTACCTCGTAATTTTTGAGCTGAAGCCATTAGTACTTCTTGTTATATCCATAATCGTGCTATGATTAGACCTATTTTTAAGAAAACCCCCTATGAACTTGATGTGACCATAATTAGCGCACATTTAGTCCCCTAATTGAGCCTATTTTGCATACTATTATAACATTCTATGGCCATTTTATCCGTCGAAACCTTCCTATTTGCTTTTCTATCGCATTTCATATGTTTTGTAGAAAAGGAGAGAATAAGGCGGAAATTCCCGTCTTTCATGCATATTTGGAAGCTACTTGACGATAATAGATGGACTAGTATGAAGAGGAAGCAAGGACTAAAGACCAATCTCGAAAGAATAAAATGGAAATGAGCAAAAAGGGAAGAAACGAAGAAGAACCATTGCTGAAGAACAATCCGAGCGGATTGTCTTAAATCCGCCCGTCTCATCACCACAATCCGAGCGTCCTTCCCTCTAATCCGCTCGGATTGCCCCACTAGAATCCGTCCGGATTCCCCTGAATCCGCTCGGATTCCCTTACCAGAATCCGGCCGTCCCGACTCCCATCCGCACGGATTGTAGCACAGCACGTTTTCATTCTTCTAGCAACGATAAGAGAAGCCCTTCTCTCGGACAATCCCGGAGTCTCCTTGCTCAACTTAAAAAGTGTAATTACTAGTTTAGCCCTTAGTTAACCCTAATGCATCCTCCCTAATTTCCACTATAAATACTCCATCTTTGTAATTAATCAAGCATCAAGTTTTTAGAGTAGAAAATCCTTCTTTAGATTAGATTAGGAGTAGATTAGAATAGATTACTCTTTAATCTTTCCACAAATTACACATTAATCTCTCCTTAATTATTGTTCAAGTTTATTATTCAAGTTTATTATTGGGTAATTGAAGATTATTGGGTTATTATTGGGAGATTGACAACCTTCCATCAATCATCAAGTTTCTTCTATTATTCTTTGCTTTATTATTTGGATCATCTCAAGTTTGGTATAATTCCTTTACTCTATAATCTTTATTGTTCATTTCTTCATTCTATTATCATGTTTATACTTGTTGTGATGTTTGATACCATTAATGACATGTTTCCCATGATAATGAGTGAGTAGTCTTTTAGCTAGGATTAGTGGGTAATTAGGGGAAACCAACATGGGATTGATTCATGCTTAATCTAATATGTTCACATGATCAAATTGCTTGCTTGTTGTGATGTCAACTTTATGCACATGTTATGTTTGATGAAATGCTAAGCCTATGAATCCTTGCATTTTTACCATCTCTTATCTACTCAACTTGACTCGTAAGATATAACCCAACTCGAGTCTTGTTAAGACCATGCATAGAAGTTGATTAGGAGGAAAGTAAGTCGACTTGTAGGTGTTGTACAATCTAATCGATTCGGCTCCGGGACCCAACTCTTCCTAAGAACCGTAAGATATAACCCAACTCGGTTCCTCCACAACATTAATTGCTTGCAACCTTGTAAACATGTTTGTATGATCGACACCATGAATTCCCTATGACCCCATGACATCCTAGCACTTTTAATCAATTGTTTACATTTCTTAGTTCATTGTTTGCTCTACTTTGTTACTTTCATTAGTTTAGACACAACTACAAACCCAACCAAATTGTGACACTAGCATAAATTGAGATAGATAGACTTAGAACCCAAAGCACACCGTCCCATGGATCGACCTCGACTTACCGCTAACTAGTTGTATGTTGAGTATTATAAATTATGTTTGATTGGATGTGACCCGACGACACCACCCTTATCAAAATGGCGCCGTTGCCGGGGATGGTGCTAAGTGATTAAGTTCTTACTTGTTTGTCTATTTTGATTTTGCTTTCACCTTGAGGAACTTGTTCCTCAAGGTTCGTTTTTACCGTTTTCTTGTAGATTCCATGTTTTTAGTTGTATCTTTATCTTGGCTATGATGATGACTCAAGACATGTGTTATGGAGTATGTGGTGGATCGTTTGAGTATGACTATGGGTATGGGGAGTTTGAGGAGCAAGTCAACACAAACCTACCTTATTATTTGTACAACGAAAATCCTAACCACTACCCCAATTTTTCCCACCAAAATCACCACACCCAATATCAACAACAACCACCCACCCAATACCCATTTCACAATGAACTTCAATTACCACAATACAACCACTTTCACACCTACCCACAACAAGAAGATGAACCCATTGAAAATGTGATTCTCCAAATGATGGGAGATCAACAAAACTTCTTCAAACAAATGCTAGAGGAGAGCCAAAAGAGCGACAATGTTCTTCAAGGCATTGTTGCCCAAGGTGAGGAGTTGGAGATTCAAATTGCCCAAATGAGAGAATCCCAAGAAACCACCCCCCACCACTCCTTAGACATTGACCATGAATGTGAGTTTGAAGGAGTTACCTTTGATGAGAAGTGGGAAGAGCCAACCTCTTTGGGCTCTTGTGAGTATGAAAGTGTGGTATTTGATGATGAAGACATGAGGTTGAGTAAGCCAAATACTCTTAGCCTTTGTGAGTATGAGGGTATGTCATTTGAAGTAGATGTTGAGGTGTTGGAGAAAGAGTTGGTGAAGAAGAGTGAAGCCCCCATTTATGATTCTTATGGAGATAGCGATGATGACGAGCCTAAGGGATGGACTTGTAATATCACCTTGCTTGAGGAGCCTATCCTTGAGACATTTGAGATATCCTATCATGAAGGTGAATGTCCTTTCCCTATCTCCCATGAAGACTACTTGACACCTACCATGGAGCCAATGATTATTGAAGAGGATATGGTGGACCTTCTTCAAAAGGTCAAGGCATCATACAAGAGCTACTTGGTAGCAAAGCTAAAAGAGAAACTTGCACGTGAAGCTACTTGTGGAAATTTGGCATCCACAATGCCAACTTCTAAGGAGCTCGATCATCAATGTTATGAAAATTCTCCTTCTACCTTGGAAGGATTGAATAATCAAAATGCTATCATCGTCACCAAAATTGAAGAAGAAGGTGGTAAGTGGAAATCTTCGGATGGACATGAACCATACTTCATACCTAGTGTTGACAAGAATCATGGGCTTATTACTTTGAAGCATTGGGAAAGCTCTAGTGCCAAGGACAAGGTGAAAGAAAAGATATATGACAAACTTCCTTGGCCGAATTTCATGTTCAAATGGAGCAACCCATACTTATGCTTATTTGGATCTTGTTCGCAAGCTTTTGATCTTCTATTGAGAGCCTTGAGCTCTATGGACAAGAATTTCTACAATTTGAACTAGTTTGGTGGAGTCCTACCTCAAACCACCATTTGTAAGATACCCTTTCCTTTCACTTTGCATTACATTTCCACTTGCATTTAGTTATGTACATATACATTTAGCTTGCATTTGTATTATATTTCATATTGCATTTACATTAGCTAGTCCATATAGTATAGTTGCATTGTAATATACCTCACATGATTCATGCATATAGACTAGAATTCATGCATAGTCACTAATGGCCAAACCTATTCATTTCTACACTAGAAATAGTGTTTAAATCGGTTTGGGGAGGTTTGATCATAAGTGACCATAGTTTAAAACATGCATCATATAATATAGTTTAGATTGCATTCATTTGTTATATATGTCATATAGAATTGCATTTAGTTAGAGCATGCATTCATTCATACCATATCATTGCATTTGTACTTTATTTCAAAAAAAATCAAAAATCCAAAACCATGTATTTCTTTTTCATTCCTACTCCTACATGTACATTGAGGACAATGTCCAAAATAAAGTGGGGGATGGGAATTTATATTCCAAAAATGCATAAAAATTGAAAAATTTCGAAAAATCACAAAAATATGTCTTTTAATTTCATAAAAACAAAAACCATAAAAATTTGAAAAAATTGAAAAATCCAAAAACAAGTTCATTTCCTTTTGTAGTGTAGTCTTGTATATATTATTGTATATATTGTGTTTGTTCTATCCTTGTTCACATTGATTGACTACGCCACATCCGAGACATGAGGATCATGAAGACCGCATGGTATGATCTTTCCAATCTCCTTTTTCCTCTTTATGTTAATGACTATGTGGCCTTATTTTGATTGATGCGGTAAAAACAATGTAAATTTAGGACTTGCATTTAGTTTATATGTCATATTAGTTGGTAGAATCATTTGCATTAGGATGTTTATATGCTAGTTGCATCATGGCATGTAGTTGCATGTTAGAAAATTTTGCGAAACCGTCTATTTGGGAAGCTTGACAAGTGTATATAGGCCCTAGTAGATGCTTTTTCTTCTTAAGACTTTGCTTGTTAGAATACTTGTAAAACACCCTAGGACGTGTCATGCTAGTATCCTTTGACCCATGGATTAAGGCCGAGTCAAGAGTACCTTGTGGTGTGATAACTCCTTGGCTACCGTTTATTCCAAGGTGACCCTTGAAACCATGCATACTTCCATCATTCATCCATGTTCTACCACATTTTTGTCATCAAAGGGAATGGGCACAAAAAGAAATCAATTTGAGTTCAATGAAAAGAAAAGTGAAAGAAAGTTTGCAAAATGCATCAAAAGAAAAGAGGAGCAAAAATAAAACTCCTATGCTTCAAATATAAGGCACCCTCACTACATATGGGGTGACTTTGAAAATGTTCAAAAAGAAATGCAAAAAGTTGTCAAGTATTGAAATGCCAAAAATCAAAAGAAATGGCAAGAAGGTGTTCTCAAATGTCAAATGCCACAAGAAATTGGGGGGAAAGCAAAAACAAAAGCAAACTCCCAAATGAAACTCAAATTTTATTGATCCCTTTATCCATCGTATCCATTTTTGTGCATGGTAGAGAGGGGACGACCCTTCTTCTTGTCTAGGCAAGAGGGGGAATTCCGCGATCCTCCAGTGTTTCTAACACCATAGGGAGTCTACTCTTGACAAAAGCATTTAACGATTGAGGACAAAGGTACCCTAGCTTGACACAACTTGGAGGTGATTTATTGGTATCCTTCTAGGCTTAGTAGTTTGAAGAAATTGCATCTATGAAGGATTGTGTACCCTTGAATTGCTTCCCTTGTAGATAATTTCCGCCACTTAGATGAGGAAAGTGGCTATTCTTTTGTAGATGCATCCATTACTTGATTTTGTGTGCTTAATGATTGGATGTGTCGCCATTTTGGCAAGACCCACCTTGCCTTGCAAGAAGGCATCCTACCTCATGGTTGTCTTGTTGTGAGTTGAAGGGGCGGAGTGAGACCCGCTAATTGTCTTATATCGGCTATATTACTAGTTTAGTTTAAATAAAGGTCTAGTTTTAGTCACCTCTTTACTCGGGACGAGTAAAGGTTCGGTTTGGGGATATTTGATGTGACCATAATTAGCGCACATTTAGTCCCCTAATTGAGCCTATTTTGCATACTATTATAACATTCTATGGCCATTTTATCCGTCGAAACCTTCCTATTTGCTTTTCTATCGCATTTCATATGTTTTGTAGAAAAGGAGAGAATAAGGCGGAAATTCCCGTCTTTCATGCATATTTGGAAGCTACTTGACGATAATAGATGGACTAGTATGAAGAGGAAGCAAGGACTAAAGACCAATCTAGAAAGAATAAAATGGAAATGAGCAAAAAGGGAAGAAACGAAGAAGAACCATTGCTGAAGAACAATCCGAGCGGATTGTCTTAAATCCGCCCGTCTCATCACCACAATCCGAGCGTCCTTCCCTCTAATCCGCTCGGATTGCCCCACTAGAATCCGTCCGGATTCCCCTGAATCCGCTCGGATTCCCTTACCAGAATCCGGCCGTCCCGACTCCCATCCGCACGGATTGTAGCACAGCACGTTTTCATTCTTCTAGCAACGATAAGAGAAGCCCTTCTCTCGGACAATCCCGGAGTCTCCTTGCTCAACTTAAAAAGTGTAATTACTAGTTTAGCCCTTAGTTAACCCTAATGCATCCTCCCTAATTTCCACTATAAATACTCCATCTTTGTAATTAATCAAGCATCAAGTTTTTAGAGTAGAAAATCCTTCTTTAGATTAGATTAGGAGTAGATTAGAATAGATTACTCTTTAATCTTTCCACAAATTACACATTAATCTCTCCTTAATTATTGTTCAAGTTTATTATTCAAGTATATTATTGGGTAATTGAAGATTATTGGGTTATTATTGGGAGATTGACAACCTTCCATCAATCATCAAGTTTCTTCTATTATTCTTTGCTTTATTATTTGGATCATCTCAAGTTTGGTATAATTCCTTTACTCTATAATCTTTATTGTTCATTTCTTCATTCTATTATCATGTTTATACTTGTTGTGATGTTTGATACCATTAATGACATGTTTCCCATGATAATGAGTGAGTAGTCTTTTAGCTAGGATTAGTGGGTAATTAGGGGAAACCAACATGGGATTGATTCATGCTTAATCTAATATGTTCACATGATCAAATTGCTTGCTTGTTGTGATGTCAACTTTATGCACATGTTATGTTTGATGAAATGCTAAGCCTATGAATCCTTGCATTTTTACCATCTCTTATCTACTCAACTTGACTCGTAAGATATAACCCAACTCGAGTCTTGTTAAGACCATGCATAGAAGTTGATTAGGAGGAAAGTAAGTTGACTTGTAGGTGTTGTACAATCTAATCGATTCGGCTCCGGGACCCAACTCTTCCTAAGAACCGTAAGATATAACCCAACTCGGTTCCTCCACAACATTAATTGCTTGCAACCTTGTAAACATGTTTGTATGATCGACACCATGAATTCCCTATGACCCCATGACATCCTAGCACTTTTAATCAATTGTTTACATTTCTTAGTTCATTGTTTGCTCTACTTTGTTACTTTCATTAGTTTAGACACAACTACAAACCCAACCAAATTGTGACACTAGCATAAATTGAGATAGATAGACTTAGAACCCAAAGCACACAGTCCCATGGATCGACCTCGACTTACCGCTAACTAGTTGTATGTTGAGTATTATAAATTATGTTTGATTGGATGTGACCCGACGACACCACTCTTATCAGAACTCCTTAGAGGTCGCAAACCTAATATCTCCCATCTTCGTTGTTTTGGGAGTAAATGTTTCGTTCACAATAACGGTAAAAATAGGTTAAGTAAATTCGACCCTAGGAGTGATGAGGTGATTTTCATAGGATACTCAGATTATAGCAAGGTTTACAATGTCTTTAACAAGAGAACTCTATGTATTGAAGAAAGTGTCCACGTTATTTTTGATGAAGATAATGTGTTTGATAAGCCCTTACAGGATGAGGAAGAAGACTTGGATGAACCCGACTTTCGCCTTTCTAGAGACGATCCCCCGGAATTGGAGTTGGAGGACAATGAGATTGAAGGAACAAGTGATGAAATTGTTCATTCCTCAAAAGATAAAAAGGAGAAAACCAAATTTATAGTTGATGATACTATAACATTAACTCAAAATAAGGACTCCCAACTTAATGTTATAAGTGATGTTACTATAACATTGAATTCAAGTTAAGGTGTAGAGTCCGAAGTTATAAACGGCTCTAATACAACACCTGGATTGGATTCAGGAGGAACTTCCTCCAATTCTGAGCCAATTGAAGTTGGGTCAAGCTCAAATAATGAAGAAGAACCAAGTACCTCAACAAAATGGAAATACAAGAGCTCACACCTAATGGACATTATTCTTGGAAATATTAAGAAGGGTGTTCAAACAAGACGATCCTTGAATAACTTATGCTCCTTCTACTCATTACTATCCATGATAGAACCAACAAATATCAATGAAGCTCTTGCAGAATCAGATTGGATTATAGCCATACAAGAAGAACTTCAACAGTTTGAACGAAATAAGGTTTGGCACTTAGTTCCTAGACCTAAGGATCGATCTGTCATTGGTACAAGATGGGTTTTTAGGAACAAATTAGATGATGTTGGTGTCATTATTAGAAACAAAGCAAGATTGGTGGTCCAAGGCTATAATCAACAAGAAGGGATAAATTATGACGAGACTTTTGCACCTGTTGCTCGTCTGGAAGCTATTAGACTTCTAATAGCATTTGCAGCACATAAAGGAATGAAGGTCTTCCAAATGTATGTCAAGACAACATTTCTGAATGGGTATCTACAGGAAGAAGTCTTCATAGAACAACCCCCTGGATTTAAGAATAGCAAATTTGAAGACCATGTCTTTAAATTAAATAAAGCCCTATATGGAATAAAACAAGCACCAAGGGCATGGTATAACAGATTATCAAAGTTTCTACTTGACAGTGGATTCAATAGAGGATCTGTTGATAAAACCCAATTTCTAAAATCCGAGAGCTCTGACCTTCTGGTTGTCCAAATCTATGTTGATGATATTATCTTTGGATCAACCAACCGAGGCTTGTGCAAGTATTTCTCTAAGTTAATGACTTCTGAGTTCGAGATGAGTATAATGAGAGAATTAAAATTCTTCCTAGGTCTACAAATTCAACAAACTGAGGAAGGCATCAAGATTCATCAACGAAAATACATTAAGGAGTTAATTAGAAAGTTCGGTATGGAAAATTCCCATGCTATGTCTACTCCAATGGTCACAGACAAGAAATTAACTTTAGATGAAGACGGTAAGTCAGTTGATGAAACAACTTACCGAGGTATGATTGGGTCATTGTTATATTTGACTACAAGTAGACTAGATATCATGTTTAGCGTATGCGTTTGTGCGAGATATCAATCATCACCCAAAGAATCGCATATGACGGCCGTAAAAAGAATTTTACGATGTCTTATCGGCACGGCTAAACTTTATTTATGATATCCGATGGAGTGTAATTTTCACCTAGTTGGTTATTCTGATGCCGACTACGCCGGATGTTCTCTAGACAGGAAAAGTACATCAGGCGTTGCCACGTTCGTTGGACCTTACATTACTACATGGGGTTCAAAGAAGTAGAATTCAGGTGCCCTTTCAACAGCAGAAGCCGAATATATTGCAGCAGGACTGGTATGTACTCAATTATTATGGCTTAAGCAAAAATTACGTGATTATAGTGTTGATGTAGGTTGTATTCCGATCTTATGTGATAATACGAGTGCTATTATTATTTCCAAAAACCCTGCGCAGCACTCGCATACCAAACACATTGAAATTAGACACCATTTTATACGAGACCATGTTGAGAAAGGGAATATAAAACTTGAATTTTGTAGTACTGAAAAAAAATGAGCAGACATTTTGACAAAGCCTTTAGCTAGAGAACGTTTTGAGACTTTAAGGTTGGAAATTGGTTTAATCGGTGGCACCTAAACTATCATGATTATTTCCTAACCGTATGACTGACTAGATTTGACGAGATTGTATGACTGTGTTCGTATTTTCCGTTGCAAGTACATTCTTATGTAGTATTTTATTATCTTATGAGAATATTCCGTTTGCTAGTCTGTTATATTTTGTGTTGTATACAAACCATAATTCTTGTTCATCACTTATACATTCTAAGGTTTAGACATTCATAAACCAATAACATTCATTATTGGTTTCATTTAGGATGTGAGTAGTACTCCTTATATGGCATGTAACATCAAATTGAATATGCATGAAATTTGTCTCTTATTACCTGTATACACTCGGGTTTGTGGTGGCGACACATGTGGAGAGGCGACACTTCCTTTACGTTTTACCTATTAACCTCACATTAGCCAAATTTGCCTTGTTTTGACCTATTTATTCTACTACATTCCATATGGCCTACCCTTGTCAAGATAGTCTTGTTGGTAAGTTTGAAAGTCTTGTTGTGGTCAATTTTGTTGCTTTTGTGATGGATATTGGAAGGAATAAGAAAAAAGGATGGAATGAAACAAAAAAAGAAAGAGAAAAAAAGGAGAAAAATGATACTATAAAAGATGGAAAGGCAAAAATCTCTTATTACTCCTATTCTTATTCATTTCCATATTACTTGAGGAGAAGTACTTGTTGATGTAAGTGAGTTTGTGCCATACTTGGCATGGTGTATCATCTTGCATGTTGGGTTGGAAAGTGGAATATAGTTACTTTTGGTTGTGATTGGTGCTAGCTTGGCTTTTACCTCCACATAGCCAAATTATTTTGCCCCTTCTTGCCCATATACCTCACCTCACATTACTTTGTAAGTCCTCGACATGTGTTTTGGACCTCGATTGGTTGGAGTGTATATGTACGGTATCTAGAGATATCTATCATGTTAGATTGCATGCATGCTTTTGTAGGTCGCAGTTATTGAGTGATTTTCCTTCTCTCCTACAAAATCTATACTCAACTTGGTTTGTATTACACACTCTATATTTAGAGCTTGCTTATATTGAAATCGTTCTTATACTATAATATGTGCTTTTATTAATATTTCTTGCCTCGGTTGATATCATTCTAGTCGTTTTATGTCTGTTCTCGTTTTTTTGATGATGTCAAGAGAGGGAAGAAATGACCATGATTTAGTATTTGCCTAAGCTTGCTCCTTGTAAGAACCTTTAATCTCTTAAGGTCCTTAGATGTTGTACTTTGTATATAATTTTTTGATCTTGCGTTGATCTTTATATATAAAGGCGACGGTATTATATTGCGGGGGAACTATATACTTAGTCACAATTTTAGGAGACTTGCTATCATCAAAAAGGGGGAATTTATTGAACCATATAGATATATATGTTTATGTTTTGATGATGTCAAGAGTGCTTTATATTCTATATACTCGTTGCGCGTAATTGTTTGTTTAGTCTTTTAGATTGGACTTACTAATCGCAAGCATTAAAGAATTGTGATGGAAGTATACAAGAACATATTGTGATCAAACCCTCAATCACGGATCAAGATATTACAAGATACTGAAAGAGTTATTCAAGCGTTATGAGAAGATAAAGCTCATCTAAAGATTGATCAAGCTTGAATAATGAATTAGCCTACACTCGAAGATCTCCTAACGAAGATTAGAATAGCGTAGGTGATTATCTCGTAATGGTAACGTAAGAATGGATTTCTTACATTGGTAAAGTTATGGCCTCACAGCTATAACATTACTTATATAAGAGCTCAATGTTATAGCTCTTCTACTATAACATTGAGATGTCAAGTTTATACAATACACGACTAAAATGTTTTCAAATTGTTTTTTGAAAAAAATGTTTTTGTCTCTTTTAAATGTTTTAGCAAAAAGTATTTATTTATTGAGGAAGCCCATATTCATATAGAGTGTGGTTTTATTTTAAACCTATGGTTGGTAATTATGTTGTATCAACTTATGAGTTGAGTCATATTGCTAATTAGGGTTTCTAATATAGCATACTCTTAAACCCTAAATCTAACGTAATGTCAAGCTAGGGTTTCACGAAAAACAAGGCCTATGAGCCGTGTGGACTCTCGTGTAAACCTAATGATATAAGTTGATTATTGTTAAGATTTTATTTTCTAGAATTATCTTAACATATCTTTATATTTATCTTGATATGGTTATTTATGATAAGATATTTTTGTTATGGAAAAATCTTATCATATCTTAAGATTTAAGGAAAAGATAATAGGAGAATAATTTATGGATTATCTTTTGGGTTATTCTCTATTATTTCCTAAAGATTTTAAGGAAAGAAATAATAAGATATGATTTGTTTACATATCTTATATTTCGGCTATCTAGGGTTTAAGAAAAATATATTAAGTATATATTTGATTAGATTATCTTATATTTATCTTATATCTTTTCTAAGAGATTGCTTAAATAAAATAAGGAAAGTTGTTATGATTTTTCCTTATTGTTTCGGCATATGTAGGGAACTAAGGAAAGAATCTTAGGTGAATATATGATAAGATAATCTATTAACAAATTATATCTTTTCCTAAGATTTTATGGATAAAAATAATAAGATATGATTCTATTTCCATATCTTATTATTTCGGCCTCTAGGGTTTTGAGAAAACCGAGTGTCATGCTTCCTCCTTCGCTATAAATACTTTACTCTTTGCTACATTCAATAGTAAGACCTTTGAGCATAACTTTGAATTATTTTAAAAAGCAAAAACCGTGTTTTAAAGCAAGAAAACCGTTTTGTTATTTTTAAAGAAAGGTCGTGTATTTTATAAACTTGTGCATTCGTTCTTATTGTTATCGTTATAAGATAATAGTGCTTAATTGATTTCTTACTCGTTCATTAACATGAACTTTTAGAAGAATCATTAGTGCTTTCTTATTAGCGTAAGTTAATCACTCGAGTATTTAACGGTACTCATTGAGTTACAGCTACAGTTAGTTGTACAAGTTGGGTTAGTAAATTTGTAATCCGTAGAAAGGTACTAAATTTATTAATCGAGAATAGTGGACGTAGGTTTCGATTTGTGAAACTGAACCACTTCAAAAACCGTGTGTCTCCTTCTCTTTCGTTCGTTTGTTTACTTTGTTCTTACTTGATCATTACTTAATTAGTTAAAGTTTAATCAATAAACTTTAAGTAATTAATTATATTCATACAATTGAAAAAGTTTAAAAAGTTTTAAATCCTCAATTCAACTCCCCCCCCCCCCTCTCTCTCTCTCATGAGTATTTTGGATCAATAGACTCTTCAGCATATATAAGCAAGACCTAGACAATGCTCAATGCAATTACACTACCACGGAGAAAGAAATGTTGGCGGTGGTGTGTGCTTTTGAGAAGTTCTGGCCTTACCTCTTTTGCTCCAAGGTCATTTTCTACACGGATCACACCGCTATCAAGCAACTTATGATCAAAAAGGATGCTAAACCGAATTGATTCATTGGGTGTTGTTGTTGCAAGAATTTGATGTCACAATCAAGGATAAACCGGGGTCCGAGAATCTTGTTGCGGATCATTTATCAAGGTTGACTAGAGAATCCCGAGGGGATGATGATGATGGAATCCCTATTGATGAGTGGTTGCCCGATGACTCTATCTTAGATATCACGCACTCCGACCCTTGGTATGCGGATATAGCTAACTACCTGAGTTCTAACTTTATCCCGGAGGAACTTGATAACCAAGCTCCGAAGAAGTTGAGATATGAGTCTAGGAGATATGTATGGGAAGATCCTTTCCTATATAGAAGATGCATTGATGAGATTTATCGAAGATGTGTCACTCATGAAGAAGGTCAAGCAATTCTTCAAGCTTGTCATGCCACTACATATGGAGGTCATTTTTCCACCTCTAGGACCCAAGCTCGGGTTCTTCATTGTGGATTTTATTGGCCCTCTCTTTTCATAGATGCCTATGCCATGGTTCACTCTTGCAATTCTTGTCAAAGAAGAGGTAATATTAGAAGAAGAGATGAAATGCCTTTGAACAACATTTTGGAAGTGGAGCTCTTCGATGTATGGGGTGTGGATTTCATGGGACCATTTCCATCATCATTTGGCAACCAATACATATTGGTTGCGGTGGATTATGTGTCAAAATGGATTGAAGTAATCGCGGCCCCTACTAATGATTCAAAGGTAGTGACCAAGTTATTCAAAGACTACATTTCCCCCCGCTTTGGAGTGCCCCGGGCCGTTATAAGTGATGGTGGGTCGCATTTCATCAACCGCACCATATACTCTCTACTCAAAAAGTACGGCGTCCGGCACAATGTAGCTCTTGCATACCACCCCAAAACCAACGGTCAAGTAGAAGTATCAAATCAAAAAATCAAGGCTATTTTGGAGCGGGTGGTGAACAAGTCTAGAAAAGATTGGAGTGTTAAGCTCAATGATGTGTTATGGGCTCTAAGAACCGCATACAAGACCCCAATCTGCACTACTCCTTACCGTTTGGTCTATGGCAAGTCTTGTCATTTACCTCTTGAGTTAGAGCATAAAGCAATATGGGCTCTTAAGGAGCTCAACTATGATTTAGATGTCGCAGGGAACAAGCGGTTCCTTCAACTTAATGAACTTCATGAGTTGAGGACGGATGCCTATGAAAATGCTAAACTTTATAAGGAAAGGACCAAGCAATGGCATGACTCGAAGATTACAAGGAAGGAAATTGTTGTAGGAGACAAGGTACTACTCTTCAACTCCCGTTTTCAACTATTTCTGGACAGTTGAGGTCCCGGTATTCGGGACCCTTTGAGGTAGTTACCGTGTTTCCTTATGGTTCCTTTGAGTTGAAGAATAACAAAGGAGAATGCTTCAAGGTGAATAGTCATCGAGTTAAGTACTTTTATGAGGGTCAACCCATCGAGACCCGAAATGAAGTTGATTTGGAAGATCCCCCATCTTTGGGGGATAAGTAATCTCAAAGCTTGAACAAGAAATGGTTTGGTAGAGTCCCACAACAACCACCATGTGTACATAGCATGCATGTAGATAGAACTTGAGCGGTTTGGAAATGTCATTCTTGGAAAATTTGGATTGCAAAGCGGGACCCTTAGCCTTACCCAAAATCCCGACATGAGGCGTCGGTTTGAAAGCGGAAAACTCGAAAAAAATGGGTAAGTGAAGGAGTCGGGAATTGAATTGATGAGTCAAAGGAGGAAAACAAGCTGAAAATGAAGCATAGTGACTCTGTGCCGGTGGACCGGTAGCCGGTGCCCTCCACCGGCAGCGAGCTGGAAATGTTTTGAAGAAAAACAAGGAAATTGAGCTGGGGAGAAGTCTTTGCCGGCAGGCCGGCAGCCGGCAGGGAGATCTACTATGAATGAAAGCGAAGAAAAAGTCGAAGGAAGAAAATCCTCAGCCGGCAGCCGGCCCACCGACAGAGGACCCATATGCTTGAGGAAAACTAAGAAAAACTGAAGGAGTAGTATCCTCTGCCGACAGGCCAGCAACTGGTCCACCGGCAGAGGAACCCGCGTTAAGGAAAAGGAAGGAAGAAAAGGAGAAAAGGATGTCCCTTCCGGCAGCCGGCTCACCGTCAGGGG
This sequence comes from Silene latifolia, assembly GCF_048544455.1. Taxonomy (NCBI): domain Eukaryota; kingdom Viridiplantae; phylum Streptophyta; class Magnoliopsida; order Caryophyllales; family Caryophyllaceae; genus Silene; species Silene latifolia. The sequence continues at coordinate 270,361,379 of NC_133537.1, read as the reverse complement.
ATACGCTGCAGATGAAAATTGAGATTTTTGGGTGCCCTCCACCGGCAGCGAGTTCAATTTTTTTTGGACGAAAAATTGATTTCTTGAAAAAAAGGGGTGTGCTCCCCGCTGGCAGACCGGCTGCCGGTTCGCCCACCGGCAGGGACCCTTCTTCTTCCTCCTTTCTCCTCTCCATTACAGCAATTAACAACCCGTGAAACCCTTCTTTTTCTCATTATTTTTCAATCTTTTCTTCTCTCTTCTTCCTCCTTTCTCCTCTCCATTACCACCAAATCACACCAAAACACCATCAAATCATCACCAACCTTCATCAAACCTCCATCAAACCTTCACCCACGTTCAACCCATCACTCCTCTTCACTTTTTCAACCTTCAATCACCAAAAATCATGGCAAACAAGAGGAAAAGGACGGAATTGGCACTAGCACAACAAAGGTTAGTCGAGGCGGCGACGTCCGATACAAACCCGGATCCCGACTTTTAGGATGTGGTGTTTGCATCCCAAGCACAAAAAGGTAAATTCATCTTGTTTAAAAATCGCCCCCTTACCCCGACTAGGTTCATTTGTCATCCGGCTGTGAGGAATTTAGGTTTAGACACGGAGATATTCGAATTGTTTAAAGGTGTTGGAATGAAAGGAATGTACAACTTACATGAGGAAACTTACCCCCGTCTCACTTGGGAATTCCTTAGTAGTTTTCGCCTCGACAAACACCGGCAAACACAAATGGTTGCCCAAATTCACTTTCGACTAATGAACCGGGACTTTTCCATGTCCCTTGCTAGACTTTTCCGAATTTTTGGTCTCACCAATTCCCAAAACCATAAGCCACCTGAGAACATGCATTTTTCTAGGGTTTGGAAGACCATCTCGGGGCTTGAGGATCAAAATGGCTCGGGTTTTTGCAACTGAAGAACCGTGGGTGTTTCGTGTTATCGAGCTAGAAATTTTGGGTTCTTACTTGCTCACGACCCCAACCCCTTATGAGATAAACGTGGGTCACCATTTGGACCTTCACTTGAGCAAGCTTGCAAAATCTCCGGGACAAAAAGTCCCTCTTCATGTGGGTGGCCTCATCACCTGAATTACCAAGTGTCTTCATAACCCGGTGGATTTATCCACCATGCGTTGGATTCGTGGTGAAACTTATATCCTGAAGGATTGGTTGATCACGAAGAAACTTGAGTGGATTAAAACCAATCCTTTCGACGGGATTGACTATTGGCAAATCCAAAAGAAGAACTCGGTCCCGCTCCCCAATGCATCCAAATTTAAGATTACACCCGGGCAAGACTCATACCTCCTTGAAGTTGAGGCGGAGCCCGACGAATCCCAACCTCCCCCAACTCATACAATTGTCTACGGGAGGGACAACCGGAGGTAGACTCCATCTAGTCTCCAATACCACATGCCCAACCTGTCTTTCCGACCACCACCCTTTCAACCTCAACCTTGGGGGGGCAACTTTGGTGAGGGCTTTTCGAGCCAAGCTCCTCCTCCCCCGCCACCATTCCACGCCGACTTTATTACCTTTATGAATGATATGCGGTTGGGTTTGTAAACCGCCGTTACTTAGAGGCGGGGCATTGAACAACGTTTGGACCAGATATACTATGACCAATCGGTTGGTCAATTTCCAGTCTATGATGATTACATGAGGAGGAACTACGAGCACCCATCCCACCTCCACCCTTCATATTACCTTGAGCCGGATGGTGGGTACCATAGCAAGGGTACATTTGTCTATGCCGACATCAATCTTCGGCCGGATTACTTTGCCGCCCCGAAGTTCCCCCCTCTCACTTCTCAAGGGGAGGGGCAAGATGCTCAATGGTTTGGAGGTGCACCCTGTATTTTTGGGAACCCCGAGGTTGGGGGTAGTTCGGGAGCGGGCATGGGAGGTTTTATCGAGCCCACCACGGGATTTGGCGACCCCTCCGGTCCTATGAGCACCGATGATTTCCTTAGGGAGTCGGATTTCGGCACCGGGGAAGATGATGATGAGGAGGACAACTAGTCCTAGGAGGCCTTGCACTTGGCCTACTCTTGCTCCCTTTCCAATCCAAAGATAAGAATGACTCCCTCAATCCACACCTTCTCATTCATATTTCCATTTTGTATGCATTTAGTTACTTGTATGATAAAATAGAATAGAATCATGTAGTTGCATTCATTTAAGCTTGCATTAGATTTCAATTTTGTTATATATCGTCATATATAGGAATTGAATCCATTTAGCATAGTTTGCATTGTTATTTCAATATTGCATTTAGCATAGTTCATGCATTGCATCCCCAATTAAAAACACAATAAAATTGAAAATTTCACAAAAACACGTATTTTAATCTCCGAATCTCCTCCATACACTATGTACATAGATAAGTGTGGGGAGGAGATTCCTTATATCCAAAAATACAAAAACAAGTTCCTTATTTCGAAAAAATTACAAAAATACAAAAATATGTTCTTTCTTTTTCCTTTTCCTCCCTACATTTCGTTCCATCGAGGACGATGTAAGTCTTAAGTGTGGGGAGGGAAATATCTACTTCGTATATATTTGTAAATAATTTGTACATTTGTTAATAATTTGTAAATTTGACTAAATTTCAAAAAATTCAAAAAAATAGAAAAACTCTCAAAAAATATCAAAAACATTGCATTGTATATATATATATGTTGTTGTTGACTAACCTTTGGCATAGGCATTGACCATTTGAGGCAAAAAGGAGCTAGAAGACCGCTTGGTAAACCCATTCTATTCTCTTACTCCTTTACCGTTATTTCTTTATATATCTTGTATATTTGAAGGAGGATGGGATTTTGTGCCTTGGATGTTACTTTGGGGAACTATTGGATTGTTGGTGTTGATATGCTGCTAGGTTTAGTCAAAATTGTTGCACGTCTCCTTTATGTCATTTCCATTTCTTGCATGCATTGTCATATATATATATATGTGTAGTGTTTCCATCTTGTTGCACTTAGTTTGTATATAATGTTTTGCTTGAAATGTGGTCAAGGGAGGGGAGCATATACCCCAAAGATGAGTCAAGTCCCAATCGTGCCTTCCTCCTCCCTGTGGCTTGCACCCGTGCCCATAGGTTAGCCGGGGGAAATTTGGGACCCGACTAACGAGTCTGGGCCACCCTGTGAGACCATTGACCGTAGACTAGACCAAAGTCTCGACCTAACTACTCATATGTTAGGATTAGAGCCTCCTAGGATGGGTGCACTTATACCCAACCCCCATTTTGGATTGTGAGTAGGTCTCCATGCGGGACGTGTCATGTCTAGACGCATAAGTGTGTCATTCCGTCCTTAGACCATGATTTGCATTTTATTTTTTGTGCAAAAGTTATGGAATAATATTTGTTTTCACATGCAAATGAACCTCACATAGCCAAATTGCCTTATTTTGTCCCTTCCATTATCTCCCTTTTTGATTCACCCCCTTTGAGCCTTAGCTTTTCCTTTTGGCAAACCCACCAAAATAGCTACATTCCATAACCACCCTTCCTTGATCAAGAATTGGTCGGTTTTGTAGTAGTGTCTTTGGAGGTGATTTGGGTCATAATGGTGGATAGTGTACATATCCACTTGGGTTGGAATTTGGTGTGTATTTGGCATTGTATATAAATAAGAGGTGTTAATGTCGAAATGAAAAACAAAATAAAAATAGTGAAAAAGTTTTGAAAAATGCAAGAAAAGAGGCTAGTTGTGTTGTACATAATTGTGTTAGGAAAAGAAAAAGGCAAGCAACATCCCTCCTCATCATTTAAAGGGGTAGAAAAAGGCCGTTGCTAAATAAAGCGGTAATTTGATGTTTTTTCAAAGTGAGTCGGGTTTACACAATTTTTGCATAATTTGGGAAACCGAGTTGTTGTTAGGGTGTAGACGTTGCTCATTTGTTGAAATAAGAGGAGTATCTTCGAATTTTTCCAATTTAAGTTGGGTCTATGCAATGTTTACATAGTGATTGGCCTTCAATTCTATGTTAGGGCATAGACGTGTCTCATGTGTTGCAATAAGAAATGGGAAGTGATGTGTCGACAATTCTTGATTTAAACTCCACATGTCCAAACGATGCTTACACCAATCCCGTTTCGTCCTACTCCTTAGCCCCATTAAAACCCTTATTTCATGGCTTGTGCATTGTTACATTTTGCATCTCATTTGGACATAGGACGGTCTTACACATTAGATTGCGGGCACGTTCTCACGAGTCGAAGTAGGAGAGTGTTTTTGTTCCTTTTGAACAAAATCACCCGGAATTCTAATGAGAGACGAGTGAAAACCATGAGGATGTCGTTGACTTAGGTCCCCCTAGTAATGGGTCTCTTGGTTGAATCTTGTGTCGACTTTGTAATTCTCAGAAGCCTAGTCCTTCTTTCCCTTTTCCCACTTTAGAATCCGTTTCTTGAGCTTTATTGGACACATTAGAGTTGCTTAGGCCATGCTTAGGGGGTTGGCACCTCCATTGATATTCTGAGACGGTATTTCTCGACCGAGACCATGTTTTTGAGCTGAAAATTCGGTCACTTAGATGAGGAAGTGGACCATTTTTTGCTAGATGCATTCTACTACTTGCTTTTGTGCTTATATATTTGAATGCATCGCATTTTTCTAGCACGACCTCACTTTCCTCATGAGTCGTGCTTTACCTCATAAGCACAACTACGTGAGTTGAAAGGGCGTTGAGTGCGCTAATACTCGATCGGCTTATGTAGTAGAATAAATGAGTGATGCTTATATTGTGCACACACTCTTGATGCTTATTATAGTAGTGTCTTACGCTTTGATTTTGGACTTACTCGAGGACTAGTAATGTTCAAGTGTGGGAGGTTGATATATGACTTATTTCCACCATATTTCCTTTCTTCATTCATGCTTTCCGACTCCTATTGAGTCGGTTTTGTACGCCTTACCTTGCATTTTGCGTCTGATACCCGTATCTATGATTTTTGTGCCCCTCTTGTAGGATTTGAGGCGGTTATAGAGAATCGGGGCAAGAGTGGCGATTCCGTGATTAGGCATGAAAAAGAGAAGGTGAAATGCTGCAGTAGTACTCTCTGCCGGCTGGCCGGCAGCCGGTCCACCGGCAGGGAGCACTGCCAACTGAGGAGAGAAAGGAAAAAGCTGAGAGAAGTGTTCTCTGCCGGCTGGCCGGCAGCCGGTCCACCGGCAGGGAACACATTCCCAAACGTAGCCAAATTTTAGGACGTATTTCTGCCAAAATAGGAAGAGGACGGTACCGGTTGGGGTGCCCGGCAGCCGGTCTGCCGGCACAGGACGACAACTGCGACAAATTGGGCTCTATTCTGTCTTTTTCCCTAATCCAATGAAATAGTTTAAATACCCCTCCCCTAATCAATTGTAAACACAATACCCTAGATTTGAAATTACTACCTTAATCTTATGCAAACCCTTAATCAAAACTTCAATCTTTCCTTAATCAATCTTCAGTTACTTGTTGTTTTAGCTTAGAAATAGTATTGTTGGATTGTTTACATTTAGTATTGGGTTGTAAATTGGAGATTGGTGAAGATTGTTCTTCCATTTAATCAAAGATTGCAACTTTGTCTTCATTATTGGTATAATCTCTTCCTCGTTGTTATTTATCTTTCAATTGTTTACATATTCAAGTTATTTAGTTAATCCATCTTCATAATATGTCTCCTCTTCCTTGTTACATGTCAAAGCATCTATCTTTTGTGTTTGTTATCAACACTATGTGTGAGTAGTGCTCTACTAGGATGGAGGGGGATCTCATATGGATTCATGAGGGTAGATCATAGCATAGAACGTTTATAATTCTTGAATTTAAGCATTTCAATTTTATTATGCATGCTAGGTGTTTGTGTTAATGCTTGAATGAGGATTTAAGTGCTTCCACTATCTATCTTTGCTTGTTAAGTGAGAACTTGGCTAGTAAGTAGGATTGGCATGATAAAATTACAGTTGATTTGAATAGGTGAGGACTTAATCGAGCTTAGCTTAGGGATTAGTCTCATATCGAGAGATAGAGTTTTTTCTATGCTTTTGCTTTCGAATTCATCACCCTATGCATGTCTCCCCTTAACCATATGAGTGAACCCAATATCCTAGTCTCTTAATTATTATTAATCACCATCCATAGCATTTGTCTAATTTTTCTTGTTTAGTAGTCCTCTTTAGTTAATTAAACCAACTCAAATCCATTTTAGTTGAATTAAACTAGTGTCTAGACAACCAATCTTAGAGCCATAATCTCTGTCCCTTGGGTTTGACCCTCACATATTCGCGACATCCTCGTATACTTGTGAGGTTACAAATTAAAAACACATCAGACATTGTTAGGAATTTGTGCCTTTAATTTGTGTCGAAGTCGAAAAGACAAGAAGAAATAGAAAATTAAACTAAGGAAGAAACGGGGAAAAAGCAAATAGGAGATTGTCCGAGCCTCGTGTGACTCGTGCGTATGGCTGTTGCTAAAGGCTTGTATTCCATGTTGCAACGTTGCTTTTTACAATGGTCTTAGTATTAGATTTGGAATCTGTTATCCTCAAGTTTTTCCCTAATTCAAAGTCTTGCCGACGCCCATATCGCCTTGATAACTGGTGTTTCAGTTCTCCAGAGATTGCAAACATTGTTGACTGTGCCTGGCGGATTTCTATTCCTGGCTCTCCAATGTATGTTTTATCACGGCGATTAGCTTCTGTGCGTTTTTCTATAATGCAATGGGTGATTCATGATCGGCTATCCCATGGTATTAATTGCTCTGAGATTCAACATAAAATTCAATCCTTAAGTACTCGGATTGTAGATGTTGAGTCAACAACGTCTTTTCAACATGTTCGCTCTGAACAGCTTCAACTTCTACAGACACAGCATGCTTACTGGCTGCAACGTGCAAAGTTGAAGAACGACATTCTGGATGGACTACCATCAAGATTCTTATATTCCCGCGTCAAACAACGGTCTTCACATCAACGCATCCTTGCTTTACGTTCTGCCTCGGGAGAATGGTTATTTAATCCGGATCAGATATCGTTGGAGATTAATTCTTTCTTTCAGGATCTCTTGTGTTCTACACCTCCTCAAGATCCTGGCTCACCGAGAGGTTTTATTGAGCCTTTGCTTGAGTCACTTGATATGTCGCAGCTTAGTTCGGCAGACTGCTTGTTGCTATCGGCTCCTTTCACTGAGTTTGATATTATACATGCTCTCAATAGTATGGATGGCTCCAAATCACCTGGGCCAGATGGCATTACTCCAAAAATTTTCCAGACGTTCTGGCCCCAGGTTGGTCACTTAGTTACTATGGCTCTGCTTCATTTCCTTAATTCGGGTGCTATGTTAAAAGAGTGGAATAATACTCATATTATTCTTATCCCTAAGGTCGAGAAACCGGAACTGATATCTCAGTATCGTCCTATCAGTCTCTGCAATGTTATTTATCGGCTTGCCTCCAAGTGCCTTGCTAATCGTCTCAAGCTTGTCATTTCATCGATCATTTCAGATTCTCAGCAGGCTTTTGTTCCCTATTGGCTTATGTCAGACGGTTGTCCTATTACTCATGAAATTATGCATTATCTTAATAAAACAAAGAAAGGATCGGTTTCTTATGCGGCTCTGAAACTTGATATGCATAAAGCGTTTGACCGTGTGTCTTGGCCATTTCTCATTACGATCATGCAAAAATTCGGTTTCCCAGTCTTCTGGCAAAATATTATCTGGGAATGCATCTCAACTGTAACTTATAATATCCTGATCAATGGCGAGCCCTCTAGTTATTTTAGACCTTCTTGTGGTCTGAGGCAAGGTGATCCACTTTCACCTTATTTGTTTATCATGTGTATGGAAATTTTATCTTACCAGTTGCGCGCTGCGGAGAAGGCTGGCACCTTACTTGGCCTTAAGATTTCTCGGTATGCACCTCCGATCACACATCCTTTTTATGCTGATGATGCGTTTATTTGCTGTAAAGCTACTCCAACTTCCTTTGAGACTCTCAAGGATTTGTTTCGGTGCTTTGAGCTTGCCTCGGTACAGATGATAAATCTGGATAAGTCTTTTATTAAATTCAGTCCAAATGCACCTGCTGATTTCAAGTCTCATATGGCATCCATTCTGACGATGAGAACATCTGATAGTTTTGGGAATTATTTGGGTGTCCCTGTTGATCTTCCTTCTAAGAAGTCTTTGGTTTTTCAACCTTTGTTGGACAAGATGACAACTCGTATTATTGCTTGGTCTTCGCTGCACCTCAGTCAGCCTTGCAAATTGCTCATTATCAACTCTATTCTATTGGGTTCGATTCGTTTTTTGATGACTTCAGTTCCTTTTCCGATCGGAATCTGTAAGAAGCTAGACTCTTTGATTGCGGCTTTTTGGTGGCGCAAGGATGTTCGTCATAGATCTATTCATTGGCTCTCTAGGGACTCTCTGCATCTTCCTCGTGAACATGGAGGCCTTGGTCTGAAATTTGTCTCTTTGTTACGTCAGGCTTCCCTAATGAAGAATTTTTGGCGTATCCATCACCAGCCGTCTGGTTTATTATCAAAATTTATGATTCCCAAGTATAGGAAGGATCTACTGATTCCTGCTTTGAGGTCAAAAGTCTCTCATCTTTCCTATTTATGGTCTGGCTTATGTCGCACAGCTAATGCTTTCGCTCCTGGCTTCTCCTGGAAGCTCGGTAATGGTTCCTCTGTAGACCTTCTTACAAGTCCTTGGGTTAATGGGAATACTCCCTTGGTGCGACCTTTTTCTGATGATGCCTCGCCTGTGATTTCTACTTTGCTCACTCCTTTAGGTAATTAGAATCAAGTTGCCGTTTATCGTTGGTTTCAGTCTCCTCGTGCCAAAATTATTCTTGCCATGGAACCTTCTCATATAGATATTGACGATTTCTTTTATTGGAAATACACGGAAGACGGAGTCTACACGGTCCGATCAGGATATGATTTCTTGTTGTCACGCATATCCTTTTCCTGCTCTTCATCTTTTTACTCCGCCTTTCCGTGAAAAGTTCTTTGGGGTCTTCACTGCTCTACTAAGTTTCCTCTTCTTGTTTGGTGTATAGTTCATAATATCCTTCCCTCGTTAGAAAATCTATCTGCTCGAGGCATCCAGGTATGTACTTCCTGTGTTTTTTGTCACTCACATTCTGAGTCTTTAAATCATTTATTTCGAACTTGTAATGTTGCTAGACATGTTTGGCTTTCTTCGGCTCTTGGCATTAATTCTGTAGCTAACCCTGCGGTTTGCTTGCAATGATGGCTTGATGATTTTATTGGGTACTTTCACAGTGTCACAGATGCGGTAGATCAGTGCCTCCTTCGGTTTCTTTGTATTATAAAGGCCATTTGGATGCTTTGCAATTCTGTTATCTTTGATAACTGCAGGGTCAACCCGTTTCAGATTTTACATATGGCTGACTACCTTTTTGCTTCACACTCTCAACTGCCTGTCCTTTGGCCTTCCTTTTTGAAGAACACTAACAAAATTTCCATCTTGCCATTGGACAATACTTTGTCTTTGTCTGCTGTCACTTACTTTATTCTAGTTTGCAGGTCATCTCCTCGGGATCGGTTCGTTGTGACTTCTTCGGATTCTATTTCATGCACTCCCGTTATTCAACATGTGCGGGCTTCCTTTGTTTTTGCCGCATCGACGAAAGGTCTACTTCTCAACATGTATCGGGCTCACTCAGCATCACTACCGTCCGTTTCTTTCCAAGTTACTTCAAAAAAATTATCTTCTGTTCAGGCCTCCACAACGCTAGTACCAATCGATATGCGCCACTCTTTGTGCACAATCCGTAGTTTTCTTCGTAGATATGTTCACTGGTCAGTAAGCTTGGCTACTGGCTGATGTTGTACATGTTCTCAAAATCTAGTTGATTTCCATGAGCTTGGCAGTTGGCACGTATTTGACTTGTTTAGGAAATTAGTTTAATTTACTACGAGTGTTTTATTTATTAATTAGACTGGATATTTATCTTCGGTGGAATAAGTATATAAAGACCAAAGTTTTATTCTAGGTTAATTAAGGGAGAGATTTGAGAGCACAATAAAGAGGGTCGATTTGTGAGGTTCCTTCTGAAGAAGAAAACTCAGTTTGTTCCGCGCTCTATTATTGGTGTTCGTCTGTCTTTGAAGATCCGAGGAGTTTGTTCAGATCTTGGTAGGCCTCAAGATTATTTGTCCTTCGTTTTATTGGGGTAGTCTCTTTTGTTCCTTTGAAACTACTATATTTGTTGGTAGAATAGGGTATACTTTTGCCTCATATTGAGCGCATGTGTACCGGTCTACTGTTGTACTATTTTCTCCACTATAGTGAAATTTGATCTCCTCGCAGGGTGGACGTAGCCAGTTATTTTACTGGTGAACCACGTAAATCTTTGTGTCAACTTTATTTACATTCGTAATTTATTGTTCTTATCACCGCGTATCAATTAACTGTTTGGGTAACGGGACGCCTCCGTTACAACAGACATCAATTTGTATTTTGAGAAAACAGATTTGGTACTTTTAATAAATGTTCTTTGATGGTCTATTTGACATACTTTACCTCGGGAAACCGAGATGGTAGCACTTTGATATATTAAGATGGTCCTTTGAAGGCACTTTGGTATATGGTGGTGTTACAGCCCCAACAGAATATCATCAAGCAAATACATTTTCCCTTGGAAAGCTGGGTGTTTACCTGCAAATAAAGCTTCTCATTTCTGCCAATCCTTCGGTGTGTCATACTGATGACACTCTAGTGAACTATGCTCATAATATCGTGTATCTTGGCTCTTTGTTGCAGCATAGACAATTGTGCTTTTTTAAACTAAACATATTTATCATGTCTATCATAATTAGCATAGACTTAAAACGGCTTAAATCTACGCCTTATTATTCGTGAGACCTTCATTTCTTTTTCCGGAACAATGTCCACTTTATGTTTCTTAATAAATTTCTATTAATTTCATGTACTCGACATGAGTGAAAATATGATCAATGACTCTCGTTCAGAGCAAAATACGAGAGGCGTGACAATTGGAAAGAAAAAAAAAAGGAAAATCCAGGAAACCTCCTTATTGAATTCAATGAATTTAGCTAGTGGGCCAAAATATGATACCCGTCGTGAGGTGTCAAAAATAAGATTTATAATTTCCAACTACAACTATAGCAAGCGGCAGTCGGGTCGAACCACAGAGAGGCAGATGTAAATTCTAGTTGTCTAATTCTAGTCTAAGGTAACGGTAAAGTGGGGGGTTTGATTTGAATTGGTCTACAGCTAAGAGTAAATAATAAACTAGAAAGACGGATTAAACAGATAAAGGAAGGGGTACTAGGATGGTCGGTTCATTAAAGCTTCGGCGGCTGCATACTAAATAGGTCTTAATCGAACACAAGTGAGGCGGGAAACAAGAGGTCCTCTCGGTCCACTCTTAACAAATAGCATCTTTCGATCTCGCTATAGGTCCCTAATATCACTAATACTAACTCTCGTCCTGAAAAGTGACTAACGGTCTAAACTATACCTATCTTTCGATCTCAGCACAGTTTAGTCATCTTAATTGGTGATCAAATAACTTTCCCTATCTTTCGATCTAATGGGTCAGTCATAAATTAAGCATCTAACTGGTCGCATGCATTCGATTCGTTAAACACAACATTAAAATCAATTAAAACGAAGGGTAACCTCACGAGGTCAGTCGATCGACCAAGAATGTCAGTCGATCGACTGACACGCGAATCAGGCCGTGTTCAATACTTTGCCGCCTACGCTATAATTCGCCTACATCCTAGCACAAATAATCTAGCTACTCATACTAAGGGTAAAAACAACAATAATAACGATGAAACTAACCACTGAATTCATGCTTGAAACGATAAAGTAAACAATTAACACAAACAAAAGAATTGGCTTTTGGGAACTTAACTAGCAATTCTATACTAATGAAAATAAAGAAGAACTAAAATTAGGGCAGTAGAATACCGAGATTGCAGAGGAAAGATTAGGAATCAGAACTGAAAATCCAATGCTCAACAATAATCCAAACCCTAAATTATGATCTTCTAAAATTCAATGTGAACTTAAATAAAAACTAGATGTAAAAACTTAATAAAAACTGAATGCTATACTGATGTTTCTAGGTTACGTTATATAGCAATTAACGTAACTTCTTATTATCAAAACCTAAAACATAATGGGCTTCAAGATTCACGGTCTTTTAAATCTCGTCTGGAATAGCAGATTGGTCGATCGACTGATCATGGTGGTCGATCGACTGGTCTTCAGTAAACAGTAGCTTCTGGAACCCGATGGTTGGTCGATCGACTGATGGCAGTGGTCGATCGACTGATTGAGCTGCTACTTGACTTCTATAAACTCGTGGACTTGTCTTTTGGGCCTTGAATTGCGCACCATGCTCGTTCCTCGGGTGAATACTTCACGTCATATGCAATGCAGGATACTCGGGGACGGATTTAGCTTGATTTCCGCTGGATTCTTCACATTTCCGCAATAATGTACAAAAACACAAAAGTAGACGGAAATAGGGAAAACAGTAGCATAACCTACATAATTGAGCTCTGAAATGCATGTAAAATGGGATGTAAAACATCATATAAAAGACACGCATCAAACTTCGCCAAACCAAACCCTTGCTTGTCCCCAAGCAAGAACTAGACTCGATCTATTGACCTAATGGAACGAGTTCAATCTCAGAGCGAAATGCAACATGTAAAGCCTAAACCAATTTAATGCATAACCAACAATCGATTAGCAAATGAATCATGCAAACGAGTTATGGAGTCATTAAAACTATCAATCATTAATCAGAGACTTATCAAATTGGACTCTCACGGGTTGCTCGAATCACTCAATAAGTACAGGTGAATATATGTAAGATAGAAAGAAGTAAATGTAATGACGCTCACCTAACTACGACCTATAAGAACATGCCTGCAGTCTAATATGAAAATAATCTCTACAACCGTACGTACGCATTCCAACCAACAGGAAACCATGACACATGCCGAGGTATAAATGTGGATATGTGAGGTATGGGTAAGAAGAGGCCAAACATTTATTGTAAAGTGGAGGTACAGGTGATCAAGCTAGTACCAAAACGGAACCAAATGGCGACGTCCAACTTCTTGCTCATAAACAAATGGAACGGTGCTATAACAAGCACATATCTCACAATTTCCAGAGATAAAAGTAATCAACTAACTCCCCATAAAATATGAATAATACATGGGAGCAAAAATCGCCAAAAGATAAAGGATTCAATTATGCGAATTGATTCTTTCTCTTTTCTCGAACCTCGGTCGATCGACCAAAAGGGGCAGTCGATCGACTGCTTAAACAGTACATAACTCTTTTTTCATTTTTTCATATTTTCGAATCATTTTTCTTCATCTTTTTTTTCTTTTTTTTTCTTTTTATTTCTTTCTTTCTTCATTTCATCTTCCCAATAACGTCTCAACAGAGCATATGCCACCAAAAATGAGTAATAACCCCAAAAACACAGTCTACTAGCTTGACAAAGGACAGGCTAAATGTAGAATGTAGTAAATAGGACAAAAATGATATTTTTGGCAGTGTGGAGTTCATGGGCAAAACGAGAAAAGGAAACCTCTACCACATGTGTCAACTAACCACAGACCGAATGCGTACAGGTATTAAGTAGATTAAGTTCATATTTATGCACATTGATATGACATGTCTCAAAAGGAGTACTACTCACATTCCTAAATAAACCGGTCATAGATGTCACCAGCTATAGGCTCTAAATCTCAGAATATAATGTAGTTTGCCAATTTTCAAAGTCAAGTCTCAAGTTCAGCAAATAATTAACGAAAACTCGTAGACTATGCATATATGATTCTACTAATAACATGTTAATCTAGCAAGGCTTAGGCAAAAACAGGTGCAAAATGCAATATCATCCTTGAAATACTACCGTTCCGACTCGACCTATATGCTAAAATAAACGTGCATTTTATGGAAATTTTTGAAATTTTTCAATTTTTTTTGATGTTTTCTGTATATATGAGAGAAATGAAATAAACAATGCAAAACAAAATGTAAACGTGAATGCAAGCAAATGATATGCGACGCAAAACCCTTCCCCAAACCAAATCGCACAATGTCCCCATTGTGCAAAATCATGTAATGAAAGAAGAGAAACGGGAATTTGCGGGAAAATAAATAAAAATGACATGAAGTGAAAATCGGGAACTTACAAGACTTTAAGCGCGACAAAGAAAGGAAACCTCCCAAACCAAATAAGTGAGCTAGGAGGTTTCAGAGAGGCAGATGCTACTAAAAAGTACCTGAAAGACAAGTAAAACCCACGCATAAAATCGAGAGAACAATTTTAAAGCGGTAAAAGTGTGCACAAATGAGAAAATAGAAGAAATAAATATTTTGACGGAGAGAAAAGTGGAGTAGAAAGCTCCCTTAAGTCCGCATATCGACCAAACACAGCAGGGGAGAGGTCGTGAACAGGTACAGCAGCGTCCTTGGTCGATCGACCATGGACAGCAGTCGATCGACCAATGTGTCAGGAACAGTAGCTCCTGGAAAGCGCAACTCGGTCGATCGACCAATGTAGCCGATCGATCGATCGAAAAATCTTCTTTGTACTCCTTATTTCTTCGTATTTGCTCAATAACTTGAGCAAATGAGGTCTAAAAACCTGCAAATGCACAATAATACGCGCCCAAAATTGCGCAAAACCCAAAATATAGTCTCTAACGTATAAAATCCTAAGCAAGCAAATAAAATGCGAAGTTTTTGCGCACATAAAAACAATAAAAAGTGTCTAACAAAAGCAAAAAAATTGAAGTTTATAACGAACTCGATCAACTAATAGTTGGTCAAGAAAGACCACGGTATGGCCCACTTCGTCGGCTTCTGGCTACTAGAGGTAGCCTCAACGGTGCTTATCTGAGCAGCTGCACCCTTCTTAGCTTCCATGTCCGTATGGCTCAGCGGATCAACACTCTCATCATCTCCCCAGTCAAGGATCTTTTCGGGCTTGTCAGAATCCAAATCAGACTCTCTGGCTTTGACCGGCTCATCATCAACAACTTTATCAATTCCATAGCTCAGGCAACCAAGACCTCCTCTTTGAATGATAGGCTTCTTTACAGTTGGAGCAACTTGCAGCACTTCCTTCCCCAAACCAGCTCCTGCAACATCTAAAACAACAGATTCTTCCTCCTTTTGCTCCCGTGGGCGGAGGGGTTATCACAATAGTAATAGAGACAGGCAATTCAGAAGCACAAAGTACGATTTCTTCTCGTAGACCGTATTACAAGTCACAGGCCACATGGGGTCCTTTTTCTTAGCAAGTTGGGCAAAGACAATAGAATGCTTTCCCACTTTGAAAGTCAAGGTTCCTAGATCGACATCTATGACGCACCAAAGCAGTGTGCGAAAATGGCCTACCCAAAATAATGGGTATATGAGCATCCTCGGGCATGTCAAGTACGACAAAGTCAACGGGAAAAAGAACTTCCCTATTTGGACAGGGGGATGTCCTCTAAGACCCCTATTGGCCGGACCGCAGAGATCGGTCACCATCCGAATCATGTATGTCACTACGAACCTAGTCAATTTAAGCTTCCTAGCTAGACTCAAAGGCATGACGCTTATACTAGCTCCTAAGTCACATAATGCCTTCTCAATAGAGAAGGTACCTATATTGCAAGGAACAGAAAAGCTACCCGGGTCCTCTAGCTTATGGGGTGCAGTGTGAGACAAGTAAGAGCATGACTCTTTAGTTAAAGCGACAGTGTGGACATGTTCAAGCGACTTTTTCTTTGACAGGAGTTGTTTCATGAATTTAGTGTAGGCAGGCACCTGATTGACCAACTCAAGGAAGGGTACTTGTACATTCAAGCTACGAATAACTTTTTCAAATTTACTGAAAGATACCTGTTCCTTTGTTGGCACTAGTCTCTCTGGATATGGGGCTGTAAGAAGTACCTTAGCCCTCTCCTCTAAGTTGCGCATGCCGGCATCCGTGGACTTAGGCTGGAAGTCCACTGCTTTCTCCTTGTTCAAGCTCGAATCCCCCCCAGACCGTCTCAAATGTGAGCCATTAACCGTCATCGGATCGAACTTTGGAATTGGGACGGACCCATCAGCATTCGGGTCTGGCCCTAACACCTTCGTAGCTGTCGTACCCCGAAACAAATAGTCCCTCAAGTTATCGGGCAACGGAGGACGAACAATCTCGCTATCAGCAGTAATCTTGGTCGATCGACCACTCTCCTCAGTCGATCGACCGAGGTGTACAGTTCCAGAAGCTCCTGTAACCCGCATATCACTCGATCGACCGGGTATATCAGTCGATCGATTGATATACCTGGTAGACGCCTGTTTCTTTGATTTATTCGTTGAAGCTTTCTTTTGACTTGTTTCCGGCTCATCTTTTTCAACAGCGTCCTCGACCATGGCAGGACCCTCAAGGGTGGACCCACTCCTCAAAGTGATGGCATTTAAGGTCTCCTTTTGGTCAGTTTGGGTCGGTAAGTGTCCCGGAGCTCGAGTGTTATTTTTGCTAGCCAATTGAGCAATTTGGCTTTCTAGCAACTTCATCCCGGCCTCTCTAGCTTGGGACTCCTTTAGCAACAAGTTCTTAAGCTCGGAAAATTCAGAATTCTGCGATTGTTCCTGCTGCGGCACATAAGAAGGTTTCTGATATTGTTGTTGCTTTTGATGAGGGGGCACAAAGGGTTGGTGCTGCGGAGGTGGAGTTGGATTTAGGACATTCTGGCTACTCCACCTCAGGTTGGGATGAACATTGGGCTCATAGTAGGTGTTTGTCTGCCTATAATGTTGAAAGGCAGCACAAGACTCAAAAGGACTAGGGCAATTCTTGAAACGTGTCCCTCGGCTCCACACCTTTCACGAGACGAAAGGACCGTCGGACACAAAGATTTACTTGGTACATCCCACCTTTAGAAGCTCCTCCCAATTCATATTTGTCAAATCTCGCAGTGAGAGCTTCAAGTGCGAAAGAACAGAGGAAGATTCAACACTCTCCTCTGGTTCCCTCTTGAATTCCCATACTCGGCCTTGTGGGTAGCTAGATCGTCAATGATCTTCCACCCCTTGGTTGCTCCCAAATTTTCAAAGAAATCGGCCATTGGCTGCAGCATCCAAAATAGCCCTCTGTCGTCGTACAGGCCCATTATAGAAATGATTGCACAAGCTCCATTTTTCGAAACCATGGTGCGGTATGGTTCGCACCAGCTTCTTAAATCGGACCCATGCCTCGTGGAAGTTCTCATCCGGCCCTTGTTTGAAACTTGTGATTTGGGCTCTAATAGCAATCGTCTTAGAAGCGAAAAAGTACTTCTTATAGAATGCCAATGCCAAGGAATTCCGTCATAATCCCATGAACGGCTCGGTCCAGATCTCTATACCACTCCCTTGCAACATCACGAAGGAGAAGATAAACATGGTCTCCTTGATCTGGTCTTGGGTCACGCCGGCGGGTGGGGGTATGGAACAAGAGAGTCAATAAAGGTCTCCATATGCTTAGCTGCATCTTCATTTGCGCTCCCCGAATCGGTTTCTCTCAACCATACTAATGTATGAAGGCTTTGGTTCGAACTTCCCGACATCTCCCGGTAATTCGAACCCCTTATATAAATTTTCACCGGCTCTCGAATGACTAGCTATACTCGCTTCCTCGGCCATGACTGGAATTTCTGGAGAAGTGACTGTCTCCGCTGAAGAAGTGGAAACGGGTGAAGAATGTGGGTCTTCTTCGAACAGGTCGTTCTCGTAATAGCTTGACAGAGTGCTCAGCTCTTCCTCTGTCGGTAATACCCTTTGTGATCGTCTCAACTCGCGCAAAGATTTCTCTATCTCAGGATCAAATGGTACTAGTTCACCACCCTGTGACCTGCGCATAAGAAGAAACTACAAAAGGAATATAAGAAAAGTTTAAGGAACAGAAGTCCCTTAAACTAAGAAAGACTAAAATTAAAACAACTAAAAATTAGAACTATTGCCTCCCCGGCAACAACGCCAAAATTTGATACCCGTCGTGAGGTGTCAAAAATAAGATTTATAATTTCCAACTACAACTATAGCAAGCGGCAGTCGGGTCGAACCACAGAGAGGCAGATGTAAATTCTAGTTGTCTAATTCTAGTCTAAGGTAACGGTAAAGTGGGGGGTTTGATTTGAATTGGTCTACAGCTAAGAGTAAATAATAAACTAGAAAGACGGATTAAACAGATAAAGGAAGGGGTACTAGGATGGTCGGTTCATTAAAGCTTTGGCGGCAGCATACTAAACAGGTCTAAATCGAACACAAGTGAGGCGGGAAACAAGAGGTCCTCTCGGTCCACTCTTAACAAATAACATCTTTCGATCTCGCTATAGGTCCCTAATATCACTAATACTAACTCTCGTCCTGAAAAATGACTAACGGTCTAAACTATACCTATCTTTCGATCTCAGCACAGTTTAGTCATCTTAATTGGTGATCAAATAACTTTCCCTATCTTTCGATCTAATGGGTCAGTCATAAATTAAGCATCTAACTGGTCGCATGCATTCGATTCGTTAAACACAACATTAAAATCAATTAAAACGAAGGGTAACCTCACGAGGTCAGTCGATCGACCAAGAATGTCAGTCGATCGACTGACACGCGAATCAGGCCGTGTTCAATACTTTGTCGCCTACTCTATAATTCGCCTACATCCTAGCACAAATAATCTAGCTACTCATACTAAGGGTAAAAACAACAATAATAACGATGAAACTAACCACTGAATTCATGCTTGAAACGATAAAGTAAACAATTAACATAAACAAATGAATTGACTTTTGGGAACTTAACTAGCAATTCTATACTAATGAAAATAAAGAAGAACTAAAATTAGGGCAGTAGAATACCGAGATTGCAGAGAAAAGATTAGGAATAAGAACTGAAAATCCAATGCTCAACAATAATCCAAACCCTAAATTATGATCTTCTAAAATTCAATGTGAACTTAAATAAAAACTAGATGTAAAAACTTAATAAAAACTGAATGCTATACTGATGTTTCTAGGTTACGTTATATAGCAATTAACGTAACTTCTTATTATCAAAACCTAAAACATAATGGGCTTCAAGATTCACGGTCTTTTAATTCTCGTCTGGAATAGCATATTGGTCGATCGACTGATCATGGTGGTCGATCGACTGGTCTTCAGTAAACAGTAGCTTCTGGAACCCGATGGTTGGTCGATCGACTGATGGCAGTGGTCGATCGACTGATTGAGCTGCTACTTGACTTCTATAAACTCGTGGACTTGTCTTTTGGGGCTTGAATTGCGCACTAAGCTCGTTCCTCGGGTGAATACTTCACGTCATATGCAATGCAGGATACTCGGGGACGGATTTAGCTTGATTTCCGCTGGATTCTTCACATTTCTGCAATAATGTACAAAAACACAAAAGTAGACGGAAATAGGGAAAACAGTAGCATAAACTACATAATTGAGCTCTGAAATGCATGTAAAATGGGATGTAAAACATCATATAAAAGACACGCATCAATAGACAATTGTGCTTTTTTAAACTAAACATATTTATCATGTCTATCAAAATTAGTATAGACTTAAAACGGCTTAAATCTACGCCTTATTATTCGTGAGACCTTCATTTCTTTTTCCGGAACAATGTCCACTTTATGTTTCTTAATAAATTTCTATTAATTTCATGTACTCGACATGAGTGAAAATATGATCAATGACTCTCGTTCAGAGCAAAATACGAGAGGCGTGACAATTGGAAAGAAAAAAAAAAGGAAAATCCAGGAAACCTCCTTATTGAATTCAATGAATTTAGCTAGTGGGATACTACCAGGGAAAACTTGTTAGTGACATGGAAGTTTAGTTCGAAATATCAAAATCACATATAAGCATTGGAGAAAAGTACCACAGGGTAAAAAATAAAAAATTTGGAAAGAAACAAAGGTATAAAGTGAAAGAAATAAAACTTAGCTGATCAGAAAACACCCTTAATCGAGACGCCGTGTAAGATACTGCCCTAAATCAGTAAGACCCCCACACAGGTGCTCCTTGGGTTTCGCGGTCACCGATTCCAGGGTTAACGCCTCGTTCCGCACAATGTTGCACACCAAAGACGGAAGTGGGAACTGTTCTCAATAGGACAGAATATAGTAGAGAAGAGAAGAAGATGTTTTATATTTCTGTTGTGGGTGTAAACTGTGGAGGAAGAAGGTTTTTATAGCAAGCAAAAGGCTCCTCCAACAGTCAGAAAATCAACGGCATTGATTCTGAGATTAATGGCCATAAAATCGTGTAATGAATTCGGAATTTATTGTGTATTAAAATCTCAACAGTTAGAAAAAGTATCTGATGTAAAAAGTTGAGACCAGTAGCAAAAAGGGGCGCCACCACACCGCGCACGTGTCACGAACACGAGCCGAGCCGGACAGACGGCGGCGGCGGCGCGCGCGGGGAGACTATAGTCTATCCTCTATAGTCTAGTTAACACTTGTTAACCCTCCTTCATATATAAGGACAATATTCCCCCATTATTCTTCCAATGTGGACAAATATTGCCACACTTAAGTATTGGAGCAACTTCCAACTCCAACAATCCCCCACTTGGCCCAAACTTAAGAAATAAGAAAAGAAATATGAAAAAGACTATAATCAGGTGAAAGTTGTCTTGAACCTGAAAAATAGCAAGAAATGAAAACAGCTCCCTCGAGTAACATATGTCCCCATGAAAAACCATGTCTCATGATTGTATTAGAGAATAGCCCACATCTATTCTCATAGAAGGCGGCCAACACTCCACAATCATGTAGGTGAGTCCATCAAGTGTGTACTGCACACACCACTCAAACCGTGCGGTATGGAACTCATTAAGCACTACCACCTGTCCATCCTAACCCTGTAGTAAATAAACATGCTAAAAAGGGATAAACCGAATAACCTCCTTTATTCATCAAAATAAAAAGAATACAACCAATGCTCGACGATTTTGTTTGACCTCATTGAATCTGGTAATCCAGATTGGGTATCCATCGTAAAAGAACTATGTAGGTGGGCTCAATCCTATCTTTTTAGCAGTTTCTGAAACTAGTTTCCTGTTTAAGGCCTTTGTAAATGGATCGGCAATATTACTTTCCGACCTTACATAATCTAAAGAAATAACACCAAACTTGATCAAGTTACAAACAATATTATGCCTTAGGCGTATATGCCTACTCTTGCCATTATAAGCCTTATTCTTGGCTACATGAATGGCAGATTGCGAGTCACAATGTTGCGGCACGGATGGCACGGGCATTGGCCAAAGAGGAATGTCCGCTACCAAATTTCTCAACCATTCTGCTTCTCGACCAGCCAATTCGAGAGCTATAAATTCCGATTCCATTGTAGATCTCACAATACACGTTTGCTTGGATGATCTCCAAGATACAGCTGCTCCTGCTAAAGAGAAAACATAACCACTGGTAGAGTGTATATCCTTACTCTCCGAGATCCAGTTAGCATCACAATATCCCTCCCAAACTGGAGGATAACCACAATAAGATAACCCAAAATCAGCTGTACCTTTAAGATATCTAAGCAAACGAACTAATGCACTCCAATGATCATGATCGGGATTATGAGTATATCTACTCAATCTCCCAACAAAATATGCAATATCAGGACGAGATGAACACATAAGATATATGACACTACCAAGAATCTTAGCATAACCAGCTTGATCCACACTTTCAGATATATTCTTTTTTAAGTGCACACTAGCATCAAAAGGTGTTCTAGCAGGTTCAACATCAAAATAACCAACCTTTTTTAAAATTTTCTCAACATAGTGAGCTTGACTAAGACAATAACCTTTACTAGTCTTTAAAACTCTTAAACCAAGAATGACATCAACCTCACCCATGTCTTTCATTTCAAAAGAAGTTTTAAGCATACTTTTAGTAGAATCAATAACATCTAATGAAGTGGCAAAGATAAGCAACTTATCCACATAAAGTGTTATAATAACACTACTACTAGCATTAGACTTCACATAGATACATGTAACAGCATCACTAGCTCTAAAACCAAGAGAAACAATCAAACTATGAAACTTTTCATACCATTGATTCGGTGCTTGCTTAAGTCCATACAAAGATTTATTAAGTTTAAAAACTTTATGTTCTTGACCAGGCACTATAAAACCATCAGGTTGATCCATATAAATCTCTTCATCGAGATCACCATTTAAAAACGCAGTTTTCACATCCATCTGATGAACAAGCAAGTTATACATGGAAGCAATATTAAACATCACTCTAATGGAAGCAATCTTAGTGACCGGGGAATAGGTGTCAAAATAGTCTAAACCAGACTTTTGGGTGAAACCCTTAGCCACCAACCTGGCTTTAAATTTATTAGTAGTCCCATCAGCTTTGAGTTTCTTCCTAAACACCCAGTTACACCCTATAGGCTTACAACCACGAGGCAAATCAACAATCTCCCAAGTATGATTAGACATAATAGACTCAATCTCACTATCAATAGCCTCTTTCCACAATGAAGCATCAACTGATCTCACAGCCTCATCATAGGTCTTAGGATCTTCCTCCACAATATACATGCCGACCAACTCATCATCTAGATATCTACCATCTTCCTCCATAAGAAAATCAGGCCCAAAAGATTTCTCAACTCTATGTCTCGTACTCCTTCTCGGTTCTATTGGTGGTTCACTAGATGTGTCAACATGGGTCGGGGAGCTACCATCATTATCCTCATAGGAAGAATCATCAAAGGTCAAGTCCTGCCCTAAAGAAGGTTTCAAAGGAAAAAGGTCCTCAAAGAAAACAGTATCTCTAGATTCAATAATATTACCATAAAAACCCGAACTCGCATCCTTGGTCATGACCCTATAGGCTGCACTATTATAAGCATAACCCACAAAAATCGAGTCAATGGTTTTAGGTCCTATTTTGTCTCTTTTAAAAGCAGGTAAGGCAACTTTGGCTAGACAACCCCAAACCATTAGAAACCTCAAATTAGGTGGATAACCCTTCCAAATCTCATAAGGTGTCACATTAAGTTTCTTATAAGGTACACGTCTTAAAACATGACAGGCAGATAGGATAGCTTCCCCCCCACATAAAATCAGATAACCCAGAAGATAGTAACATAGCATTCATCATATCCTTTAGGTTCTATTTTTCCTTTCAGCTACACCATTTTGTTCAGGGGTATAAGGGGCGGAAAACTAATGTATAATACCATTTTTCTGACAAAATTCCACCAAAAAATCAGATTTGTATTCTCCACCATGATCAGACCTCACACGCTTAATCTTCCTATCAAGTTGGTTTTCAACCTCAGCCTTATAATTAATAAACATATCCTCAGCCTCATTTTTATTCCTTAACAAATAAACCTTAGTATATCTCGAACAATCATCCACAAAGGTTATATAATATCTTTTACCTCCTTTACTTTCACAATTATTATAATCAGCCAAGTCGGTATGGATAAGTTCTAATAATTCCGTTTGCCTTTTGGTCACTTCTTTAAAAGGTTTCTTAGAGTGCTTTGCATCCACGCATACTTGACATTTATCCATGTCATAAGAAATCAGATTAGGCAACAAGTTCATTGTTTTCATGCGTTTAGTGGATTTAGTGTTAACATGTCCAAGTCTAGAATGCCAAATATCAATGGACTCAACGATGTAAGCGGAAGAAGTAGATGCATTCATTTCAACATCAAGAACAAACAGACCACCATTACAAAAACCTTTGCCAACAAATTGACCATTCTTAGACATGACTAACTTATCAGACTCAAAAGTAAGTTTAAGACCAGCCTTATTATATAAAGCACTAGAAATTAAGTTTCTACGCATATCAGGCATATGGAGCACATTTTCAAGAGCTAAAACTTTGCCAGAAGTGAGTTTCAGGTGCACCTTGCCAATGCCGAGGACTGGAACTTTGCTGGAATTGCCAACATACACTACCTCTTTCTCATCAACATCTTTAAGCTCCTTGTAAAGATCCTTGTTGGTGCAGATGTGGCACGTAGCTCATATGTCAACAATCCATTCCACCAAGCTTCCAACCGGATTTATTTCGGACACCATTGCAGCAATTATATAATCTCCCTCACTTGAGCCTTCGACAACATTAGCTTGTGGCTTGTTAGATTTGTAATTCTTTTAGCCACCATGTTGATTGTTGTCTTTCTTTTGGAATTTCCCACCATGTGAATTATTACAATTCCCTTGATTTTGTTGTCTGTCCTCGTAAGCTTTCTTGGCCTTGCACTTGAAAACGGGATGACCATGCTTGTCACACCACCAACAATTTCCTGTCATTGTCTTTATTAATTTATCAGCATTTTGTGGTTTGTTGTATTGATCATAGCTCCTCTTGTTTGTACCTGTATTCCTGTATTCAACAACATTGGCCTTAACAGTGTTAGTAGAATTAGTCCTGGCACGATCCTGGCTCCTTGTGGCATCCTCAATTTTGATATGACCAATAAGCTCCTACAACTTCATATCTTTCTTCTTATGCCTCAGATGTTTCTTATACTCATCCCAACAAGGAGAAGGCAACATCTCAATAAGAGCATTAGCCAGCATATACTCGCACATCACCATTCCTTCACCAAGAATTTCAAAAACCATATTTTCATATTCATGTATTTGATCCATAATAGGTTTACCATCAGTAACTTGAAATTTTAACAATCTTGCTACAGCATATTTCTTAGTACCGAAATCATCAGTACCATACTTGGTTTCCAGAGCATCCCAAATTCCTTTAGCGGTCTTAGTTTTGCAGTAGATGTCAAACAGATTATCAACCATATAGTGTAACATGACACCTCTAACCGTGTTATTATCTTTTACAGATTTGGGGTCGGGTTTGACAATTTCGATTTAACTAGACTCTTCAAAGGGATTGTGGTTCTTGAAATAACACATATTCAATCTCATATTGCGAGAAATAAAACAGAATTTTTTCGGACCATCTCCTATAATTTTTACCATCCAAAAGTTCCATCTTACTAAGGTCTGGGACAATTTTGTGTGGCATTGTGAAATGGTTGACAGGGGTATTAGGAGTGGTGGTAACAATTTCTCGATTGACATTGGAATCATCAGAATTTTCGGATGGCTTTATCATTGTTTTGAAAATGAATAAACAGTAGACAATAACAAAGATCAGAAAAGTGCAATTACCGATTTAGATTGAAAGAAATAAAACTTAACTGTTCAGAAAACACCCTTAATCGAGACGTCGTGTAAGACACTACCCTAAATCAGTAAGACCCCCACACAGGTGCTCCTTGGGTTCCACGGTCACCGATTCCAGGGTTAACGCCTCCTTCCGCACAATGTTGCACACCAAAGACGGAAGTGGGAACTGTTCTCAATAGGACAGAATATAGTAGAGAAGGGGAGAAGATGTTTTGTATTTCTGTTGTGTGTGTAAACTGTGGAGGAAGAAGGTTTTTATAGCAAGCAAAAGGCTCCTCCAACAGTCAGAAAATCAATGCCATTGATTCCGAGATTAATGACCATAAAATCGTGTAATGAATTCGGAATTGATTGTGTAATAAAATATCAACAGTTAGAAAAAGTATCCGATGTAAAAA
Source organism: Silene latifolia (assembly GCF_048544455.1). Taxonomy (NCBI): domain Eukaryota; kingdom Viridiplantae; phylum Streptophyta; class Magnoliopsida; order Caryophyllales; family Caryophyllaceae; genus Silene; species Silene latifolia. The sequence continues at coordinate 270,335,720 of NC_133537.1, read as the reverse complement.
GTTCAGACCAATAGCAAAAATGGGCCCCACCACACCGCGCACGTGTCATGAAGCCGAGCCGAGCCGAGCCGGACGGATGGCGGCGGCGTGCGTGTGGGAAGACTATAGTCTATCCTCTATAGTCTAGTTAACACTTGTTAACCCTCCTTCATATATAAAGGCAATATTTCCCCACTATTCTTTCAATGTGGGACAAATATTGCCACACTTAAGTATTGGAGCAACTTCCAACTCCAACATAAAGAACAAATTTGACTACTTGAATTTTTATTTATTTCTTATCTTACAGAATTTTGTATGCAAAATTTATTATCATTTGGATATTATTTTTATTTTTCTTCTGCAGTTCAGGTGGAAGATTAAAGATGACAAGAATACAAAGGTACTCTAAAGATTTTGTCAAAAGCATTTAGGAACTTCAGGTGTACATTAACACACAATTACATTACCAAGGCCATGAAACTCAAAAATAGAAAAGTAGTCGGCGATACTCCTCTTGGTAAATATGATCAAATCAAGCAAGCTGCTTGGGAATGTAACACCCCATTTAACCATGAGTCTTTAGCAAGACATTCTCAGTTAAATGAGACTGGTACCATCTCGATTGCCCGAGGTAGTAAATAACAAAACAAAAACAATGAATGGTACTTTAAAATAAGTTACATCTTAGATGACAAGTCCGTAAAGTGTCTTACAATTTCAAAATTAATAACTGAAAGATAAACTGTTACAGCGGAAGACTTTTAATATAAATAATACGTGAAACTCAATAATGAACTAATGATCGCTAGGTTGTGTGTGTTTGTGAAATTGTCACCCAAATCTTTTAACTTGGTGACCTGTTATGATCCATTTGCTATTTCCGTTTAAATAGAGAGTAGTACGATAAGCAGGTAATAATAAGGATGTGAGTTGTTTTTTGTGCTGTGGCTTGGGACGTGACACGCTGGGGATGACCGAGTCAATGCCAAGGTTATCAGAAGGTTATTTTAGTTTATACGGGTTTCCCCCTTTTTTAATTGAATAGGGTTAGGGTATACGGGTTTCTTGGTGTTATAAGCTATTAGGGTGATAGTTTACTAATTAAGAGTTAACTAATATTCATAGTAATAAACTAGTTAACATTTGGTATCAATAACTTACTTCCTTAATCCCACATGACTTATTTTATTACCGTTATATTTAATTACTGTCATAGTTATCCATTTCTAATTAACTTAACTAAATTTTGTCAATGATTGAGACGGGTATTACATGGAAGAATTTAAAAAACAACGAATGGATAAGAGCTTCTTGGTAAGTATTGATAAATATAGTAGTAAAGTAATTTTTACCGACCTATTATTTTGTCGATGATGAGTTTCTAAATCAATCGATAAAAGAGATTAGCAACCGAAAACAGAACCTATGAACAATGTCCTTGGTCATATCTCAATGCATCCTTGAAGTGACAAGGTCTTGTTTTTGTTGTTTAAAACCACTCTCAACAATCTCTCATACAGTCCTCTCAGCAATTTCCCATAGTGAATTTACTCTTAAGAAGAATTTTATTTGTATGCATCAATAATCATAATTTTCTCCTTCAGATACAAGATACATGGTGTCTTGGCATTGAAATTGTATTTTATACGAAAGCCATATTTTAATTCTTGGCCCTTAGCTTATGATATTTGTCACTTTGATGTCAGTTGTTTAGACTTTAGAGATGTTAATTAGTTTAAAGGATTGAGAAAAGATGATTTATATCGATTGATTTATTTGATGCTTGTTACAACCTAAGTCAGGATCACATTGCATCCTATTTATAAGTGACCATGCAACGTTAAATAAATGCATCCAATTACACATAAACTTATTGTAAGCAATTGGTTTTTATAAAAAACTGTTTTATATAAGTATTATTGTAAAACAAAGTGATATTTTTACCTAAATAACCCTAATAAAAATAACTTCTACAACTATTGTTGTACTCGGGCCGCGATAGGAACGGGTCATGTTGGCCAAGGGGCCGGAAGGGCTCTCCTGGTTAGGCCCTGACCAGGCCTGTGAGTGAGGAAGGACGGGCCTGGATAGGCCGGGCTGTGAGAGATATTACCCAGACCAGGCTCGTGTTCGATTTTAGGCGGGCCGATCTGGCGGGCCATACCATTTTTTTCTAAAATAGCGGGCCAAGGACGGGCCGGGCTGAAACTTTAGAACCCGGGCCTAGCCCGGAAATGAGCGGGTCTGCTGGCGGGTTAGTCGGGCCAAGGGCGGGTTGGATTGAGTCAAATCGGGCTGAACCGTTTCTTTGTAATATGGTTTTACAATGTTACATTATTGTAAAATCATTTTACAAGGGTTGAAAAAATAATGTAGAGATAGAGTGAGAAAGTGAGATAAGGTTAGGTAGAGTGAAAAAGTGAGAAAGTGTGATGACGATAAAAAAATCCAACCCCAACCCACCTGAGCCACCGCTTCTTCGGTCACCGAGAGCTCTTAGCTCCATCCGTAGTACTCCGACCACCAGCGCCGACAGCCGCAGAATCAAACCTTCGCACGATAGCCCGACCAAGCAACCACCCAATCTTCATCCACCCAATCTCCCCCCTGTCTCCTTCTAACCCTCTTCCACCCCCCGCCTCCCGTTCTCCGGTAGATTCGTACCGAACTATCCTCACCAGATCCATTTTGGACCCGTCTGCTGCCAACCCCCCCCCCCCCCCATTAACCCCACCTGCCCACCTGCTTTTACTTCCGCTTCTCCTTCTCCTCTTTCTAGCGAACCCAGAATCTCCCTCCCGCCGACGGTTATCAATTCCATCAGGTCAACTTGGGAAAACACTCTAATCATTAAAATTACCGGGCCACTAATATTCAAAACATAAAAAATAATCGAGCCACTAATCGGATTAGGGAAAGGTTTTTACTCGTGTAAAATTGACCAAGCCACTAATATTCAAAACATAAAAAATAATGGTCCCTGGTTCCTTCTGGGATACTATCTGCACATTCAAGACTGGTGTCCCAACTTCCAACCCTCCCTTGCCACAATAAACTCCGTCCCAACTTGGCTTATCCTCCCTGAGCTTCCGATTGAATACCACCGCCCTGACATTCTCCGGGCATTTGGAAACTCCCTTGGTGGTTTCATTAAATTTGATCCGAATGGTCTAAATAACAACAATGCGAGATTCGCTCGTCTCTCCGTTCACCTTGGCCATTCTCGGCCACCACCAACTAAGGTCTAGATTGGCTCCTTTTGCCAAGAAGTTAAACTTGCAGACAAACAAATCTTCTGCTTCAAGTGTCAATGTAGGTGCAATGGGTCTTGCGTGGTCAAGGCTAGAGCTCCTTCTGATAAAAAGCCGGAGGTGGTCCCATGTGATGGTGATGTTACAACCCCTGACTCCACACTCACCCCTTCTGATCCCCCTGATACAAGTTGGACTATTGTTCCCTTTAAAGGGAAAAGTAAGTTCCCTCTTTTTACCCCCAAAACCGCAAACCCCCCCTTTCTAGCTTACATTCCCTCTGCCCAAAACCTGCCTAGCAATGCTATTATAACCAGTACTATGACCCCACCTTTGTCCTTTAAGATTGACCTTTTACTTGACCTTCCCTTTTTTAATTCTTCCATCCACCAACCCTTTCTCCCTTTTCCCTCTGCCTCTCCCTTTAAACCCCCCTTCTCAATAAATAAAAAATCCTCGAAACAACAAAAAACCACCAAAAACACAAATGCTCTCCCAGACAATGAAACCAGAGTTCATTCTCCTTCGCTGCCACTTCCCCTCGTCATACCGCTCACCTCCCCGCCTCTTCTACCTAGACAACAGCGACTCAACCTTTCCAGTACCCCTGACTGTCCTTCTTCTCCACCCAGAAGCACCACTAAAGGCCTCCTTCCAACCCCCAACACTTACTCTACCAGAAATCCCGATCAACCAAACCGTGTTCATTTTCGAACCTCGCCTCGTCTCGCTTCAAGTAACCGCCCCAACCCTCCGATCTCTCCTCGCCAACCCTCTCTCTCCACCACCCTCCTGCCTGAACATTTGCCTCCTCACTACTCGACTCCCAAATCGCTTCATAGCACCTGCCCATCTCCCCGACTTGTCCGATCTAGTGGGCCTGCCTCCAGTCCTCCACTGTCTCCTCCTCTGGTTCGTCCAGTTCAAGGGACATCCTCCATTGACACCGGTGGTCCCGGTGGAACTGGAGTTTCTTCTGGACCCCACGCCCATCTTGCCTCGATTGAGGACGGTCTTATTATTGACCTCTGTGGAACGGGATCTGCTAATTCCCAGCTTCTCCAACACGATTCAAATTTTCCGAACCTCAACCCCGTTGATGGGGCTGGAGTTGTGGCTAAGCTGGATCGCCCTGGACCTGAACCATCGAGAACTCTATCTGACCCTTGCAGGGTCAAGCAACAGGGCTCACATCGCCCATCCAGACAGAATCCCATCCGTGGAGGAGGACGCAGAAAACAGGGAAGTTCCAACCGAACTTGTCAACCACACCCTTCTACCTCCTAACATGAATATTCTCTACTGGAATTGTCGCGGCATCGCCCGCCCCTCCTTTACTACCCACATCTCTTACCTTACCAATGCTCATAAGCCTCATATTGTGATCCTTTCCGAAACTCGTGTCAACTCTCCTAACTCCCTGGCTATCGTGCATAGGCTTCCCTTTGACTCTTGGGAAATTCTGGACCCTGTCGGCTTCACTGGTGGGATTATTATTCTCTGGAATGCTAAGGATGTTGTTATCACTCTTGTTGAGAAAAGTGACCAGATGATCAATGTTGTGGCTTAGGTTATTTCTAATTATTTCACCTTTGTTTTATCCGCTATTTATGCTAGCCCTAAATTTAGGATTAGGAAAAAATTATGGGCTGACCTGCATGCCCTCTCCCTCAACCTTGACAACCCTTGGGTGTGTATTGGCGATTTTAACGAAGTGACTGGTCCTTGCGAAAAATTTGGGGGTAATAGTGTAAAATGGAATAGAGTGAATCTGTTCAGTGATACAATGGACTCCTGCAACCTGGTCGATATTGGTTTCTCCGGCCCAAAGTTCACTTGGACTAACAAAAGGCGTCACAACCGTGTTTTTGAGCGTCTTGACCGTGTATGGGTTAACCAACCGTGGCTTGACCGTTACCCAAACTCCCACAACTCTCACCTTACTCGTCTTTCCTCTGACCACTGCCCTATCTTCCTTAGGTCCACCTTACCCAGTTGCCACTACCCTAGAGCCTTTAAGATTGAGTCCCATTGGTTCTCTGACCCCAATTTTCTTCCTACCGTAGAATCTTTTTGGTCGTCGTCCATGGCCTGTGTCCCTTCCAAACTCTCCTCCCTTAGCTGTGTCCTCACTGACTGGGCTAGGAATGTCTTCGGAAACATTTTCAAAAATAAAAATAAGCTCAATGCCAGGATTCTTGGGATCCAACGCGAGCTCTGCAATTTTCCTAACTCTGATTTTCTCAACAATCTTAATGAATCCCTTTTGAAAGATCTTAATTGTGTTCTTGATCTTGAGCACACGTATTGGCAGGACCGCTCTCGCATTAATTGGCTTGTGGATGGCGACAGAAAAACGTCCTTCTTCCAAAAATCTGTCACCATGCGCCGCAATTTCAACCGCATCATCTCCCTTGTTGACGAGGTTGGACACACGGTTTCAGGCCATGACAACCTTTCCGCCCACATCACTAATTTCTTCAGCAATCTCTACACCACTGACAAGCTCTCTTGCTCCCGGATGTCTGCTACCACAGCAACACCTATCACGTGCTTCTTTATTCCCCCTGAGGAAGAGATCCGCCTTGCTTTGTTCTCCCTTGGCTCTAAGAAAGCCCCTGAACCGGATGGGTTCCATGCGGGTTTTTTTAAGAGTTGTTGGCACATCGTCAAGGGAGATCTTATTCCTTTCATTCAGCATATCTACTCCACCAAACGTGTACCTGAAAACATCAACAAAACCACTATCTCTCTCATCCCAAAAATCCCTTCCCCTCAAACCATTAAGAACTTCCGACCCATCAGCCTTTGCAACACGACCTATAAGATTATTACCAAAATTATTGTCAATCGTCTCAAGCCCCTCATGTACAAAGTCATCTCCCCAAACCAAGGCAGCTCAATCCCTGGCCGCGGAACTGATGCCAACTACATCATCGCCTCTGAGATTCTCCACTCCATGCATGTTTCCAGATGCAATGTCGGTTAGTTCGCCCTTAAGCTTGATCTTGAGAAAGCCTTCGACCGTCTTGAATGGGACTTCATCCATCTTTGCCTTACCCATGCTCAAATTGACAACGACATCATTTCCCTCATTATGAGTTGCATCTCCTCTCCCTCCACCCAAGCCTCCTTTAATGGGACCCTCTTACCTTGCTTCTCCCCTTCTAGAGGAATTAGGCAAGGAGACCCACTCTCTCCCTACCTCTTCATTATTTGCATGGAGGCTCTCTCCACCCTCATCCATCAGTCTTGTTCTGACATGGAGTGGCCCCCCTTTCCCCTAGGGAAAGGTGGAGCCTCCTTCTCCCACCTTATCTTTGCTGACGACATCCTTTTGTTTGGCCGCGCTTCTGAGCGCAACTTGTGTGCCCTCCAGGATACTCTCCTTAGATTCTGCTCCTCTTCTGGTCAAAAGATCAACTATTCCAAAAGCAAGGTCATCTTTTCTAAGCATACCCCCACTGAGAATATCAGCATATTTGAATCCACTCTTGGCATCAAAGCCACTTCGAACCTTGGAACCTACCTTGGCTTCCCCTTGAAAGGGACTAAGCCTAAGAAAGCCGACCTCCGTCATATCGTTGAAGCCATTCAGTCCAAGCTGGCCAATTGGAAAACTCGGTTCCTTTCTAAGGCTGGGAGGCTTTGCCTTATTAAATCCACTTTGAACGCTATCCCTTCCCATTCCATGCAATGTATCCGTCTCCCCGTCTCCATCCTTAATGATATTGACAAGAAAGTCCGCTCCTTCCTTTGGTCGGGCACCTCTTCTAAGAGACTCCACCTCTCTAGCTGGGACCTTGTCACCCAACCCTTGGGCCGTGGTGGCCTTGGCATCAAAGCCGCCCGACCATTAAATGATGCTTTTTCCACCAAGCTTAGCTTGAAGCTCCTCATTGACAAGACTTCTCCTGCTTTCTCAGCCATTCGGAGTAAGTATCTGACCCCTCGCTCTTCGTCCTTCCGTAACGGCTCCCATATTTGGAAAAATGTGGGCATCGGTCTCCCCATTCTCAACAATTTTCTCATCTGGTCCATAGGGGATGGAGCTTCCATTTGCTTATGGACTGACCCTTGGTCATCAATTGGACCCCTGAGAAAGGTCATCCGTGGACCCCTCAATGCCACTTCCCTTAATGCCAAGCTTAAGTCCATCATCTCCAATGGCTCTTGGAATCTTGATAGCCTCGACTTTGTCCTACCCAGTGACATCATTTCCTCCATTCTAGCCATCCCCCTCCCCTCCATTGGCAAGCCCGACCTCCTCACCACCTCCCTCGCTCCCAAAAATAAGTTCTCTCTTGGTTCAGCCTACTCCTCCCAGTGCGATCCTTACATCCACCCTCCCTCCCTCTCGCCTAACCTTGAATGGTTATGGGACCTCCCTTCCCTCCTAAAGATTAAAGTCTTCCTTTGGCTCTCTTGGTGGGACAAACTGCCCCACAATTCTACCTTGCACAAGCGAACCATTCTCCCCTCCTCCTCGTGCTCCCTTTGCCTTAGCCCTTCCCTTGATGAGACCACCTTACACCTTCTCCGTGACTGTAGTTTTGCTTCCTGTGTCTGGACGTTTTTCAAAGTTGATGCGTCCTTCTTTTCTCTTGACCTTCAATCTTGGATTTATGAGAATTGCACCTCACCCAATCCCTCGTGGCCAACCCTCTTTTCCTTTATTGTATGGCGGCTCTGAACTCGTAGGTGTGGGATTATTTTTTCGAAAACCACACCGAGTTCGTGCAAGGTTTTGTGTGACTCCGCCTCTTCTAGCGTCTCCTCCTGGGTGGCTGCCAACAGCCCCAGCCCCTTTCCCAGCCCCCGTGCTCCCCTTTCCGCCTGTTACTACCCTTGTAGTTGGGCCCCTCCCCCGCTTGGTTGGCTCAAAGTCAACGTTGACGCGGCCTTTTCCCCCTCCTCCTCCTTAGCTAGTCTTGGTTGTGTCATTAGGAGAGACACCGGGTCTTGGGTCCGGGGTTGGTCTTCTCGTTTACTCGCTCCTAACCCGTTCATTGCTGAGGTCTTAGCCATTAGAGACGGTCTTAGAGCTTGTGTGGACTCCCTGGGTAACTTTGTTATAGCCTCGGATTGCCTTAATGCGGTCACTACTATCTTGAGTTTGGCACCCCCTTGTGGTCAGTTTGCTAATATCATTTCTGAGTGTAGGGCTCTCTTGGAGGATTCACCCCGGTTGAAGATTTCGTTTGAGAAGAGGTCGGCTAATGGAGTTGCGGATGCATTAGCTAATTTCTCTTTAAATGATTCTAGTCTTTGTAATGGTTGTTTTACTTGGGACTTTGCCCCTCCTTTTGTTCTCCATTTATGTACTATTGACTTCTTGACGGCCATCGAGCCGCTTCCCCCTGACCCATCCCCTTGATGTACGCGAACTCTTCTCTTAATTAATGTTATGCTCCTTAATTCCAAAAAAAAAAAAATCATTTTACAAGAGATTTACTATAATGTAAATGAGTTTGTAAAGTTAGTATTCTACGGTTCATGTCAAAGCATAAATTTGATTAATTGATATAATTTTAAAAACTAACTATGAAAGAAGTACGGAGTATCATATTTAAACATTATCCATTTTAATAATTCAACACAAGTTTTAGAAAAAAACCACACAATAATATTACATGTATACTCGCACCAACCCAATTCAATTAACCCATCCTAAAAAAAATACATAGATAATTTTGACATAATGCAAAATAATTACATAGATTGGTCGACATTATTAAATAAGCATGAATATTATGAAGGATACACAACGATAACAGATCTTGACCCTAGAATGGGAAAAATCTGGCAGTGATCATAGCCAGCTTTGATGAAAAGTTGGTTCCATTCTTCTTCTGTTCTTTCTTTTCCACCAATTGTGTCCGACAACATCTCCATATCAAATAATAGTTGGGCATTATTTATATTATCATTTTGGAGATCCAAAACAATGTCTATGATTATCACTTTGCCTCCTTCATCTTTACATGGAATTGCTTCTTTACATCGTTTCAGTATTTTTAAGCAATCATCATCACTCCAATCATGCAAAATCCACTACAAATAATTAAAGAATGGGTGTCAAAGATTATTATTGGTGGTTCAGCCAACTTGACATAGTCGACAAATACACGACATATATATTATAACATGTTGTGTTCAAATTTTTGGGATATTAAAATAAGTTGATACATACAGTATACATTTAATAGTTCCTTCATCTCATTTATTGTTGGTAATTTAAGTGTAATTACCGGCTCATTTTAGCGTATTAGGGTTTGGTTCTTAGATGGGTAAGTCCGTTATAATATAATGTAAGTTCGGGTAGTACGGAGTGTACACTTGCATAATTATTTACGAATTTACGGTATAGTTTTCGTTTGAACGACTATGATATAGGGGTTCGAGGGCAACGTCCTCGAAACTTTGGTGCAAATTTAATTACCCAATAGTAATTAAATATGTCGGAAATTTATGAAGAATCACAACTCTTCAAAAACAAGGGAAAGTCTATAATGAGAATTTGTGGTCTAGAAGAATGTTCATTGTTTTGTATGATTGTTTTACATGCCAATGTCTTATATAAAGCATTATAAGTTTTTTTTTATATAATTAATTTTACCATATAATCTCGAGAATGATGGTTTGTGATAATCATTGGGAGATTACAAAGTCATGGTGGTATAGCTATGTAAGAGGTAAAACAACAACGTTGATTGTATAACTGTTGACAAGTCCGGTTATGGAGTTGTCATATGTTGTTGGATTAATAACAAGTCGATCGTTGGCGTAGACCAAAGATAATTTACCTTGTAAAAGGTGATTCTGTCATCGTGTTCTTTGATGAATGACGATATGGAGGAGGTAATATGATCCTTGGTATTAGGATCAAGGTGAGAATATGATTATTATTCTCCGGTTAATACTCCAATAGGTCGAGTATGACATTTATACTTAAAACGATAAAATGGAGTCATATCTCGAGTAGTAGCACATGGTCTTATATTGCTATGCAGTTCATCAAAAATTGAGTAAAAATACTAGTAATAGTATGTAGTACTCATGTTTGGCAAGCATTATAGAAGTGTGAAAATATAAAAATTAGCGATTTATAGTTTGTCCTATGTCGGGTTTTTTCGGTTTTAGAAGAATGGTTCTGTGCAAATTGTATTACCTTGTAGATGGTTATTTTCTACAAATGATAGTGTATTATTTCTTGGAAAATATATCATTAATATATGGGTTTCCGAGAAACAAATTTTGCATTACAAAATCGACAATGGAGTAGAAATTCGTAGTATTAGCTAAAGAAATTGATCTACGAGTATTGTCATTTATAAATGAGACCAAGTTCACCCAAATTTTGATAAGGATATTACTTTGACTATATGTGTATAGCTAGTCAAGTGAATTACGGCGACGGCCGCACCAAGATGTTGTTAAAACGTGGTATATAAACTATCAAAATAGGATGATATTAGTTGTTTTGTGAGATCTCAGTTTTAGTTGATCACTTTGCATTAAGGATCAATTAGGGACTTGGTTATAAAGTCAATTGACGGGATGAGACTAAAACTCGTATAAGATCCTTGGCGATAGGATACCCAATTCCCCTCTAATACAATGTTAGAGGCTGAATTCAATGTGGAAGGCCTATTGTTAAGAGATTGAAGCACACAATAAGTTATATCCCGAGGTGTGTGCTTAGACTTGCATGTTGTAAGGTTGATCTTTTGAAAAAGTGTGTTTGCAAGTACATGATGAAAAGAATCAACCTATATGAACATGAAGTACAGCCGCGCTTCAAGGGAGTATGAGTTTGACTCCTGATATGTTCATGAATAGATATGGGACACTAGGCTTGTAAATAAGTGTCGGTTTTGTAAATTTAGAAGTAAATTAATTTATGTGTGAGTTATCTTCATGTATTCAAAATGGGTAGAAAGGGTTCAATGCTAAGTCAGACCCCGATACTCGAATATTTGGAATGTGTAATTTCACTATGTGGAAATTCAATCTTCGTGACATTTTCATTTATGCATAAATTGGTATGTTTGTTAGCTTATTTAAAATCTTGAATTACGCTTAAATGGGGGAGGAATGTTGGTAATTTAAGTGTAATTATCGGTTCATTTTAGCGTATTAGGGTTTGGTTCTTAGATGGGTAAGTCCGTTATAATATAATGTAAGTTCGGGTAGTACGGAGTGTACACTTGCATAATTATTTACGAATTTACGGTATAGTTTTCGTTTGAACGACTATGATAGAGGGGTTCGAGGGCAACGTCCTCGAAACTTTGGTGCAAATTTAATTACCCAATAGTAATTAAATATGTCGGAAATTTATGAAGAATCACAACTCTTCAGAAACAAGGGAAAGTTCCCTGGTACCCTCTTTCACTTCTATATAAATAGATGTGTTATTAGAAGAAAAAGATATAAAAAAAATAATCTTGTCTTCTGCATCATTGAACGATATAACAAACTTCACACAATACTTCTGAATTACTTCTCTGAACTTTGGTTTGTGACCAAAAATCAGAGGGACACCATCTTATCTCAATAGGAAATCCGGTTTAACCCGGGCACAAATAAGGGTCAAATTGTTCTATTAGGAAAGCGAAGTCGATTCGGTGTGGTTAATTATTGTCAATCCTTATTCGTGCATACTCAATATCTAACATTTATATCACTAAGTCTCCTTCAAAATAATGGTATTATCTGTCTTAAGTTTAATACGGATCAAGTACATATAACTTCTGGTATAAAGAAATGTATCGGGAAAAGTAATAAGTTTGTCTTATATATATAAGTGGTATGATACTTGCTGAGTCTTAAATTTAAGACAGATAATTTAAGCTCATAATCGGAATCCCAAGATTGTTTTATAGTCTCACATAGTCGAGTCAATATCAAATCAGGTGACCAGTTTTAGGTTGCAATATTGTTGACTAGGGTGCAAATGAATTGAGGTAAAACAAATCATATTTTTCATTATTACAAATATAATAATGTAAAGTGGTGTTCCTAAATATTAATAAGTCGATGAGAAATTCTAGAATGAAAGTTTAGTTAGAAAACAAATCCCTTTTTATTCGGATTAGTCAATTGCGTTAGAATTGCTTCAAATCAATTTAGGTTTTAGCACTTTCTGTTTATATCTTCGATTCAATTTGACGCAAATTGAATCGAGTTAATTCGTGTACAATAAAAGTTATCATATTGAATTTTCGGTGGGATATCTATTAAGCTATTTTAATTAATTTTTTTACTTAGGTTTATTTTGCAAGTTTACCAATCTCATTTTTCCATATATAAACACACCTAAACATAAGATATAAATTGATGTTGTTGGACCTTAGAATTTTTCATATTGTTATCCGCACTTATCTTAATAAGAATTTTCATGATATTCTTTCCACTCTCTTTTTTACTATGAAATTTGATGACTTTTTAACCAACTTTTCAATTTACAATGTGCATATAAATTGTTTACTTCTCTATCCGTCAAGGTCATTTGTTTATCTTTACTTTTGACACAAAACCAAAGAGAGATGAAAAGACTATTTGTGATGGTTATTAGTGGATGATAAATGAACAATAATCGATGTGAAAGATCAGTTTACCTATTAGAAACATTCCTAATTTAAAAAGATAAACAAACGAGTAAGACGCCCAAAAATATAATAATTATAAACAAATGATCAGGCAAGAGGAGTATTTTTATCTTCACTGGCATAGTTTTAGTTTTTGAGCGAACTATTAAAAATTAAGTAATGTATGTTAAGGCCGGTGAACCATAAGAATTCAACACTTTACCTTGAGAAGCACGGCATCAGCTGAAGGAATGAACTGAAACATGTCTCCTCCAACAAAATCTAGATTCAATCCATTATCTTTTAACCCTTCAACCACATGAGGTAAATCAAGCACCGTACACTTCACACTAGGGTAATTACTAGCAATGGCCTTAGCTAAGGTCCCTGTCCCACCAGCGACATCGACCATTGACTCCACACCTTTAAACAACCCCTTAAACACATCATCACCCATTAAAATATCGCCGACAAATTTAGCATCACTCGTCATAGCTTTATTAAAATAATCATTAAATCTCGGGTCAGTACGAGCAAACTCCCATATTCCACACCCATGGAGGGTATGGAAGGGTGAAACATCATCATTTCTAAACCAACTACTTAAATGGTGAGCTGGCTCGGTTAGGGTTGGGTCAAGCATAGCAAGCGCGAAGGGTGCTAGACTCATAGGATGGTCCTTGAGGAGAAGTTTTGAGTTTATGGTTAGGTCCAAGGTCTCTTCCCCGTTCACTAACTTTGACTTGGTGAGGAAGTTGGAGTGAACGAGAAGGCGTGTAATACGATATAAGGAAGCGGACTTGGTTGGGTGGAGACTGAGCGCGGTGGCTAGCTCGCGAAGCGTCATGGGTTTGCCATGCTTGTGGATGGTATCCGGGATTTGAAGTTGGATTGCACTTTTAAGGGCCATTGAGTTGAAGGAGCTGAAAATGTGAGTCCATATGTGTGTTTGAGCATTTAGTAGCTCCTCATTGTGGTCGTAGGAAACAAGGGTGGGTGGATCCATCTTTGGAATTCAATTTATGCAAGGTTATAATTTTGAAGAATAGTTTGTGTTCATAGTACAATCAATCGATTAATATACAGAATTAGTGTAGCTCCCGTGCAAATGTACGGTATTTTAGATATCACAAATAGGATTATACATCCAGTTGTACCATAAACATGGTACAACCAAAGTATAAGAATCCGAGCTTATATGTATTTTTTCTGAGCTAATTCAAAGTTAGTGTTTTTAATGTGTAAATGGATGAGCTCAATATTTTCTACTAAAACTCATATTCTTTAACATAAAGCTCAAATACTTTATCATAAAGCTCAGCTTCTTCACCGTACAACATATACAACTGGTTGTATAGTCCATGAATTGTTTAGATATATTAGAGAATACGACAATTAATTAAACTAATTCAGTTTACCTCCATTTTAAAAAGGTAGAAAATTTTCATATATAGTTTCAAGGAGATATTTTAGTAACCTGATTTATGTAAAAGTTAAACAATGACTGATATTATAAAATTAATTAGGAGATAAATATTGTTTAATAGTAAATATAAATATTGAACACTAATTAATTAGGAAATAAATATTATCCTGTAGAATATTACCTAGACGGGAAATTTAAGGGGAGAAGTTTGGAAAAGTGTTAATCTTTTAGTATATAGAGGGTACATAGATAAAAAAAATAATGTTGAAAATTGTCAACGTCATCAGATCTATTTGGACTCGACCAAGTAACTTGGTCGGATACTCTTCCAAGTTAATTAGTTAATTTAAGGTTTTTTTTATTTTTTATAAACTACTCTAGTAATTTAGTTTTTTTTTAGGCAAACAGTGGTGATAGCTCATGCAAAATCCGAGCAAAAAATAATCTCATCATTCACTGGTTGTAATTACACTTTCATTAACAAGACATTTTCAGATAAATAAACTATTATATTACCATCTTGATTGCCCGAGTTGGTAAATATCATAATACAAAAACGAAAGAGTACATTAACTGAATTTCATGAATAATGTCAAGTCGTCTTAAACTGTCTTATAAATTCCAACTGACAAATAAACAGATAAATAAAGTCTAACTATTACAACGAAAGTCTAATAATAAAACCTAATCAAATAATGATGTAAAACTAAATTGGCCGACTCATACACTGATGATTGATTAGTCCCGAGCTCCAAGCAACATCCAAAGCTCACAAATCAACACCTGCTGTAATACCACAGTTTTCTGAGTCTAGTTTACTCGGCCGAATAGGGCTAATTCGGCTGAGTAGGATGTCGTGTGTTTTATGGTCAGGCTACTGCCCAGGAACACTCGGCCGAGTAGTGTGATACACGGCCGAGTACCCAGGTACTCGACCGACTAACCGGTATGACGGGATTAATTTCCGCGGTTTGATTACAGATGAGTAGAGATTATATAAACTTCGATCAACAGTTACTATTCATTTTATCAAAACCTAAAATACGTTCTTCACTTCTCTAATCACCCTTAATCACTCTCAAGGCTATTTGATCGATCGTGAGTCTAGTTCCGTCGTTTGTCCTGATTCCTTTGGTAAGTTTCCTGTTAATCTTTAGTATGTTGTTTTTAGGGTATTACCCTAATTGTCAGTTTGGGACAAAGGCGTTTTGGTATGATTGTGACATAGGCATGATTGTGATTATTGCTAGGTGAAGGATTCGTAGATGAACAATTCTAGCTTCCGTTGTGTGCTTGTGATTTGGATTAGTTATAAGGAAGGGTTTCCCTACTCAGTTGCCTGTTTAATTGATTTAAGACGATGTTGGTTGATGTATTGGCTTGATTAATATTGTTATTGGAATTGTCTTTCTTGGATGTTGGATTGGTTGTCGTTTCTATATGGTTTGCGAGGTGCGTCCTCGGCTGAGTGGAGTCATCTTCGGGGATGGCTTCAAGCCCATGATTCGCCCCTTGTGGTTCCCGTCACAAGGGGGTGTGCACATTAATGGACTTGGGTTATTGTTCGTTGCGATGAGCGAGGCCTAGGTGGGCAAGGCTGCGGTCTCCCACTGGCGGTGAGGATTACCTATTGTGATGAGTAATCTGGCAGGGCTATACACCTCGGTGTGTAGTCGGTTAATGAATATTAATGGAGTTTGGAGAATGGTTCTATATTTGGATTGGATTGTATTGGTTGTCTTTGTATTTTCTTATCTTGGTAATTCAGTGAACTGACCCAGTTTATGATTTCTAAAATTGTGGTGATCCATTCGAGGATGGTGAAAAGATTGTGACAAGTGATGATTTCATGTTAGTTGCGGGATCAAGGATGAGATGTCATCACCTAGAGTCTTAGCTTCCGCTGTCATGAGTGCTCAGATACTTTTGAGTTGTACTTTGGTTTATTTTCTTTATACGTTGGTTCACAGTTTTGAGACGATGTAATGAGTTAACTTTATACTTTAATAATTGTTTTTTGATGGTCCCTTTTGATATACTTATCTCGGGCAACCAAGATGGTAACACCATCATATGCTAGGATGGTCCTTTGTAAGGCACCTTGGTATATGGGGTGTTACAAAGTGGTACCCGAGCGACGATTTTGAAATCTAAAACCAATGAACAAAATGAACATAGGGTGTCTAACTAAAATGAACCCGGGGAGGAGTTGTTTAGAGCTACCACAAAGGCTTGGGAGACGTCCCAAAACCGCATTTTGGCCCTTACGGCTTTGAGCCGGTCACTATAGGGTGTCTTGGGAAATCGATACATATGTTATATATAATGTTTATTGTGAGGTTGTTGGATAGAATAATGTATATGTTTGCCTGTATATTTAGCATGATGGGTGCTATTATGTGGCTTTTGGCATGTTTAGTCGTATGTATAAGAAATAATATGCATATAATGTTTAAGTGACGGGTATAGAGTTTCTGCCATGATTCGGCCGAGCAGGGTGGGTACTCGATCGAGTAGGCGATACTCGGACGAGTAGCTAAGCACTCGACCGAGTGTGGGTTCGTGTGTTTAAAACAGTAGCTACTGGTTGTGACCACTTGGCGGAGTAAGGGGTCACTCAACCGACTGGGACCTACTCGACCGAGTACCTTGTGTACTTGACCGAGTATGTTTTATGTGTTTTGGAGGTCAGCTACTGGAGTAGGATACTCGGCCGAGAAGTCTCGGTACTCAACCGAGTACTTCCTGGTACTCGGCCGAGTACTTCCTGGCACTCGGCCGAGTACTTTTTTGGCGGGTTATTTGTTTATTTTGAGCCGTAGGCTATTTTCTTACGTTTATCTGTGTTATATCAGCTCAAAATGCCACCAAAGAGATCAGCTGCATACATCCAAGCTATTGAGATGAGTCTTGAGGAGGTTGCCAGAATGATTGAGCAGCAAGACGCGCTCATGGAGGCACATAAGAATATGGGTAAGAGAGAAGAGAAATCGGTGGATGCATCCCGGATGAGCACCACCATTTCTCGCTTCCAGCCCACTACCTATGAGGGCACCGGTGAGCCAAAGATGCTTGACAAATGGCACAGTGAGATGGAATGTTTGCTAGAGGTAGTGAAGTGTCCGGAGGATATGATGGTAGAACAGGTTGTGTTCTACCTAAGTGATGAGGCTTGGGTATGGTGGCAGAACGTGAGGGAAGAGGCTCGGGCATACTACAGGAACCGGGGTCAACCTATTCTCCCATGGGTACGTTTCAAGAGTGCTATGAGAGAACACTTTGTGCCGGAGCACATTCGCCATAAGTTAAGAGCCGAGTTCGATTCCTTTTCCATGGCTGATAACATGAACGTCACAGAGTACTATTACCGGTTTATCATGCTATCACGATATGTGGAGGATATGCAACTGAGTCAACGGAGTTTGGCTCTTCCTTTTGAGAAAGGGTTAGCACCAAAGATCATAGATAGACTACTAGTTGGGGTACTCACTTATTTGTAAGAGGTTTATGTAAAGGCAGGGCACGCTGAGAGGCTAGTGGATTTGTCTAAGGAGGCCAAGGAAAAGAATGTAGAGAAAAGAAAGGTTGAGAGTGAGGGCGGAAACCAGTCGAGTCACAAAAGGGGCGGGCAGTTACAATCAGGCTAGGACCTTTTCTGAAGGATCTAGTTATGCAGAGGGATCTCGAGCTTGGGGAAAAGGAGGCGGCCGGAGTACTAGTGATAACTCCAATCTTACATATTTCGATTGCGGTGGATCGGGTTATAAAAGGTATGAGTGTACGAGCGCCGCAAGAGGAGATAGGGTTTTCTAGGGACATACCGGGGAAAATTTTCGCATGTTCCAAGCCATAGCTTTGCTAGTAATAGGCCAGCTGGGTCGTGGGGTAATCATGGAGGACAAACAACAACAATGGCGGCTATAACCGCAATAATAGAGGGTCCTATTAGCGTCCGAACAACAGTGTGATGCAGAACTTGGCAGCCAAGCCTGCTACCTTAACAACCACGGTTCAGGGTGGACGCCAAAAGAACAGTGGGAAGCTTTTTATGATGGGCAAGCATGAAGCTGAGAGTGATGCTCATGTTGTTATCGGTACTTTTCTTGTTCATAACACGCCATCTTTTATTCTGTTTGATTCTGGGCCAACCCACTCTTTTGTGTCTAGGAGTCATGCCTTATGTATGGGTTTGGGAAAATATGAACTGATAA
This sequence comes from Silene latifolia, assembly GCF_048544455.1. Classification (NCBI taxonomy): domain Eukaryota; kingdom Viridiplantae; phylum Streptophyta; class Magnoliopsida; order Caryophyllales; family Caryophyllaceae; genus Silene; species Silene latifolia. The sequence goes on along the minus strand of NC_133537.1, from coordinate 270,317,257 downwards.
AAAATAGTGTGTTTATACCTTTGGGAGAGTCAGTGTCATGTTCCAATTTGTATAGAGGGGTGTCCATGATGGTGAGGCAAGTAGACTTACCAGTCAATCTGTTGGGGTTTCCTATGGATAGGTTTGAGGTTATCGTCGGGATGGACTGGTTGAGCAAGTATGAGGCTAAGATATATTGTCGGTAAAAGAGGGTGTCTTTAAAGGGGGCCTAAGGGAGTCAAAGTGTCTTATAGGGGGTTCGTAGTAAAATCTAAGATGAAGTTGATCGCAGTAATGACTTTAAAGTCATGTTTGAGAAAGAGGTGTCCTTTAATCCTCTGTCATGTGAGGGATATGGGTGTGGAGGAGCCATCGACATCTGACATACCAGTGGTTGGGGAGTTTGATGATGTTTTCCCAGATGAGATACAGGGGTTACCTCCTAAGAGGGACATCGACTTCAGTGTTGAACTCAAACCGGGGACGGGACCTATTTCTAAAGCCCCGTACCGGATGGGGCCTAAAGAGTTGGAAGAATTAAAGAATCAGCTGAATCAGTTGTTAGACAAGGGGTAAATTTAACCTAGTGTATCACCTTGGGGTGAACCATTGTTGTTTGCGAAAAAGAAAGACGGGAATATGAGGCTATGCATCGACTATAGGGCGTTGAACCATGTCACCGTGAAGAATAAGTATCCTTTGCCAAGGATTGATGATTTTTTTTGACTAGTTGAGTGGTGCAGGGTGTGTTTTCTACGATCGATTTGAGGTCGGGTTATCACCAGTTGAGGATCGCAGATGAGGACATTCCAAAGTCATCTTTTCGGTCGCGGTATGGTCACTATGAGTATGTGGTGATGCCTTTTGGGTTGACTAATACACCAGAAGTGTTCATGGATCTTATGAACCGGATCTTCAGTCCGTTCTTGGATAGGTTTTTGGTGGTTTTTATTGATGACATCTTGATCTACTCTAAGACTAAGGAGGAGCACGAGGAGAACCTAAGTTTAGTACTACAGACTTTGCGAGATAATCAGTTGTATGCCAAGCTATCTAAGTACGAGTTTTGGTTAGAGAAAGTGACTTTTCTGGGCCATGTAATCTCGAAAGAGGGTGTGTCGGTGGATCCTAGTAAGATTGAGGCAGTGGCAAATTAGGAAGAACCAAAGAATGTTGTTGAGATCCGGAGTTTCTTGGGTTTAGCTGGCTACTACAAGATGTTTGCTATGACAAGTTTGATGAGGAAAGAGACCAGATTTCGTTGGGATGAGAGTTGTGAAACGACGTTTCATAAATTAAAGGAGCGTTTGACCACATCTCCCGTTCTAGCACTACCGGAGGGAAGTGAGAACTTTGAGGTTTATACTGATGCTTCAAAGAATGGGTTGGGTTGTGTTTTGATATAGAATGGCAAAGTTATCTCTTATGCGTCGAGGTAGATGAAACTGTCTGAAGAGAACTATCATACTCACGACCTAGAACTAGGTGCAATGTGTAGATACCCGTATCCGTCGATATTGGAATTTATAGAGAACCCGACAAACACCCGATGATGATAGGACACATGTATTCTTTAGTTGTCATTGTCATTATTTGGAGCTCGTTTTACGATGTAGAATGGGCGTCGTCGATGAAGTATTTTATTAATTTAAATGATATTTAAATTAATGTTTTTTTAAGTGAATTAATTTTATTAATTTAAATGATATTTAAATTAAAGCCTTTTTTAAAGGTGATTTCAATTTATTGCTTTATTTTGAATTTATTTTCTCAAGTTTATTTTATTGAAAATAAAATAAATATTTGATTTGAAAAATCATTTTATGAGTATATTTGATTTGAAAAATCATTTATTTTAATGTGTTAATCGATTTGAAAAATCGATTTTAAAAGCGAAAAGAACTCGTTTTGAACATGTGTTTTTGAGCTCGATTTTAGCTCGGTTTTTGAGCCCGTTTTCTTTACGAATTGGCACAAATATCGAGTACACTAACCAACCTAAGCCTCTACCCATCCACCCCTGTTCGAACCCCCATAACCACGGCCCAAACCATGCCCCAAATCACCCCCAACCAGCCCGCAAAACACGAAACAGCCCCCCTGTTTTGCAGCTCAATCCCGAGCCCAAAACCCGCTCCAAATACCACCAAAACCCGTGCCCATTAACCCTAACCCATACCCTAATATCCTAACCATATTACCTTACCTTAATCACCAAGAAAACCCCCCAAACGAACCCTAGAAAACCCCCCAAAAGCTGCTGGACAGCAGCTATGCTCAGCCAAGCCCGTCTGCCTCTCCTCCCTTTTACCCTACTTTAACTCCCTATAAATACCCACCCTTCACCATACATTCATTCCTCTAAGTTCTACATACATACTACCTTCACTCACAAGCTTTAAACCTCAGAAACAAACCCTAATTGCCTCTCAAAAACCCTCCACAAAACCGACATCCAAACTGAAACAGTTTGTGTGTCCTCTTCAAAAAACAGTTCGTTCCTCCTTCAAACCTCCATCAAAACTCGAGTTTCTTGTTCCTAATTAACCATATAACATCCATCTACACATTAGACAAAGATTTACGAGCCAAATTGCCCTTGAGAGTACACGAAATCCCTCGAAAAACAGTGTTATACACTCTGTTTTCGTGATTTATTCTGTCTGTCCGTTCTGTTTGTGCTCGTTTTTCGTGCCCAATAACTCAAAACGAGCAGGGGTTGCTTTAAGATCTCTGTTCTCCTCTCTTTCTAGTTTTCAAAACATCTTTTAAATCGAATTTTCATCGTGAAACGAGAGAGAAATCGCTGTTTGAAAGTTGCTGTCCAGATTCGATAAAAACGCGTGTTTGCTTTGTTTCTTCGTCGACGACGGCCTCTCGAGATAAAATCTACCATCGATTATGACCCAAGACGGTGTCAATGATACATGTAGGTTGAGGGTGCATCAAATCCTCTTCTTTCTCCCTTTTATTTCGTTTTTTTATGTTTGTTTTTTATAGTTTGTTTTTATTCGTTTATCGTTTTTTGTTTATCGATTGTTCTAATTAACTACGAAACTAGTTTAGTCCGAGTATGAGTTAAAGTACCACCATGAACACCCGCGTTGACTTGAGATGGGAAAGAAACCGCTACATCAGTCGGTCGTACACCCCCGTCTCATTTACATATCCTCGTGTTCAAGGTAGGGCATTAATAAAACGAGTTCTAACTTCGCTCTTCGCTTTTGACCCCTCTTTTGTTTCGTGTGATTCGACCCACCTTAGGACCCGTCACATGTTAGTATGACCTCTGATTGTTAACATATAACTCATTTAGATGACATTAGATCAATTTGATAACCTAATTAGACACATTAGGGTACATCGACGTAGCTTTAAAAATCAACTAACAATCCTGTAACTTAATTGAATGCATCTCTCTCTCTTTCACCTAATTTCTCGCTAGTATAAGAGTGCGTGATTAGCACCTTCTTATTAACACTCGATGAGTTAAATTAATTAGCAAACTTGACCTAATTGGACCCCTTTAGGCCGTGTAGAATGCGCGTTTGCAAGGTATCTTTTCAAATCGATCAACGTCGTTTCTAACTTGTTTTCTAGCCCGCTTTCGAACTTGTTCCGCAATCAATCGATCTAACTAATGAACCTGACCTAGGACCTAGGGTTGGACGTGGCTTTAGGCCGTGAGGCTTGGCCGTGTCCTTTGGTTTTTCTTGTTTCGTTTATTTTACATCGTTCGTTCTTTATTTGTTTTGTCGCTTGTAATTTATCGTTTGTTATCGAGTTGTAATTTTCAAGTTAGCTTTCTTTTATCGAGTCAAAACCTCTTTCAAAACCTTAGTCTTGTTTGGTTAGATGGTTGTGCCCCAATGCATGTAAGAGCGTAGTAAATCGCATGTTGTTTAAAGCAACATGGCCCGGTTTATGCTAATGCATGCTTTGGTGTGTGGCCCTATGTCTAATTCGATAAGATTAAGTGAAAGCATGCATCACGAGGAGTGACCCAAGGCCGTGAGTCATGTAGGCCGTGAGTCACCCCTTTGTGCACGTTTTCCTAGGCCGAATGGCCATGTGTCGTGTATGGTGTCGTATATAGCAATTGTATTTAGATCGAGTTGTATCTTTAATTTATTGTTGTGTCGGCATGAAATGCCTGGTTTGTAATAGGTAGATCCCACGGCTCCCCCATTCCCCCTTAAGCCTTGTTTGCTTTGTTTTGTATGTTGTTAGATTAATCAACCCACATGCTAAATTAAAACTTTGACAAAGTTAGTTTAGTTGCATTTAAAACGACATAGAAATTGTTGTCACGTGTTAGGGTTTAAAACGATGTTTGCATATCATATATCGTAGTAGCTATGACCCTGTTTGAAATTCGACACTTGACTTAGTAGAGGCCGTTATTGACGGGCGGGGTTGGGTGTCCTTATGGGCTTCCCAACACGTACCCTCGCCCCTTACTCAAGATCTATGGTTTGCGGATCCGTATAAATACCATTGGATTACGAGAGTCATTCAAATCGAGTGATATAGGGTACAAGTCTATATCTTTAATCACTCGTAGTCGATTGCCTTTATGCTTTTCGATGAAAGGTGTAAAGTTGACTTGAACGGTTCCAAGTTCCCAAAAAACTTGGTGGCGACTCTAATTTGTCTTAATTCGATTCGAAGGTACCTCGAGTCGATTATGCCTAGTGTGGATCCCGCGGACGCAGTTCCCGAGGGCCTTGTCCACAGTTTGGCGACTCCACTGGGGAAAAGAGGACTAGTTACACTTAGTTTCTAGGGTCTTTTCCTCCGAGGTGAAACTTGAAAAGAAAGTGTCGGAAAGTAAAACATTACTCATAGTGCTACGATTCATGCATAAACCCTTAAGGACTTGCCCGGGCCGTCCCAGCGTTTCTTCGTGATGCGTGGGGGGCGACGTCCCACTATGCTAGGAAGCTGCACATTGCTCGCTTCCACTTCACCTCGCGTGGTTCTTGATGGTGGGGACGATATTCTAGGTACTCTATCTTAAGACACCTTGCTCTATAAGACCGCAAAAGGATGGAGGGCATAGACCTTCTTGTAGAAGACTTGCCGAGACTTAGAGATGTCTAGGGGCATACATCCTTATAACATGAGAATGACAATGTGCAAATTGTTTTCCCGAGTCTTTTCGAAATTTTCCATGTCCTTTTCGAAACCGAACTTTTGAACAACTTACTTTCAAAATAGCATGGTTTTAAAAACGCGGAATGCTGCCCAAATAGGACTAGAATTTTCGGCCCAAAATGAGCTTTTATAGTCGGCATGCTGCCCATTTCAAATCTCATTTTTCAAATCGATCATTCGTTTTTCAAAATCAATCCAAAATGCCTCTCGAACCTCAACCAAGCATGAAATGCGTCGAGTCGTGTCCGGATCATGGCCGTGTTAGGCCGGGTGTGTTTCGTTCTAAGAGTCTAGAACATGACCCTTTTGGGTCACCCAAGCTCACCTCTTGGGCTTTGAGTCATGTTGGTCGACCTTTTGGTCTAGGATAGTCCACAAAAACGCCCAAGCTAGGCCATTTAGGGCGTTTCACCCGAACCTATGGGCTATGTTAGTCCAATCACGGGTTTGGCCACACCGAGTCCGGTTTATAACCGATTTATGACAGTTTGAGTCATGTCGTTTTGTCGAGTCTAAAATGAACCAAGGCCTAGATCCAACCGTGAGTCGAACCTTTGGTTAGTCAGTCTCAAGTCGAGTCTTTGTTTGAGTCAAGTTGGGGTCGTGTCCTTAAGTGTGCATGGGCTCTTACTTTAAATATTGACTCAGTACGGGGTTTTCTTGTAGAAAGGCCGCCAAAAACCCGACGTCAAGCAATGGAAGATGCTATCAACAAGCTCACCGAGGCCGTGAACCTCATGATGACCCGAATGGATGCAATCGAATCTAAGCTGGGTGAAGATTCCCCTCCATCTACCCCACCTCTGACTGATCTGGAGAAACGGTTCAAGTTCATCGAAGACCGTTTGGAACTCTCCCAGGGGAAGAACATTCACTATGAGAATGCTAGGGCCTACGCCCCAGTTCAGAATAAGTTGCCTACGAACATGGTACTCACTGATATCCCAAAGTTTAAGGGCACAGAAGATCCAGTCCACCATGTTAAGGCCTATAAGGGGTACTTAGCACTGAAGGGAGTACCTGCTGACATGCTCTCTGAAATTTTCGCTCAATCTCTGGATGAACACCCGAAGGCGTGGTTCTATAATCTTGACCTTAAGAACTTCCCCACTTTCGAAGATATTACGGTGGAGTTCTGTAAGCACTATGCTGACAATGTTGAGATTAAAACCAACATAAGGACTTTGGAAGTAATGACACAGAAGGAGAAAGAGGGCTTTACTGAATTCCTCGCAAGATGGCGCGCTGAAAGCGTGAAACTAGCTAAGAAGCCTGATGAAGTTGAAATGGTAGATAAGTTCGTGAAGAATTTACGACCTGTTTACCGTAATGCTCTGAAATACCAGAATTTTGGTTCTTTCAAAGAATTGATAAGAATCGGGATAAAGGTAGAGGACGATGTCCGAATTCTTTGCCGAGAAGCCAAAAGGATACCAAGGGGCCTCGTCATCTAAAGCAAAAGCACGCGCCCATTTTGTTGAAACTGTCAATCTCTTAGATGGACAGTCAAAAAGGCCTCCGCGCCAAGCTCCGAGGGCATTCACCGATATCGGATGCACTTATACATACGCTCTCCAAAGGCTCACAGCCCAAGGAAAGCTGAAGCATATTGGTCCAACTCCGGACCCTCCCGCTGAACAACAAGGCAAATGGTACAAACCGAATGCCTCATCGTGCCTTTCATCAAGGAAAGGCCATGATAATCGAAAGGTGCTATCGATCAAGCACGAAATCCAAGACATGATTGAGAATGGAACACTCCCAATCCCAGCCATAAAACCCAATAACATCACCAATCCATTTGGCGACCACGCCAACTTTGTTTCTCAAGACAATGTCGATTATTCCCATCTTATCCACCCATGTCACTTGAAAGGGGTGTTTATCGGGAAAATATTTGTGGATTGCTTTGAATTTTTGCCAAACCCGAAGAATGAAATTCAAGTCGGGAGTCTTGCTCTAGAATGTACTCCTCTCATTAACGAAGTTAATAAAAGACAATTTGATTCACCAACCTCCATCACTAGCGTAGATCCTCAGAGGACTACCTCGGGATGGAGGCAAACTATCACAGGGATCAAGGACAAGAGCCGAGCATCTAAGTTGACATCCGAACAAGGGAAAGCTCAAGACCAGATTTGAAAAAATATGAGTCGGGATCTGTTTTCTTTTCTTAGTCGAGTCGAGTCTAGGACTTTCTTTTCTTGAATTTGAGTCGTTTGTTCTGCGATGACCTAGGATGTGTCCTAGGAATCGTTCCTTCGAGTCTGTTAAGCTTTTGTCATTCCAATAAAAAGTTGCATTTTCGTTTCCCAATATGTCTTGTTTCCAATCCTCAATCATTCCGAAACATGATAAAACGCACAACACACTCAAAGGCATCCCTGGGGTGGAAGTATGTCCCGTTTCAAAATGTAAGGATACTTTAGGATCCCATGTCTTTTTCTTTTACCTATTCCATGTCTGGCGGTAGAAAACCTCCATCTGAACCAATGTTTGTGACAAGCTTTTAGATGATTCTATGACGAACCCGGACTAGCTCCTTGTTTCCCCTATCGATGATGGAAGGCAAGCCTTTTCCCCAACAAAATCATCCCATCTCGAAGAGAGAAGATATCAACCCGTTCTAACAAGGAATTGTTAGTTCTTACCCAAATTAGTTGGCGAAGCCCAGTTTTCAAGGTGTATCCATTTATGACTAAGAGAATGAATAGAAGATCATTTTCAAAGAGAGAAAAAGATGAAAAAGAGTGAAAAAATGAAAAAAAAGAAAAATGGAAAAAGATGAAAGAAAAAGAAAAAAGAAAAAAGATGTTGAAGTTATTGCGGAATGCTTTTTGGTTGAATGTCGAAGTTACGGAAGCCAGAATTCAAGTCAAGTACCCATAGTTGAGGTTCAATGGGCGAAGCCCAAAAGCTTAAGTAGTAACCTCTTTACCCTCTAAGTCCTTCCCGAGACAGCATTCTGGGATAGTCGGGAATTTTGAGAATCATTCCGCTTGTTTTGTTATACCTAGCCTTTAGGGTCCAGACATGGAAATTTGAACCCACATCATTTTCCAACCCATTTGTACTCGGGTTTCATCAAATCTGAGACACCATTTCCAACCACGTTATAAGCCATAGCCCTTGGCCTTAACACCACAAAACGAACCTTCAGAATGATGGTTTACCTTTCAAACCTATTTTTACCAAGCTCCACACCCCAAAGAACCACAACCTTTGGTACCAACCCTAGACACGGGATTTTACAGTACCTTACAGGCTAGAATGGGATACGACATGATACCTTAGGTGAAACCTTCGAGTGTGTACACATGATCAAAATGCCATGTTTATGCACCATGATCGAACTACGTCGGATTTGATTTCGCTCCACGCGAATACGTAGGCAGTCCTTCAGAAAAAGGGATTCAATCCACCCATCATCCAAGTTGTCATCTCGTCGGTTTCTTACGGGTCCTAACCAAGTCCAAATGAAGCCACCTTTGTTTGAGTCGGTCTTAGCACTCGATGTAGCCTAGGATGAGGATATAGGTTCGGATAAATAGTATCGAGTCTCGGAATGAGCTTTATCTAATGGTTTAGGCGAAGATGCTGAGTCACATAGATGTGGGTTTGTGTTGGGAACAGAAAATATGAAAAACCCGCTGAAAAGAAAGAAGGCGTGGAAGAAAAATAGTAAAAGCTCGCTGAAAAGAAAGAAGGCGGTGGCAAGAAATGATGAAAACTCGCTGAAAAGAAAGGAGGCGAGGAGAAGAGTGACAAAATGTTCCCAACAAGAGTGATGTGTGATGTCTAAGTGTTCTCATAAAATCAGTCTGTGTTTAGTGTCTGGGCAAAGCCAACGTTGTTGCTCCGTGAGTTTAATCCACCTTGTCAATGCCAAGTGATCTTGATTCCCATGTGCCCTCGGGAGCACGCCCATGCCATGCGATATCTCCGTCCCAAGTTCGACGACCTTGTGATTCCCATTTGCCATCTTTTGGCGCCGGAACGGCCAATTTACATTTCTACCCCCAACAAGTCAATAATTGAATTAAAACCCGTGCACACTTAGGGTTTTATTTTCTTTTTTTTGTTTTACGGTAGCGGGCTACGCCCACGTGGTTTACGGGTCATATAGAGTGTCTGAGTCGTATTTCATGCTCACCCATCAAGGTTCGATTTCAAAAAATTCAAAATTTCAAAATTCCAAGAACTTTTTGCGAATTATGGATAGATGATCCAAGTAGTGGAATCTTTTCGGGTCGATGACCCCAATCTTTCGAAATTCAAAATTTCAAATTCAATTTCTGAAGGGTCGATGACCCAACATTCCAAGTGATGTCAAATTCAAAATTCGGGTCGATGACCCAATTATTCAAAATTTTCAAATTCAATTTTCGGGTCGATGACCTAGTATTTCAAATGATCCAATTTCAAGATTGATGATCCAAATGTGCTTATGTGATGATTATTGCTCGTACATTTTCTATGTTTCAAATATAGCAGGATATGCTTCAACTGGGGGCTCTAAAGTCTTCGACTTTAGAGCCATTGCAAACTGGGGGCTCTGAAGCCGTTGGCTTCAGAGACCATTATCAAGATGTAAAGGATGGCATCCGCCAAGAATTCAATTCAATACAAGAGTATGAAATGGAAGAATTCCATAGCTGAAAGCAAATGATGAAAGTGGCGGCAACCTCCTCGGAAAGTCCCGTCCCATTTAGGCACCTGCTAGCAGATGATAAGCTTTGGGCAAGTGTCAACATATGATGAATTTCGGACAGGTGCCAGCAGATGATAAACTTTGGGCATGTGTCAGCAGTTGCTGAACTACGACGCGGGTTTGATTCCGTCAGAAACGGATACGTAGGCGCCTAAGGATAAGGCTCAATCCACCATATATGCAATTCATGGGTCGACGACCAATGATGATAATTTGACACAACAAAAGCAAGAGTTAATCCCCAACGAAGTTTCAGGTATGATCTCTTCTTATGGCTAGCGAGCCTATATACGCAAGTCTAATGGACTATAAACGACCCGCAGAATCCTCAGGTCGAGAGGGACCTGGGGTATACTTTGACTTTTGCCTTGTCCAAGCCTCAGTCAAAGTGGGGGCTCTGTAGATACCCGTATCCGTCGATATTGGAATTTATAGAGAACCCGACAAACACCCGATGATGATAGGACACATGTATTCTTTAGTTGTCATTGTCATTATTTGGAGCTCGTTTTACGATGTAGAATGGGCGTCGTCGATGAAGTATTTTATTAATTTAAATGATATTTAAATTAATGTTTTTTTAAGTGAATTAATTTTATTAATTTAAATGATATTTAAATTAAAGCCTTTTTTAAAGGTGATTTCAATTTATTGCTTTATTTTGAATTTATTTTCTCAAGTTTATTTTATTGAAAATAAAATAAATATTTGATTTGAAAAATCATTTTATGAGTATATTTGATTTGAAAAATCATTTATTTTAATGTGTTAATCGATTTGAAAAATCGATTTTAAAAGCGAAAAGAACTCGTTTTGAACATGTGTTTTTGAGCTCGATTTTAGCTCGGTTTTTGAGCCTGTTTTCTTTACGAATTGGCACGAATATCGAGTACACTAACCAACCTAAGCCTCTACCCATCCACCCCTGTTCGAACCCCCATAACCACGGCCCAAACCATGCCCCAAATCACCCCCAACCAGCCCGCAAAACACGAAACAGCCCCCTGTTTTGCGCAGCTCAATCCCGAGCCCAAAACCCGCTCCAAATACCACCAAAACCCGTGCCCATTAACCCTAACCCATACCCTAATATCCTACCCATATTACCTTACCTTAATCACCAAGAAAACCCCCGAAACGAACCCTAGAAAACCCCCCAAAAGCTGCTGGACAGCAGCTATGCTCAGCCAAGCCCGTCTGCCTCTCCTCCCTTTTACCCTACTTTAACTCCCTATAAATACCCACCCTTCACCATACATTCATTCCTCTAAGTTCTCCATACATACTACCTTCACTCACAAGCTTTAAACCTCAGAAACAAACCCTAATTGCCTCTCAAAAACCCTCCACAAAACCGACATCCAAACTGAAACAGTTTGTGTGTCCTCTTCAAAAAACAGTTCGTTCCTCCTTCAAACCTCCATCAAAACTCGAGTTTCTTGTTCCTAATTAACCATATAACATCCATCTACACATTAGACAAAGATTTACGAGCCAAATTGCCCTTGAGAGTACACGAAATCCCTCGAAAAACAGAGTGTTATACACTCTGTTTTCGCGGTTTATTCCTGTCTGTCCAGTTCTGTTTGTGCTCGTTTTTCGTGCCCAATAACTCAAAACGAGCAGGGGTTGCTTTAATATCTCTGTTCTCCTCTCTTTCTAGTTTTCAAAACATCTTTTAAATCGAATTTTCATCGTGAAACGAGAGAGAAATCGCTGTTTGAAAGTTGCTGTCCAGATTCGATAAAAACGCGTGTTTGCTTTGTTTCTTCGTCGACGACGGCCTCTCGAGATAAAATCTACCATCGATTACGACCCAAGACGGTGTCAACGATACATGTAGGTTAAGGGTGCATCAAATCCTCTTCTTTCTCCCTTTTATTTCGTTTTTTTATGTTTGTTTTTTATAGTTTGTTTTTATTCATTTATCGTTTTTTGTTTATCGATTGTTCTAATTAACTACGAAACTAGTTTAGTCCAAGTATGAGTTAAAGTACCACCATGAACACCCGCGTTGACTTGAGATGGGAAAGAAACCGCTACATCAGTCGGTCGTACACCCCCGTCTCATTTACATATCCTCGTGTTCAAGGTAGGGCATTAATAAAACGAGTTCTAACTTCGCTCTTCGCTTTTGACCCCTCTTTTGTTTCGTGTGATTCGACCCACCTTAGGACCCGTCACATGTTAGTATGACCTCTGATTGTTAACATATAACTCATTTAGATGACATTAGATCAATTTGATAACCTAATTAGACACATTAGGGTACATCGACGTAGCTTTAAAAATCAACTAACAATCCTGTAACTTAATTGAATGCATCTCTCTCTCTTTCACCTAATTTCTCGCTAGTGTAAGAGTGCGTGATTAGCACCTTCTTATTAACACTCGATGAGTTAAATTAATTAGCAAACTTGACCTAATTGGACCCCTTTAGGCCGTGTAGAATGCGCGTTTGCAAGGTATCTTTTCAAATCGATCAACGTCGTTTCTAACTTGTTTTCTAGCCCGCTTTCGAACTTGTTCCGCAATCAATCGATCTAACTAATGAACCTGACCTAGGACCTAGGGTTGGACGTGGCTTTAGGCCGTGAGGCTTGGCCGTGTCCTTTGGTTTTTCTTGTTTCGTTTATTTTACATCGTTCGTTCTTTATTTGTTTTGTCGCTTGTAATTTATCGTTTGTTATCGAGTTGTAATTTTCAAGTTAGCTTTCTTTTATCGAGTCAAAACCTTTTTCAAAACCTTAGTCTTGTTTGGTTAGATGGTTGTGCCCCAATGCATGTAAGAGCGTAGTAAATCGCATGTTGTTTAAAGCAACATGGCCCGGTTTATGCTAATGCATGCTTTGGTGTGTGGCCCTATGTCTAATTCGATAAGATTAAGTGAAAGCATGCATCACGAGGAGTGACCCAAGGCCGTGAGTCATGTAGGCCGTGAGTCACCCCTTTGTGCACGTTTTCCTAGGCCGAATGGCCATGTGTCGTGTATGGTGTCGTATATAGCAATTGTATTTAGATCGAGTTGTATCTTTAATTTATTGTTGTGTCGGCATGAAATGCCTGGTTTGTAATAGGTAGATCCCAACGGCTCCCCATTCCCCCTTAAGCCTTGTTTGCTTTGTTTTGTATGTTGTTAGATTAATCAACCCACATGCTAAATTACAACTTTGACAAAGTTAGTTTAGTTGCATTTAAAACGACATAGAAATTGTTGTCACATGTTAGGGTTTAAAACGATGTTTGCATATCATATATCGTAGTAGCTATGACCCTGTTTGAAATTCGACACTTAACTTAGTAGAGGCCGTTATTGACGGGCGGGGTTGGGTGTCCTTATGGGCTTCCCAACACGTACCCTCACCCCTTACTCAAGATCTATGGTTTGCGGATCCGTATAAATACCATTGGATTACGAGAGTCATTCAAATCGAGTGATATAGGGTACAAGTCTTTATCTTTAATCACTCGTAGTCGATTGGCTTTATGCTTTTCGATGAAAGGTGTAAAGTTGACTTGAACGGTTCCAAGTTCCCAAAAAACTTGGTGGCGACTCTAATTTGTCTTAATTCGATTCGAAGGTACCTCGAGTCGATTATGCCTAGTGTGGATCCCGCGGACGCAGTTCCCGAGGGCCTTGTCCACACAATGAGTTTTGCTCTAAAGATTTGGAGGCACTATCGTTATGGGACAACCTTTAAGGTGTTTTTCGGATCATAAAATGTTGAAGTATATCTACACACAGAAAGAGCTGAACATACGTCAGAGGCGATGGATGGAGTTGATTGGGGACTATGATATGGAAATCATCTATCACGAGGGGAAAGCTAATGTGGCGGCGGATGCCTTGAATAGGTAGAGTGTACATTTATTTTGCACTGTTATATCTTTGATGAAACTGAGAGATGAGATGTCTAAGATGGGGATTCATAGGATTCGGTAGGGTGATGCCATCAGTGACTTGACTATCGAGCCTAATTTGTATAATGACATAAAGAAGAAACATGAGCTTGACCCTAAGATTCAAGAGCGGAAGTTAAGGGTAAAGAGTGGCACAGTTTCGAGGTTTTTTATCCATACAGATGGGAGTGTTCGTTTTGATGGGAGATGGTGTGTACCTAGTGATGTCGACTTGAAGAAGTTGATCATGACGGAGGCTCATTGCACTCCTTATTCAGTACATCCGGGTGGTGACAAGCTTTACAAAGACTTAAAGAAGATGTTTTAGTGGCCTAATATGAAGAAGGAGGTGGCTCAGTTTGTGGCTAGGTGTTTAACCTATCAGAGAGTAAAGGGTTAACAACGGAGACCACAAGGTAAGATTCAGTCACTTGAGATGCCGGGGTGGAAATGGGAGTCGATCTCTATGGACTTCATCGTGGGGTTACCAAGGACTCAGCAAGGTAACAATATGATTTGGGTTATCGTCGACCGTCTAACAAAATCAGCTCACTTTATCCCGATGAAAGATACTTGGAGTAAGATTCAGCTAGCTTTGCGGTACCGGAGGCATGTAGTTCGGTTACATGGAGTACCAAAGGATATAGTGTCAGATTGAGATGCGAGGTTCATATCACGGTTTTGGAAAGAGTTGCAGGTATTGATGAGAACTACCTTAAAGATGATTACATCATTTGATCCTGCGACAGATGGTCAGCCCGAATGGACTATCAAGACTCTAGAGAACACGTTATGAGTTTGTGCCATGTAATTAGGTGGGAGTTGGGAGGATAGGCTGGATTTGATAGAATTTTCATACAACAATAGCTATCACACTAGTATTTGGATGACACCTTTTGAGGCTTTGTATGGCAGGAAGTGCCGGAGTCCGGTGATTTGGGATGATAGTGCTTAGGCTGTGGTTTTGGGGCCACAGATGGTGCAGGATATGATTCAATAAGTTCACTTTATTCGCCAGAAAATGAAAGTAGCTCGGGATCGACAAAAGATTTACGCTGATTTATACCGAACGAACATTGTGTTTGCGGTAGGTGACAAGGTCCTTTTGAAACTGTCACCTATGCGAGGTGTGGTGAGGTTTGACAAGAAAGGGAAGTTGAGTGAGAAGTGTAATACTATGGTTTTCAATGTCTTTGGGTATCGAGTGGGGCTTACTCTGTCGAGTAAGTATGTTTTTATACGAAACAGTAGTCTGCCTGATGGGTACTTGATCGAGTACGTATGACACTCGATCGAGTAAGGGACACTCGATCGAGTAAGTAACTTACTCGATCGAGTAAGTCGGTTATTCGGTTTTTTTAGCCGGTTTTTGTTAGTAACGCGTGATTAATATATAAAGCCTTCCATCACCGTCTTTGTCACTTTTCACCTTTTCTAAAATCATTCAAAAAGAAAACAAGTTACGTTGCTCTCTTTCGTCGGGTTACTATCAAATCCCAAAGGCTAGGTTGGTCGGATCGTCACGTTCTTTACGCCGTTGAGTTCGTCGTGTCGAGGGTAAGATCCTTATATAGTTTTTATATTGTTTCCCTGATTTTGTTTAAAACTCTAATTGAGTAGATTAGGGGTTTGGGGGTATATTGTTGTATTAGTTGGTAATAGCATGATTATGTGATTATAGGAGGAGGTTTCATAGAGGAGCGTTATTGATTAGCTGCTTGTGACGGTCTTGTGATTGCTTATTCCCGGTAGGATTTCCTACTCAGTTATTGGTTACATATATGTTGGCTGGTTGATTGATTGTTGGTGGTGGTTGATTAATAACATTTGTCTATATCGTATTGGAATTGGTGATTGTTGATTTTGTAGTTGGTTGTGATTGGTTGTCTGTGGTTCTCGAGGTGCATCCTCGGCTGAGTAGAATCACTTGCAGGAGTGGATTCACGCCTTTGATACACCTTTTGTTAAACCCGCCATAGAGGGGATGTCCACATTAAGGAACATGGGTTATTGCTCGGATGCGATGAGCGGGGCTTAGGTGGGCACGGCTGCGGTCCCCCACTGACGGTGTGGAATACTTGTTGCGATGGGTATTCTGGCAGGACTACACACTTTAGTGTGTAGTCAGGTGTGTGAAGTTGTGACGGAGTTTGGGTAATGTGTATGTTGTATCTTATATATTGTGTTTTGTGTAATCAGTAACTGATTCCGTTTAAATGTTTTAAAAACTGTGGTGATCCATTCGGGGGTGGTGAGTAGTTGTCTAGCAGGTATACTATGGATGCGCACGGGATCAGCTGGGGATGGAGTCGCCACGAGTCTCATATTAGTCTTCCACTGTGTTATCATGAGACCTTTTGTTACTTTAGTTGTAGTTTTGTTTTAAAACAATTGTACTTTACTTTACAATTGGTTTTGTTATGTAATGACTTAAACTTATCTATTAAAGTATGTTGTTTTATGGTCTATTTGATATTCATTGCCTCGGGTAACCGAGATGGTAGCACTTTCATGCATTGAGTGGTCTTGGTAAGGCACCTTAGTGTATGGGGGTGTTACAAAGTGGTATCAGAGTGACGATTTTTGAACCTGTAACTAATGAACCCAATGAATATAGAGAGTCAAATTAAAATGAACCCGGGTAGGAGTTGTTAGGAGCTAATGTAAAGACTTGGGAGACGTCCTAAAGTCGCGAACTTGCCCTACAACTTTGAACCGGTCATTATGGGGGGTCATGGGGATCGCTATGTGTTTACTATTGTTTATATGCATATGTTGGGTGAATAGATTAGATGAATATGTTGGGTGAATAGGTTGGATAGATATGTTGGATGAATATGTTGAACGAATATGATGGATGAATTGATGGAAAAAGATGAATAATCATTGCATGATAATGTGATTATGACTAAGCATGTTGTATGATGGAAGTGATTTTATAATGTTGTTATGTTAGTAATATGTGAATAGGGGACTTGATGTTATATATTTGTGATTTTGTTTACGTAAAGTTATAGAATAAAAACATGCGGGTAATACATGATTGGTAAGTTGAATACTATATGATCATGATGGATATTATTGTTTGGCTTTTGTAGATAGTAACATGTTATTAGGAATACTGGTTTTATGAGTCTTGAGCTGTTTTCGTTTAATTTGTTGTTGTTTAAGTTGTTTGGAATAAAGAATCAAGTTGTTATGTTGTCCGATTATAGAGAAGTTGTCTTTAAACTGTTATTACTTGAGATGTATAAGTGATATTTATGTGATTATACTTGGAGGTGATAGCTTGTTCTTTTACGATTCTAACAATAGGTCACACACCCAAAATGACCAAGAAACGAGTGAGATATGACCGTTTTACGAAAATTGGATTGTGCTGAGAAATGAGTAGGGTACCCGATCGAGTGGCCCTTACTCGATCGAGTACACCTCTTGTTATTCGATCGAGTTGCCCTTACTCGATCGAGTAGCCCTGGTAATTTATTATACTTGCTTTGACCTTCACCTACTCGATCGAGTAGGCTGTACTCGATCTAGTGACCCCTGTTTTGGGTCTTATGCTTATCTTTTGAATTCGTCGCATATCATGTTTAATTGAAAATTGTTCTTTTGCTTCTTTATGCATTGTTTTACATATGTGTTGGCCCTGATGCGTAAGTTACCTAATCTTATGATGAAGGGAGTGGCACCTTATAATGGGTATGAGTTTGGTGGGGAGGACATGAGTTATATGTGGTTGTGATGTATAATGGGAAAAGAAAAGGGAGGTTAATGAGCTTATTGAGGCATGGCGCATGTTTTGTAAGATGTGGTGAGTGATATGATGGCGTGTTGAGTAATGTAAAAGTAAATGAATATGGGTAAGGGGGTGATGTATGTTTATGGAACGTGAGAATGAAAAGATTGAAATGAGGGATGCAAATGGTGGTAACTTGGGATGTTTAAGGATTATGAAGGGAGATAGTTATAACTGGGTTGGTTAAAAATATATGTAATGGAAAGGTCGTTGTAGATAGATGGAAAAGAATGGTGTATAAAGAGCTTAGATTGAGTTATGCAGCGATGTGGATTTGTAGATAGAGATTTAGTTTGGGAATTTGGATTATAAAGAGGTGAGCCTAGTGTGTAATTTCCTTGTGCAGTTAACGGTATGAAATGAGTTTTGGTTTCTAGAGACAAAAAAAATGGATGAGAAGTGTTAGTTGAACAGTAAACGTTTATTTTGTGTATTGATTAGTGGCAAGTGTGAGTGAGTAGAATGATGAGAGAGGACCCATGGTACGAAAGAGTGAGAAGGTACCAATATGAAGTAACGGGATTTGAGTTTTGTAGTAACGAAAAGGTAACCGGATTACCAGAGAGTTAGGTACAAGGAGTAAGGAGGTGAACTAATAATTGGTATTGTTGAGTATAAAGGGAAGAGAAGGATGAAAGTAAGCTGAGAAAACGTCGACCAGAGTTAAGGAACATGAAAGTAAGGAATCATGGAAATGTGTGATAGCATCATGAGAGGATGTGAGTTAATGTTTATATAGGAGTTTCAGGACAACATGTTAGCTATGAGTTTCGAGGAATTAAGGGGAGTAAAAGTTCGTAGAGTATTTGCACGATATGAGATTTTGGTGCTGAGTTAGGTGACAATACAATTAAAGATAGAATTGGGATGAATGTTCAAGTAAATTTTGTTGATGGGTTTGATGTTCGTCATATGGGATGCTAACCGAAGATGGGAAAGAAACCATGATATTTACAGATGAGTGTAAGAGGTTAGATATACGAACGGTGGTAGTGTTCAAGTGTTGTCACTAGTGGTTAAGGGTGATGATAAGCAGGAATGATAGCCATTCTAGAGAGGTTGATTTTGTAGAGACCAGATTAATATGTATGGTTGTGAGAAAGTATAAGATGTGGTTATAGGAGGCGGTTGCTAGTAGTTGAGTATTATTGGTATGGTTACATTTGTCAGGAGGTGATAGTTATGCGAATGGGAGAATGTGTTATGAAGGGTATGCGAGTTAAGCTCGGGCAAGAGATAACCTTTATTAAGTGGTAACTTACGTGATCAGGATTGACTAGTTGGATGTGATTGCGGGTCTATGATGTGTATAAATGTTTGTGTGAGGTTCTGACCTCACGAGAAGTGGTATGGTATGATAGTTATAAAGTCGTTACCTGAGTGTTCTGCGTCATATGTTGTGTACAGTAACCTAATGGAATAATATTCAAAAGTGATAGCTTGGGTGATCTGGCATGGCTAGTTATACTTGTATGTGTATTCATGATATATGTTTATTCCGTGAAATAGTATGGATGATATTCATGAGGTTCTTATCTGTTTATCTGTGTAATATATTGCGTTGTGATCTAGTAAAGCGGTTTTAAGTAAGTTTTCTTTTCCGGGAAGTTATACTAAGTCAGTGTTTATGGGATTGTATAAGTTGCGGTGACTATCGATGTGGTTGTTGTGCCACAGGTGGCGATCCGGGCACGGTACTTCGTGTTGTGATGCGGGAATTTTCGCGCTGCGGTGCGGCTGTTGGTGGCGGTGTTGCGATGCCATCACCGGTTGTGGTGGAGTAGACGGGATACTTATGAAACGAGTTTTCGAAAGTGTATTGAAATTATATAGATTGTTGTTTTGTTTACTGCTGTTTCCTGGGAGTTTTGGTTTGGACATATAGACTGTTGTTTTGTTATTGATGTTTCTTACCAGTTTCGGCTTAGGAGTGAGGGTGCCATACACCAAGATAATGGTATAGTGATATTCTGTAATGGGACACAGTTGTGAGAGGTTGTTAGAGTACTTTTGATCTTGTTTATAGATGAGGCATTGGTAGACATAGTTGTGGCAAGATAATTGTGGAACGTGTGGGGCACTGAACTAGAAACTACAGGTGGTTTTAAGCTTTTATTGGGACAGTGAATATAGGGTGTTGGGAATTGGTATCATGTTAAGTCATGGGTGAATTTTGCGGTAATAAAAGAACAGAAATTGAGGATCTAGAGTGAGTGTGTGTAACAATTGTGGATCGTGAGTTATGATTATGGAGATAAGTGCATGTATCGAGGACTATGTCGTTTTGGTGGTAATGTGGAAAAATTGGAGTATTAATTATGCTAAGGATTTTGTGGTATAGGTTAGGTGGTGTGCCGAATGAATTGAGGAATGAGGACTGTTAGAGGAAGAGAGACCTGGATATAGGAATGGTTGTAGGTGTTTAGGTTATAGTCGGTTATCGTTGACATGCGGTGGTGATGAGGATTTTGGGAAGTATAGGAAAGGATTTAGTATTAGTGAGTTACGAGGGCGTAACATTTATCTTAAGAGGAGTAGGATGCGACAAGAGAGTTTAATGGTTGTACATGTTGTAGTAGATTTGGAAGTGTGAGTCTTGATGGAGAATAAAGAATGGATTTGTATTGTGGTTGATATTGTTAAAAGGTCATGGCCGTTCTTATAGTAGTGCGATGTTTAGGAATGGGAGAATACTTCGATGGTGTTGACAGTTGGATGATGATGTTTATGAGTGTGAGTAAACTTCGAGGACGAAGTTCTTTTTAAGGGTGGTAGAATGTAACATTTCGTTTGATGTTTATGAGCGTCTTGATAATGGATTTTTTTTCTAGTGGATAATATGTTAGTGAGACGAAGCTAGCGGCGTCGGTGGATGGTATTTGGAAGTGTATGGAGTTAGTGTCGACAGACTATAATGTGGTGGATACGATATCGTGAGCCATGTTGTGGAGGTAGGTTGTTTTGAGTCGGTATGAGTTGTGGTTGAGGTTTTGTTTTGTTTCTTTGTTGCGTTGTTGCGTCATGGTCGAGTGGGTATGTTTGTTTTTGAGTATGGGTTGAACTTCGAGAACGAAGTTCTTTTTAAGGAGGGAAGACTGTAATACTACGGTTTTCTATGTCTTTGGGTACTCTATCGAGTGGGGCTGACTCTGTCGAGTAAGTATGTTTTTATGCGAAACAATAGTCTGCCTGATGGGTACTCGATCGAGTACGTGTGACACTCGATCGAGTAAGGGGCACTCGATTGAGTAAGTAACTTACTCGATCGAGTAAGTCGGTTATGCGGGTTGTTTTAGCCAGGTTTTGTTAGTAACACGTGATTAATATATAAAGCCTTCCGTCACCTTCTTTGTCACTTTTCACCTTTTCTAAAACCTTTCAAAAAGAGAACAAGTTACGTTGCTCTCTTTCGTCGCATTGCTATCAAATCCCAAAGGCTAGGGTGGTCGGATCGTCACGTTCTTTACGCTGTTGAGTTCGTCGTGTCGAGAGTAAGCTCCTTGTATAGTTTTTATATTGTTTCCCTGATTTTGTTTAAAACCCTAATTGGGTAGATTAGGGGTTTGGGGGTATATTGTTGTATTAAATGGTAATAGCATGATTATGTGATTATAGGAGGAGGTTTCATAGAGGAGCATTATTGACTAGCTGCTTGTGACGGTCTTGTGATTGCTTATTCCAGGTAGGATTTCCTACTCAGTTATTGGTTACATATATGTTGGCTGGTTGATTGATTGTTGGTGGTTGTTGATTAATAACATTTGTCTATATCGTATTGGAATTGGTGATTGTTGATTTTGTAGTTGGTTGTGATTGCTTGTATGTGGTTCTCGAGGTGCGTCCTCGACTGAGTGGAGTCACTTGCGGGAGTGGCTTCACGCCCTTGATTCGCCTTCTGTGGAACCCGCCACAGAGGGGATGTCCACATTAAGAAACATGGGTTATCGCTTGGATGAAATGAGCGGGGCTTAGATGGGCACGGCTGCGGTCCCCCACTGACGGTGTGGAATACCTGTTGCGATGGGTATTCTGGCAGGACTACACACTTTAGTGTGTAGTCAGGTGTGTGGAGTTGTGACGGAGTTTGGGTATTGTGTATGCTGTGTCTTATATATTGTGTTTTGTGTAATCAGTAACTGACCCCGTTTAAATGTTTTAAAAACTGTGGTGATCCATTTGAGCGTGGTGAGCAGTTGTCTAGCAGGTATACTATGGATGCGCGCGGGATTAGCTGGGGATGGACTCGCCACGAGTCTGATAGTAGTCTTCCACTGTGTTATCATGAGAACTGTTGTTACTTTAGTTGTAGTTTGGTTTTTAAAACAGTTGTACTTTACTTTACAATTGGTTTTGTTATGTAATCACTTAAACTTATCTATTAAAGTATGTTCTTTTATGGTCTATTTGATATTCATTGCCTCGGGTAACCGAGATAGTAGCACTTTCATGCATTGGGTGGTCTTGGTATGGCACCTTGGTGTATGGGGATGTTACAAGAACTTTATCGGCCCTTATGAGATTCTAGACCGGGTAGGTGAAGTAGCCTATCAGCTAGTTTTACCACCATCTTTTGATCGGGTTCACAATGTCTTTTATTTATCACAACTTCGGAAGTATGTTAGTGATCCGTCACATGTGCTTGAGGTTCAGAATATCGAGCTAGATGAGTCTCTAACTTATGTAGAGCTTCCTAAGGAGATCTTAAATCGTAAGGTACGCAAGATAAGGAATGGTGAAACCGTCTTACTTAAGGTACTTTGGTCTAATCACAATGTCAAAGAGGCCACATGGGAACCGGAGGAGTCTATGAGAGAGCACTTTTCTCAACTTTTTTTATCTGGTATGCTTGGTTATGGGGACGTAAACGTTGTCTTTTAAAGGGGGTAGGAGATGTTCGCATGCATGTTTTGAGTTAGTTTGAGGTCGAGATGGTTATGTTGTTAGTATCTTTGAGCTTGGGATGAGTTGTTTTGTTGTTCCTAGTTTGTGTGAGTAGTACTTTTGAGTAGTTGTGGTTGTTGTCTTTGGGTAGTTAGTGTTGTTTTTGCTTTAGGTATGGTATGAACTTCGGGGACGAAGTTCGTTTTAAGGAGGGAAGACTGTAATACAATGGTATTCGGAGTCTAGTTTACTCGGCCGAATAGGGCTAACTTGGCCGAGTAGGATGTCGTGTGTTTTCTGGTCAGGCTAATGCCCAGGAACACTCGGCCGAGTAGTGTGATACTCGGCCGAGTACCCCAGGTACTCGACCGAGTAACCGGTCTAATGGGATTAATTTCCGCGGTTTGATTAAAGGTGATTAGATTATATAAACTTCGATTAATAGTTACTTTTCATTTTATCAAAACCTAAACAATGTTCTTCACTTCTCTAATCACCCTTAATCACTCTCAAGGATATTTGATCGATCGTGAGTCTATAGTTCCGTTGTTTGTCCTGTTTCCTTTGGTAAGTTTCTTGTTAATCTTTAGTATGTTGTTTTTAGGGTTTTCCCTCATTTTCAGTTTGCGAAAAAGGGGTTTTTGTATGATTGTGACATAAGCATGATTGTGATTATTGCTAGGTGAAGGATTTGTAGAGGAACAATTCTAGCTTCCGCTGTGTGCTTGTGATTCGGATTCGTTATAAGTTACGGTTTCCCTACTCTGTTGCATGTTTAATTGATTTAAAATGATGTTGGTTGATGTATTGGCTTGATTAATATTGTTATTAGAATTGTCTTTCTTGGATGTTGGTTGTTGTTTGTTGTTTGTCTATGGTTTGCGAGGTGCGTCCTCGGCTGAGTGGAGTCATCTTTGGGAATGGCTTCACGCCCTTGATTCGCCCTTTTTGGTTCCCATCACAAGGGGGATGTGCACATTAACGGACATGGGTTATTGCTCGTTACAATGGGCGGGGTGTAGGTGGGAAAGGTTGCGGTCCCCCACTGGCCGTGAGGATTACCTGTTGCGATGGGTAATCTGCCAGGGCTACACACTTTGGTGTAGTTGGTTACTGGATACTAAGGGAGTTTCGAGAATGGTTCTATATTTGGATTGGATTGTATTGGTTGTCTTTGTAATTTCTTATCTTGGTTATTCAGTGAACTGACCGCATTTATGTTTTCTAAAACTGTGGTGATCCATTCGGGGATGATGAGCAGATTGTAACAGGTGATGATTTCATGTTAGCTGCGGGATCGATGATGGGATGTCATTACCTAGAGTCTTAGCTTCCACTGTCATAAGTCCTTAGATACTTTTGAGTTGTACTTTGGTTTACTTTCTTTATACGTTGGTTTACAGTTTTCAGACGATGTAATGAGTCAACTTTATACTTTAACAAGTGTTCGTTGATGGTCCCTTTTGATATACTTATCTCGGACAACCGAGATGGTAGCACCATTATATTCTAGGGTGGTCCTTGGTGAGGCACCTTGGTATATAGGAGTGTTACACCTGCTTGGCTCACTACTCCCCATTTGTCGGAAATATAAAATGGATCACCGCAGAGTTGAAAATATTTGACACACCAATGCACACAATCAAGCAACAGTTGAATATTGAGTAGAAATATAATATACACACGGTTATATAATAACAATAATGATAATACACCAGTGATCAAGCAACAACTATATAATAATACAACAACGATATAATAATACGACAATGATAATACACTTTGTGGGATTATTAGACGACAAGGAGAAAGACTATGTGAGGCAACAATATAAGGCTGAGTTTCCCTTGAGTGATATTAAGAACGGTCTTCACAAAAAAAAAAAATGGGTAAACCTTAACCTTCAAGCACCCAAATGTACAGCGAGACTAATATACTTAAGTAGGAATTGAGAGGGGAAGGAAACACCTCTCACCAATTTATGGCTCTTGTCGTAGAACATTATGTAATGCTCTTAATACGTACCTTATATGTTTGCACATTATGTAATGCGCTTAACCTTCGTTCATCCAGGAGGATGTGTTCATCATATCTATCCCTCTTCCACTCGGCTTCTGGGATTTGACTTTCGAGTAAAATACGTAAGGATGGTATTTCTAGCTTGACTGGGTGTACGGCTTCCATGCCGTAGGTCAAATAGAAATGGGTGGCCCCAGTGGGCGTCCTAACAGACGTACGGTATCCCCATAAAGCAAAGGGTATCTTGCTTGGCCAATCTCTATAGTTGTCAATCATTTTCTTGAGAATCGTGACAACATTTTTGTTTGCTGCCTCTACCGCGCCATTGGTTTGTGGTCTATATGGCGAGGAGTGGTGATGCCTAATTTTGTACTTGGCTAGCAATTGTTCAGTCTCAGCTTGAAAATGTGATCCATTGTCACTGATGATCTCATGTGGGCAACCATATCGACAGATAATGTTGGTTTGTATGAACTTTGCCACGTTCTTGGTCAAAGACTGTGTGGAAGCCGCTTCTACCCATTTGTTGAAATAATCGATTGCTACTAGAATGAAACAGTGACCTCCTGTTCCGGCTGGAGTGATCTTGCCGATGATGTCAATTCCCCAAGCAGAAAATGGCCAGGGAGATGTCATGGTGTAAAGCAATGAAGGAGGGACATGTTGCACATTCCCGAAGATTTGGCAATTATAGCAATGTCTTACATATTTGATGCAATCAGATTCCATCGTGGTCTAATAATACCCTAAACGTGTGATTTTCTTTGCCATCATGGGTCCACTTATGTGAGTGCCACATTCTCCATCATGGACTTCTTCCATCACTTTTCGTGCCTGTGAATGATCAAGACGTAGGATTACACTGAGAGGTGTTCTTTTGTATAGTTCTCCTTGCATGAGAACGTATTGGGAAGCTAGCAAGCGATAGCGCGTTGTCCCCTTTTGTCCATTTCTGGTGGATAGGTGCCATTGAGCTTGAAGTTTAGGATTGCTTGGAACTAAGGTTCCTCCGCAATTTCCTCTTCATCGGTGATTTGGTGCACATAAGGTGGCTCTGATCGTCGTTCGATGCATAAAGGCATTTCTACCATGCTATCCGGCATATTAATCAAAGATGAAAGTTTTGCAAGAGCATCTGCAAATTGATTTTCTTCTCGAGGTAGATGTAGGTAGGTCACTTGATCGAAGAATTGGGCTACTTGATCTATTCTGGCTTAATAAGTTGCCAAGCTTTCGCTTCGGATTTTCCAAGATCCCGTAATTTGATTGATGATCAAAGATGAATCTCCATGTACTCGAAGATTCTTGATGCCTAAACTTACTGCCGCTTACAATCCAATGAGACAAAGCCAGATTCTCGCGTTATTTGTCACCTCGAAGTCGAGTTTGACAGAGATTGGTGTATGCTCGCCTTCAGGAGAAATGAGCAACACTCCTATTCCAAATCCTCTTAAATTCGATGCCCCATCAAAATAGAGGTCCCAGGAGTCTACATCCGTTTGGAGTATATCCTCATCCGGAAACGACCAAGTGTCTATCGTTTGTGTATCATTGATGGGATTTTCTGCGAAGAATTCGGCAACGGCGCACCCCTTTATTACTTTTAGAGGTACATACTTGAGATCGAACTCTGAGAGCATCAAAGTCCATCTTGTTAAACGTCCATTGAGAACGGGTTTCTCGAAGAGGTACTTGACAGGATCCATTTTGGAGAATATTTTGACGGAGTAACTAAGCATCTAATGGCGTAGCTTCTTTGTTGCCCACACAAGAGTGAGACATGTCTTCTCGAGTGGTGTGTATTTGCACTCGTACTCCAAGAACTTCTTACTAAGGTAGTAGATGGATCTTTCTTCTTTTCCTACAGTTTGAGCTAGCATGGCGCCCATGGCCGTTTCAGTTACCGTGAGATATAAACAAAGAGGTTGATCTTGTTGAGGTGGCATAAGCACTGGTGGTTTGGCTAGTATTTCCTTGATTCGATCGAAAGCCTTCTAACAGTCATCATCCCACATGGTGTGATCTGTTTTCTTTAACTTCTTGAAGATAGGTTCGCAGATCATGGTGAGTTTTGATATGAATCGACTTATGTATTACACCTTGCCTAGGAATCCTCTAACTTCTTTCTCTGTGTGAGGTTACGGCATTTCGATTTGAGCTTTAATCTTGGAAGGGTCTATTTCTATACCTCGTTGGCTAACAACGTATCCCAGGAGTTTGCCAGATGTCACTCCGAATGCGCATTTCTGAGGGTTGAGCCTCATGTTGTACTTCTGTAGCCTTGAGAAGAATTTGCGAAGGTTCGCAATGTGTCCCTATCTTTCCTTGGACTTGACAATCATGTCATGTACGTATACCTCAACTTCTTTATGCATCATGTCATGTAATAGCATAGTTGCGGTGCGTTGGTATGTAGCTCGGGCGTTGATTAACCCAAATGGCATAACCGTGTAGCAATAGGTTCCCCATTGAGTGACGAAGGCGGTCTTATGCATGTCTTCTATGGCCATTTTGATCTGTTTATATCCTGGGTAACCGTCCATGAAGGATAGCAACGCGTGATCTGCCGTATTATCCACTAATATGTCGATATGTGGTAGAAGAAAGTCATCCTTAGGACTCTCTTTGTTTAAGTCTCTAAAGTCAACACAAACACGGATTCTCCCATCGTTTTTGGGTACGAGTACTATGTTAGCTACCCAGTCTGAATACTCGAAAACTTTGATGAACCCGACTTTGAATTGTTTATCGACTTCTTCTTTTATCTTGAAAGAACATTCTGTCCTCATTCGACGAAGCTTCTGTTTCACGGGTTAGAAACCTGGTTTGTTTGGGATTCTATGCTCTGCGATGTCCCTGTCGATCCCTGGCATATCTTTATAGGACCAAGCAAAAATGTCTTTGAACTCGTGCAGGAGGTCTATGAAATTGGCCCTTTCGGTGGGGCTCAAGGTTGTCCCTATCCTAAGTTCTTAGGGTTCTAGTTCAGTTCCTACGTTGATGGGTTCAGTATTTTCTATCACTGGTCCCCCTTCCCCCTCTTGTAATATTTCTTTGGCTATGTAGGGAGGTATTTCGATTGAGTCCGGTCCTGGGTCATCCTCGATCATCGTAAATAGAATTGCATTCAAGATAACACGAAGAGTAAGCAGAACCTGATTTATTCATATTAAGATTTGAGAAAATTTGTAACAAAGAAGCCATCTGATCTGTAGTCAGTGGCGGTAAAGGGACAGCGGTTGGGACATTTCCCGAACTACTGTTGCTATTTGACACTAAGTTAGGAGAAACGAGGTGAGTGGGAATGACGACAGGAGGAGACTCTATAGGAACTTCTCTAGACTCCGACTTTGACTCGAATTCATCGTCTTCTGGTTCTCCTTTGAACATCTCTCCTTCTCCAGTAGTGAGCTTGAAAAGTCTTCCTTGATTGTTTGTCCACTTGATCGATTTTCTCCATCATTTCTGCTGATTGGTGTTGGTTTCTGTGATTAACGCTGTAGGTTAAAGTGATCGTCTTGAAGTATCATGGTAATGATCTCATCCTGCGCGGCTCTAACAAATTGATCTTCTCCAAATAGTAGACTCACGGCTTGTTCGTCTAGGCAAGGTGCTTGACGAGTCTTGACGGTAGAAACCGTTTCTGGAGGAATGAAGTTACAGACGTGAAAGATCTCGATTCCGGCTAGCTTCCTTTAGAGATAGTGCCAAGGCTCAAGAAATCCGTGAAAGATATCTTGACTTCCTTCCCTAACGAAGTATTAATTTAGGGTAGGGAGGTAGGGTCACATTTGGGTTCCCACGTTCTTACGGTTTTGAACTTGAGCGAGCATTTAGAGAACTTCCTCTTTAGTAGGCATTCCCGGGAAGTATCCCTGGGTTTTGAGTATGTGGTTGACCACTAAGTTAGAGTAGGGATTAAAGTATAAGGGTTCCAACTAACTTTCTATGACATTCATGATATGGAAGCCCCCAAGTTCATGTACTGGATCTGCAAGGACTTGATTACTTGACTTCTTTTCAATTACTGCCTTGATGGGCGACGAAGTGATCGTCACCACTTTACCGTTTAGTGGGATTTTGATTTTCTGGTGGAGTGTGGATGTTACCGCTTTGGAAGCGTGAATCCAGGGTCTTCCCAGAAGTATGTTAAAGGATGGCTCAATGTCCACTATTTGGAAGTTGACCTTTCGCTCAATTGGCCCTGTGGCTACGGTTAGGTTAACGAGTCCTACTACCTTTCGCCATGTACCATCATATGCGCGAACAGCTTGGTTGGTAGGGGTCCAATCCGACTCTTTCATGCCCAATTTGTATGCCGTTTTCAAGGGTATGACATTGACTGCAGAACCATCATCTACCAAAGTCATTGGCACATTCTTCTTTAAGAAAATGACAATGATATAAAGAGCCAAGTTATGACTAGCACCAAAGGGTGGCAAATCCTCATCCGAGAAAGTAATAGGATTACTTAGCTTTGGTGATCCTTGGAAGACCAAGTTGACCACGTCGTCGGGTGTGGAGTTATGTGCCACATTTAGTTTGGCCAAGGCTTACAGTAAAGCTTGGCGATGAGGGAATGAGCTTGCCACTAGTTGCCAGACTGAAAAATCAGCCTTTGTTTTCTGTAGTTGCTTTAGCAAATGGTCATTAGAGCCTTCTTCATTATCATTTGGTATGACCACATTGGTTGGACCGTTCGCTATGGGACCATTTTGAGAGGTGTTTTGGTATGGGCGTCGCGAACGAGTGAGGTGGTCTACATCTTGATCTTCAAAATTTTGGACTATTTCCTCACTGACTTTGACTAAGTAGTGTTCAGTGAGATACTCGTCTTCATCATCATCGGCCCATATTCCATTGATAGTAGCAAGTTCCCTCATTCTCATGATTTCAGCCTCTAATTGGATAATTTGGTCGACTAGTTCATCAACCATGGCTACTACTTCTTGCATTGTAGTGTTTTGAGAGAAGCCGAATGGTGCACGTTCTTTAGGTGTTGCGTTGGGATCACGTAGGGTTGCCACTGCACTCTCTAGTTCCATGACTTGCCTATTCACACTTCTTGCCCATGCAATGAAAGCAGTGATGGTTGGAGAAATGGTATAGTAGTTCCCTTCATTTTCTATTGCATGAATTTTATTTTCGACTAGAGAAATGAGGTGTGAACAATCTATGGTAGATTCTTCACTTATAATCACTAGAATTCCAAGAGGATTCTGAGTGTTGTTAGGCTTACCTCCAGGTGGTATTGTAGGCGACCGTCTTCAATCATATCTTGAAGTACATTTTTCAGTTTGTAGCATTTTTCTGTATCATGTCCCTTACATCTATGGTATTCGCAGTATGAATTCTCATCCCAGAACTTGGATTTCTTTTCTGGTTCGGGTGTAGGGCCAATGGGTTGAAGTTTACCCAGCTTTATCAACCTTTTTTAGAGCGTTGGAGTATGTGTCCCCTAGATTTGTGAATTTCCTTGGAGGGGTACTCTTCTTAGATGGCTCGAGAAGGTTAACTTCATCAGTTTTGCTAGTAGAACCGTAAGAACGACTTGTTGAGCCTTGATATCCACGACCTATCGTTTTGGACAAGAGCCTTTTACGGATGTCATCTTCAATCCTTGTCCCTAGTACGGTTAAATCTTTGAAGGTCTTGATGTTTTGATACCTCAAATGATTTGCATAGATGGGCTTTAGGTTGTCCACGAATTTCTCCACGAGAGTAGCTTCATCCGGACGTTCAACAAGTTGAGTACTAGTCTTCCTCCACCGACTTAGGAAGTCGGTGAAACCTTCTTTGTCATTTTGGGTAAGAACCTCTAAAGTGCGCATGTTGACCTGGATTTCAGCATTATCCGCATATTGTTTAGCAAACTCAATTGCGGCATCATCCCAGGTAGCGATTTTCATGTGCTCTAGCGAATAGAACCATTGTTTTGGGATGGTGTCAAGAGATGAAGGAAAGATCCTTAAGAACATCTCGGGTTTAATGCCTTTGATAGACATGTAATTCTTGAAAGCACGGATATGGTTCAAAGGGTTTTCATGCCCCTTGAATTTAGGGTTATCCGTCATGTTGAAGTTGGTTGGAAACTTGGAACTCACGGCCTCATATTTGCGATTGTTCTCCCTATAAATGTCATCCCCTTTGAGATACATCAATTGCTCCTCCAAGTATTGGAGTCGTTTCTCAGCTGCAGTCATACCAATGGGAGGGTTTTCGTCCCCGAAGTTGTTCACAAATTCATCACACTTCACTTTCTCGAGGAGGCATCCTCGTTTCCACGGCATATATTCGGCCCTCAATGGTGTCAAGGCGATCATACACTTGGTCTTGAGTAACTTGGCGACGAGCTAGCGCGGCTAGGGTTTGATCATTACAATTCTGGAGTTGGTTGAAGTTCATGTCGCTTGTTTCAGGCATCTTGGAAACTGAATAAGAGATCGACGACGAATCAAAACACGATCGATCATTCTAGCACACTTACTCGAAAAGAAATGTTTTGACTCGTGAAGTGGGAGTGTGCCACTTGTGTCAAGTGAGTTTTGAGGAAATGACAAAGTTTGAAAAATGTTGGTCCTAGTCAACTTTAGTGTAGTTGTAGAAGTGGACTCGAAGTGAGGTTTTGAAATGGGTTTTGAGGCCCGAATTTTGACTCGACAATTGGACAGAGTTTCGGCTGGTTTTACGCTAATATTAGGCCCAAGTTTCGAAAATTTTTACATTTTAAAGAAGGATTTTGATTTTACAAAAATCGTCATGGTTTGTTTTAGAAATGGTGATCACATATGGTACAAACATTATACAAGCATTATAACGAGATGCTGAGTGCATTTAAAAGGGT
Source organism: Silene latifolia (assembly GCF_048544455.1). Taxonomy (NCBI): domain Eukaryota; kingdom Viridiplantae; phylum Streptophyta; class Magnoliopsida; order Caryophyllales; family Caryophyllaceae; genus Silene; species Silene latifolia. The sequence goes on along the minus strand of NC_133537.1, from coordinate 270,285,967 downwards.
ATTCGTTTAAAGGGTGAGTTGCCATACCGAACAATCAAACCCGAAGTCTGTGGAGAGGTTCGTACCAAACAAGAGTAAGGCCGATTCCTAGTCCATTTCCTCAAGTAGTGAAAGTCCTTGATACAAACAAGAGTAAGTACCATGGTATGGATGACGTCAACCGCTATCCATCCTTGGGACCAAATAATAATTAGGACCGTTTAGATGGGACAATTGGTCGAATGGGTTGGGTTGGGCCTAGGAAGGCCAAATAAACGATCTAGGAAGACCGAGTTATGAAAACTGACAATTGTCTTGTAAAAACTATTCCCTAACCTTGTTCAAGTTTCACCCTTTTGGCTACACGTAAGTGTATTATCCCCAGCGGAGTCGCCAAACTGTGAACGCGGGCCCACGGGGGCGCTTGGGAAACAAGTGTTTGCATTTGTGAAGTCGCCACCAATTTATTGTGGGAAATTGGAAACTGTTCGAATATCTCGTGTCATGCCAAGACACAAAGTAGTGACGTGAACACCAAGAACTCGTTACCCTTAGCATTCTATGTCTAGAATGACGCTCGTGGATGCCAATGAACACGGATGTTCACAGGGATCTGGAGTAAGGGTTGAGGGTACGTATTAGGACGCTCTTTTGATCGAACACCTAATCCCGCCCACCTCGATAGCGGCCTCTACTAATGATTAGGGAAATTGTCTATACTCGATATATTGTCGATTTATATGCATGCAATGCAACATCCAACGTTTTAATCCTAACATGTGAGAATTAATACTAAGTCGGTTAACACGTAATTTAGCATACAATTGGGTCGAAGTGGAATTTAAGGTCGATTACATGTGAGAGGCATACAAGTAATAATAAAAAATACAATAATAATACAATAAAGAAAATTACAATAATTACATCGGATTAAATGATTTATGTCGAAAATACATCTAAAACAGATAATTTGAGAAAGAATAAATAAATAAAATAACGAACAGGAATTAGGGTGATAATACGATTAATAGTTAATTAAATACGTAAACTAATAAACTAGGTCAAAGCAACACGGGAGTTCAGGGACAGAAATCAACCAGGAACAGGCGCAGCAGAGTTGCGTCCCTTGGAAGAGGCGCAGCAGTTGCTGCGCCCGTTCCTTGGCTCAGTTCTGGCTATGCAGCCGGAATTGCAAGTTGTTAATGTTCATTGGTGATTTTAATGATCGATTATGAATAATTGACTCGGATGAAAGTGATTAGCAGGTTATTTACATGTGATTAAGGGTCATAAAAACAATAAACATGGATGAAAACTAATTAGGACGAATTATTTACAAGATTAATAAGGTTAATTAAAAAATTAGCAAACTAAATAAATTAATTAGGCTAAACAAGTTATTAATGACGAATTCATGATGGTGAGGATAAACAAAAGGTGAAAAATATATCAATGACGAATTCCAGAGACTCAATATTGATAAATCGAACCTCTAAAACCCGAATTTGATTTTAATGACAAAAACTCGCAAATATAAATTACTTGGGATTTAAGTCGGGAATTAAAAGATGAATTAATTACTAATGATTTATTAATGATATGTCAGATTATTATACTTAAGTTATTATGTCAAAGAAACAATGAACGATTGAAAACAAAAGAAAAACAAACAAATTAACAAAAGACGAAGGAAGAAGAAAGGAAGCAGGAACGGCGGCAGCCTCACGAAGAGGCGCAGCAGGTGTTGCGTCCCTTCGAAGAGGCGCAGCAGTTGCTGCGTCCTTTCTCGATGTCTGTCTTCTGATAATCCGTAAAAAAGGGTTTAAAACACGGTTTTAGAAATCGGTTTTAAGAATACTTTCGACATAAACCTTACAATATGATTACAATAATAAAGAACAATAAATAAAATAAGGATTATATATCCTCAGACTTACATGTTTGACGAAACAAGATGAACTAAGTATACGTTTAGTGATGCTCGACTCGAATGTAGACGAATGTGCCTTCGTAAGAGGAAATTAAACAGATTGATTAAGTTGATTATTGTGGAGTTGGTCAAATTGGCCGGTCATGTAAAACGAGGCTGGTACTCAGAAAGATCTGAGCTTATGTGGTCGAATGTTCAAGCACGTAGACGCCAAAAAGTAAGAACGTGGTCTAGAATGCAAAGGGAGAAGAGAAGGGCGGACACTCGCGCGTGAGAAATATGTGAGACCGAAGGTCTCTATTTATATAAATCACGCGGAGGAAATTAGGATTTTCAGAGAAACTTTGAAAGTGAACCTCGAAAAGATATGAAAAGATACGAAAAATACGCTGAAAAGGACTTGGGAAGAGGCGCAGCAGGCACTGCGTCTCTTGGAAGAGGCGCAGCACCTGCTGCGTCCTTTCCCAAGTGGTTTCCGCCTACGGAAGAAAGATTTCCGTGTTTTGGTTATGGAATAACGGATTAATCTTGTTTTCCTTAATATTTTGTGTGAATATTATGGAAAATTCTTTACCAAAGATTAAAAGGTTTCGAAAATATGGAATAGAAATATCTGGAACATTCCAGAACATTCTGACTCGGTTTTAGAAAATGAAGACGGTTTTTTGACCCGGACTCCAAATGTACTCTAATTACTGTCAAAACGACCGTATCGGCGTGTAGATGATAATTAAGAGGCAGACACAAGTGTTTGATCGATCACTTGACGATAAACTTACAAACTGTCATAAATCATTCCGCGTACGAAACATGCGGCCCAATCATCGCCGGGTGGCTTGCGGGAGGTGCAGAAATGAGGTATCTACAGGTAGTGCATCAAAGGCGATAAGTATAATAACGTGTAAGCTAACCCGGGATGAGTCACCGATAGCCGGTGTACTCCCGAACTTCCTCTTTATTTTAGGGATACCATTCGTCGAACCTAATATGAAATTTCAATCCGAAAGGAGTTACTCAAGTGGGCACGAACCAGCACTCAACCGGTTGACACATCACTCGACCGAGTGGACTGTCCTACTTGACCGTGTTGGTTCAATCCAGGGCCTCGAAAATTTTGGAATTGAGCACTCGACCGAGTGAACTCGGCCACTCCACCGAGTGAAAGTTCTCGACCGAGTGGCTACTCGAGCTGAGATTTACACGGGTTCAACCCTTTTTCTTCCTTTCTTATCTTCTTCATATCTCATCTTCACCTCATAACTTCAACACCCAAAACTCTCAAAAATTAATTCCCAAACTCCATTTTCATCACATTATTTTAAGAGTCTATTGATCCAAAATACTCGGGGGGGGGGGGGGGTGGGGGGGGGGGTGAATTGAGGATTTAAAACTTGTGAATGCTTTTTCGATTATGTGTATTTAATTGATTATTCAAAGTTTATTGATTAAACTTTAACTAATCAACTAGTGAATGTAAAACGAAATAAACAAACGAACGAAATAACAAGGAGACACACGGTTTTTGAAGTGGTTCAGTTTCACAAGTCGAAACCTACGTCCACTGTTCTCGATTAATAAATTTAGTACCTTTCTACGCATTACAAATTTACTAACCCAACTCGTACAACTAACTATAGCTGTAACTCAATGAGTACCGTTAAATAGTCGAGTGACTAACTTACGCTAATAAGAAAGCACAAATGATTCTCGCAAAGGTTCACGTTAATGAACAAGTAAGAAATCAACTAAGCACTATTATCTTATAACGATAAATATAAGAACGAGTATACGAGTTTAAAACACACGACCTTTCAAAATAACAAATCGATTTTTTTGCTTGAAAACACACGGTTTGCTTTGTAAAATGAAAATCAATTTTTTTGCTTAAGGTCTCTACTTTAAATGTTGTAAATAGTAAAGTATTTATAGGAAAGAAAGAGCAAGACAATTCAGTTTATAGAAACCCTAATTGGCCGAATAAAAGAGATATGTTAACAAATCATATCTTCTATTATTTCTTTCCTAAAAGCTTTAAAAGATAATAAAGAATATTCCAAAAGATAGAATATAATCTATTCAATTATTATCTTTACTATAAATTCTAAGATATGATAAGATTTCCTAAAACAAGAATATCTTTTATCATAAACAAATATATTAAGTAAGATATATAAGATATGTAAAGATATTATTATAGAATAAAATCTTTATCAAATATACCCTAGGTAACACGAGATGTCACGGCTCATAAGCCTCGTGACTCGTGCAACCCTAGCTCAATATATGGGTTCGAATTTAGGTTTTAGGAGAGGCTTTGTTAAAACCCTAATCAGTAGCATAGTCCAACTCATAAGTTGACCCATCAATACTACTGATCAACGTTCAACATAAAGTCAAACTCCGCACTAAACCGGGCTTAATTAAATAAATACTTTTATCAAAACATTTAAAATAAATGTTAAACAATTTTCAAAACAATTTTTGAAACATTATAAGTCGTGTATAATAAACTCAACATCTCAATGTTATAGTAGGAGAGCTATAACATTGAGCTCTTTTACTAGTAATGTTATAGCTGCAAAGCTATAACTTTACCAATTCAAGAAACTCATTCTTGATTATCATTACGAGACAATCACCTATACTATTCTAATCTTCACGGAGATCTTCGAGTATAGGCTACGTCATCATCCAAGCTTAATTAATCTTTAGACGGACTTCGTCTTCATATAAATCTTGAATGAATCTTTATACCGTTTGAATAGGGGCTTGAGCACTTTATACTATCATCACAATCTTCTTTGTTACTTGCTTGTAATAAGTTGATCCTCAAAACGGAAAATTCACGTGGTACCCTCAAAAAATTTCATTTTTCACATGGTACCCAAGTTTTTATGTTTATGCACATTGTACCCATGACTTTTAAATTTTTTGCATAGCGTAACCTTTTTTGACGGATACACTTAACAGTGTTAAGTTAGGTGTATTTGGCACCTAAAAATACACTAGCATGTGGATTTGTGTCTACAACTCTTCATTTCCTCCAAATAAGACCCACTACTCCATTATTTTCCCCAAATTACAATCACTCTCCTAAACCCTAAAAAACCAAAACTTGATAATCATCGACAACATGAACAACACCATTTGCACTTCATGAATCCATGTTTATAATACGAAACGAAGTTATCATCTGATCTTTGTAAAGGTAAGAGCTTTAATTTATTTCCTTTATTTTAGCTTAGTAAGTTTTTGCTTATTAGAGATTAAAATTCGATTCTTTTTCAATACTATAAAACATAGTAATGCTCATGTTGGAATACTGGGATGTTTGGTGAACAAAGTTGGGTATTGAATTAAATTTCTGTCCACTAATTCATCTTATACTCCCTCCGTCTCAATCATTTATTTACCTTTGATTAAAATACCTCCACATCAAATATAAAGATAAACAAATGATTGAAACGGAATAAGTAACTAGAAGCGCTAAACGCTGTAATGTAGCACCCAGAATTATTCTTCAAATGATGTAATGTAGCATTAGATACCACTATTTGTTCCTTTAGATAAAATTCAATATCTGATGCCAAACTACTGAATAGCAGCGCTAAACGCTCTCGTTTTTCGTTTCCCCTAACTGTTGAGTACTTGAGTTAAAGCTCTAGTTATTCATCACAGGTTGTGATTTTCTTTCTGCTACTCGTACTTTCATATGGTCAATGCGTTAAATTACCCCGTCCCGATCATTTGTTTACCTTTTATATTGTTTGCCAAAAGTATTTTAAATCAAGTTAAGGACGGAATGCATTGTTCTCACTGTCAATTTTATGGCCTTTTTCTGTACTGAGTGAGTTGTTTATACCTTTTGGCTTTTTTATATGAGATATTGATGCACATGTTTCAATCCCCTGATCACATAGTGTCTGTCGATGATTCTTTATTTCCTTTAATTTGATTTAGTAATTTTTGGCTCATTTTGATTTAGTAAAATTTTTTTGTGAAAAATTATAGGATGGCGGCTGTATGGTTGGAATTTCATTTCAAAGGAAAAGCTTTTGATATTCCAGTCTATGATGTTGATTTGGTACAATTATTAGACATAATTAGTGACGTTGGTGAAGAATCTATGAAGTAGAATGTTCTTGTCCCTAATGACTATGATTTTTACTACCAAAATGGTGGTAAGACATATATTAGGAATGATATGGAATTACTGTCTATGTTTGAGCATTTTAATGGAAAAGAGACAATACAAATTTTCACTGAAAAAAGAAAAAACCCTATCAGACATTTTGAGATGTTATTTGAGTTAAGAAAAGCACAAAGGGAGGAGGCTGAAAGGAAACAGAGAGAGGAAGAGGAGAGGAACAGACTAGAAAGGGAAGCTCAAATGGTGGAGCCATTGACAATGGATGTGCCTATTATTGATGTGGAAACAAATAAAACCAACTATGTGAGAGTTTTCGAGTCTGAGGAGTTGTCCAACCTAAACCATGTTTCTAATACACAATCTCCCCATTTTAATGAAACCACTCCAAAGCCTGCTTTTAATAAACAATCAGACATTCCCACAACGTCAAATCTAAATTCAAACCCTCAAAATGAGACCCAGTTTTCACAAAACTGCCCCACAAATGATAGGTTTATATCACAACAATTTAATGAATATACTATGCCAAACCTATCTAAAAAACCACTTCAATCACAAAAGAAAATACCTAAGACTACTGCTAAGAGGAAGGGTTTGTATATACCTCCATCATCTTCTAAAAGAAAGAGCAATGACACATGTGGGGCCATTGATATGAGGCCAAAGAGGAACATAAGGGCAGAAGGGTATATAGATGAGGAGGGGAGTGATGATGACAGTTTAGATGATGACTACAATGAGGAATCTGACAGTGATGAGGGCAACACTGATTGTGATGTGAGTATCAATGAGGAAGAAGCTGGAATTGTGGATGGTTCTAATAAAGAAGATGCAACTACTGTTGATAATCCAAGGGAAATGCATCCTTTTGATAAAACTATTGATGGTTGTAATGAAGAAGATAGAGAACATTACTTTGATAGGTCATATAAAATGGCAGAATGTATGTAACACAAAGATGGGGTGAGATTACACTTGAGCCATGGTTGTTGTTTATGTCAAAAGAGGACTTGTTGTCAGTGTTTTTAGATTACTGCATCCAACAAGGGTTTAGTGTTGTTGTTTCAAAGTCTGATAAAGCAAGGTATAATGTCGAGTGCAGTAGTGAGAAATGTACATGGAAGATTCATTGCTCAAGGCTGCCTGATAAGATGACATGGGCAAATAAGAAAATTGAGGGAGAGCATAAAGAATGTTTTTTTCTAAAGAAGAATCCTATGGCAACAACAATATGGATGGTCAAGAAGTTTGAGTCAGAACTGAAAGGACAACCTAATATGCCAGTCGAATCCATGGCAAGCAGGTTAATGACAACTTATGGAATTGAGGTTTGTACTAGAACATTGTACAAAGTGAGAGTTATTGCTGCTAAACTTATATGTGGAGCACATGAAAAGAGTTACAACCTGTTACCAGCTTATGCAGAAATGATCAAAGCAACCAATCCACAATCTTGGCACTCACTACCTGGCATTCACCTCATAATGATAATGTGTTTCACTTCAAAGGAATGTTTGTCACATTTAGCGCTTGGGTCAGGGGGTTTCTAAGAGATTGTCGGCCCATTATTAGAGTTGATGGGTGTCACCTAAAGGGGAGGTATAAGGGAATGCTACTATCTGCCATGAGTTTAGATGGCAACAACAATCTGTATTGTGTAGCTTATGCAATTGTAGGAAAAGAAAAGACTGAAACATGGGCTTATTTTTTTAGGAACTTGAGATTTGCATTCCAACAACATGGGTGTAGGAAATGGAATTGGACATTCATCAGTGATAGAATGAAGGGTGTTGAGAAAGCATTGGAGAAAGAGTTTCCACAAGCTACAAGGAGGATTTGTACTCAACACTTGTACGCAAACTTCAAAGAAAAATGGCCTGAGCCTTTGTACCATAATTTGTTCTGGTTTGCAGCCAATGCCACATCTCATTTTGTGTATAACAAGATGTTGGACAAGATAGGGAGGATGTCACCAGCCGCAGTGGAATACTTGTTAAATGTACCACAACAATGGTCTAAACACCAATTTGATCCTGAAGTGGCTTGTGACCATAACACTTCAAACTTTGTGGAATCATTTAATGCGTTGATGAATGAACTGAGGGAAAAACCAGTAATAGAATTAATGGAAGACATTAGAACATACTATATGGAAGCGTTTGCTGAAAGGGCGGCATTGAGTGAGAAGGTGGAATTGAATGGTCCAACACCCTATGCTTTGGGTTGTCTTGAAGCCAATTGTGCAGACTCTAGGATTTATGAGGTGATAAGAGGAGGTGGTGGTGAATTTGAGGTGCATGAAGGGTACACAAAATTCCCTGTTAACATATTGAGTGGTACTTGTATGTGTGGAGAATGGCAGGTCACAGGAATTCCCTGTAAACATGCTTGTAGAGCCATATATGAAAATAAGGAGGAACTAGTCCATTATTTGCATGGTTATTGCACAGGTCAGTGTTATAGGCTCACTTATACAGACCATATGCACCCATTACCTAACAAGGACCAATGGCCAACATTCCAATTTCCTGAAATTTTACCACCAGTGCAAGAGAGAGGAGTAGGTAGACCAACAAGACAAAGAAAAAGAAAGCCAGGTTATCCAAAGAAAAGAAAGGGCAAGAGATCAACTACCATTACTTTTTCAATATGCAAAGCACCTGGTCATAATTCAAGGTCCTGTCAAGGTGGTCCTACAGCAAAATAGAAGAAGGCTGCTGCCACTGCTGAAAATATTCAGAACAAAAGAGGAAGAAATGGAAGTGCAGGTGATGGAGCTTCATCAAGTCATCCATAGAATATGGTATGTTATAGTTACCAATTAAGTATGTTTTAGTTTAAGTAAGTCAGTCCATATTTTGCAAAGTCGGTCCATATTTTGGAATTTGTTAGTTGTTGGGGCCATGTTTTGGGGCTGAAAAACAGTCAGTTGGTAGGTATATTTTGGATGCCATGTTTTGGGGCTGCATTTTGGACAATCAGATCATAATGTAAACAAGTGCTTATGAAGAAGCTATATTTTGGTATACATAAATCCATCTTTTCTAATGGAAATTATGCATTTTATTACAGTATCTTCATTTCTTATTGCATTGTCTTTATTTATTTAAAACAACATATAGTAGAAACATGTACATTAAGAATGCAAATTTAAAGCTAAAATGAAGAAATTTAGAGAACTCTTTAATTATCTTGCGTTGCTCCTTCATCTTTGTCTTCATATCTTGTGCCATTTTCTCCAATTGTTGATTTAAAGCCTGTTGAACTTCATGTACTTCGTTACCTTGGTTTACTGCTTCAATTTTTACTTGGCACCATTGGAACCACCCACAAGAATCAAATTTGTGGTATAGCTTGAATGGGTTTCCTGTAGTAGCTCCGGATGACCTTATTTGAGATCTTGTATTGCATCTAGGACAAGCTTTGTTTTCCACTTGAATTCCATTGGAAGATAAACTTGTATAAGACATACTAAGTTTACTTAATTTTAAGTTATTAGTGTATCTTTTGGTGTGTTTACTCACTAGGGTTATAAATGCTCAATTTATACGCAAAAAACAAGGTTCCAACGGCTAGTTCATTAATATAGCTGTTGGACATTTTGTAACAATAAGGGTATCATGTGCCAAACAGAAGACTTTAAGGGTACCATGTGCAAACAGTTTTATATTCCAACCATAAACACCAACTAACTTTCACACGTCAGCAACATTTAACAGCAGTTATGTATTTGGTTACGATGTGCAAAAAATTTAAAAGTCATGGGTACAATGTGCATAAACATAAAAACTTGGGTACCATGTGAAAAATGGAATTGTTTGAGGGTACTGCGTGAATTTTCCGTTCTAAAAAACACTTAGACAAACGATTACACGCAACAAGTATATAAAATATAAAACACCTTGACATCATCAAAACATAAACATATAAGCTATATGATTTAACAAATTTCCCCTTTTTGATGATGGCAAGTCTCCTAAAATTGTGACTAAGAATGTAAGTTCCCCCTCAATATAATACCGCCATCTTAATAATAAAGATCAACGCAAGATCAAAACGATTTATCAAAAACCGAAACTTTAAGGACTTAAGAGACAATCGGTCTTGACAAGGAGCAAGGAGCAAGGAGCAAGGAGCAAGCTTAGGTAGATGCTTACTATAGACGATCTTTCTCCCTCTTGACATCATCGAAAAGCTAAGAACAAAACAAAAATGACTAGAATAATATAAGACGAGACAAGAGATAAAACGTCATAGAAATTAATATTATCATACATAACTAAATGCATCGAGAAGATTAATTATTTAAACAAACTTAAGAAAACATGTTTAAAGCCGATGGGCCGAATGGAACACATGTTTAAAGAAACACTTGGGCCATAATCCACAAGTGCATGCCAAAATTAGGCCGAATGATAAGTTTGTGAAACACACCATAAGAAAATGAAAAAGAAAGCGAAAAATAGACTGGGATAAATATGGTAAGGCAGGGGTAGATCAAATGTTGCGGGTTCGGTAAGGGTTCACGTAGTCGGGCCGAGTACGATACTCTAAAGCATCGAGACGATCGAAAGAACTCCGCACAAGCTGAGAAAGAGTCTGAATACTCCTTTCAAAGTTGAGCACCTTCAAGGACAAAGCTTTCGTGGCCTCCAATGTAAGCGATTGATCACTTGCCATAGCCTTTCCGTGCATGACCAACGCTCCACCTTGACTCGTGAGGAAAGTAAGACGGTCACCATGTGGGACCACTTCCCCACGGATTGCCTTCAATTAAAATTCAAAACCCTCTAACCTCTTATCCACCGCATCCATCCAAGAATAAAACCGAGAAGCATCCAAACCCGACTCTAAAGACCGAGATGGTCCAACCCGTGACAATACCGTAGCCAAGTTTGTTGAATGCTCCTCAAACTTCTCCAATAAACCACTCATAAACCCTTCCAATTTTGCCTCCATAGTCCCCAAACCCGAATCACCCGGGGTTTTCTCAACATCCTTAACAAGAAGTAACTCGGGTTCATCCACAACAAGACCCATAAGCTTGATCAACCGATCACACATGCAATCCCGTGCACTTACACCGTAACTATCCCGTCCCACCACTTGCTTTATCTCCAACAACTGAGACACCCACATCCCATATGGTAAGTCGATTGTTGTACTTAATTTTTCATTGGTAACCGTGAGACTCGTTTGAATGATACAATGCAACACAAGACTTGCCAAATTCACTTTTTGTCCCTCGAACCACGAATAGATTACAATAGCCTCATAACTCGAAAATTTATCACCTCCTCTCCTCGGCACAACCGTGTTCCAAAGAAAGTTCAAGAGGAACTTGATTTTTGCCGAGAGAGGACGAACCACAATATAACTCCGTCTGTCCCAACCTCCTCAAAATACCTTTTAACTAACATCTCCTTTTCACTCACCATATTAGACCATTCAAGACTCGGATTAACTTCATTTCCATCATCAAGACTCCTTTCTTAACTGACACACTAGCAAAGAATTGAACCACTTCAACTGGATAAATAGGACCCGAAAACTGACTAATGTGACTTCACCTTTGAAAATCAAGAAAATCAACAAAGAACTTAAGAGCGGGAACATTAATCAACCAAGATTTTGGGATAGTACCTTCCTCCATGAATAGAATAACTCAAAAGGCGATTAACAAGGATGCTTTCGTCATGAGTTAGCTGAACACGATTTAACCCTTCCTTTGTTGCGGCTTTCGAAACATCCCGAAGCAAGGTACGAGCAACACCATTCCGAACAATAACCTCGGGTTCCTCCACATCTTCACCTTTTCAACAACTACCTTATTTTTCCCTTTAAAAAGACGACGCCTTTTACCCTCGAACATCGACTCGTCCCGACCACGAAACAGAGGTGTAGTTGAGTTTGGTTGAGGGGAAGGAAAATTAGTGGAATTATGATCATTATATGGTAGTGGTGATGATGGTTTGTGAAAGTGGCGGCTTTGTTGATGGCGGGTTGATGATCTGGTTTTTGCATGGTTAAGATTCATTATGATGGTGATAGTTGAGTAAAGGAAGTGATGGTGATGGTTGTGAATATTTTAAGAAGAGAAAAAGTAAGGCAAGTGGGTTGTGGGTACGGTTTACACGGCAAAAGGGAGGGGGTAATTATAAGACTAGGGTTAGATGAAATATGGCAAGTGGCATCCTAGTCTATGATAATAAGGGAGTGATTAATTTTGGTAAGTGGCAAATAGTGATAGGAGTTATGATAGGTATAGGAGATTTAGGTGATAGAATTTAAATAGTAAAGGATAAAATTTAGGAAGTAGAATTGTATATGGAAAGCTAGCCGTGTAAAATGGAAGGTGATTTTAAGAAAATTTGTATGTGACTCGGAAAGATAAAAGATATGGTGTGTCTTATTTATTTGATAAGGAATTAAGTTTGTATAGATAATAAAATTCTAAATAACAAATAGAAATTTATAACAAATATATATTCCTATAAACGAAATTATTCATGCAACGCAATATACGGACACAGTCATACAATCTTTACTTAACTAGTCAGTCATAAGAAAATTGAATGTGTATAGAAACTTAGGTACCACTGATTAAACCAATTTCCAACCGTAAAGTCTCAAATCGTTCTCTAGCTAGTGATTTTGTCAAAATGTCTACCCATTGTTTTTCAGTACTACAAAATTCAAGTTTTATATTCCCCTTCTCAACATGGTCTCGAATAAAATGATGTCTTCGTTCAATGTGTTCGGTACGTGAATGTTGTGCGGGATTTTTAAAAATAATAATTGCACTAGTATTATCACATAAAATAGGAATACATCCTACATCAATACCATAATCACGTAATTGTTGCTTAAGCCATAATAATTGAGTACATACCAGTCCTGCAGCAATATATTCGGCTTCATCAGTTGAGAGAGCAACTGAATTTTGCTTCTTCGAATCCCACGTAATGATACACGGTCCGACAAAAGTGGCGACACCCGACGTAATTTTTCTGTCTAGAGAACATCCTGCGTAGTCAGCATCAGAATAACCGACTAGATTAAAATTACACTCCATCGGATACCACAAATATAGATTGGCCGTTCCAATTAAATATCGTAAAATTCGTTTTACGGCCGTCATATGCGATTCTTTGGGAGATGATTGATATCTCGTACAAACGCAGACGCTAAACATAATATCGGGTCTACTTGCGGTCAAATATAACAGTGACCCAATCATCCCACGGTAAGTAGTTTCATCAACTGATTTACCATCTTCATCCAATGTCAATTTCTTGTTCTCGACCATTGGAGTAGGCATAACATGAGAATTTTCCATTCCGAATTTCCAAATTAATTCCTTAATATATTTCTGTTGATGGATTTTAATGCCTTCTGCAGTTTGTTGTATTTGCAGACCTAAGAAGAATTTTAATTCTCCCATCATACTCATCTCGAACTCGGAGGTCGTTAACTCAGAAAAGTATTTGCACAACCTTCGGTTGGTAGATCCAAATATAATGTCATCGACGTATATTTGAACAAATAAAAGGTCAGATCCCTCGGACTTTAGAAATAGGGTTTTATCAACGGATCCTCTACTAAATCCACTGTCAAGTAGAAATTTGGATAATCTGTCATACCAAGCCCTAGGTGCTTGTTTTAATCGATATAGGGCCTTATCCAACTTGAAGACGTGATCTTCAAATTTGCTATTTTTAAATCCGGGGGGTTGTTCAACGAAAAATTCTTCTTGTAAATACCCATTTATAAATGCTGTCTTGACGTCCATCTGAAAGAGCTTCATTCCTTTATGTGCAGCGAAGGCTATTAGAAGTCTAATAGCTTCAAGACGAGCGACAGGTGCAAAGGTCTCGTCATAATCTATTCCTTCTTGTTGATTATAAACTTGGACCACCAATCTTGCTTTGTTCCTGATAATGAGTCCGGCATCATCTAGTTTGTTCCTATAGATCCATCTTGTTCCAATGACTGAACGATCTTTTGGTCTAGGAACTAAATGCCAAACCTTGTTTCTTTAGAACTGTTGTAGCACTTCTTGCATAGCTATAATCCAATCAGATTCAGCAAGAGCTTCATTGATATTTCTTGGTTCGATCATGGATAGAAAAGAGTAGAAGGAGCAGAAGTTATTCAAGGATCGTCTTGTTTGAACACCCTTCTTAATATTCCCTAGAATATTGTCCATAGGGTGTGAGCTCTTGTATTTCCACTTTGTTGAAGTAATTGGTTCAACATCGTTATTTGTGCTTGTCCCAACTTCATTTGGATCGGAATTGGAGGAAGTTCCCCCTGAATCCAATCCGGGTATTGTATTAGAGCCGATTATAACCTCGGACTCTACACCTTGATTTGGATTCAATGTTATAGTAACATCATCTATAACATTGGTTTAGGAGTCCTTATTTTGAGTCAATGTTATAGTATCATTAACTATAACATTGGTTTGGGAGTCCTTATTTTGAGTCAATCTCATTATCCTCCAATTCTAGTTCCGGGGGATCGTCTCTTGAGAGACGGAAGTCGGGTTCATCCAGGTCTTCTTCCTCATCCTGTACAGGCTTATCAAACACGTTATCCTCATCAAAGATGACATGGAAACTTTCTTCAATACAGAGAGTTCTTTTTTTGAGGAACGATCAAGTTCATCATTCGTTCCCTCAATCTCATTATCCTCCAATTCTAGTTCCGAGGGATCGTCTCTTGAGAGACGGAAGTCGGGTTCATCCAGGTCTTCTTCCTCATCCTGTACAGGCTTATCAAACACGTTATCCTCATCAAAGATGACATGGAAACTTTCTTCAATACAGAGAGTTCTTTTATTGAAGACTTTGTAAGCCTTGCTATGATCTGAATATCCTATGAAAATCGCCTCATCACTCCTAGGGCCGAACTTACTTAACCGGTTTTTACCGTTATTATGAACAAAACATTTACTCCCAAAGCAACGGAGATGGGAGATATTAGGTTTTCGACCTCTAAGGAGTTCGTAGGGGGTTTTCTTAAGAATAGATCGAATCATAGCACGATTATGGATGTAACAAGAAGTACTAATGGCTTCAGCCCAAAAGTTACGAGGTAAACCACTACACAAGGCATTGTACGTGCCATATCTTCTAAAGTTCTATTCATACGTTCAACGACACCGTTTTGTTGAGGAGTTCTTGGTGCAGAAAAATTATGCCCTACACCATTAACTCTACAATATTCCATGAAAGCTTGATTGTCAAACTCGGTGCCATGATCCGTACGAATAGATACAAGATTAGTCTTATATTTGTTTTGAACACGTTTCATAAGACAATCAAATTCATCAAACGTTTCGTCTTTTGAATGAAGGAAGATAGGCCATACATACCTTGAATAATCGTCTACAAGAACAAAGACGTACCTTCATTGGTCCACATAAATCCATGTGTGCTAATTCCAAGGCTTGATTTGTGCTTACTACTCTTTTCGGTTTGAACGATGATCTTACTTGTTTGCACCTAGCACATGTGTCACACATCCTTTCTTGGCCGAACTTGATCTTAGGTAACCCTTCAACCAAGTCCCACTTCTTGAGTTTTTTCAAGGTTAGTGAGCTAATGTGACCAAATCCTTTATGCCATAGACAAGGATCATCAAGAGTAACTTTCATGCATGAAAAAGAGTTAGTAGGCACAGTATTTAAATCTACCATATAAACATTTCTTTTCCTGTGGCCTTCAAGAATAACATTGCTAGTTCCTTCAATAATAATGCGACAACTATCAGTATGAAAAGCTACTTTGTTACCTTTCTCGCATAGTTGAGATAAGCTTAGCAAGTTATGTTTTAGACCATCCACGAGATAAACGTCACTGATCGCGTGAGACTTAGAAATTCCGATTTTGTCAACGCTAATTACTTTTCCCTTTTTGTTGTCCCCTAACATCACTTTTCTTCCGTTGAAGGGCTTGAGTGAAAGAAACAGATTCTTATCTCCGGTCATGTGTCTTGAACATCCACTATCAAGATACCATTGATTATTTTCTTTCACTAGTTCCTGCAGAAGGGATTAGATACAGTTTTTAGGTACCCAAGCTAAGTTGGGTCCCTTATGATTAGTTACTCTATATACTAAATCTTTTCGAATCCAAACTTGTCTAATAACCGTTTTTCTAACCCTTGGTTTATTTGGCTTGGGAGAAGTTCTTGGGTTAGGGTTTTCTCTTGGTCTAGGAATTTCTCTAGGTCTTTCATGACTATTTCCCTTGTGAATAGGTTTAATAGGTTGAGATCGACAAGGGTTTTGTGAGGTGCTAGGTTTCTTGCAGTAGTCGAAGGCCACGTCATAGAACCAACGAAATTTATTGTTCCTTTCTTCGTTAGGTTCCTTAATGGGGTTTCATCATTCTCGTCAACCGTGTCAACAGTTTTAGCATGGTCGGCATTTTTTCGTATATCATGAGTCTTTTGACACAATTGATTTGAATGTGACCCGTATGACCACAGTAATTGCAAATCAGGTATTCAGGAAGATCAGCATACTTCCTTTTTCTGAAATCAATATCCGAAGGTGTTGATTTGCATTTAGAGTGATCTCTACCGTTGTAGCACTCATGTCCTAACCCCATCTTCATATTATTGTCAGATTGTTCGGTTAGGAAGTGTAGGACTTTTGTGCTACCTTCCCACTTATCATGAACCTTTCTAGCATGAAGAAGTAGGTCTTTTAGGGTTTTAATTTCCTCTTGACATTTCGTGTGATCTATATCATTATCTTTTTTAAAGTTATCACGAAAGTCTTGGAATCGTTTGTTAAGAAGGAACACAACATCGGAGTGTTGTTTCTTTAACATTGATCATATCGGACTTAGATTCCTTTAATTGCTTTGAAAGAGAATCTATCTCTTTCTTTTGGTCTAAGATCACTGCTTCATCAGATGTGACCTTAGTTTCCAAAAGCTCTTTGGCTTTTCTAAGTTCTAAAGTTATAGCTTCATTAGCTATAACTTTGGCTTGAAGGTGATTGATGTTAAGCTTTAGGTCGGAAGTTATAGCTTCATTAGCTATAACTTTGGACTCTAATTCCTTCTTTTCAGCCATAGTAGAATCTAATGTTGTTGCTTTCTCAGCTATAACCTTAGATTTCAACTTCTTAGCTTTGGCCTTCAGAGTATGATTCTCTTCCGCGATTTCGAGAATCTGTTCCTTTAGATCTTTCAATTCCAAGTCCTGTTCGTGACACTTATCAAGAGATTGTTCAAAGAATTCAATTAAGGCACTTTTAGACAATTTCTTAACGCGTTTTTTAAGCTCAATATAACTTACCTCTTCATCGTCATCTTCGTCTGATTCTCCGAGAAAGCAATAGTTTGAGTGAGAGTTTGTGCTTTCATCATCGCTGTCGGAGATTAGGTCAAGACTAACGCTGCTGAGACAAAGGTTTGCAACTTCGTCGTCTTCAGATTCCTCGTCATCTTCTGAGTCAAGGTCTCCCCAATACGAATCCATCATAACTTGTTTGAATTCTCTCTTTGTCTTCTCACGTTTTGTCATGTCCTTAATCTTCTCCCATGTTGGACAATCCGTGATCATATGACCAGATTCTCCACACTTGAAGCAACCTCTATTTGCGAAAGATGACTTTGATTCTGTGACTTTTTTATTGGATGACTTATTGTTGTTGTAGGATGATTTTGTTTGTTTGTTTCGAAATATCTTATTTTTGAAACGGCGTGCAAACAGAACAGTTTCATCCTCTAGTTCAGAGTCAACTTCTTCGCTCTTTAAGGTCATGCTCTTATTTCGGCTTGGTTCAACGTCATCTTTGGTAAGAGTAATTTCATGGGCCATGAGAGCACCGATGAGTTCTTGATAGGATAGGTTTTCAAGATCTCGTGATTCCTCCATTGCAGTGACTTTAGCACGCCACTTCTTAGTCAGGCTTCTTAGAACCTTTCTAGCAATGTCCTCAGTATTGAATTTCCTACCTAGGTTTTTCCATGCTTGAAAACCTTGCGGACATAATATCTAAGGACTCATTATGCTCCATAATGAATAGCTCATATTTTTGCATAAGCAAGTCTATTCGGTGCTTCCTAACAATGGAAGTACCTTCATAGGCTAGTTCAAGCCCATCCCATATCTCCTTGGCCTTAGAGCATGAAGAAAATCGATCAAACTTTGTGGAAGTCCTTCCGTTTTGCAGGAGACTTATTGCTTTGGAGTTTTTTTCGGCCTTCTTGTAATCGGCCTCGATATAGTCCTCTTCTTTCTTTTCATAGGTAGTGCCTTCCTCGGATGCCACAAGAATTTTGTGCGGTCCGTTTTGGATAATCCTCCAGCACTCCCAATCGTGACATTTCACATAGTGAGTCATCATGTTTTTCCACAATCCATAATTTTTCCCATCAAAGACAGGACACTTGAGGTATTTGGAATCCATTTATCACTTGATA
This sequence comes from Silene latifolia, assembly GCF_048544455.1. Taxonomy (NCBI): domain Eukaryota; kingdom Viridiplantae; phylum Streptophyta; class Magnoliopsida; order Caryophyllales; family Caryophyllaceae; genus Silene; species Silene latifolia. The sequence continues at coordinate 270,267,462 of NC_133537.1, read as the reverse complement.
GGCAGCGGAATATAAAATGATAAGATAAATGAAAAACAAGATAGATCAGCCTCTTTGCGGTTAGGCAATCAAGAGCACGAGGCTCTGATACCAATTAAAGAGTCTATTGATCCAAAATACTCAAGAGGGGGGGGGGGGGGTGTGAATTGAGGATTTAAAACTTGTGAAAGCTTTTTCGATTATGTGTATGTAATTGATTATTCAAAGTTTATTGATTAAACTTTAACTAATCAACTAGTGAATGTAAAACGAAATAAACAAACGAACGAAAGAACGAGGAGACACACGGTTTTTGAAGTGGTTCAGTTTCACAAGTCGAAACCTACGTCCATTATTCTCGATTAATAAATTTAGTACCTTTCTACGGATTACAAATTTACTAACCCAACTCGATAACTATAGCTGTAACTCAATGAGTATCGTTAAATACTCGAGTGACTAACTTACGCTAATAAGAAAGCACTAATGATTCTTGCAACGGTTCACGTTAATGAACAAGTAAGAAATCAACTAAGCACTATTATCTTATAACGATAAATATAAGAACGAGTATACGAGTTTAAAACACACGACCTCTCAAAATAACAAATCGGTTTTTCTGCTTGAAAACACACGGTTTGCTTTGTAAAATTAAAATCAATTTTTATACTTAAGGTCTCTACTTTAAATGTTGTAAATAGTAAAGTATTTATAGGAAAGAAAGAGCAAGACAATTCGGTTTATAGAAACCCTAATTGGCTGAATAAAAGAGATATGTTAACAAATCATATCTTCTATTATTTCTTTCCTAAAAGCCTTAAAAGATAATAAAGAATATTCCAAAAGATAAAATATAATCTATTCAATTATTATATTTACTATAAATTCTAAGATATGATAAGATTTCCTACAACAAGAATATCTTTTATCATAAACAAATATATTAAATAAGATATATAAGATATGTAAAGATATTATTATAGAATAAAATCTTTATCAAATATACCCTAGGTAACACGAGATGTCACGGCTCATAAGCCTTGTGACTCGTGCAAACCCTAGCTCAATATATGGGTTCGAATTTAGGTTTTAGGAGAGACTTTGTTAAAACCCTAATCAGTAGCATAGTCCAACTCATAAGTTGACCCATCAATACTACTGATCAACGTTCAACATAAAGCCAAACTCCGCACTAAACCGGGCATAATTAAATAAATATTTTTATCAAAACATTTAAAATAAATGTTAAACAATTTTCAAAACAATTTTTGAAACATTTTAAGTCGTGTATAATAAACTCAGCATCTCAATGTTATAGTAGGAGAGCTATAACATTGAGCTCTTTTACTAGTAATGTTATAGCTGCAAAGCTATAACTTTACCAATTCAAGAAACTCATTCTTGATTATCATTACGAGACAATCACCTATACAATTCTAATCTTCACGGAGATCTTCGAGTATAGGCTACATCATAATCCAAGCTTGATTAATCTTTAGACGGACTTCGTCTTCATATAAATCTTGAATGAATCTTTATACCGTTTGAATAGGGGTTGAGCACTTCAGACTATCATCACAATCTTCTTTGTTACTTGCTTGTAATAAGTTGATTCTAAAAAAACACTTAGACAAACGATTACACGCAACAAGTATATAAAATATAAAACACCTTGACATCATCAAAACATAAACATATAAGCTATATGGTTCAACATTATTGTTAGATTCAAGGATTCTTAGTCCATAATTCTTCACTAATCTTTCCTAATTAGCATGTAAATAATTCATTCTTCCTCTTAATTTTTCCCTACATTGATTTTACTAGATCTACACTAAATTACTAATTTTTATGAACTGTTTGCATGTTTTTGTTTCGTTCATGTTAGTAATTAGCAATTCACATCATTATTGTTACTAAAATTCAAATTCTATGTTGAAATCTTGTTCACCATTGAAAAAACGAAAATGCTTATCAGCGAGCCTTAATTTATTTTCTTGTGTTGTTGTTGGGTTTAGTTAGACAACAAATGCCTAACCTTTGTTGTTAATGTCGGATCTTGTGTTATATGTAAAAATTTCGTCTAAAAATTTTGAAATATAGGGTGTTCATGCCCAATTTTGATTTATCATGTGTAAAACTTGGTTTAATGGTGCTAAAAGACTACTTTCTTAGTTGAGGAAACTATGCATTGTCTTAAAACGGAAATTTCGTCTCAAATCTTGACCAAAATTTCGAAATCTAATATTTATATGAACAAAGTTTGATTTTTACATCTTAAACATGGTTTAATGGCATTATAAGGCTATAATTACATGAGTATTGCTACAACATGGTTTAAGTCAAAACTTTCGTCTTAACATTTTAGCCAAGCTCTCGACAATTCATTTATTAGTTATGTGGAAATTGATTTTAAGCTTAAGTCTTGAACTAAATGTATTACCCAACTTTAACTCTTGATTTGTAGAGTAACATGTTGTCCTAAATGGGTAAATTGTTTCCAAATTTCCACCAAAAGTTTTCGATGTATAGGCTAAGTGTGTGGAATTTTCGGTTTCTATGCTCCATAATTGGTTTAGTTGTGTCAAAACTTGATAATTTTGTCTTTCATTGTTCCTAATTAGATTTTAATCATTGCATAATTTCACAAGACTTTCAATTTCCGAAAAATTTAGAACATGAGAAAAATTTTGGTTTGGTTGAAGTACATAGGGAACTATGCTAAAATTTCTTCTAAATTGTCACTTATCAATTAGAGAAGTTGGAGAAAATTTTTATTCATATTCTAAGTTGGTTTCGATTCTTTCCTTTCCTATTATATATCTTCTTGCATGGTTTCATTTTGTAGCATGTCAAGGAACACAAGAAGCAACTGTGGAAGGAACAACCGTTAACCTCAACCCGAACCGGAGGCACCACCCGCCATTACCCTTCCGGGATATCCAGGAATAGAGTTTATGAGTGAACCCCCACTAAAATACCTTCCTAGCCTATTCCCAAAGGCGTATGAGTGCCACTAGGTGTGTATCGGAGAGTGCCTTGGAAACCTTTGGAATAGAAGTGCAAGTACATGACACTTTTAACATGCTTGGCATGGAGGGGCTATACAATTTGGCGGAAATAAGCTACCGCAACCTCACCCTTGAATTCTTTAGCTATTTTGCCTACAATAAGAGATATCATTCCGTGAGTTTTTGACTCAAGAACACCATCTTCGACCTATCTACTGATGTCTTCGTGGAACGTTAAGGTGTAGCAAAAAGGACTAACTTTACCTATAATAAGGTAGGAAGGGATATGGAAGCCACAAAGTACATTGATCTTTATACGGGTAACCAACATACCGATGTGAGTGCAATGAAAATAAATGATGTGGAGCACCCCGTTTTGAATTTTTTCCTTCCCCTTATGACCAATATCCTTTATGGGAGGAAAGATACTAGCAAACTCAACTCCACGGAAGTGTTACTTTTAAGCTCCTAGCTCAACCCAAGTTATGAGAGACGCTTCTACTTTAGCCCCGTGACCATGGTGAGCCTAGACTTGAGAGGATGACCAAATCCGACAAGTGCTCTTTTGACTGCGGGGCCCTAGTTACTAGGTTAGCAAAGAACCTTTTGGGTTATGAACCGGGAGAGATTGATAGGCGTATGAGTGCGGAGGTGTCGTACTTTGACATCACCTATATGAAGAACATGTTTTGGCTAGTGGATAGGAAAGACAAGGATAGGTGCTCGTGGAAGGTGAATACTAACTTGTACATGAAACTTCCCGCACCCGGGAGATTGCCCAAAATCTCTCACCTACCCGAGATGACACCACCTCGTTCCCCGGTCCAAACCTATCTTATTCCAGATGAGCTTACCTATGCCCTTAGTGATGAGGAAGTAGAACGGACTCGTACACCGACACTGTAACATCCCCATACATCAAGGTGCCTTACCAAGACCACCTAATTCATGAGACTGCTACCATCTCGGTTATCCGAGGCAATGTTTATCAAATAGACCATCCAAGAACGTACTTTAAATAAATAAGTTTAAAGTGATTACATGCCAAAACCAAACAGATAAAAGTACGATACCACTGTTCCAAAAACAAAACCAACTAAATAAATAACAGTATCTCGACATAACAGCGGGAGACTACTAGCTGACTCGTGGTGACTCATCCCCAGCTAACCCTCGCGCATCCAAGTCATACCTGCTAAACAACTGCTCACCATCCCCGAATGGATCACCACGGTTTCTAAAACAATTAAACGGGGTCGGTTACTGCATACACAATATAAAATAATACAACAACAAGTACACTATCACAATTCTCCAACACCGTCACATCACCAATCATCTTACTCGCCTTAAGGTCTAGCCCTGCCAGATTACCAATCGCAACCAGTAATCCACACCGCCAGTGGGGGACCGCAGCCTTTCCCACCAAATCCCCGCTCATCTTTACCGAGTGAAAACCCATGTTCCTTAATATGCACATCCCCTCTTGTGGCAGGTTCCACAAGGGGCAAATCAAGGGCGTGAAGCCACTCCTGCAACTGACTCCACTCAGCCAAGGGCGCATCTCGCGAACCACAAACAAACAACAACAACCAATTAGAATATCAGCAATACCAAATCAATTACAATATAATCAAATGCCAACAACCATCTCATAACCATGTATACAATAACTGAGTAGGAAACCCTACCTGGAATGCAATCACCATAATTCGACACAATCAGAAGATCAAAAGGGCTCCTCTACGAAATCACCTCCTATCAACATATAATCATATAATCACAATCTATAATAAACAATAATCCCAAAAATCCCCAAATTACCCAATTAGAGTTTAACCATAACTAAGGAATAAGTATAAAAACTTTACTAGGATTTTACCCATAATACGACGATCTCAAAGGTGTAACGAACTCTACAATTCGACGACTCAAGCCCTTGGATTTGATAGCAATGTGAGAGAAGAATACAACGTAGTTTTTGTTTTCTCTTTGTAAAATGTTTAGAATAAAATAAAGGTAAAAGAAACTGATGAAAGTACTTCATATATCATTCTCGCGTTGCTCTCAAAACCCGGTCAAAAATACGTAAGAACCAACATACTCGATCGAGTAACTGAGGTACTCAATTGAGTAGCCCCTACTCGATCGAGTTGCCTCTACTCAATCAAGTACCCAAGAGGCAGAACACTGTCCAGAACGAAAAACTAACTTACTCGACAGAGTAAGCCTTACTCGATAGAGTGCCCAACAGCTCATAAACCGTAGTATAACAGTCTTCCCTCCTTAAAAATGAACTCCGTCCCCGAAGTTCAAACCCATGCTCAAAGCAAACTTACTAACTCAGCTATGACAAAACGACGCAATGAAAACTCAAAAACAAAACCCAAACACAACTCATACCGACTCAAAGCAACCACTAACTGTACCAAAACAGACATAAAACCATATCAAAACCTTATGCGATCATCTCCTACCCCGTTAAAAGAAACATGGTTACGTCCCCGTAACCACACATAACGGATCAAAAAGAGACGGATACCGCTCCTTCATAACCTTTTCCGCCTCCCAAGTTGCTTCATCTACATTGTGATTGAACCATAAAACCTTGAGCAACATTGTTTCCCCAGATCTAGTTTTGCGAACCTTGCGATAAAGAATGTCTTTTGGCACTTCAAGATAAGACAAAGACTCATCCAACTCGATGTTCTCCACCTCTAATACATGGGAAGGGTCCCTCACATACTTCCGTAACTGAGACACATGGAACACATTATGTACACGATCTAAAGTTGGTGGCAAAGCTAACCGATAAGTAACCTCTCCCACACGATCCAAGATCTCATACAGGCCAATGAACTTTAGGCTTAACTTCCCTTTCTTACCAAACCGCATAACCCATAGGTGACACTTTCAAAAGAACCTTATCCCCAACCTGAAACTCGATGTCCCGACGATGTAAGTCCGTATAGCTCTTTTGTCGACCCTGGGCCGCTTTCATCTTTTGCCAAATCACTTTCACTTGTTCTATCATCTCCTGTACAATCTGTGGTCCTAAAACTACTGCCTCAGCACTATCATCCCAGCAAATCGAACTCCTACATCTCTTCCCATCCAAAGCCTCAAACGGAGCCATCCCAATACTCGTATGGTAGCTGCTGTTGTAAGAAAACTCTATCAAATTCAACCTATATTCCCAACTACCACCAAATTCCATCACACAAGCCCTTAACATGTCCTCTAAAGTCTTAATTGTTCTCTCCATCTGCCCATCTGTCGCAGGATAAAATGCATTACTTATCTTGAATGTAGTCCCCATTAATTCCTGTATCTCTTGCCAAAACTGATAAATAAATCTCGCATACCGATATGACACAATGTCCTTTGGCACCCCATTTAACCTCACCACATTTTTCATGTAGCCATTTGCCAACTGCACCTTACTCCACGTATCTTTCATTGGAATAAAGTGAGTTAAATTAGTCAAACGGTCAACAATCACCCATATCATGTTATTACCTTGCTGGCTCCTCGTTAAACCCACTATTAAATCCATGGAGATAGATTCCCACTTTCACTCAAGTACCTCAAGAGACTGAATCTTACCTTGCGGTCTTTGCTGCTCCCCTTTGACTCTCTCAAATGTTGATGTGAACATTATTTGCGTACATTTAGTCCCCTAATTGAGTCTATTTAGCGCATTATTATAGCGTCTCATAGCCGTTTTATCCGTCAAATGCTTTCTATTTTGCTTTCCTAGTGCATTTCGTATGTTTTGTAGGAAAGGAGACAAATAGACGGAAATTCCCGTCTCTTGAGCTTATTTGGAAGAACATTGACGATCTTGGTTGAATGAGTATTAAAGGAAAGGCAAGAACTAAAGACTAATCTCACAAGAATGAGAAGTAAATGAAGAGGAAGATTCTGAAGCATAATCCGAGCGTCCAAGGAGACAAGACGCCCGTCCAAGAAGACCTGAATCCGAGGGTCCAAGCCCCAAAGACGCTCGTCCACCCCTGCAACAATCCGAGCGAATTCCCCTCCTGGACGAGCGGATCGTGGCGTCTTCAGCTGAGATGCCCATCTCTCCGAAAGACTAGCGATTCCCTGCTTAGAACTCACAAATGTTAATTACTAGTTTAGCCTTAGTTAACCTAATGAAGCACTACTATAAATACCTCATTTTGATGATAATCAAAGGGGGCTTCCACATTAGAAAACTCTCTTAGATTAGATTAGGAGTAGATTAGAATAAATTACTCTTTAATCTTTCCACAAATTACACATTAATCTTTCCTTAATTATTGTCCAAGTTTGTTACTTTTGGGTAATTGGAGATTATTGGGTTATTATTGGAGGATTAACAACCCTTCATCAATCAATCAAGTTTCTTCTATTATTCTTTGCTTTACTATTTGCATCGTCTCAAGTTTGGTATAATTCCTTTACTCTTTACTCTTTATTGTTCATTTATTCATTCTATTATCATGTTTATACTTGTTGTGATGATTGACACCATTAATGACATGTTTACCATGATAATGAGTGAGTAGTCTCTTAGCTAGGATTAGTGGGTATTTAAGGGAAACCAACATGGGGAATGATTCATGCTTAATCTAATATGTTTTCACAATTAAATTGCTTGCTTGTTGTGATGTCAACCTATGAACATGTTATGTTTGATGAAATGCTAAGCCTATGAATCCTTGCAATTACAACCATCTCTTATCTATTCAACTTGACTTGTAAGATATAAACCAACTCGAGTCTTGTTAGACCATGCATAGAAGTGATTAGGAGGAAAGTATGTCGACTTGTAGGTGTTGTACAATCTAATTGATTCGGCTCCGGGACCCAACTCTTCCTAAGAACCGTAAGACATAAACCAACTCGGTTCCTTTACAACATTAATTGCTTGCAACTTTGTAAACATGTTTGTATGATCAACTCTCATGAATCCCCTATGACCCCATGACATCCTAGTGCTTTTAGTCATTTGTTTACATTTCTTAGTTCATTGTTTGCTTTACTTTATTGCTTGCATTAGTCTAGAACACAACTACAAACCCAATTCAAATTGTGACACTAGCATAAATTGAGATAGATAGACTTAGAACCCAAAGCACACTGTCCCATGGATCGACCTCGACTTACCGCTAACTAGTTGTTTGTTGAGTATTATAAATGTGTTTGATTGGGAGACCCGACGACATCACCTCCATCAAAATGGCACCGTTGCCGGGGATGGTGCTATGTGATTAAGTTCTTACTTGTTTGTCTAATTTAATTTTGCTTTAACCTTGAGGAACTTCTTCCTCAAGGATTGTTCTTACCATTTTTGTGTAGTTTCCATGCTTGTAGTTGTTTCCTTGTCCTAGCTATGATGGCTCAAGACTTGACATATGGAGTATGTGGTGGATCTTTTGAGTATGACTATGGGTATGGGGAGTTTGAGAAGCAAGTCAACACAAACCTACCTTACTATTTGTACAATGAAAATCCTAACCACTACCCCAACTTTTCCTACCAAAATCACCACATCCGATATCCACAACAATCACCCACCCAATACCCACTTCAGAATGAATTTCAATTGCCACAATACAACCACTTTCACACTTACCCACAACAAGAAAATGAACCCATTCAAAATATGATTCTCCAAATGATGGGAGATCAACAAAACTTCTTCAAATAAATGCTAGAGGAAAGCCAAAAGAGGGACAATGTTCTTCAAGGCATTGTTACCCAAGGTGAGGAATTGGAGATTCAAATTGCCAAAATGAAAGAATCCCAAGAAATCACTCCCCACCGTTCTTTGAAAATTGATCATGAATGTGAATTTGAAGTAGTAACTTTTGACATAGAAAATGAAAAGTGGGAAGAGCCGACCTCCTTGAGCTCTTGTGAATATGAAAGTGTGATGTTTGATGAAGAAGATATGAAGTTGAGCAAGCCAAGTGCTCTTAACCTTTGTGAGTATGAGGGTGTATCTTTTGATGTGAGCATTGGGATGTTGGAGAAACAATTGCATGAAGCACCCACTCATGATTCATATGAAGATAGCAATGATGATGAGACCATGAAAAAGACCTATGAAGAATACGTGTCTTACAAAGACCGAGAGGAATGGACTTGTAATATCACCTTGCTTGAAGAACCTATCCTTGAGACATTTGAGATATCCTATCATGGAGATGAATGTCCCTTCCCTATTTCCCATGAAGACTACTTGGCGCCTACCATGGAGCCAATGATTGTTGAAGAGGATATGGTGGACCTTCTTCAAAAGGTCAAAGCATCATACAAAAGCTATTTGGTGGAAAAGCTCAAAGAGAAACTTGCATGTGAAGCTACTTGTGGAAATTTGGCACCTACAATGTCAACTCCTAAGAGACTCGGTCATCAAGGTCATGAGAATTCTCCTTCTACTCTTGACGGATTGATAAATTCAAACGCGATCATCATCACCAAAGCAGAAAGAGAAGGTAGTGAGTGGAAGTCTTCGAACAACCATGAACCATACTTCTTACCTTATAATGACAAGAATCATGGGCTAATTGGTTTCAAGCATTGCAAGTATTCAAGCGCCAAGAAGAGGAAGGAAACAATAACGAATGACAAATTCCTTTGGCCAAGCTTCGTCTTGAAGTTAAGCAAACCATACTTGTGCTTATTTGGAGCTTGTTCACAAGCCTTTGATCTTCTACTAAGAGCCTTGAGCTCTATGGACAAGAATCTCTATAATTTGAACTAGTTTGGTGGAGTTCTATCTCAAACCACCATTTGTAAGATATTTCTTGAAACTTTACTTTGTATAATATTTGTACATTTTCGCAGTTTTGTTTAATTTCTTGCATGAGAGTGGTGAGAGAGAGAGAGTTTTCTTACATTTTTATTGAGCAAAATTTCAGAAAAAGATAAGGAGGAATAACAATCGGGTGAAAAGGTGTGATTGCAAAGGGAAAAAAGAAAAGAAAGAGAAAACAGCGAAAAGACGCTCGTCCCGTGGGTTGGACGCTCGTCCAAAACCCTCCTCAGGGAACTGTTCAGCACTGTATTGAAATCCGAGCGAATTTGGCCAAAGACGCTCGTCCACTAAAAAGACGCTCGTATTCTTGTTGGAATATGTGTCCACCGACAATAATGCGATCACAACTGTCGATCATTATGATCACATGTTTAAATCTCATTTTAAGAATACATGTGGGATGTAATATTTTACAGTCAACTGGTCCACACATATCGGTAATGATTGGCTGACTAGAGTTTGACATTACTGTCGTGCGACGGTGGTGATCAGTTGATCCCCTTAGGTCATACCTAAAGGGTAACACTCTTAATTGATTATTTAATCGATCGTATGACGATACGGCTTAATTAAATTACTTACAATTGACGGACGATTTTGGAAGTAATATTTACGTGTCTCATTGTAATTTGATTAAATAAGATACGGTCTAAGTAATCGAATTGTTTTATTACTTAGATGAAATTATTGTTTACGGAAACAATTGAAACGGAATGAATTGATTATTATAAATACAGAATATTGTAATTTATGACTCGGGAACCCATTACAGTACAAGTAATTATGAATTACTAGGTTAACTTTATAAGTGACATATTTTATTAATATGTTGATTTTTAATTGTTAAAAATACACTTTATATATAAGATGTTATGTAATATGTCACATGTGACATATTGACAAAATCACAAATAAAATGGACTCATCCATTTTATGTGTGGGTACCGAAATGGAGGGAGTGTGAGGATTAATATTGTGTTTTTATTTTAAATAGGAACATGATCATTACCTCTAGGGACTAGCCTTGCATGCCTATATTCTTGGTTAGAGAATGAAGCCCATGTATAGGGCACCCTTCCCACACCCCACCGGTTTTCTATGGCCATCATAAAGAGTTTTTCCTCTCTAATTTTTCATTCACAACTTCACACAATTTTTCTAGTGTAAGAAAAATAATTCCTCTCTACATCTTATGAGAAATTAGAGAGATAATAACTTCCAAAATTCTTTTCTCTATACCGAAATAATAGAGTCCAATGTAAACATTTTGGGTCAATTTTTAGTAAGATTTATATTGTTCTAGTTAAATAATATTTATCTTTTAAGGGGTTATCTTCAGTATTCATATTTGGGAGAGATTCTAAGCTTGAATCTTTGTTCATTCATATAAGGAAAGCTCAAGAACAAGTAAGAAGGAGATCTTACTTGTGCCCTTTGATCCGAAATTTATAGTAAGAAAAACGATTTCTTCACTTATCTTTTTAGTTTGCATACATAAGATTTGTATTTAATTTATGACTAAATTAAATTTGAAACATATATGAATATGTTGAGTATAATGAGATATAGATTTATAACAAGCGGTATCAAGAGCCTTAGGTTGTTTGCATGCAAATCGGTTATAGTTTTTCCGAGTTATACGATTAACATATAAAACTTATAAATTTGTGTTTATTATGATATATCACGAAATCAATTATGCATGTTAAAGTTTCTGGTCCTAAAATTTATTTAGGATATTTTGGTCAATTTATGGATTTTTATTGTTCATTTTATATAATAATGGCGTTAAAATGTGATTTTTATGATAAAAATGTCATTCTTGGACGAAAAATAGCTAAACTTCGTTTTTTCCAGTGGTTTTTGGATATGTGTTCACATATATTATTTTTAGATGACCTGTAAATTTTCATAATTTTATGAGTTCTTATTCTCGAAATATGGATTTTTCATGATAAAATCGAATTTAAATGGAAAAATAGGTTAATATGAGTTATATTTCGAATCTGGTCATAGAAATTTAGTATGTTGTCACATGCAATTTTAAAAGATGTGTGTAAAATAATTGGCTCTAATGAAGTCATTATGCATGATTTATGGATTTTTGATGAAAAATAACATAAATAGTGACTTTAATTAGTGAAAATTGCTAAAACATACTTCATGACTAAGGAAAAACGTCACATGTTGCATTTTATCATATATTTTAGATCTTAAATTGAAAAGTTGATAAATATAATTTTTCTCATATTTTTATGATGATATTTGATAAATCCGATAAACTGCAACATTGTTTTTCCTCGATAATTTTTCGAAATTTTAACCTATGTTTTTGAACATTATGAGTGTCATGGTTTTTTTCCAGAATTTTCATGAGTTTAAATTTCAAATTTTGAAGTTATTTGAAATTTTTGTGATTTATTTGAAGTTTATAGCATTTTATTGTAATTTTGAGTCCACTAATGAACAATTTTAAGAAATATAAGTTAATTATAGTCAAATAGTTAGTGGAGACTAATTTTGAGTCCTAAGTTGGTTAGGGTAATTAACTTGTATGGCCTTAGTTTTTATTTGGTATTACCCGAAATGTATGGGAATATCGATTCGGTTGTAATTTATTGTGATCTCGTATCACCGTTTTGTAATTTAATAGATTTATTTTATTTTAATTACAAATGTATAATAGGAAATTATGTAATTTGTTATATAATTTATTTATTCCGGAGTTCCTTGAAGACGGTGTCACTCAAGAAGGCGATACAAAAAGACGGTGTTACCTCGAGATGCGTGCCAAAACCCGAAGTTAAATGGACCAATGGAGTTGGTTTCCGAATATGTAATAGTTAATTAGATTTTCTATTTTTAGGAAGGCCATACTAGGATTTATTTTATGCTTTGCATTTTATTTATATGTTACATGCATCGCTAAATCGCCATAACTAAAACATGCATCATTCTTTTAAATCGAGTTTATCGACCGTGTCAATTACAATTATCGTAGTTCACCGCTTTAGTTCACTTAAAACGTGATAGATAATAAATTGACATGACCTCTCGCTAAAATAAACAATTGAGACTTAGCCTTACCAAATAGTAGAAACCATGAAAACCTATTTCGCGAGGGAGTGCACTCGACCACCCCGGGGCACAAACCTTGTTACGTAGGGGAAGTGGGTGATAAATGACTAATCCACCGAATTCATGTTGATGAGGGTTTCGTCGGCTACCCCGTGCCCAAGTTAATGTGAATTTGGATCATGGACACATTTATTCGAAATTTGGGTTGAACTCAACAAAAGTAATTGATAAGGGTGTCATCGGCTACCCCGTGCCGTTGTCAGATGTGTTTTGGGCTAAAGATAAATGTTAATGTAATTTTATCGACCAAGAGTTCTAAAAGTAGAATCGATTAAAGAGTTAATCCACCGAGTTATATTGATAAGGGTTTCATCGGCTACCCCGTGCCCAAGTTAATATGAATTTGGATCTTGGAATCATTTATCATAGTTGGGTAGAGGTCACTATGTAAATGCTATACTTGTTTACAAGTATTAATAAAACGATAAATGTTAAGTTTTCCACTATTCCGTTATCATATTGTTCTATTTCTTCACCACATTTTTATACGATATCATTTCGATTCAAAACTCCATTAAAACATCGTAACTAAAGAAAAAATTTGAATTTTCTTCTAAAAACCTCGAATTATCCATTGGAAGGATCCTTTGTGAAGAGTATAGATAAAAGTTATTCATTATCAAACAAGTTTTTGATTCTTGACTAACACATCTACTTACAATGGATTGTTTTTCATATACTTAATTGAATTAAGTACCTTGAAGCGATGAATTTTTTTGGTAATTAGATTTCTCAGAATTCGTAATTGACCAAAATAACGCAACCACTTCAATGAAAGTTTTAAGACTAAAACAACTGAATTGAAGAGTAGTCTTCATAAGATTCAACTTTGCTTCTCTAAGTAAAGATTCTTTGAAATGAGTGGGAGCATTCTCTTAAACCGTTAAGAAAAGGACGAGGTTCAGAAGTAAAGATTATAATGGAATTGATACAAAGTAATGTTAAAAGTAAAGTTATTGAGAATAACGACACTAAACCTATCAATCCCGACCGATAAAGTTTCCATTGTCTTAAATGTTGGACACTAGAAAGGAAACTACCCCAAATTATTGAAGAATCAGCAAGTTAGTTGTGGGACATCTAATAAGACCTTCTTCTTTAAATGTTTATTCGATAAACATATGTTTTGCTAGTACTACTTCGTCAATATTAGAAACTAGTGGAGGTTTTCATCATTGTATTTGATACATAGGATGATTAGAATATGACGACTAGCAACAATGATGTTGAGAGATAGAGTCATTGTGTACTCAATCTAGTTTTTAGATTTAGAGTTGTACTTAATTGTGACTATTAAGTGCATAAACTCTAAATAAGAATATAAACTTGTTAAGATACAAAAGAGGTTTCATTTTTGTGACCCTATACACCATGGTTTGATGTATGGCTAGCCCATTATCAAAGGTGATTATATTCTAAACCAAACTAAAATGATATATCATGTATATGATGCAAGACTCAAATTGGTAACCCAGATTGAACCTTAGATTTTGGAATGATGAACGCAAAGAGTTATCGAGTACTCTTGAAACCATTAGATTATTAATCTTATGGTATATGCGTATCTTGTATTCGAAGCAAGATATCTCGTGCCTTTTGGTTGAAAAGGAGATCGAGGTTGCAAATAATTGATCCAAAATAGGTTGATCATTTTCTTTTCCCAACGATTTAAGTTGACGCTAATATGTTCACTTAATAAGGTAAATAGAGAAATCTTTGAAGAAGTTCAAAGAGTTCAAAGAATCACGATTTAGTCATGATAGGATTATCAAAGTGAAGACTTTGGTATAAGCCATATGAAATGTGATATAGTATCACAAGTTAATCTCTCTCAACACACATTATGGGATAATGTGTGGTTGGATAAGAAATCAAACGCTATTCGATATGGTTTGGACTTCGATCAAGTTACTTTGAGTTACTTGATCCTTTTGGGGATTTTATCATTTTGTCTAAATTATTTTTCCACTAAATCTAAAACGAGTCATATGAGATATGAAATGGTAGGGTACCATGTTTGTAAGTTTTCAAAAGAAATAGATGCTCATTTTTCCTTATTATAATCACGAGTACAACGGGTTTGTGGCTCGTGAAACTGTCTTTCTAAAATACAAGTTTATTTCTAGATGACAGAGTGGGAGAAATTATTCAAGAGCCACAAAAGGAATGTTATGTCGCAAGAAACTGGTCTTTCTTGGCTACATGAGACGTTTTGTGTAAGACGTTGTTTCTTCAAAACCTAGGAGGTTAAATTCGTCACTTGTTGAAGATGTTGAATTCATGCTACTTTTAAGAAAGTAAAGAGCTTATAACTTACAAAGAAATTGTTTGATTCAAGTTGATTACTTCTGGAAAGTAATGAACATATGACTTACATGAGAGTGTTTAAGTCACAACTCAATACAAGGCTTAGAGCCATGAAAATCCGAAATAAATTCCAAGTTAATTGTTAGATATCAAAGCTTGATTGGTGACAAAGGGTTTTGCACTAGTTGAAATGCTTAAGTCTATTTGGATCTTCTTAGGGATTGTGTTTCATTATGAGATATATAGCGAGTGAATCTAAAACCCACTTCTTAAATTAGAAGTAATGTATTCAATACATATCTTGAGTTTTGTAGATTCTTTCAATCCTAAGATAATGTGAAACTTAAGAGAGGGTCTTAAGTAAGACATCAATGAGTTGGAATCAATGTTTTGATCATGTTATAAAACTTTTCTCGATAAGTCGAGAAGTTGTGTTTATACATGGAGTGTAGTGGGAGTTACGGAAATTTTAATTAGTCTTATATGTGGATGACATATTGATCATTGGAAATGATTTAAGACTTTTGGAGTAATATAATACATCTTTAATATCCAGATTTATGTAGATAAATCCACATGATATTAGCGTCAAATAAGAAGTCTTATGTTGATAAGATTCATGACTAGTTCAATCAAGTTGAACATATTTGATTGATTCCATTTTCTTCCGCTGCCGAATCAATTAAATATGACATGATGTATAACACTTCATATACTTTGAGTATGATGAATTGTTTCAAATCGAATTTAAGTAATAGTTACCAAGTAAGCCATAAAGATTACCCGTAAGTGCTTGAAGAAGTATTAAGGATGTAATGCAAAGTGTTTTTGATGCAAAATTTTGTGTAAGGGTGTTACACAAGTGACAATTGACAATTTAGATTGCGCATGGTTTCCGACAAAACCATAATCAAAACACATTAGGATGGTTAAGATACCATTGTGGCTTTGTTATTTAAGAAATAGATTTTCTAGAATCGTTCTAGGCAATAAAGAACAATGAGAGATACTTACAACGGAAATTGAGTACACTTGCAATCATGAGATGTGCGAGAGGGATGGGTTCCGCACACTGTGAAAACAGTGGGAGCTATTCTAAGGCTAGAGAGCTTATGTCTAGATTGGATTTAGACACGTACTCAGAAAGTTTTGTAATGCAAATGTATACATTACAAAGGAAAACGAGTATGTAGTAAGGTTAAGTAAGGTACAAGAAGTTGATAAAACCTACTAACCAAAGCCTTCTCATAGGCTTAACATGATGAGTCATGTCATTTCAATTAAATTGAGATGAACAACTACATTCAAGATCAAACTGGATTATAGAATATGAAATAGTAATCAGGCATTGACTATTCATATGTGATAATCGCATTTGTCGTTCGAGTTTTACTTTAAAACTCTTTTATTATACTTTGTTACATCCAAACGGGTTGTATGACGATATTGAACCCCGTTAAAGTGAACCCGGATTAACATAGTATTCGCCCATAGTCACTTGTATGAGGTGATGTCTTAAAGTGACTAGAGTGTGATGCGATTGATGGCAAGTTCAATGCCATACAGTCATGTGAGATGACTAGTCGATCACATAGGCAGACTGTTAGGAACACTTTGTCGGGCTTATGACCCCTTATAGAGTTCTGGCAAATTTATATAGCCTGGTCGTGGCGAGAGCTACTATAGTATTCTAATGAGTCGATTCTTTTGACTAAAGACTGTTCACCTAAGGTGGCACAGTTTCAGATTAACTTTGATTTGTGTTACTACGACCTTCGTAAATGGGGTCAAATGGGCATATTTTGGGTTATGATGGCTGTGGCTAGTCGAAGGGAATGAGTGCGATAGAAATTGTCCACCCCTTGTCGTGGTTAAAACAATATCTCCGGGCCACTCGAGGAGTAATGAACTTGAAATGCGTGGCCACGCTCGGAAGGTATCTATGGTAGATAACTCCGGTCAATCGCTTATTCTCCAGATCGAGGAAACCACTCTCGATATGATCACTTGCAAGTACGACCCGAAAGACACCTTGCATTGAGTGGGAGATAGTAATAGGACAAGAGAATTGGTGACGCACACTTGTCGAGGACAAGTGGGAGATTGTTGGAATATGTGTCCTCCGACAATAATGCGATCACAACTGTCGATCATTATGATCACATTTTTAAATCTCATTTTAAGAATACATGTGGGATGTAATATTTTACAGTCAACTGGTCCACACATATCGGTAATGATTGGCTGACTAGAGTTTGATATTACTGTCGTGCAACGGTGGTGATCAGTTGATCCCCTTAGGTCATACCTAAAGGGTAACACTCTTAATTGATTATTTAATTGATCGTATGACGATACGGGTTAATTAAATTACTTAAAATTGACGGACGATTTTGGAAGTAATATTTACGTGTCTCATTGTAATTTGATTAAATAAGATACGGTCTAAGTAATCGAATTGTTTTATTACTTAGATGAAATTATTGTTTACGGAAACAATTGAAACGGAATGAATTGATTATTATAAATACAGAATGTTGTAATTTATGACTCGAGAACCCATTACGGTACAAGTAATTATGAATTACTAGGTTAACTTTATAAGTGACATATTTTATTAATATGTTGATTTTTAATTGTTAAAATACACTTTATATATAAGATGTTATGTAATATGTCACATGTGACATATTGACAAAATCACAAATAAAATGGACTCATCCATTTTATGTGTGGGTACCGAAATGGAGGGAGTGTGAGGATTAATATTGTGTTTTTATTTTAAATAGGAACATGATCATTACCTCTAGGGACTAGCCTTGCATGCCTATATTCTTGGTTAGAGAATGAAGCCCATGCATAGGGCACCCTTCCCACACCCCACCGGTTTTCTATGGCCATCATAGAGAGTTTTTCCTCTCTAATTTTTCATTCACAACTTCACACAATTTTTCTAGTGTAAGAAAAATAATTCCTCTCTACATCTTATGAGAAATTAGAGAGATAATAACTTCCAAAATTCTTTTTTCTATACTGAAATAATAGAGTCCAATGTAAACATTTTGGGTCAATTTTTAGTAAGATTTATATTGTTCTAGTTAAATAATATTTATCTTTTAAGGGGTTATCTTGGGTATTCATCTTTGGGAGAGATTCTAAGCTTGAATCTTTGTTCATCCATATGAGGAAAGCTCAAGAACAAGTAAGAAGGAGATCTTACTTGTGCCCTTTGATCCGAAATTTATAGTAAGAAAAACGATTTCTTCACTTATCTTTTTAGTTTGCATGCATAAGATTTGTATTTAATTTTATGACTAAATTAAATTTGAAACATATATGAATATGTTGAGTATAATGAGATATAGATTTATAACAATTCTCCTCTAGATGCTCGTCCTGAAAGACACCTGAAGGAAATTTTGGGACTGTACCAGAATCCGAGCGGATTCTATAAAAGCCGCTCGTCCTAATTCAGACGCTCGTCTAGGTAACAAGACGCTCGTCTTTTCTCTACCTCCGAACAACCAAGGTCCCTGTAACGAAATCCGAGCGGATTTTCTGTAAGACGCTCGGACCACTGAGACAAGACGCTCGTCCCGACGAGGAAGACGCTCGGATTCTTGCGTTTTTCTCGGATTATCCGCCCGGGTCCCACCCGAATCCGCTCATCTCACCCTACTTTTCTATAAAACCGCCCCCTTTCTCCCTCATTTCCTCACCTTATCTAACCCTAAATCACTCATCTTCATCCCCAAAACACTCCCCTCACAATAAAAGCCAACAAAACCCCAATCTTCCCAATTCAAGATGATGAATCTCAAGGGCAAGGCTAAGAAACTTGTTGAATCCGCCGCTAGGAAACGCAAGGGCTCATCCTCTTCATCCCCACAAGAAATGATGCCGCCAAGGAACTTCCGCCCCATCATAATAGGAGGGATGGAGTAACTTGAGTACTTCCTGGAGGTACTCTTCACCTCCGATGACTACCGTAAAAAGTTCGTCAGGTTGCTAGGTAAGCACTATGAACCCACTCAGTTTATTGATACTAAGGTGTTAGAAATCCTTGGGATAAGGTACCACACCGAAATGTTCTTCGATGGCTTAGGGATTGGGAAATTATTCCATGCCCATGAGGAGACATACCTTAGTCTCACCCTAAAATTTTTGAGTAGCCTCCGTATTGTCACGAACACTCGAACCAACGTGAGCATGGAGTTCCGGTTGTGCAACCTAGACCATAGCCGCACACTTGATCAATTTGCTCACATTTTCGGTCTTGTTGTACCAATCGAATATACCGACAAACCCGCCGATTTCGATGTGGACCTACTTTGGAAGGCTATTTCCGGGAGGGATTTCATTCACCAAAAACAATGCTATACCTTTGCTATCCAACACCCGGTGATTCGGATCACCGAATGTTTCGTAGCCGGCACCATCAATGGGATATATGAACAAGATAGGTGCACTCTCATTGATTTAACATTAATTGAGTCCTATCTAAACGTTCGGGGGACGAGGCGATACAACTTCAATACCCCCCTTGAGATGCTTACAAGGTTCTATGACTTTTTTCAAGGGAACACCCAACTCAAGACCTTCGTGATGGGAGGTCTAATAACTATCTGGGCTAACTTCCTTTGCCCCGGGTTCAACTCCCGTGGGACTTATGCCCCTCTTGAGGGGAGTACTTTGATTGATGAGGACGCCGTCTTCAACCACCACCGGTGGTGTGCCTACACTCAAGGCGGGAGTGTAGAATGGTTCACAAAAGGGTGCTCCTCCATTATTCTTTCGGGGTGGAATATACCGGGTACCGACCCAAGGTTGAGCCCGTATTTGCCTAGGCTGAGCTACCTTCTCAACATCCAAAGCATCAGCAACCCCCCTCAAAGGGAAGAAGCACCTCGCCAACCGCCGCAACCTCGTGGGATACCGATAAGGCCCATTCTCTCACCTTCCTATGTGCATATCCCACCGTACCCTACTCCTTATACACAATTCGAACCACAAATCCCCAATACCCCGGGAATTCATGACTTGATGAACCTTATGAATAGAGTTGATCTCGGGGTGCATGAAGGGAGGGTCGACAACTACTTGGCCCTTTATCCCCAGTACTATCAAATGGCACAACAAGAGTATATCGACCCCAATGGCCCTCGGCCCTCTTGGGCCCAACCGCACCTTTTGTTCCCTAACCCAGGGGACCAAGCCGAGAATTTTGGTGGCCAAGGCGGAGGGTATTCTAGTCAAGGAGGAGGATATGACCAAGGACGAAGTTCTCACCGGTATGGCTACCCCCAAGATGATGATGACGAGTGAAAGATGCCTACCTCATCACCTCCATTTGTATGATACTTTTCTCTCCCTCTCTCTTTTATATATACATTGCATTTAGTTTAGCTTTCACTCGCATTTGTATTATATTTCATATTGCATTTACATTAGTTAGTTCATATAGTATATATAGTTGCATTGTAATATATCTCACATGATTCATGTAGTTAGTTCCATATAGACTAGAATTCATGCATAATCACAAATGACCAATCCTATTCTTTTCTACACTAGAAATAGTGTTTAAATCGGTTTGGAGAGGTTTGATCATATGTGACCATTGTTTAAACCATGCATCATTTAGTGTAATGTAGAGTGCATTCATTTGTTATATATGTCATATAGAATTGCATTTAGTTAGAGCATGCATTCATTCATATCATATCAATTGTACTTCAATTTCCATAAAATCAAAAAACCAAAAAAAATGTATTTCCTTTTTATTCTCACTCCTACATGTACATTGAGGACAATGTCCAAAATAACGTGGAGGATGGGAATTTATATTCCAAACACACATAAAAATTGAATATTTTTGAAAAATACAAAAATATGTCTTTTAATTTCATAAAAACAAAACCCATAAAAATTTGAAAAATTGAAAAATCCAAAAACAATGTTCATTCCTTTTTAGTGTAGAATTAAATATATCGTATATACGTTTTTGCTTGTTTGTTTATCCTTTTCCACATTGATCGACTATGCCACATCCGAGACATGAGGATATTGAAGACCGCATGGTATGATCTTTCCAATCTCCTTTTTCCTCTTTATGTTAATGACTATGTGGCTTTATTTTGATTGATGCGGTATAAACAATGTGAATTTAGGATTGCAATTAGATTATTTGGCATACTAGTTGGTAGAATCATATGCATTAGGATGTATAAATGTTAGTTGCATCATGGCATGTAGTTGCATGTTAGAAAAATTTTGTGAAACCGTCTACTTGGGAAGCTTGACAAGTGTATATAGGCCCTAGTAGATGCTTTTTCTTCTTAAGACTTTGCTTGTTAGAATACTTGTAAAACACCCTAGGATGTGTCATGCTAGTATCCTTTGACCTATGGATTAAGGCCTAGTCAAGAGTACCTTGTGGTGTGATAACTCCTTGGCTACCGTTTATTCCAAGGTGACCCTTGAAACCATGCAACCATCATTCATCCATGTTCTACCATACATTTTGTCATCAAAGGGAATGGGCACAAAAAGAAATTGTTCAAAAATTTGAGTTCAAGAAACGAAAAGAAAAAGTTTGCAATTGCATCAAAAGAAAAGAGGAGTAACAAAAATAAAAACTCCTATGCTTCAAATATAAGGCACCCTCGTTACTAAATGGGGTGACTTTGAAAATGTTCAAAAGAAATGCAAAGAAAAGTTGAAATTGTCAACTGTTGAAAATGCCCCAAAAGAAATGGCAAAAAGAAAGTGTTCTCAGATGTCAAATGCCACAAGAAATTGGGGGGAAAAACAACAACAAAAGCAAACTCCCAAATGAAACTCAAAAATCTATTGATCCCTTTATCCATCGTATCCATTTTTGTGCATGGTAGAGAAGGGACGACCCTTCTTCTTGTCTAGGCAAGAAGGGGAATTCCGCGATCCTCCAGTGTTTCTAACACCATAGGGAGTCTACTCTTGACGAAAGCATTTAACGATTGAGGACAAAGGTACCCTAGCTTGACACAACTTGGAGGTGATTTATTGGTATCCTTCTAGGCTTAGTAGTTTGAAGAAATTGCATCTATGAAGGAGTGTGTACCCTTGAATTACTTCCCCTTTAGATAATTTCCGCCACTTAGATGAGGAAAGTGGCTATTCTTTTGTAGATGCATCCATTACATGTTTTGTGTGCTTTAATGCTTGGATGTATCGCCATTTTGGCAAGACCCACCTTGCCTTGCAAGAAGGCATCCTACCTCATGGTTGTCTTGTTGTGAGTTGAAGGGGCGGAGTGAGACCCGCTAATTGTCTCACATCGGTTATATTAGTAGGATAGTTTAAATAAAAGTCTAGTTTTTGTCACCTCTTTACTCGGGACGAGTAAAGGTTCGGTTTAGGGATATTTGATGCGAACATTATTCGCGCACATTTAGTCGCCTAATTGAGCCTATTTAGCGCATTATTATAGTGTCTCATAGCCGTTTTATCCGTCAAATGCTTTCTATTTTGCTTTCCTAGTGCATTTCGTATGTTTTGTAGGAAAGGAGACAATTAGACGGAAATTCCCGTCTCTTGAGCTTATTTGGATGAACATTGACGATCTTGGTTGAATAAGTATTGAAGGAAAGGCAAGAACTAAAGACTAATCGCACAAGAATGAGAAGTAAATGAAGAGGAAGATTCTGAAGCAGAATCCGAGCGTCCAAGGAGACAAGACGCCCGTCCAAGAAACCCTTAATCCGAGCGTCCAAGCCCCAAAGACGCTCGTCCACCCCTGCAACAATCCGAGCGGATTCCCCTCCTGGACCAGCGGATCGTGGCGTCTTCAGCTGAGATGCCCATCTCTCCGAAAGACTAGCGATTCCCTGCTTAGAACTCACAAATGTTAATTACTAGTTTAGCCTTAGTTAACCTAATGAAGCACTACTATAAATACTCCATTTTGATGATAATCAAAGGGGGCTTCCACATTAGAAAACTCTCTTAGATTAGATTAGGAGTAGATTAAAATGAATTACTCTTTAATCTTTCCACAAATTACACATTAATCTTTCCTTAATTATTGTCCAAGTTTGTTAATTTTGGGTAATTGGAGATTATTGGGTTATTATTGGAGGATTGACAACCCTTCATCAATCAATCAAGTTTCTTCTATTATTCTTTGCTTTACTATTTGCATCGTCTCAAGTTTGGTATAATTTCTTTACTCTTTACTCTTTATTGTTCATTTCTTCATTCTATTATCATGTTTATACTTGTTGTGATGATTGACACCATTAATGACATGTTTACCATGATAATGAGTGAGTAGTCTCTTAGCTAGGATTAGTGGGTAATTAAGGGAAACCAACATGGGGAATGATTCATGCTTAATCTAATATGTTTTCACAATTAAATTGCTTGCTTGTTGTGATGTCAACCTATGCACATGTTATGTTTGATGAAATGCTAAGCCTATGAATCCTTGCATTTACAACCATCTCTTATCTATTCAACTTGACTTGTAAGATATAAACCAACTCGAGTCTTGTTAGACCATACATAGAAGTGATTAGGAGGAAAGTAAGTCGACTTGTAGGTGTTGTACAATCTAATTTATTCGGCTCCGGGACCCAACTCTTCCTAAGAACCGTAAGACATAAATCACCTCGGTTCCTTTACAACATTAATTGCTTGCAACTTTGTAAACATGTTTGTATGGTCAACTCTCATGAATCCCCTATGACCCCATGACATCCTAGTGCTTTTAGTCATTTGTTTACATTTCTTAGTTCATTGTTTGCTTTACTTTATTGCTTGCATTAGTCTAGAACACAACTACAAACCCAATTCAAATTGTGACACTAGCATAAATTGAGATAGATAGACTTAGAACCCAAAGCACACCGTCCCATGGATCGACCTCGACTTACCGCTAACTAGTTGTTTGTTGAGTATTATAAATGTGTTTGATTGGGAGACCCGACGACATCACCCCCATCACATGTCAAACACCTAGCCACAAACTCAGCTGTCTCCCTTTTCATCCCAGGCCACCAAAAAGTCTTCTTAAGATCTCTATAAAACTTGTCACCACCAGATGCACTGAATACGGAGTACAATGAGCCTCTGTCATAATTGTCTTTCTCAACTCATCATCCTTAGATACACACAATCGCCCATCAAACCAAACACTTCCATCAGAATGAATAGAGAACCGAGACACTACCCCTTTGTCTACTCCAGCCAGCCTCCACTCCTGAATCTTAGAATCAAGAGCCTGCTTCCTACGAATATCATCATAAAGATCCGGTTCCACTGTCAAGTCTCCCCTAGCATCCCCTTTTTGAATCACATGTATACCAATATTACCTACCTCATCTCTCAACCTCATCAAAGACATAGCTGTTCATAGAGAATGCACACTCTTCCTGCTCAACGCGTCAGCAACCACGTTTGCCTTCCCTTCATGGTATATATGATATCCATGTCATAATCCCCGATATGCTCCATCCACCTCCTTTGTCTCATGTTCGGCTCCTTTTGAGTAAAGATATACTTTAAAATCTTATGATCAAAAAACACCTTAAAGGTCGCCCCATAAAGATAATGCCTCCAAATCTTGAGAGCAAACACAACTGTACCCAAATCTATATCATGCGTCGGATAGTTCTCCTCATAAGGCTTCAATTGCTTAGAAGCATAGGTAATGACTTTCCCGTTCTGCATCAACACAAAACCCAACCCGTTCTTCGAAGCATCTATATTCACCTCAAAGTTCTCACTCCCCTCGGGTAAAGCTAAAACTTGAGCTGTGGTCAAATGCTCCTTTAATGTTTGGAACGCCGTCTCACAACTTTCATCCCAACAAAACCTGTTCTCTTTCCTCATCAACGCGGTCATAGGCCTGGAAATCTTTGAAAAGTCTTTCACGAACCGTCGATAATACCCTGCCAAACCCAAGAAACTCCTGATGTAGGCCACATTCTTTGGTGCTTCCCACTTAAACACCGCCTCTATCTTACTAGGATTAACAATTACACCCTCTTTAGAAATCACATGACCCAGAAAAGCCACTTTCTCTAACCAAAACTCACACCTAGACAACTTTGCATACAGCTAGTTGTCGCGCAGAGTTTGCAACACCAACCTCAAATGCTCCTCGTGCTCCTCCTTAATCTTGGAATAGACTAAGATGTCATCTATAAACATAACCGTGAAATGATCCAAGAACTAACTGAAAACCTGATTCATCAAATTCATACACACTGTCGGTGCATTAGATAACCCAAACGGCATCACCACATACTCATAGTGACCATACCTCGATCGAAAAGTTGTCTTTGGTATGTCTTCATCCTGAATCCTCACCTGATGGTACCCTGATCTCAGATCAATCTTTGAAAAGACTCCGGCCCCACTCAACTGATCAAACAGATCATCTATCCTTGGTAAAGGGTACTTTTTCTTCACTGTAACACTGTTCAGCTCCCTATAGTCGATACACAACCTCAAGCTCCCATCCTTCTTCTTCACAAACAAAACTGGTGCACCCCACGGCGATACACTAGGTCTAATGTACCCCTTTTCTATCAAATCATCCAACTGTTTCTTCACCTCCCGTAATTCCTTAGGACCCATACGGTATGGGGCCTTATAGATCGGTCTCGTCCCTGATTTTAACTTCACACTGAAATCTATCTCTCTCTTTGGTGGTAAACCCGATATCTCCTTTGGAAAAACATCTGGAAACTCTCCCACCACTGGTATCTCATCTGTTGTTGGCTCTACGATACTATGATCTTTCACATGGCATAGAATCAAAGGACACCTCTTCCTCGAGTAAGACTTCAAGGTCACCGCTGCAATCACTTTGACCTTGGGTTTGACAACAAACCCACAATACGACACACTAACTCCCTTAGGACCTCTCAAAGAAACATTCTTTTGGTGACAATCTATTCTAGCCTTGTACGTACCCAACCAATCCATACCAACTATCATCTCAAAACCATCCATAGGAAATTCTAACAAATCCACTAGAAGATCAACCTGCCCAACTATCATGGATACCCCCTTATATAACCTCCCACAAGACACTGACTCACCCGATGGTATAAAAACTTCCATCTTTTACAGACTCACTCTTTCAAACCCATAAACTTAGCATGACCCGACGATACAAAAGGGTGTGACGCCCCTGAATCAAACAAAACAAAAGTAGGAACATCGTTAACAAGAAAGGTACCAGTGATAACGTGTGCATCATCCTCAGCAGCTTTCTTGTCCATCATAAACAGCTTGCCACTAGTCTTCTATCCACCCTCTTGTACTGTACTAGCTGAAGTAGAAGGCATGGTAGCTGACCCCTGATTGTTGTTAGCCGCCGGTTTCTGATAAGAATTACCGCCATTGCGGTTGAACCCGTCATTGTTGTTACTCTGCCCTCCCTGGTTATTCCATGATCCAGCTGGTCGGTTGCTAGCATAGCTCTGTGTCGGACCCTGCGAAAAGCTTCCCTGTGTTGGCCTCTGAAAACCTCTTCCCCCGGCACTAATACACTCATGCCTCTTGTGGCCCATACCGCCACAGTTGAAACACGAGATACCCCAACTGCTGCTACTACCACGACCACGCCCATAAGAAGCCCCACCACTGAAACCCGATCCTGATGAATAAGCCCTTGCCTGGTTGTGGTTACCCCTGTTGTAACTGGACTGTCCACCACCAACACTCTCAGCCTTTCTCTTCTTCGGACCCATCTCTTTATTTTCCTTGGCCATCTCGACCAACCTCTCAGCTTATCTTGCCCTCTTAAAAACTTCCTTAACATCAGTAAGGACCCCAACCGGTAGCTTCTCCATGATCTGATAAGTCAACCCCTTCTCGAAGCGAAGTGCTAAATTCTCCTGATTTAGCCCCATATCCTCAGCATATCTCGATTTCTCATTGAACTTGTGATAATACTCCTCCACTGTCATATCTGAGGTCATCTTGAAAGAATCGAACTCCTCCCTCAACTTACTACAAACATGTTCCGGAACGAACTCCCTTCTCATAGCTCTATTAAACTCAGTCCATGTGATAGCAAACTTACCCTGCTTCAGATAATGGGCTAGGGCACTCTCTCTCATTTTGTCCCACCACTCCCCCGCTACATCTCTCAGGTAGAATGCAGCTTGTTCTACCTTAAAGTCGTCGGGACAATGTACCACTCCCAAGATATTCTCCATCTCTCGGTGCCAATTGTCGAGCAAAATCGGCACACATGTACCCATGTAGTTCGTTGGGTTGAAACGGGATATTGTAGTGCTCATCTTGGCAAAGTCTATCCCGGCATCCATATCTTTCCCAAACCTCTTAAGAGCCTCAGTAAGCGCATCCTGATGCTCAAGCATCTTGGCAATCTCATTCATACTCAACTCATGAGCCCTAGCATACATAGCAGACCTCTTTGGCGGCATATCTTTGAGCTATAAGACGGGAGATAAACGTAAGCACATAGCCTACGGCTCAAAGAAAATATGACCCACACAGAACCTACTCGATCGAGTAACCACACTTACTCGATTGATTAACCACACCTACTCGATGGAGTTACCCACTAACTCGATCGAGTACCGCAACTCTAGAACTTGACTAGAACTTACGTAAAAACTCACTCAATCGAATCACATACATACTCTATCGAGTAATACACACTCGATGGAGTACTCCCCTTACTCGATCGAGTTGCACAAAATAGCAGCTACTGCCGAACGTACACATATACCCACTCGATCGAGCTCATCCCACTCGATCGAGTCCCCCCTACTCGATCGAGTTACTCCCACTCGATCGACTCATGCTGACGATTCTAACTACCCGCATGTCTTTAACTTTATAACTTTTCGTCAAAATAAAACATACGTATACAACATTCCCTATTCACATGGTACTAATATTGCCACATTATAAATCATTTCACTATATAACATGCTTCACCACAAATCACATTATCATATACAATTACCTTCATCTTCTCCACCACATCCTCCATCCAATCACATATCATCCATCCAACATATTTATATGAATATTAGTAAACACATAGTGATCCCTATGACACCCGATAGTGACCGGTTCAAAGTTGTAGGGCGAGTTCGCGACTTTAGGATGCCTCCCAAGTCTTTGCATTAGCTCCTAACAACTCCTACCCGACTTCATTTTAGTTTGACTCCCTAAGTTCATTAGATTCATTAGTTACAGGTTCCAAAATCGTCTCTCGGATACCACTTTGTAACACCCCTATACACCAAGGTACCTTACCAAGACCACCTAATGCATAAGAGTGCTGCCATCTTGCTTACCCGAGGCAATGTTTATCAAATAGGCCATTCAAGAACGTACTTTAAATAGATAAGTTTAAAGTGATTACATGCCAAAACCAAACTGATAAAAGGACAATACAAATGTTCCAAAAACCAAACCAACTAAATAAATAAAAGTATCTCGACATAACAGCGGAAGACTACTAGCTGACTCGTGGTGACCCATCCCCAGCTAACCCTCGCGCATCCAACTCATAACTACTCAACAACTGCTCACCATCCCCGAATGGATCACCATAATTTTTAAAACAATTAAACGGGGTCAGTTACTGCATACACAATATAAGATAATACAACAACAAGTACACTATCACAATTCTCCAACACCATCACATCACGAATCATCTAACTAACCTAAAGGTCTAGCCCTACCAGATTACCAGTCGCAACCAGTAATCCACACCGTCAGTGGGGGACCGCAGCCTTTCCCCCCAAAGCCCCGCTCATCTTTACCGAGCGAAAACCCATGTTCCTTAATGTGCACATCCGTTCTTGTGGCAGATTCCACAAGGGGCGAATCAAGGGCGTGAAGCCACTCCCGCAAGTGACTACACTCAGCCGAGGGCGCACCTCACGAACCACAGACAAACAACAACAACAACAACCAATTAAAATATCAATAATACCAAATCAATTACGATATAATCAACTGCCAACAACCAACAACCATCTCATAACCATGTATACAATAACTAAGTAGGAAACCCTACTGTAGATACCGGTATCCGTCGATATTGGAATTTACATAAATCCTCACAAAACACCCGATGATGATAGGACACATGTTTACTTACATCGCTCGTTAGCGGATTTTGTTTTGTGATGCGGGATAAGCGTTATTTGGTGATTTTATAATTTAAATGAAATTTAAATTATTTTGAAATAAATAAAATTTATTTCATCGGTTTTCGTATTTTCGAGTTTATTTAAAATTTAAGCTTTTATAATTTATTTGAAAAATAAATTATCGTTCATAGTTTTTATTTTAAATGGCATATGTGACGGTTTTGTTTTGTCGCTTTATTTTTTAATTTGAAAAATTAGTTTTAAAGCGGTTTTTAACGCGGTTTTTCAAATGATTTTTAGCTCAATTTTAAGACGGTTTCAAGCTCGATTTTTGCACGGATTTTAGTACGAGTTTCAAGGCAAGCGTTAAGACAACCCATTCCTCACTAGGTCCTGGGTTAGAACCCCTATAACCACACTTTTTCCCTTCCTTTTTCCACCCCAAACCCACGACAACCCAACACCCTCCCCCCTGTTTTTCCCGAGCCCATACACCCCCCCCCCCCCCAAACAGCAACCCAACCCATCCAACAGCACACTCCAACCTTACCCATCAACCCAACAACCCAACACTCAACCTAGCCCAAACTCTTGACCAAACCCGCACTAAAACTCACCCAAAAATCCACACCCGTGCCCTATTTTCCCGCACAATACATGAACTCCCTGAGTCCCCTTCTCGAGCCCTATCCAACGGGACTCCCTTCCCTATCTTTCCTTGCTTCCTCCCCAAGTATAGAAGATATTTCCACCCATCCTACCAGTTAGCAAATCCCTCCCAAAACTGAAACAATCTCTCCTTCCTTATCTCTTTCCATAAACAACTTATCCACCTCCACCTTCCATATTCTCGTCCAACTCTCTTCCCCCTTCCACAAGCCAACCCTACACCAGCTAAATAACCTAATGCTAGCATCCTTACCCCGTTTCCTATATAAACTAGCACCCAGACACCTTAAATCAGGACGAAAAAAGGAGACAAAAACACTACACTCAACATGGCCCAAAACCCTAGCAAACTACCATGAATCTCATGTAAGAAAGCTGCCCTAAACTCCTCCCATACCCAGAAACAAAGTACATGGTTCATACAAAGGATTAGACAAGCATTAGAGCATCGATTTGCTCTCTTGTTTGTGTTTTCCCGTGTTTTGGACATCCTTTGTTCACGTCCAATTATCGTCATTTTTAAATCGTTTTTACTTCTGTTTTTTGCTAAAGTTTGAATTTTTGAAATCTAAGGATTCCATAACATATTTTGCATTTAGATTTGAGCAAGAAACGAGGTCACAATCACTGTTTGAAAATCGTTGTGCGAAGTACAACAAAATCGTGTTTTTTGAACTCGTGTGAACTGCATCTGTTCTCACTCGTTTTTAATCATTTCAAAGTGCTTTTTACTTCTTGTTTTTTTTGCTAAATTTCAAATATTTGGAGTCTAATGATTCCATAACATCTTTTGGATTTAGATTTGAACAAGAAACGAAGTCATAATCTTCGTTTGAAAATCGCTGCACGAAGTGCCTTTTACGCGAGAAAGTTTGTTTGTTTTTCGAAATTGTTTCGAAATTGTTTTTACGATCGTTGAAGACGCGCCTTCTAAGCAAAACATGCATACAGGATCCCGAGTGGTGTCCAAGTTTACATGTAAGTTGAGGGTGCACAAAATCCCGTCTCTTTCCTTCCTCTTTTGTCTCATGTATGTCATGGCCTAAACCCTTTTTTATCGTTTTTATCGTCTTTTAATTCACATCTAATTGTAGTTAATATGTTGCGTAATAATGACATTAATGATGGTTAATTGCTTTTTAGAATAGATAGTATGTTAATCGTATGCTTCTTTTTCTTTTATGACGATAACATGTTAATTAGAATAATAACATGTTTAGTTTATAAAATGAACAATTTGTTAATTGTATGACAATAATATGTTTTAAATTAATTAAAATGAAATTTTGGTTAGTTTAATCAGTTCTCACATGTTTCACATGTCTTATATTTTGTTATAATTTTAATTATGAAATAATTAGATTAATTCACATGTTAGACTTGTTCTATTTGATTTATGACGCATATATGTTATTTGTATCGTTTATCATTGTTAACTTGCAACTTGTCCAAATTAATGTGTAGAATGCATGTTAAATGAATTAGACATTCATAGGTCATACAAAACCCGACATAGGATTTAAATGAACTTCTTTAAAGAATTTAAATGAATTCATCTTTTCTTATGACAATTTTTTGCTAGTTGAATTGAGCGTGCTTAACATCCGATTTCTTGCACTCGATGACTAAAACAGTCAACGTTCACCACCCCCATGTTGGCCGTGTATTGTCCCGGTTTTTGTGCCAAGTTTAGCTCATTTTGATTGTTTTATTTAATTATTGCGGTTTTATTTCAATTGTTACTGTAATTTAATCGTTGTAATTATTGTAATTAATTCAAGCAATGCAATTTGTACTTTAAAATATGGGTCTAGTAAGTCCTTTATTTTGAGTCAAAATGGTTTTACAAAACCTTTGCTTTACTTGGTTAAATGGAAGTATTTAATCAATTAAATCGAAGTGAGTGCGCAAAATGATGATAAGGCTAAGGACGAAGTCCTATGTGAGCCATGGCCTCATCAGTGGCACGTTTTACAAGGCCTAGATGGGCGTGTTGATACCGTCGTTTAGTACCAAAAATAAATACCTAAGTACTACTGACAGAAGTCAGTGGTAAGTAGGGTCGATCTCCACAGGGAGGCGGTCACTATCTACTTGTCAATTTAGTCCGTCTGAGGTCACAAGATGGGGGGTTTGAGTTGAATAAACTAAACTAACTAAAGCAGGAAGATATTTAAGAGACTAACTATAAAGAGAAGGAACTAGGATTGTCGGTTCATCAATGTATGTCAGATGGTCACAGTTTAGGTCACAGATCAGTCGTGTGTACCAGTCTAAGGGGCAACGAATATCTCCTTCCGGTCTCAATTCACCCTAGAACATTATTAGCTTAGCTTCCGCCCTCACTAAAGCATTCTAATGTTCACTGCATGTCTCATCCCTTCCAACCTTCCGGTCTAGGTCACGACTTACCAAATCAATTAGCTAAATGCGTCGACTCAAGCAACTAATTGCAATTATATGTAGTGATTAACAACAAAGACATGATAGCAACAAAAGACCTGTAAACCTAATTAGCAACTAACAACAGTTTATTGAATCCCCTAAATCCTAGTGGGAGAATTAGCTAAACATAAATAGAAATAGAGCAAGAACATGAGATGGAGAAGAAACAAACATAATAACGAAACGAGCAAGAGAGAAAGAGCATAAAAGAGAGAGAAAACTGTGGGAAATAATCTGTATACTTCCCTTAAACTAGAAGGATTATGACGAATTTAACAATGATGATCAATGGTCATAAACAAAATATATAAACAAAGTATAAAGGATTCTGAATTAACCTTCGGTCCTAGCAAAATCGGCCTAAGAACAATATCAAAATTGATATTCGCCTATTAGTTGCACCCAAGACGATCTGAGATATGCCCTATTGATTGTGCTAGAATCGATCTAAAATTTTCTGTAAATTTTAGTTGTTTTGTGTTTTTTTTTATGAGAGAGAGAGGCTAGGTCTAGAAAAGAATTAGGGTCGAAATAATTCTCTCCCTTTCTTTCTTATACTGACCGAAATTTGGAGTCAATTAGGAAAGAAAAATCTTTCCTAATTTTCGGCCAAACTGACCGAAATAAGGAGTATATCCTCCTTATTTTTGGTCTTTCCAAAAATATATAATATGTGTTTAATTGTCATCTAGTGAGGATCGAACCCAAGACCTCTTGGTTTGTGTACCCTCACTATTACCACTATGACACATTCATCTTGTTGACATTAAAAATAACTGATTATATTTAATTACAAATTAACAGATTAATTCGTCCAAGCTAATATTACATACATTTAATTAAATATAACTTATTATATTTAATTTACGAATTGACAGTTAATTCGTCTCAACTAATATTATTTAATTTTCATTAAATAATTATCTCATCAACACATTGACTAACTTTTTAGTCATTTTGGGCATCAATGTGATTATATTTCTATAACCACATTTCTCAAACACATCCTATAGGTGTGACCTTTAGGGACCAGTTCATCACCGCCATCTGTATGATAATAACGTCAAACTTTCTAGCAAGTCAACTGTTATTAGGTAAACGTTAATCAACTGATTAAATATACGAAGTATACCCTTGTGAACCTGTAAGAGATTTACAAATGTCATCACACTAATTTGTGGAGGACACAAGCTCCAACAAACTCCCACTTGTCCTCACAAGTGTATGTGCGATAACCGATTCTCATATCCTAAAATTTCTCCCACTCAATGTAAAACAATTTGCAAATCCGAATTTACAAAGGTCGTATTTTACAAGCGGTCAATATCAAGAGTGGTTTCCCCGACTAGAGAGTAACTTAACTGATAAACGAATCAACATTCGAGCATGGCCATGCATTTCAGTTACAACTCCTCGAGTGGCCCTGAGAAATAACTATACCTGATAAGGGTTGGATATTTTCCTCAACTCGAATCCCCGCAGATGTAAGCACGTATGAAATGACCCGAAAAAATCTACTTAGCCTCCATTCTGGCAGACGTGAGAAAGAAACCAAAGTCAAGAGACAGTCGATAGTCAAAAGAATCGACTCTAGGAACACAATGGATGTCCTATCCACGACCTGGCACCGAATGTTATTAAACATTTAGGACTCCATTACGTTGTCACAAAAAGTTGTCCTACGACGTATCGTCATAATCTCGCATCTCGTGATCGATCGTCAATAACCGTTTGACTTATGGCTCGTTGAACCCACCATCAATCGACCGCACAATATAATAGCCGGAGTTATCAGCTCACATTGGCGATTACGGACCAAAACAAAATATAATGTAATTCATTCACTTTGTGGCGTTCAATGTTGTCGATAATCCACTTGAAAAACAAAATATTATATATAAAACGATGAAGTTATAAATAGTATATGAAAAAGATAATGCATCAAATCCATAATCAAGTACTACAACTCAGGAACATGTTTAATTCTCATGGAATTAACATGCCCTACATGCTTATCATAATTCAACGGTTTGGTGAGAGGATCCGCGATGTTATCATCCGTCGCAATCTTGTCAATCACTATCTCTTCTTGCTCCACGTAATCACGGATCAGGTGAGCTTTCCGAAGTACATGTCTAGATTTGTTGCTAGACTTTGGCTCCTTAGCCTGGAAGATGGCACCTCTATTGTCACAATAGATGGTGATCGGGTCATTCGAACTAGGAACTACCGAAAGCCCTTGTAAGAATTGACGCATCCATATCGCTTCCGTTGCTGCCTCCGAAGCGGCATATTACTCGGATTCAGTAGTAGATTCTGCTATAACACTCTGTTTGGAACTCTTCCAGCTGACCGCAACACCATTAAGAGTGAAGACGAACCCGGACTGAGATTTTGAATCATCCCGATCCGTTTGGAAGCTAGCATCTGCGTAACCGATTGCGCATAGCTTAGTATCGCCTCCATAAGTCAATACCTAATCCTTAGTCCTCCATAGGTACTTGAGGATATTTTTGACTGCTATCCAGTGAGTTTTCACCTAGAGTCTTTTGGTACCGACTCGTCATACTCAATGCATATGCCACGTCTAGACGTGTGCATATCATGGCATACATGATTGATCCTAATGCAGATGCATAAGGAACACGACTCCTGCGCTCAATCCCTTCAGGCGTCGTGGGTGACTGAGACTTGCTCAACTGCATCCCAGTCGTCATAAGAAGGTTCCCCTTCTTGGAGTTGGTCATGCTGAACCTCTCAAGAACCTTATCCAAATAAGACTCCTGAGTAAGTGATAACGTCCGTCGTGATCTATCTCGGTAGATACGGATTCCCAAAATGCGCTGTGCCTCACCTAGATCTTTCATCTGGAAATGGTTCTTCAACCATTCTTTAACCGAAGAAAGGAGAGGAATGTCATTCCCAATCAAGAGTATGTCATCGACATATAATATCAAGAATACAATCTTGCTCCCACTCGACTTGATATATAAGCATGGTTCTTCGACCGATCTAGTGAAACCATACTCTTTTATCACTTGGTCGAAACGATGATTCCAACTCCGAGAAGCTTGCTTAAGTCCGAAATGGAACGCTTAAGCTTGCATACTTTCTTAGGATGCTCAGGATCTATGAAACCTTCGGGTTGCACCATGTACAACTCTTCCTCCAAATAACCGTTTAAGAAGGCGGTTTTCACATCCATTTGCCAAATCTCATAATCATGAAATGCGGCAATCGCTAATATTATCCGAATGGAACGTAGCATGACTACAGGTGCAAAAATCTCATCATAATGCAATCCTTGCACTTGAGTGAAACCTTTTGCCACAAGTCGTGCCTTATAGATATCTGGTTGCGCGTCTACAGAACGCTTTATTTTATAAAGCCATTTGCACTGTAGAGGTTTTACCTTATTAGGTAAATCAACTAGATCCCATACGTTATTCTCATACATGGAGTCCATCTCGGATTGCATGGCTTCAAGCCATAGCTTTGAGTCGGAACAGGCCATAGCACCTTTATAGGTTGCGGGTTCATTACTTTCTAGAAGTAAAACGTCATTCTCCTCGACCTTACCAATGTATCTGTCCGGAGGATGAGAGTCTCTACCCGACCTCCTAGGTTCCTTAGGAATATTAACCGCATCATTAGTTGGAGGAACCACTTCCTCCATCCGTTCCTCGGTCGTTGGTTCTGGAATCTCCGACAGCTCGAAGGTTCTATTACTCGTCTTGTTCTCGAGAAATTCTTTCTCTAAGAACGTCACACTAGCCGCAACAAAAACTCGATGTTCGGTAGGCGAATAGAAGTAATGACCAAATGTTCCTTTTGGATAACCTATAAAGTATGTCTTGACCGATCGCGGGCCGAGCTTATCCTCGTGTCTCCACTTGACATAAGCCTCGCAGCCCCAAATCCGAATAAAGGTCAAGTTAGGGACCGTTCCCTTCCACATTTCATATGGAGTCTTGTCGACAGCTTTAGACGGACTTCGGTTAAGTATAAGAGTGGCTAACAAAAGAGCATAACCCCATAATGAATCAGGCACTACCGTGTGACTCATCATGGATCGAACCATATCAAGTAAGGTTCGATTTCTCCATTCGGACACACCATTTAATTGAGGTGTTCCAGGTGGAGTTAACTGTAGAGCGATTCCACAGTCTTTAAGGTGTTGATCAAACTTATTTGAAAGATATTCGCCACCCCGATCTGAACGGAGTGCTTTAATCTTTCTACCCAGTTGGTTCTGTACCCTGTTCTGGTATTCCTTGAATTTCTCAAAGGACTCACTTTTATGCTTCATTAAGTAGACATATCCGTATCTACTTAAATCGTCCGTGAAAGTGATAAAATATCTATAGCCATCTCTAGCGGTAATTGACATAGGTCCACAAACGTCCGTAT
Source organism: Silene latifolia (assembly GCF_048544455.1). Lineage (NCBI taxonomy): Eukaryota > Viridiplantae > Streptophyta > Magnoliopsida > Caryophyllales > Caryophyllaceae > Silene > Silene latifolia. The sequence continues at coordinate 270,230,554 of NC_133537.1, read as the reverse complement.
GTATGAGTCCTAATAGGTCACTAGCGCGCATTCCAACACCTTTGAAGGAAATTCAAGTCATCTTGCCAATGAGACATGATTCACACGTGCCATATGTAAAAAAATCGAATGCGGGAATAGTCCCATTATCGACGAGTTTCTTCACGCGTTTCTCATTTATGTGTCCCATTAGACAATGCCATAGATAGGTTTGATCTTTGTCACCAACCTTTAATTTCTTATTATTCATGTGTAATACTTCCGTGGTTTGATCTAAGATATAAATTCCATTAATGGAAACAGCTTTGTCATAAATCATTTCATTAAAAGAGAAAATACAACTATTATCCTTTATTGAAAATGTAAAACCGTCTTTAGCAAGTACGGAAACAGAAATAATGTTCTTAGATAAACTGGGTACATAGTAACAGTTATTTAAAGATAACTCAAAACCACTAGGGAGTTGGATTACATATGTCCCCTTCGAGGCAGCATCAACTCGTGCTCCATTCCCGACTCGCAGGTCCACATCACCTTTTTCGAGAGGTATGATGTTCTTTAGGCCCTGCAAATGATTACACAGATGAGAACCACAACCAATATCTAGTACCCAAGTTCCGAAACTTGCATGGTTAATCTCAATCATATGAATATAAGATGACATACCAACAGGAACGACGCGGCCTGCTTTGATGTCCTCACGGTAGACGGGACAGTTCCTCCTCCAATGTCCAGTCTTGTGACAATGGTGGCACTCTATTTCACCGCCCTTGCTCTTTGCCTTACCCTGTGAGCCACTAGTCTCACCAGGCGCACTCTTACCATTTCCTGGCTTCTTAAACTTTGGCTTACCTATAGCTAGGTCGCCATAAGCCTTGCCCTTACCTTTACCTTTGTAAATCGTGAGAACATCCTGCTTCACGCTCCCACTCAATTTCATATCCTTCTTGGTCTGTACGAGAAGGGAGTGTAGCTCATGAGGACTCTTTTTCAAGTCATTCATATAGTAGTTCGCCCTGAAAAGGGGAAAACCATCGTGAAGAGAATGAACCATTCAGTCAATGACAATGCTCTCACTGATTTTACAATTCAGTGCCTCCAGCTTCTCGACATTCTCAATCATGTGAAGAATGTGTGGGCTAACCGGTTGGCCCTTCTGGAGTTTCGCATCAAAGAAGCGACAGGTATGCTCATATGTAACGATTCTCGGTGCCTTTGAGAACTCGTTAGTGAGCGTGGTGAAAATCTTGTTTGCACCTTGGGCAATGAAGCATCTCTGCAAATTGGTTTCCATAGCAAAGATGAGTATGTTCTTTATTGCACCCGCTTCTATAACGAAATCACTATAAGCGAGTGACTCGTTGGCTCCTGCATTTGGGCCTGGGTTGACCGGTATTGGCTCAGTTAAATACCTGACCTTACCGTCAGCAGTGGCAGCATTCCGTCGTGCCGCCTCCCAGTCCGCAAATTTGGACCCATCATTCTTCAGTCGAGTGGACTGATTCATTTGGTCCATGAACATTTTTAGCCAGGACGAACGATCTAGTGTGGCACTAGGCATTGGGATTGCGTTATTTCCACCCATTTGTTGTAACAGTATTATTGATAATAAACGTGTTCTACACTGCGAAAGAAGAATAAAATAATAAGCATGTGCATCGTTTTAATTTGAAGTCTAATGAACTAATGTCATAACGCGAAGACTCAAAAACATTTATACAATTGACCTCCCTTAAGAATTATATAAATGACCCCAAGACTCAATTCTCTGTAAATTGATAAGCTAACCTTTTAGCTAATTCTACCGTTAGAATTCTTGGTCGATAAATTTCTGTAAATTCTATCTATAGTCCATCATAATCACAAGAAACTCTTCGGACTATGATGTGGAGGTAAACTAAGTCAACACAACTACTTACCCAATGTAGAAGGGGTCATATTAGGCCTACCGACGAAGAAGGGATTCATAGATGTTTGCCCTTATAAAGACTAATCTCAATTTTCGTTTTAGAGGAAGATCCCATCATCTTTATTTTAATTCATTTTAAGTGAACTATAATCTAGCATGCGAGAATGATTAAACTAAGGTGATGGCTTAAAGACTGTGACATCTGCATGTCCATGAAAACTAACATCCAACCTATATGAGTCAATTTTCATGCAATTTAATAGTAGGTGGTTTGGTTTTAGGCGGAATATGATACATAAAACTAACATGTGAATGAAAAGCAATAAGAATGAAAACGTAAAAACAGTAAAAGTCCTAGTGTGGCCTATCCTATCAAAATGAACAATAAATACAAGTTTGGAATCCATCCTTGGACCCGAGAAGCTTGTCTTGGTGTTCCATCTTGATCCATGTAGCGGGAGAGAGCTACAATCTCCATCTTTAGTCTTCTTTGAAATTACAATAAATAAAATTACATAATTGACCTATTTATTACATTCTAATTTCAAAACCCAAAACTAAAATAAAAGGAGATTCGAGATCTCATAATTACATAAAAATCATGTTTCCTTCATTACGAAAACATAATTTGACTAAGGCCACACTAAGTATTACAATTTACAACCGTTTGCAAAATTAAATACGTAAATAAAATTCATTCAATCCATTCATTCAACAAAATTAAAAAGCATCAACTAAAAATAAATTAAACATACATGACACAATTTCTTAATTATGTTGATTAATTTATCCAAACCACCTATTTAAATTAAATTAAGTGACAATTCCGCAATTAATCACATTAATTTCATTCTTAATCCATATTAAACTTGTAATATGAATTCTATCCGTCAAAATTTTAAACTGCTTTAAAATAACTCGGTATCTTTAAATTGTGAACCGATTCACAATAACTAATTGGCAAAAATGAAAAAAAACAAAATCCATTTTTTTTATATATCCCGGCTGAAAAAAACAGCCCCTTTTTTTTTATTCGGCAATTAGGAAAAACAAAAGAAAAAAAACTTTCCAAATATGGTTTTTTTTCTTTCGGCAATAAGGCAAAAACAAGGAAAAAAAACTTTCCCGTTTTTTTTCTTCTCGGCTTACCAAAAAAAACAAAAATTTTTTTTTTCTCTACGGCAAACCCTAAAAAAAAAACGTCCTCCCCCTTTTTTTTCTTTCTTTTGCGGCAATATGCCCTAAAACAAGATTTGATGACAAAATTGTTTACATTTGCTATTAGAACATGATTAGCATATGAAATAATGAACATGATTAATTTATATGCCAAAAACTATATAGCAAAAACATTCTTTTTATCATAAACATGATGATTCCATTTAACTTTAACTTAATCTGCATTAAATCAAAACTACCAATTCTTCATATGACAATTTTAACTGATTAAAACAATAATATGAAAAATAAAATGGAAAAATATCATCAAACAAAAGGAAAAAAAGGCAGAGAAAAAAAACAATTCGGCACAAAAAAAAAATTTTGCCGAACCAAAAAAAAATTTCGAAACCCTAAATTTTTTCAAAAAATCTCATTGTTCACATACAAATTTATGAAAATCATCAAGATTAAAAATCGTGGCCTAGTGCTCTGATACCACTTGTGGGAAATAATCTGTATACTTCCCTTAAACTAGAAGGATTATTACGAATTTAACAATGATGATCAATGGTCATAAACAAAATACATAAACAAAGTATAAAGGATTCAGAATTAACCTTCGGTCCTAGCAAAATCGGCCTAAGAACAATATCAAAATTGATATTCGCCTATTAGTTGCACCCAAGACGATCTGAGATATGCCCTATTGATTGTGCTAGAATCGATCTAAAATTTTCTGTAAATTTTAGTTGTTTTGTGTTTTTTTTTATGAGAGAGAGAGGCTAGGTCTAGAAAAGAATTAGGGTAGAAATAATTCTCTCTCTTTCTTTCTTATACTGACCGAAATTTGGAGTCAATTAGGAAAGAAAAATCTTTCCTAATTTTCGGCCAAACTGACCGAAATAAGGAGTATATCCTCCTTATTTTTGGTCTTTCCAAAAATATATAATATGTGTTGAATTGTCATCTAGTGAGGATCGAACCCAAGACCTCTTGGTTTGTGTACCCTCATTATTGCCACTATGACACATTCATCTTGTTTACATTAAATATAACTGATTATATTTAATTACGAATTAACAGATTAATTCGTCCAAGCTAATATTACATACATTTAATTAAATATAACTTATTATATTTAATTTACGAATTGACAGTTAATTCGTCTCAACTAATATTATTTAATTTTCATTAAATAATTATCTCATCAACACATTGACTAACTTTTTAGTCATTTTGGGCATCAATGTGATTATATTTCTATAACCACATTTCTCAAACACATCCTATAGGTGTGACCTTTAGGGACCAGTTGATCACCGCCATCTGTATGATAATAACGTCAAACTTTGTGGAGGACACAAGCTCCAACAAAAACTACAAGGATTAAGGTTCGGAAAAGAGTAGCAGAACGTCCCGCAGTATTGAAAGGTAAAAAGAACTCTCTAAACCTAATGACGTCTTTCCTATTTATAGGAAAGATAAATATTAACCTAATACGAAATTAAAACCTTGCGGCAAATAAAAAAGTACTTGATCGAGTACTTTAAAACTCCTCTATCGAGTAAATTATAGCAAAACCTCTCGATCGAGTAGAAAACCTACTCGATCGAACACTATCTAAAATAAGCCATTCGATCGAAGACTTAAACTACTCGATCGAACACTATAGTACTCGATCTTGTGGTTTCCAGTGCATAATTCCTGCTTCGCACATTGAATTTCAAACGGACACCATTTCTTCGTTACTTGGGCAAACAGAGCGGTTCCGGTGACGTTAGAAAGCTAAGAGGACAAGCTCATCTCCAATTTGAATCACCTGAAAATCAGTTGTAGAACTCGAGATATTGCTCTTCAAAGTAGGCACTAGTAATTTGAAATTCTTCCTTTGCTCGCCTAGCTATCTTACTTCTTTGCGCATCTCAAAATAGTAATCTCCAAGCTCCGACTCAACTCATCTCCTAAATGGATGCATAGTGACATGTATTAAGCTGGATTATGCTCCTCTCCGGTTCATACCTGCAAATAAGACAAGAGAAACCAAAATAGACAATTCGGGGGACATTTGTAGCTAAACACTACTAAATATGCATAGAAATGCGTGAAAATATGGTACAAAAAGTCTTTATAAAATGCACGCATCAAACTTCCCCAAACTAGACCTTTGCTTGTCCCCAAGCAAACTAAATGCAACTAACTAATGGAACGGAGTAAAGCTTAGAGCTAGCTACAAATCGTCCACTTAAACCTGAAGGAAATGTAGATTCATATACATAAATAACATACTCATATATGCTAAACTAATTTGTCATAAAATTAAAACGGATTTTATGCATGCAAACAATAATATAAATAGAGGAGAAATCATGTCCTTACATTGTATATTTCGGCTATTAGGGCACAAGAGAGATCACCTTTCTCTTCTTGTTCTTGAGCTTTTCCAATGGAAGAACAAAGATCTAAGTGTAAGATCTCTCCCTATGCTTTATACCCAAGGCTTTCACTTAATCTAATTAATATTATGAATACTAGTATAATATTAATCTTATGAAAATTGAACCAAAATAGTTGGTATTTTAGCTCCTAAAACCGGGTAGAGGAGAAGAGATTTGGAGTAAATAATCTCTCTAATTTATCATAAAATGTAGAGAGGAAATTATCTTTCTAACTCTAGAAAAATAAAATGTTAATTGAATGAATAAAAATTAGAGAGAAAACTCTCTAAAAGCCCCTAGGAAAACCGGTGGGTGGGGTGCTTTTTGGGGAGCCAATGCATGCCCATATTGGTCTTCACAAGGAGAATAGGGTTGCATGGCTACTTAGCTATTTCATCATTATGTTTTCTATTAAGATTTATAAACACAATTCTAGCTAATGCACCTCCAATATTTCGGCACTTTACATATTATGGTGTCCATATTATTTTTGTCAATTGTCTATATGTTACATGTCACATGTCACATATATTTGATATGTAATTTTTTTATCATATTAAAAATCAACGTATTAATAAAATACGTCACATACAAAAATTGACTTAGTAATCTCATAATTACTTGTGCCAAAAATTTTACCAATTTATAAATCACAACTGATTGTATTTATAACAATTCATTCAATTTAATTGTTACATTAAACAATTATTTCATCCGAGTAATGATACAATTCAATTACTCAGACCGTATCTTATTTAATCACATTTCAATATGATACGTAAATTTTACTTCCAAAATCGTCCGTCAATTTTCAAGTAATTTAATTAACTCGCAACATTATACGATCAATTAAATAATCAATTAAGTGTATTGCCCTTTAGGTATAACCTAGGGGGTCAACTGATCACCACCGTCACACGACAGTAATGTCAAACTCTAGTCAGCCAATCATTACCGATATATGTTGACCAGTTGACAGTAACAATATTACTTCCCAATTGTATTCTTTAGAATGAGATTTAATGATGATATTAAAATCACATGATCGCACTATTGTTGAGGACACATTTCCCAACAATCTCCCACTTGTCCTCGACAAGTGTGCGTCACCAATTCTCTTGTCCTATTACTATCTCCTACTCAATGCAAGGTGTCTTTCAGGTCGTACTTGCAAGTGATCATATCGAGAGTGGTTTCCTCGATCTGGAGAATAACTGATTGACCGGATTTATCCACTCTGGATGCCATCCGAGCGTGGCCACGCATTTCCAGTTCATTACTCCTCGAGTGGCCCTGAGATATTGTTATAACCCTGACAAGGGGTGGACAATTCCTATCGCACTCATTCCCTTCGACTAGCCACAGCCATCATAACCCAAAATATGCCCATTTGACCCCATTTACGAAGGTCGTAGTAACACAAATCAAAGTTAATCTGAAACTGTGCCATCTTAGGTGAATAGTCTTTAGTCAAAAGAATCGACTCATTTGAATACTATAGTAGCTCTCGCCACGACCAGGCTATATAAATTTGCCAGAACTCTATAAGCGGTCATTAGGCCCGACAAAAAGTTTCTAACAGTCTGCCTATGTGATCGACTAGTCATCTCACATGACTCTATGGCATTTGAACTTGCCATCAATCGCATCACACTCTAGTCACTTCGAGACGTCACCTCATACAAGTAACTATGGGCAAAACAATGTTAATCCATGTTCACTTTAACGGGGTTCAATTGTCTCTACAACCCGTTTGGATGTAACAAAGTATAAATTAAGGATAAAAGACAAATGCGATTATGAACATGAACAAAAACAACACTTTTATTTCATTTCAAAATCTAACAAAAATTTGGTACACGTTTAAGTCCCATGGACGCAACATGCCCATCATGCTTAGCCCGCGATAAAGGCTTGGTGAGCGGATCGGCTATGTTGTCATCCGTCCCAACCTTACAAATCGCAATTTCCTTTCTTTCAATGAAATCTCTTATTACATGATACTTTCTAAGTACATGTCTAGATCTATTACTAGACTTTGGCTCCTTAGCTTGGAAGATCGTCCCACTATTATCACAATAGAGAGTGATGGGATCATCGGCGGTAGGTACTACTTTTAGACCTTCCGTGAATTGCTTGATCCACATAGCTTCCTTGGCGCTTTTCCGATGCTGCTATGTACTCACCTCCGTTGTCGAATCCGCGGTTCTGACTTCCTTGAAGCTTCTCCATTACGGCACCACCATTGAGCATGAAAAAAAAAAAACACTTGTGATTTCATGTCATCTCTATCTGTTTGAAAACTTGAGTCCGTGTATCCTGTAACACGCAACTCAATGTCTCCTCCAAACACAAGGATAGAGTCCTTAGTTCTTCTCAAGTACTTAAGGATGTTCTTGACAACAATCCAGTGACTCTCACCTGGATTTCCTTGATATCTACTCGTCATGCTCAAGGCATACGAGACATCGGGACGTGTGCATATCATGGCATACATGATTGATCCAACAGCAGAAGCGTAAGGGATCAACTTCATGCGTTCAACATCATGGGGTTCGGAGGGACATTGAGTCTTGTTCAATATCGTTCCGGTTACCATAGGTACCAAACCCCTTTTGGATTTGTCCATGCTGAATCGTCAAAGAATCTTATCAACATAAGACTCTTGACTTAGTGCCAATATCCTCTTGGGTCTATCTCTATAGATCCGGATACCTAATATGCGTTGTGCCTCTCCTAAATCCTTCATTTGGAAGTGGTTACCTAACCACTTCTTAATGAAGACAACATTGGAATATCATTTCCAATGAGTAGTATGTCATCGACATACAAGATTAGGAACACAACATTGCTCCCACTGAATTTCATGTATAAACATGGTTCCTCAACATTTCGAGTGAAACCATTTTCTTTTATAACATGATTGAATCGATGATTCCAACTTCTAGATGCTTGCTTAAGACCATAAATGGATCTCTTAAGCTTGCACACTTTGTTAGGATTTTTAGAATCAACAAAACCTTCGGGTTGTATCATGTACACCTCCTCTTCTAAATGCCCATTTAGAAAAGCGGTTTTGACATCCATTTGCCAAATTTCATAATCATGAAATGCGGCGATCGCTAACAAAATCCGTATGGATCTTAGCATGGCTACGGGGCGAAGGTCTCATCATAATGGAGACCTTGGACTTGGGTAAATCCTTTTGCCACTAGCCTAGCTTTGTAGACATCGTCATGTCCTTCTATGCCATTTTTGACCTTGAATATCCATTTGCATTGGAGGGGTCTTGCCCCTTTAGGCAAATCTACCAAGTCCCAAACTTGGTTTTCAAGCATAGAATCCATTTCGGATTTCATGGCTTCAAGCCATAAGGTGGAATTAGGACTAGAGATTGCGGCCTTGTAGGTGGCGGGCTCGTCACTTTCCATAAGTAACACATCGAGTGTTCCATCTTCTTCGATAAGTCCCACATATCGATCGGGATGGCGAATTACTCGGCCCGTCCTTCTTAGTGGAGGAGGTACAACCGCGTTAGACGACGAAGGAACATCTTCTTGCGTCTCTATCTCGGTTTGTGGCTCTTGAACTTCATCAAGTTCAAAATTTCTCCCACTCTGTCTTTTAGAAATAAATTCTCTTTCTAAGAAGACAGCCTCGCAAGACACAAACACTTTATGATCTTGAGGTTTGTAGAAGTAATACCCTCGAGAGGTCGAGGGATAACCTACAAAGATGCATTTTTCGGATCTTGGGGCTAGCTTGTTGTCGTTCTTAGTTTTGACGTAAGCATCACATCCCCAAATCTTCATATAGGATATATATGGGATCTTACCCGTCCACATCTCACATGGAGTCTTTTCGGTGGACTTTGTGGGACTATTATTCAAAGATCGAATTGCGGTTTGTATCGCAAATCCCCAAAACGAGTTCGGTAACTCGGTTTGACTCATCATGGATCGAACCATATCTAGTAAGGTTCGATTTCTCCTTTCGGCAACACCATTAAGTTGAGGTGTTCCGGGTGGAGAAAGTTGTGATATAATACCACGACTTTTCAAGTGTGAATCAAATTCAAGGCTAAGGTATTCACCACCACGATCGGATCGTAGTGCCTTAATCCTTTTGTTCAATTGGTTCTCTACTTCGTTTTGGAATTCCTTGAATTTCTCAAATGCTTCACTCTTATGTTTCATTAAATAGATATACCCATATCTACTTAAGTCATCGGTGAAGGTTATAAAGTAGTCATAATTACCACGAGCGGTGATACTCATTGGTCCGCATACATCGGTGTGTATGAGTCCTAATAGCTCACTAGCTCGTGTCCCTTTACCGCTAAAAGGATTACGAGTCATTTTGCCAAGTAGGCAATATTCGCATGTACCAAATGATTGATAATCAAATGGTGTAATCACATTAGTAGAAATTAATCTTTTGATGCGATTCTCGTTTATGTGACCTAATCGACAATGCCAAATGAACGCTTCACTTGGGTCGCTTGTTTTGAGTTTCTTTGATTGAATGTTATAAATATCATTAGTCGGTTTTGAGGTCTCTAAAATGTAAATGCCATTTATGGAAGAAGCTTGGCCAATAACCAAATCATTCCTAGAAATAGAGCAACGATTGTTCTTAATGACAAAACAAAAACCGTCCATGTCTAGCATGGCGATTGAGATAATGTTTTTAGAGAGCGTAGGAACATAAAAACAATTATGCAAATACAACTCAAAACCGTTTGGCAAAGCTAGAACATAAGTTCCTTTGGATTCGGCCGCTACCCGAGCTCCATTTCCAAGTCGAAGATCCACATCTCCCTTGCTAAGCTTCTCCACATCTCTTAAACCCTGTAAATGATTACAAAGGTGAGAACCACAACCTGTATCTAGTACCCATGTCGTAGTGGAAGTATAATTTATATCAATAACATAAATTTCTTTAGGAATTGTACCTTTTGGAGTAATGAGTCCTTCCCTTATATTTCGCAAATACATAGGGCAATTCCTAAGCCAATGTCCCATGCCATAGCAATAATGGCACTCATCATTAACTTGCTTGAAGTTTTTGACTTTCTTTGCTTTCTTCTTGAACCTCTTGCCCTTTGAAGCAAGAACTTGATTGCTAGAGCTCCCACTAGCTTTGGCATCTTTATCTTCCAGAGACAAAGACCCTATAGATCGTATGAGGTAGTCTTCCTGAGACGGACTCACACGAGGTCTAGTAGTAGTGGGTGGTTTAGAAGAAGTGATGAAATTTAGGTTTCCATCCGAACCTATCCCGAAATGAAGTTCTCTAGTTGTATCGAAATTATTGTTGGAGCATACGTCGTCAAGAACATGGTGATATGACTCAATAGTAATTGGTGCGGTAGCATTTGTTGGATTCATTGTAATGCACTACAAATATGGAGGAAAGGAAATATTAACATTTGTCTTTTTAAATCATACTTGCAAATTTAACAAGATATGAACATTTATATAGTGACCTCTACCCAACTATAATAAATGATTCCAAGACCCAAATTCATATCGACTTAGGCACGGTGGGGCCGATACATCCTTTATCAATATAACTCGGTGGATTAACGTTTAATCGATTCTACTTTTAGAACTCTTGGTCGATAATATTACATTAACAATTATCTATAGCCCAAAACACATCGACAAGGGCACGGTGGGGCCGATACATCCCTTATCAAATACTTTTGTTGAGTTCAATCCAAATTTCGAATAAATGTGTCCATGATCCAAACCCACATTAACTTGGGCACGGTGGGGCCGATACATCCCTCATCAACATGAATTCGGTGGATTAACATTCATCACCCACTTCCCCTACGTAACAAGGTTTGTACCCCGGTGGGGCCGAGCGCACTCCCTCGCGAAATAGGTTTTCATGGTTTCTACTATTTGGTAAGGCTATGTCTCAATTGATAGTTTTAGCGAGAGGTCATGTCAAATTATTATCTATCACGTTTTAAGTGAACTAAAGCGGTGAACTACGATAATTATATTTGACACGGTCGATAAACTCGATAAAATAAGACAATGCATGTTTAGTTATGGCGATTTAGCGATGCATGTGACATAAAATAAAATGCAAGCATAAAGATAAATAAATCCTAGTATGGCCTTTCCTAAAATAGAAAAACTATTAATCTATTACATATTCGGAAACCAACTCCATTGGTCCCTTGAACTTCGGTTGTGGCACACATCTCGAGGTAACACCGTTTTTATGTATCGCCATTCTTGAAGAAATCCGTCTTTTGGAACTCCTAATGAATAAAATTACATAATAAATTACATAATTTCCTATTATACATTTGTAACTAAAATAAAATAAATCTATTAAATTACAAAACGGTGATACGAGATCACAATAAAAATTACAACCGAATCGATATTCCCATACATTTCGGGAAATACCAATTAAAAATCTAAGGCCATACTAAGTAAAATTACATAATTCAAAATTACATAAATTAAAAATATGACAATCATAAAGAAAAATGCAGCATTATAATATGTATGAACATGCTCAATTTTTATGCTAAATCGCCTTTAATTAGCCAATATCATATATTACTCGGTTTTTACGGATTTGCGTGATTTCAACATTTTATAATCACAAAAATACATAAACTCATATTTATGCATAAGTTAATTACCCTAACCTCTTAGGACTCAAAATATAGTCTTCACTAATAATTTTGACCATAATTAACTTTTATTTACAAAATTGTTCATAAATGGACCAAAATTACAAAAATAAGCTATTAAACTTCAAATAAATCCAAAAATTTCAAATAAATTCAAAATTTGAAATTTAAATTCATGAACATTCTGGAAAAATTCCATGACACTCATAATGTTCAAAATCTTAGGTTAAAAATTTCAAATTTTTCCTAAAAACAATGTTGCGGTTTATCGATTTATAATAAAATAATCATAAAAACATGGAAAAATTATTTTCACTAACTTTTCAATTTTAGATCTGAAAAATATAATAAAATGCAACATTATACGTTTTTCCTAAGTCATAGATTATATTTTATTAATTTTCACTAATAATGTCACTATTTATGCCATTTTTCTTCAAAAATTCATAAATCATGCTAAAAGACTTTTTTATAGCCAATTATTTTACACACATCTTGTAAAATTGCATGTGACAACATATAAATTTTCTATGACCAGATTCGAAATTTAACTCATATTAACCTATTTTTCTCTTAAATCCGAATTTAATAATGAAAAATTCATTTTTCGAGCATAACAAGTGCAAAAATTATGAAAATTTACAGGTTATCTCAAAATAATATATGTGATAACATATCCAAAAATCAACTTAAAATTCGAAGTATAGCTAATTTTAGACCAAAAATGACATTTTTACTCATAAAATCACATTTAAATGCCATTATTGTTAAATATGAACAATAAAAATCCGAAAAATTAACCAAAAAATCCTAAAACACTTTAGGACCAGAAATATTAACATGCATGTAATAATTTCGTGATATATCATAATAACACAAATTTTACAAGTTTTATTTTGTTATTCATATAACTCGGAAAAACTTTTAACCAATTTGCATGCAAACAACCGTGGCTCTTGATACCGATTGAAGGAAATGTAGATTCATATACATAAATAACATACTCATATATGCTAAACTAATTTGTCATAAAATTAAAACGGATTTTATGCATGCAAACAATAATATAAATAGAGGAGAAATCATGTCCTTACATTGTATATTTCGGCTATTAGGGCACAAGAGAGATCACCTTTCTCTTCTTGTTCTTGAGCTTTTCCAATGGAAGAACAAAGATCTAAGTGTAAGATCTCTCCCTATGCTTTATACCCAAGGCTTTCACTTAATCTAATTAATATTATGAATACTAGTATAATATTAATCTTATGAAAATTGAACCAAAATAGTTGGTATTTTAGCTCCTAAAACCGGGTAGAGGAGAAGAGATTTGGAGTAAATAATCTCTCTAATTTATCATAAAATGTAGAGAGGAAATTATCTTTCTAACTCTAGAAAAATAAAATGTTAATTGAATGAATAAAAATTAGAGAGAAAACTCTCTAAAAGCCCCTAGGAAAACCGGTGGGTGGGGTGCTTTTTGGGGAGCCAATGCATGCCCATATTGGTCTTCACAAGGAGAATAGGGTTGCATGGCTACTTAGCTATTTCATCATTATGTTTTCTATTAAGATTTATAAACACAATTCTAGCTAATGCACCTCCAATATTTCGGCACTTTACATATTATGGTGTCCATATTATTTTTGTCAATTGTCTATATGTTACATGTCACATGTCACATATATTTGATATGTAATTTTTTTATCATATTAAAAATCAACGTATTAATAAAATACGTCACATACAAAAATTGACTTAGTAATCTCATAATTACTTGTGCCAAAAATTTTACCAATTTATAAATCACAACTGATTGTATTTATAACAATTCATTCAATTTAATTGTTACATTAAACAATTATTTCATCCGAGTAATGATACAATTCAATTACTCAGACCGTATCTTATTTAATCACATTTCAATATGATACGTAAATTTTACTTCCAAAATCGTCCGTCAATTTTCAAGTAATTTAATTAACTCGCAACATTATACGATCAATTAAATAATCAATTAAGTGTATTGCCCTTTAGGTATGACCTAGGGGGTCAACTGATCACCACCGTCACACGACAGTAATGTCAAACTCTAGTCAGCCAATCATTACCGATATATGTTGACCAGTTGACAGTAACAATATTACTTCCCAATTGTATTCTTTAGAATGAGATTTAATGATGATATTAAAATCACATGATCGCACTATTGTTGAGGACACATTTCCCAACAAAACCAATTTAATGCAGCAACTAATACTTATAGCAAAAATCTCAAATGCAAACGAGTTGTAAGATGTTTATAATAAAGCTGAACCGTCGACCTTGCAAGACCTTCGATGATGGACTCTCACGGGTCACTCTTCTCTCATGATGCAAAGGGTAAGTATATGAATTGTAAGAGAAGAAGAAAAATAGCCGCTCACCTAAACTACGACCCACATAAACATGCATGCAACTAATATGATAGACAATTCTAGCTACCGTACACATACATTCCAACCAAACAAGGTCCATCATAGTTGAGGGCTTACAAAAGTATGGTAAAGTGAGGTAATGGGTAAGCAAAACAAGTATGGAAAATGTGGAGGTAAAGCGTCAAGCTAGCACCTAAACAATACCATATAACAACATCCAATTCCTAACCAATTATAAAATCAAACTCAAGTACCCTTCATATGGCACAAAAACTCACTCAACCAACACAGCTCCTCAAAATATATAGGTAAAGTATAGGAGTAAGACCGTCACAAACGAATTTTTCTTTTTACACGGTCTGCTTTTCTTTTTCTTTTCTTTCCTTTCACATTTTTTTTCCTTTTATTTCAATTTTTTCTCATCCTCCTTCCTTATTTCATAAATTACCAACTCCAAGTAATGCAATACAAACCAAACATGGCATAATAAATTATATACCGCAAAACATACACTAACTAGCTTGACGAGGCAAGCTAAATCTGGATGTAGTTAAGGGTCAAAGAGGCAAATTCGGCTAATGTGGAGTTAAAAGGGTAAAAATGAAAGAAAGGGAATATGTAAGCGCCTCCCTGCATGTGACACCAACCACTAACCCGAATGTATGTAGGCAAAAAGCAATTGAATTTCATGTACGTGCAAATTAATGAACATGTTACGCAAGGAGTAACTACTCTCAAATCCTACATGAAACTGGTCATAAATGACACCAGTTAATACGGCTCTAAAACTTAGAATTTATAAGTAGGTTGCCAAAATTATCAAGTCAAGTCTATTCGTTCAGCTGTATTTTAACATTAACTCATAGATATGCAAAAGACAATGCTAAAGATATTAATTTTTACAAGGCTTAAGTAAAAGGGCAAAAAGTAATGCAATTTCATCATTGAAATCCACCATTCCGACTCAACCTATATGCAAAAGTAAACGTGATTTTTTTTTGAATTTTTCGTAATTTTCTAATTTTTATGAGATTTTTGATTTTTATAAATATAAACAACAATGCATAAAAAATTAAACGTGACAACAGAAATGCAATAAAAACAACATGCAAACACAGATATGGATGCATAACCTCCCCAAACCAAACCATACAATGCCCTCATTGTACTCAAAAATAGGGAAAGGAAATGCAAACTAAAAAGGAGAGAGTGGAGATGCGGAACATTCACAAGAATACGCGAAATAGGGACCTCCCCAAACGAGCCAGCAACATGGAAGGTCACAAACAACTTCAAAGTGGCGTCATTGGAAACAATACAAAGCAAGCCTACTCGTGGTACTTCGATCGAGAAGATAGAATACTCGATCGAGTATAATCAGCTACCAAAGTGTTCGATTGAAGGAAGTAAAGCACTCGATCGAGAAGACCAATTATTAAACACACAACAAAAACTGAAATGTTCGAAAAACAACTAAAAAGCTTAAACTCCGGGTTGCCTCCCGGACATCGCTAGTTTCAGACAGGTCCTAGCTCGACCTTCTTTTCTTTATTCAGCAACTCCAGTTAGTCGCGATTAAAGCAACTCAAAGCTCTTAGCAGAAGATCATAAATCTGCGCATGTGCTACACAAGAGCATAAGTAGAACCAAAATAGAAGAGGAGCATATAAGAGCAATCTGAAGTACCGTCTCAGCCTAACAAATTTTCGTTGACAAATACGGTGAAACATTATTAAATTATTTGTCCAACCGGGAGGGGGTGGAGTATTGAAATATATAGCATAAGTCATACGAGGTAATTTACTTTTAGTCATAGAAATAATCATGAAATCAAATTTAATTACCTCAGGTCGGTCGCTCCTAACGTCGGAATCATTGATAAAAGAATTTATTACCTCTTCCGTGCTAAAAGCGTTCTCTGACTTAGCTACCCTATCATTCCCCTCCTCTGTGGGTTCTATCCCGTAAATCGCAGCCTCTAAAGCATCCAACTCGGCTTTGAAAATGGGGGATTCATCATAACCATTGTCTTCGTCCATATCATCATCCAGAACGGACCAAAGTGACATAGCAATGCTCTCCGTGGCCATATCACTCGATCGAGAATGCATAGTGCTCGATCGAGGAGTTTCTTCATCAAAAGTTCTCGATCGAGGAGTACTTACCGTTCGATCGAGTTGTTCTTCCTCAGCAATACTCGATCGAAGACTCACATCTGATCGATCGAGCAAATCCTCCTCCAAATTGTTCGATCGAGTGATGGAATCTGCTCGATCGAACTCCTGATGCTGAACCGTGGTGAATAATTCGAGAAAAGCTTCATCTTCATTAACACCTTCAACTTCTGAGTCATACATGTCTTCATCATCAATAGACAACTCAGGTCTTTCATGGGAAAGACTACTGACGGGAAAAACAGCATATACCGCCTCTGAGTCTCTAGAATCCGACTCGGCATCTAATTGAGCTACTTGAGATTTAAGTAGCTTGAGATGAGCCTCCCTAGATTTCTCGATTCCTTGCATTTGAAGTACTGATGTGACCATAATTAGCGCATATTTAGCCCCCGAATTAGCCTTATTCCCATGCTTTTTAGTGCATATTTGAGTCATTTATTGTCTTTAGTTCTTTGTTTTGCATATTCTTTGAGATTTTGATCCCTTGGTAGGAAGGGAGTGCAAATCTTACATTTTCATGACAAAACGAGACTAAATTGATTGAATTCAATGACCAAGCATCAAGGAGAGACAAGATTAGAAGGCCTTTGTACATATGATAGTAGATGAGCAATGTTGAGACAGGATCCTTGCATCCCCGAGGAAATCCCCAAGGATTTTATGAAGAAAAGGGAAGAAAAGAAGAAGAAATAATGCTGAGCTACAATACGAGCGGATTGTCCTGAATCCGCCCGTCCTCCACAAGCACAATCCGTGCGTCTTTCTTCAAAGACGCCCGGACAGCAGCCACAGAATCCGCCCGGATTCCCTTGAAGACGCCCGTCTTCCCCTGCCTGAATCCGCCCGTCCCGACTCCAATACGCACGGATTCCAGTACAGTAAAATTTCGTCTTCTCCAAGCTACAAAGAAAGAAGCCCTTCCTTCGAAAAATACCGGCTCCTCCCTGCTCAATCTAAAAAGTGTAATTACTAGTTTAGCCTTTAGTTAACACTAATGCATCCACCTAATTTCCACTATAAATACCCCATTAGTCTAGTTAGAAGAGCATGTTCTTCTTATCAATTATTAGAGTAGTTAATATCAATCAAATCCCTCTTTAATTTTGTAATCAACAATTAATTAAGTTTTAATACAAGTTTTATTTCCTTAATCTCTCTTTTGTTCATCCTTTATTTTGGGTAATTGAAGATTATTTGGGTTATTATTGGGAGATTGACAACCTCTCAATCAAGCATCAAGTACTTCTTTTATTCTTTGCTTTATTATTGGAATCATTAGTAGGTATAATTCTCTTAATCCCTTTTAATTATTGTTAATTACTTTCATTTATTCATCATATTTTCTTTTGTTGGTATGATTGACAAACTTGCTAGCATTATCAACATGATAATGAGTGAGTAGTGACCTAGCTAGGGTTAATGGGTAATTAGGGGAAACCAACATGGGGAATGATTCATGCTTAAATTAATATGCTTTCATGATTTATTTGCTTGCTTGTTTTGATCTCAACTCATGCACATGTTATGTTTGATAAAATGTGAGCCTATGTATCCTTGCATTTTTTACCCATCACCTATCTTTTCAATGAGTCTTGTAAGATATAAACCAACTCGGGTCTCATTAGACCATGCATGTTGTTGAGTAGGGAAGATTAAGTCGACTTGTAGGTGTTGTACAATCTAATCGATTCGGCTCCGGGACCCAAACTTTCCTAGAATTGTAAGATATAACCTAACTCAATCCATCACAACAATAATTGCTTGCTTATAATTTGAGAACATGTTTGTATGATCAATTCCCATGTTTCCTCTATGACCCCATCCCTAGTGCTTCTTATCAATTGTTTACAACCCTTTTAATTCATCCTGCTTATTTACTTTCATTGCTATTTAGTTTAGTGACCTTCTACATCAACCCAAATTGTGACACCCCTAAGACACCACTAGTTTCAATAGAAATCTCATCTCAATTCCCGTCCCTTGGGATCCGACCTTTACTTGCCTCTTTACTAATTGTAGAGTTGTTTGTGAAACTATAAATTGTGTTTTGATTCGGACGTGACCCAACGACAACATCTATTCAATTGTGAACACGAAACGGAATCGTCCCATCAAAATGGCGCCGTTGCCGGGGACGGTGTTAACTTGATTTAGATTTTCTTACATTGTTATTAGTTGTGTCTTTCTTTGCCTTGGGGAAGTAAAACTCCTCAAGGTTTGTTCTAATTATTTTCAAGTTGTTCGATATTTTGCAAGATGGACCTTATAGATTGTTTTGTAGAGGACCACTTAAGTATACCTTTCTTCAAAGATCCCATGCAAGCATTGGAAGCTTTGGAAGCAAGTGAGGCTAAAAATATGTATTGGGAATTGGAGGTGGATCTTTTTGAGGCCGCTCTAGCTAACAAAGAACTTACTCATACATAATCCGTATTGGTGCATAACATCCTTGTGGAAGCATGTCAACCCATAGAAGATGAGCAATCCATCCTAGAAGATATTTTACAAGCTCAAGAGCAAGAGGAACCCATCATGGAATTTGAATATGATGAGGTTGATGAGAATGAAGTTGAATATGCTATGAGAATGGAATGTCTAATGGAGATGGAGCAAATTCTCAATGAAACTCCAAAGGAGGAAAGTGAGGTACAAATTCCTACTTTAAAACCCCTTCCCCCAAATTTGAAATATGCTTACCTTGATGAATCAAAGACCAAACCCGTGATTGTTAATGATAGACTTGATGAGAACCAATTGGGAAAATTGCTTGATGTGTTGAAACAACATGAAAAGGCTATAGGTTATAGTCTAGATGACCTTAAGGGGATAAGTCCCAACTTTTGCATGCATAGGATTCATCTAGAGGAAGACCATAGACCTACCATTCAACCCCAAAGAAGATTGAACCCCCACATGCAAGAAGTTGACAAAGGAGAAGTTATGAAATTACTTGATGCGGGAATCATATATCCCATATCGGATTTTTTGTGGGTTAGCCCCGTCCAAGTGGTACCTAAGAAAGGAGGTACCACGGTAGTGACAAATGAAAAGAATGAACTAATACCCACAAGAATGATCACCGGTTGGCGTATGTGCATTGACTATCGAAAATTAAACTCCGCAACAAGAAAGGATCATTTCCCCCTACCATTCATTGACCAAATGCTTGAGAGGTTAGCCTCCAACAAATTCTTTTGTTACCTTGACGGGTATTCGGGATTCTTCCAAATCCCTATACACCCGGATGACCAACATAAGACCACCTTCACATGCCCTTATGGTACTTTTGCATATAGGAGGTTGCCTTTTGGTTTATGTAATGCCCCCGCCACTTTCCAAAGATGCATGATGAGTGTCTTCTCCGATTACCTAGAGACCATAATGGAAGTTTTTATGGATGATTTTAGTGTTTATGGAAAGGACTTTGACTCATGTTTGCATAATCTTTCTCTTGTATTGCAAAAATGTGAAGATGTTAGTCTTGTTTTAAATTGGGAAAAGTGTCACTTCATGGTCAATGAAGGAATTGTTTTGGGTCATTTGATTTCGGAAAAGGGCATCGAGGTCGATAAAGCTAAAGTTGAGGTGATAGAGAAACTCCCACCTCCCGTGAATGTTAGAGGGGTGAGAAGTTTTCTCGGTCACGCGGGTTTCTATCGCCGTTTCATAAAGGATTTTTCAAAAATAGCGAAACCCCTCACTCAACTTTTGCTTAAAGATGCCCAATTCCAATTCACTGATGAGTGTGTTGAAGCCTTTAATAGAATCAAGGAAGCACTAATCTCGGCACCGATCATCCAACCCCCAAATTGGGAATTACCTTTCGAGATTATGTGTGATGCTAGCAACTACGCCGTTGGAGCAGTTCTTGGCCAACGGGTAGGGAGAGCTCTTCACGCCATCTATTACATAAGCAAGACTCTCGAACCTTCCCAAGTGAATTATGATACAACCGAAAAGGAGCTTCTTGCCATTGTCTATGCTTTGGATAAATTCCGTTCCTACTTGCTTGGATCCAAAGTGATTGTATTTTCGAATCACCGTGCTCTCCGACATCTCTTGATAAAGAAGGAGGCAAAACCAAGATTGTTGAGATGGATTTTGCTTCTTCAAGAATTTGACTTAGAAATAAGAGACAAGAAAGGAGCCGAGAATGTAGTGGCGGATCATTTGTCAAGGATTCGGTTTCATGATGAAAATGGAGAAACCCCGATCAATGACTCATTTCCCGACGATATTTTGATGGCCATTCAAACACAACTTGAAAGGCACATCACCCCATTGTTTGCCGATTATGCTAATTATATTGTTGGAAAAGTACTCCCTCCAAATTTGAATCACAACCAAAGGAAGAGATTCTTATTCGAAGTGAAGAGGTACTTTTGGGACGACCCAAACCTCTACAAAGAATGTAGTGATGGGCTCTACCGGAGATGCATCCCTCAATGGGAAGTCCAAGGAATCTTGGAAGGATGTCACTCATCACCCTACGGTGGGCACCATGGAGCAAGGAGGACCGTTGAAAAAATTCTTCAATCGGGCTACTATTAGCCTACAATGTTTCAAGATACAAGAGAATTCATCATTCATTGCGATGCTTGTCAAAGAACGGGGAATATCTCTTAGAGGAACGAAATGCCACAAAGGGGCATTCTAGAGGTGGAGATCTTCGATGTTTGGGGAATCGACTACCAAGGTCCCTTTGTGACATCCAATGGGAATAAGTACATCCTTGTGGCCGTAGACTACGTCTCAAAGTGGGTGGAGGCAATTGCCACTCCAAATGATGATGCAAAAACGGTCACCAAGCTCTTCAAGAAGATAATCTTCCCAAGATTTGGAGTTCTTAGAGCGATCATTAGTGATGGAGGAACGCATTTCCATGAGAAGAAACTTGCATCTTTTTTGACCAAATATGGTGTTCAACATAGAACCGGCTTGGGATATCATCCTCAAACAAGCGGTCAAGTTGAAATTTCAAATAGAGAGATCAAACAAATCCTTGAGAAAGTTGTGAACAAGACTCGGAAAGATTGGAGCACAAAGCTTGATGATGCTCTTTGGGCTTATAGGACGGCCTATAAGACTCCCATAGGAGCCCCCCTTACAAGCTTGTCTATGGAAAAGCATGTCATTTGCCAATCGAATTGGAGTACAAAGCTTTTTGGGCAATCCGAGCACTTAATCTTGATCTCAAATTGAGTGGTCAAAAGAGGATGATTCAAATTCAAGAGTTAGAGGAAATCCGACTACAATCCTATGAGAATGCAAAGATTTACAAGGAAAGAACGAAATTACTCCATGACAAGAGAATTAGACAAAAGGCCTTGCACAAAGGGGACAAAGTCCTTCTATTCAATTCCCGCTACCGACTTTTTCCGGGAAAGTTGAACTCTAGATGGATGGGTCCCTATGTGATAACCGAAGTTGGAAAATATGGAGATTTTGAACTCAAGGCGGAAGATGGAAGCAAGTTCAAAGTCAATGGTCAAAGATTGAAGCCATATTATGAGGGAGCATTCATTGGAGAGGTCGAGGTCACCTACCTCGGGCCTTCTCATCCTTGAAAGAACCATCAAAGGGAGAGTTTGGTGGAGTCCTCCCTAAACCACCACTTGTAAATATACTAACCCTCTAACTTGTATTTTATAATTATTTTGCACTTCTTTTAATAATAAGCATGAGCTCTTTTCATGAGAGTAAGTGAGGGAGGGTCACTAACGAATTTTTATGAAGGAAGGAACCAATTTTCAAGTGTGGGGAAGTATCTCGGAGAGGAAAGAAAGTCAAAGGAAGAATTCACAACTTGAACACGTGCGAGTTCCCCGGAATCCGGCCGTCTTGCCAGAATCCGGGCGGCCTGAGGAGAATCCGTCCGTCCTGCTACGCTGAGAAATTGAAGATTTTGGGACTGAAGGAGAATCCGAGCGTCTCAGAAGGGAAAACGCCCGTCCTGAAGAATCCGGCCGTCTTTGCAGAAAGACGCCCGTCTTTCTACCTGTGCATTTCAAGAAAAATTCCTGGAAGAGAATCCGCCCGTCTTTAGTAGAATCCGCCCGTCCCGATAAAAAGGAATCCGAGCGTCCCATGCTCGGGACGCCCGTCTTTGTGGCGTTATATTTTTGGAAATTTAGCTGTGAAAGAATCCGGGCGTCTTACCCAGAATCCGCCCGTCCCGAGAAGCCTGAATCCGAGCGTCTTCTGCTCGAATCCGCCCGTCTTCCCACGTTGATTTGACCCGTCTTTTCTTAATTAAATTTACACCCCACCACACATTTAGTGACACATCACTCTTCCTTCCACTTACATTATAAAACCCACCTCCTTATGACTCCCAATCATATCCAAATCACTCTCTTGACCCACAAAATCAAAAAGGCCCAATTTTCTAGGGTTTCCAAAGGCAACACTCAATCAACAAGGAGCATCTTTATTCCTTCACAAATCAAAAGAATCCTGCTCTATAATCAAGGAATGGCATCAAGGAGATCCTCTTTTAGGAATAGGAGGAGACCAAGGATGAGGGGAAGTTCTTCTACCTCCCATGTCAACACATTAAGAAGGGAGCATGAAGAGATTGTAGATCTCACAAGGCTTGATGACTTCTCAAATGTGGAATTTGTCAATGATGTGCAAAGATTAGTCTTCCACCGGCTTCTAAGTAAGAATATTCTTCCCACTAAGTTTTTATGTCATGCTACCTTGAGGAAACGTGGGATTTATCACCAAGTGGAAGCTCTCTTTGAAGTATTTGGTCTCTCAACCCTTTTTCGCATGTATGAACAAACTTATCGATCTCTTGTGCTTGAATTTTTGAGCTTTTTAAAGATTACAACCTTGAACAAAACAATTTGCATAGAGTTTAGGTTGGAGAATGTTTCTAGGATGATGACCCTTGTAGAATTCGCAAATGTACTCGGTCTCGATGCTTCGCCTACCCGAACATCGAAGCCAAAGAAGTATAGTGTTGAACCTTTGTGGAGGGCCATGACCGGCCGGGATTTCATACATACCAAGGAATGTCTCGCTTTTCATATCCAAAATCCGATCTTGAGGCTTACTTATCGATTCCTTTCGGGCACTCTACTTGCCCGCCGAGATCCGGCCATAGTGAATCAACTTGACCTTGTGTTTATGGAATCCTACCTCAATATTCAAGGAAGAAATGTGTACCACTTCAATGCACCTCTAGTATTACTAGAGAAATGGGCAAAGTTTAGGAATGGTGACGATGATGGAATGAAACACATTGTGAATGGAGGACTCATTACTAGGCTTGCAAAGCATTTCAACCCGAGATTCAATGAGAATAATGAGTATGCTCCTCTTTTGGGAAACACAAGGATAAACGAAGATCTTCTTCTTATTCATCACCATTGGATAACCCTTGAGGGGGTCGATAAGCGGATCAAGTGGTTAACGAAAGGAAGCGATCCGATTTATCTTCCAATGGCCGACCTACCACGTATCTCCCCGAGAAGAGGGCATTTGTCTCCAATTCCATCCTACCTCATCCCAAGTCAAACAAGGCAAGCACCACCACCTCCAAATCCACCACCACAACAACAAGGACAACAAACTCAAGATGAGAAGATTTGCACTATCGTCAATACGAAACCAACGTGGATCTTACAAGATTTGCACTATCGTCATGACGACTTTGTCACGGGAATCTTACAAGATTTGCACTATCGTCAATACGAAACCAACGTGGACATTTACTATGCACTCTATCCTCAATACCACGATATGGTTCAAAAGGGAAAGATTAGTGAGGAAGGAGCATTTCCCTCATGGGCTCAAATGGACCTACTTTTCCCCAATTCGGAGAGGGCTAATGAAGGGGCAAACGGGAGACAAGAGGAGGGAAGCAACAATTCTTGTGGAGGAGACACGATGGAGCTTGAAAGTGAAGAGGACGAGTTCATGGACCCAAGTATGAGTGATGCATCAAAGGAGATATGGGATAGCGATGTAGAAGGAGATGATGCCAACCTCTAGAAGATTACTTCATAGCTAGGTGGAGCGGGCGAGAGGCACCCACCTAAGTTTAAGTGAAGTTTTCTCATCTCCCCTCCTTAATTTTCAAAGTTTCATGAAAAGAAGTTTGTGTTTTGTTAACTTGTACTTTATTTTTCTTGATCATTGTTGGAGTAGTCCTAGAACCATAGAGGACTAACACCTCGGCCCCATTGAGGTGTTCTCATTTTATTGTTCCCACCTTTCAAAATCCAAAATGACAAATTAGTTTCATGCATTGCATAGTGTGTGCATGAACTACACCCATCCTTAGGACATTAGCAATAATGTCTAACTCGGTTTGGGGAAGTCAATGCATACACAATGGGAGGTAATCTAAATTATCATCTCCCTTATAAACAAAAACCATGCATCATGTAGTGTAGATTAGTGTAGTTTGCATTTAGTGTAGAAATCATGCATCATGTTTTCATAATTTCCCATCATTTTGGCCATTGAGGACAATGCCCATATTAGTGTGGGGATGGGGAATTCTAACTTAACTTTTATTCAAAAATTGAAAAAATTGAAAAATTTCGAAAAACCATAAAAATGTGAAAATTGAAAAAGCCAAAAACATGTTTATTCCTTTGGTAGTGTAGTTATGTATATATTGTATATATTGTATATATTGTGTTTGTTCTATCCTTGTTCACATTGATTGACTATGCCACATCCGAGACATGAGGATCATGAAGACCGCATGGTATGATCTTTCCAGTCTCCTTTTTCCTCTTTATGTTAATGACTATGTGGCTTTATTTTGATTGATGCGGTATAGCAATGTGAACTTAGGACTTGCATTTAGTTTATATGTCATATTAGTTGATAGAATCACTTGCATTAGGATGTATATAATAGTTGCATCATGGCATGTAGTTGCATTTAGATAAAAAGTTTTGAAAAAGTGCCTAATTGAGAACTTTGACAAGAGCAACTAAGCCATTACAAATACTTTTTCAACTTAAGACTTTGCCTACTAGAATGGTTGTAAAACACCCTAGACTGTGTCATACTAGTGTCTTTTGACCCATGACCCAAAGCCTAGTCAAGGGTTTGCATGTGAGTCACCTATCCAACCCCGTGATGCGATGTGGACTTGGTTAACTTGTCTAGGTGACCTTGATTGACCTTGTGGTAAGGCAACCCAAAAATACTTCCTATCAATAAGTTTGAAGTGCTCATTTCAAAGAATTTTGTCATGTGGAAGTAATTTAATGCCAAGGAAACCTCAAATGTTATGAAATGTTGAAATGTTGAGAAATTTAGTTGTTTTGATGGAGGCGTACCACTTCGATGTGCTTTGGAGAGGGATCCATTGAATTGGGCCCCCACACGGTTGTGAATTCGACCGCCCGGAGACAGAGTGACTATCACCCCGAAAAGCTATTGTCTAGAGGTTAACCGGTTGCCTAATAAGCGATTGGCGAAAGCAAAGGACACTAGCCCGGAAGGGACAAACCCCATCTTAAATTTTTGAAATGTGAGACCCGCTAATTGTCTCATATCGGCTATGTTATTAGGTTAATTTAAATAATGGTCCTAGTCTTTGTCACCTCTTTACTCGGGACGAGCAAAGGTTCGGTTTGGGGAAATTTGATGTGCCATAATTAGCGCATATTTAGCCCCCGAATTAGCCTTGTTCCCATGCTTTTTAGTGCATATTTGGGTCATTTATTGTCTTTAGTTCTTTGTTTTGCATATTCTTTGAGATTTTGATCCCTTGGTAGGAAAGGAGTGCAAATCTTACATTTTCATGGCAAAACGAGACTAAATTGATTGAATTCAATGACCAAGCATCAAGGAGAGACAAGATTAGAAGGCCTTTGTACATATGATAGTAGATGAGCAATGTTGAGAAAGGATCCTTGCATCCCCGAGGAAATCCCCAAGGATTTTATGAAGAAAAGGGAAGAAAAGAAGAAGAAATAATGCTGAGCTACAATCCGAGCGGATTGTCCTGAATCCGCCCGTCCTCCACATGCACAATCCGTGCGTCTTCCTTCAAAGACGCCCGGACAACAGCCACAGAATCCGCCCGGATTCCCTTGAAGACGCTCGTCTTCCCCTGCCTGAATCCGCCCGTCCCGACTCCAATACGCACGGATTCCAGTACAGTGAAATTTCGTCTTCTCCAAGCTACAAAGAAAGAAGCCCTTCCTTCGAAAAATACCGGCTCCTCCCTGCTCAATCTAAAAAGTGTAATTACTAGTTTAGCCTTTAGTTAACCCTAATGCATCCACCTAATTTTCACTATAAATACCACATTAGTCTAATTAGAAGAGCATGTTCTTCCTATCAATTATTAGAGTAGTTAATATCAATCAAATCCCTCTTTAATTTTGTAATCAACAATTAATCAAGTTTTAATACAAGTTTTATTTCCTTAATCTCTCTTTTGTTCATCCTTTATTTTGGGTAATTGAAGATTATTTGGGTTATTATTGGGAGATTGACAACCTCTCAATCAAGCATCAAGTACTTCTTTTATTCTTTGCTTTATTATTGGAATCATTAGTAGGTATAATTCTCTTAATCCCTTTTAATTATTGTTAATTACTTTCATTTATTCATCATGTTTCCTTTTGTTGGTATGATTGACAACCTTGCTAGCATTATCAACATGATAATGAGTGAGTAGTGACCTAGCTAGGGTTAATGGGTAATTAGGGGAAACCAACATGGGGAATGATTCATGCTTAAATTAATATGCTTTCATGATTTATTTGCTTGCTTGTTTTGATCTCAACTCATGCACATGTTATGTTTGATGAAATGTGAGCCTATGAATCCTTGCATTTTTTACCCATCACCTATCTTTTCAATGAGACTTGTAAGATATAAACCAACTCGAGTCTCATTAGACCATGCATGTTGTTGAGTAGGGAAGATTAAGTCGACTTGTAGGTGTTGTACAATCTAATCGATTCGGCTCCGGGACCCAAACTTTCCTAGGATTGTAAGATATAACCTAACTCAATCCATCACAACAATAATTGCTTGCTTATAATTTGAGAACATGTTTGTATGATCAATTCCCATGATTCCTCTATGACCCCATGATACCCTAGTGCTTTTTATCAATTGTTTTCAACCCTTTTAATTCATCCTGCTTATTTACTTTCATTGCTATTTAGTTTAGTGACCTTCTACATCAACCCAAATTGTGACACCCCTAAGACACCACTAGTTTCAATAGAAATCTCATCTCAATTCCCATCCCTTGGGATCCGACCTTTACTTGCCTCTTTACTAATTGTAGAGTTGTTCGTGAAGCTATAAATTGTGTTTTGATTCGGACGTGACCCAACGACAACATCTATTCAATTGTGAACACGAAACGGAATAGTCCCATCAAGTACAAGTGTCTTCACCATAGACTTCAACTCAGCAGTCTTTTTTTTTTCAGATTAGTAGGAGGAAGAGCTTGTTGTTGCGGTGACCAAACGAATGAAGGCTTTTGATAGCCTCTTTGCGGAAACGCATGTGGTGGCACATAAGTGAAGGAATGACCAGCTTGTCTATGCTGCCTAAACGCATAGAGTTCGTCGTTCCCTGCTAAACAGATAACAGCATTGTGCCCCGCAGCACCACATCTCTCACAGTAAACCACCTGCTGCGCCAAAGGATGGAACATAGGTGGAAGATCAAAGGTAATCAAGCCTTCCCTTTGATGATCTTTTACCTAGAACTGTCTAGGTAGGACCTGTAGGGCCTATCAAAACAACACTATGGAAAAAGGTAAGAGCTGCCGCAACAAATAAATCCTTTGAGGCTAAAGACAGACCAAAATAAACAAGCAAATAAAATAGTTGCCTCCTCGGCAACGGCGCGAAAATTTGATACCGTCGTTTAGTACCAAAAATAAGTACCTAAGTAGTACTAATAGAAGTCAGCGGTAAGTAGGGTCGATCTCCACAGGGAGGCGGTGACTATCTTCTTGTCAATTTGTCCGTCTGAGGTCACAAGATAGAAGGTTTGAGTTGAACAAACTAAACTAACTAAAGCAGGAAGAGATTTAAGAGACTAACTATAAAGAGAAGGAACTAGGATTGTCGGTTCATCAATGTATGTCAGATGGTCACAGTTTAGGTTACAGATCAGTCGTGTGTACCAGTCTAAGGGGCAACGAATATCTCCTTCCGGTCTCAATTCACCCTAGAACACAATTAGCTTAGCTTCCGCCCTCACTAAATCATCA
The DNA here is from genome assembly GCF_048544455.1 of Silene latifolia. Classification (NCBI taxonomy): domain Eukaryota; kingdom Viridiplantae; phylum Streptophyta; class Magnoliopsida; order Caryophyllales; family Caryophyllaceae; genus Silene; species Silene latifolia. The sequence continues at coordinate 270,201,595 of NC_133537.1, read as the reverse complement.
TAATGTTCACTTCAGGTCTCACCCCTTCCAACCTTCCGGTCTAGGTCAAGGCCTGCCAAATCAATTAGCTAAATGCGTGACTCAAGCAACTAATTGCAATTATATGTAGTGATTAACAACAAAGAGATGATAGTAACAAAAGACCTGTAAACCTAATTAGCAACTAATAACCGTTCATTGAATCCCCTAAATCCTAATGGGAGAATTAGCTAAACATAAATAGAAATAGAGCAAGAACAAGAGATGAGGAAGAAACAAACATAATAACGAAACGAGCAAGAGAGAAATAGCATAAAAGAGAGAGAAAACTACAAGGATTAAGGTTCGAAAAAGAGTAGCAGAATGTCCCGCGGTATTGAAAGGTAAAATGAACTCTCTAAACCTAATGACTTCTTTCCTATTTATAGGAAAGATAAATATTAACCTAATACGATATTAAAACCTTGCGGCAGATATAAATGTACTCGATCGAGTACTTTAAAACTCCTCTATCGAGTAAATTATAGCAAAACCTCTCGATCGAGTAGAAAAACTACTCAATCGAACACTATCTAAAATAAGCTATTCGATCGAAGACTTAAACTACTCGATCGAACACTATAGTACTCGATCAAGTGGTTTCGAGCGCATAATTCCTACTTCGCGCACTGAATTTCAAACGGCCGCCATTTCTTTGTTACTTGGGCAAACAGAGCGTTTCCGGTGGCGTTGGAAAGCTAAGAGGACAAGCTTTCATCTGAACGGGAATCACCTGAAAATAAGTTATAGAACTCGAGATATGGCTCTTCGAATTAGGCACTAGTAATTTGAAATTCTTCCTTTGCTCGCCTAGCTATCTTACTTCTTTGCATATCTCAAAATAGTAATCTCCAAGCTCCGACTTAACTCATATCCTAAATGCATGCATAGGGACATGTATTAGGCTTGATTATGCTCCTGTCCGATTCATAACTGCAAATAAGACAAGAGAAAACAAAGTAGACAATTCGGGGGACATTTGTAGCTAAACACTACTAAATATGCATAGAAATGCGTGAAAATATGGTACAAAAAGTCAATATAAAATGCACGCATCACGTGTCAAACGTGAGTCAAGTGTCGTGTTTTAGAAATTGTATTTAGATCGAGTTGTATCTTTAATTTAATTGTTTGCACATCGAGTCGACGAGAATCGACTGGGTTGTAATAGCTAGTTCCCCAACGACTCCCTCATTCCCATCTAAGCCATGCTTGTGAATGATTGTTAGTATAGTTCAAATCAATGTCACATGCTAAATCACTTGGACAAAGTAGATTAGAAGCATTAAACGATTAGAAACCAAGCTCACATGTTAGAATCAAAATGGTGTTTTGCATTCTCTTACAACGAATCGTAATCTTGTCCAATTAGCCATCGTAGTCCTTAGTAGAGGGTGTTATTGCAACGGGAGGGGGTGGGTGTTTTATTAACGAACTTCCCATCACGTACTTTCAACAATGAACTCAAATCTCGTTTTTAAAATGGTTCCCAAATTTCCTCAAATTTGGTGGCGACTCCAAACAATTTTCAAACCCGTGGATTGCGATCAAATCCCCACATCCACATTTGGCGACTCCGCTGAGGAGTTGTAACTTGAAAAGGAAAATGATGGCTAATAGGACTAACACTTTGATTCTTTTTGTATACATGCATCCTAGGTAGCACCAAAACGGACACGGACACGTGACACGGCATCTCTTGAAATTTAGGACACGGGACACGTTATTTAAATTTAATAAAATATACTCCCTCCTATTCATTCATTTTGTCCCTCTTCTATTTTGCACAAGAATTAAGAAGATGATTTTGGACCACACAAAACACTCTATTCCACTCTACCCCACATGTAATTAAATTTGGACCACACAAAAGTTACCAAAAAAGGAAAAAGGGACAAAAATCCGACTAGCTTCGATAAGGAAAGAGGGACAAAATGAATGAATAAGAGGGAGTATATTTTATAATTATAAACGTTCGATTTTATTTTTATAAAAATATTTGATATTAAATTTAAATAAGTGAAGCTAAAACTTGCCTTGATTATAACTCATTTTCATTTACTATCCAAACGAATCTTTTAATCAATCTCTTTCGACAGCTCATTTCACGCTTAAAGAACATCATTCACCACAAATGATGTCCAAATGTCATGAACACGCGTCGGACACGGCCGAAATACCATGGACACGCGTCGGACACGTGCCCGAATAAATGTAGAAAGTTAGACACGGCTCTATAGGTGTCCGACACGTTTCGACGTGTGTCCGAGGAGTGTCGGTGTCCGACACGGTGTCGGACACGGGACGGCTAATTAGGAGAAGTGTCCGTGCTACCTAGCATGCATCACCCATTCGAGACTTTAGGAGGACCACCTAACCCATTAGGTCGATTTCAGTGGTTAGGAGGTGACGTCCACTATGCTGATTTAAGTATCAAGATGGTACCGCAGAGATCTCTAAGTACTTGCTCTTACCATATTGCACAATTCTGCTTATGGGAGGCTTAACTTTCTTTGATAAGGTGCGAATGCTTATGTGTTATATGATCATCCTCCACGTTTTTTGAAAATTTCAAACTGTTTTTTCGAAAACCGTCTTTAAATCAAGCATGTTTTCAAATTCGGAATGCTGCAGAAATAGATGTAGGTTTTTTTCGACTAAAATGAGCTTTTTACAGCCGGCATGCTGTCCATTTGAAATCTCGTTTTTTTTCAAATCATCTATTTTCAAATCAATTCCGAAATGATTTATGACCTTTCCTGAGCATAGAATATGTTTCGGGTCAAGTCTAGTCATGTCTTGGGTTCAAGTGACCCATGTCTAGTACACGACCCTAGTGGGTCACCCAAGCCACATCTTGGATCCAAGTCAAGTATGTCGACCATTTGGGTCAAAGTCAAACCACCAAAACGTCCAATCTAGGCCACCTAGGACGTTTTCCACGAGCCCAGGAACCATGTTTGGTTCAATCACGGGTTAGTCACACCGAGTCGATGTCAAGTCTAAGTCAAGAAGTTGTTCGAGTCGAGTCATAGTCCTTTTTAGGTCTAGACCCCTCCCTCATGTGACCCATTTACAAGTGAGCCACTTAGCTCATTTGTTGGGTCTTGTCCTGTCATTGAGTCAAGTCTGAGTCAAAGGTCAAGTCTATGAGTCAAGTCCTTGTTTGTGCAGGGGATTTTAATTCAAGTATTGATTGGTTTGGGGTTTTTTAGTATAAAGGCTGCCTCAAACCTGAAGGAAAGCAATGGAAGCCGCCATCACTAAGCTGAGTGAAACTTTGGAGTTGATGATGACTCGACTGGGAGCCATTGAGGCTAAGATCAATGGGGAAAACATTGCTTCTACCCCAACAGAAATGACTAAACTAGAAAAACGGTTCAAACTTATTGAAGATCAACTGAAGCTCTCTCAGGGAGAGAGCATCCACTATGAGAACTCTTGGACCTATGCTCCTGTCCAAGATGAACTCCCTAAGAACTTTGTGCTCACTGACATCCGAAAGTTTAAAGGAACAAAGGACCCTCTCCAAAATATTCGGTCTTACAAAGAACACCTTGCCTTGAAAGGTGTACCTGTAAGTATGCTTTCTGCCATCTTTTCTACGTCTTTGGAGGAACACCCAAGGGCCTGGTTCTATAACCTTGAACTGAAGAACTACCCTACGTTTGAGGACATCACCGTGGAATTTTGCAAACATTATGCTGATAATGCAGCGATCCAAACCATTATGAAGACTCTAGAAGTTATGACTCTAAATGAAAAGGAAGGGTTCACTGATTTCCTGGCCCGATGGCGCGCATAGAGCATGAAGATAGCCAGAAAACCCGAAGAAACAGAAATGGTAGATAAGTTTGTGAAGAATATCTGACCCGTCTACCGTGATGTATTGAAGTATCAAAACTTTAGCACTTTGAAAGAATTGACAAGGTGTGGGAAGAAAATCGAAGATGGCCTCCAAGCTCCTGAGATGGAGAAACCAAAGGGGTATACTGCGGGCTCCTCCTCTAAATCAAAGGCACAAGTTAGTGCCAACCATATTCAAGCTATCAGCCTTACGGGAGGAACTTCTAAAAGGCCCGAACGCTCTAGTCCAAGAACATATACTAACATAGGGTGTACCTACACATACGCCTTAGAGAGACTCATGGCCCAGGGTAAATTGAACCCCATTGGCCCGAATCCTGAACTACCGTTGGAACAACGAAATAAATGGTACAAGCCTGACGCATATTTTGCATACCATCAAGGCAAAGGACATGACACGGAAAACTATTTCCGTCTCAAACATGAAATACAAGATATGATCGAGAGTGGAAAACTCCCAATCTCGACAGTCAAACCCAACAACGTGAACAACCCATTTAGTGATCACGGGAATGCCGTATTTGTCGAAGACAATATTGATATGACCCACTTGATCCGACCCGTATGTTGCTTGAAGGGTTTCTTTGTTGGAAAGGAGGTCATTGATTGTTCAAAGTACCTCCCAAGCCCGAAGAACGAAGTTTGATTTGGGGATTTTGGCATCCATTGCACACCGCACATTCTCCGGACTGGGAATGAAATCCATGGAATTTGGGACGATAATGAAGATGATATCTACCTTACCCAAGGGGCAATTATCCCACGAACCCAAGATGAAATATTGAAACCAAGAAAGGATGTCCTTAAATCCGCCTCTATTGCCAAGAATGTTCCAGATAAGGGATCTTTGGAAGAACCTACCGTAGTCAAAGCACTTAGTGAAGGGTCAATCTCAGAGGTTTCCCTCATTAAGAAGTTCCAAAAGACTAAGGCAGATGCCACTAATGGGAAGCCAATCTCGAAGCACCGAACAATGAAAGACGTCCATGACGAGCTCATTATGGCCGTGAACTTCCTAGAGACCCGAAATCCGGCGATAAGAGTTGATGAAGAGACGAATAGGGTAACAAAGGAAAGATATTCCCAACCTTGGTTCTTGAAGCTGCAGCAAGAAAGAGAGGAAAATAGGAAGAAGTTAACCTTGAACTATCTAGCATTCATCAAGTATCCTCCCAAATACATAGTCCTCAATGGCACAAATGAGAACTCATCCGCGTACAAGGTTGGATCCTCAGAAGACCTAATGGTAGGATACATATTGCCATGTTGTGGTTGGGATGCCAGAGAATTAAGCAAGGTGACCAAGGCTTGGCATCAGTGGTGGTTTAAGTCAGCAAGAAGAATGTCTTACCTAGAGGAGAAAATGAGGGTGGACATAGATTACTACTGCATCACAGAACAGAAGTTCTACTGCCCTTAGAAGGGGAAATTTTTAACCTGGATGACGATTCCGAGTCTGAGTCTGAGTCTGATAAGAGTCCTAGGTTTGAGTCTAAGGAGTCAGGTGTCGAAGCCACCCCCTCCCAAGTCTTTCCTTTCCATGCACTCTTTTCTAATTCTGGTATCCTGGGGCCTGTCCCGAGTACCTCTGTTGTCTCACCACTGACCTCTGATCAGTTGGCTCAAATGTTAGCACATTTCGCGCAATTCAAATTAATAATGATAAGATGAAATAGTTTGCTTACGACTTGTTTTATGTACGTTGCAATTCAATTTTTAAAAATAACTGTTTTAATAATGACATTGAGAATGAGCCTAAAGGCGAACAGGTTGAAGAATAAGAAGAGGAGGTAGAACCACCTCCACAAATGGTTAAAGGGTTAGAAGAGTATCGGTGATCGAAGATACCGAAACTATTAATATGGGAACCACCATAGAACCACTGGAGCTTAAGATAGGAACTACCTTAGATCTCGTAGAGAGACAAGGGTTCGTTGACCTTCTGGGTGAGTTCAAAGATGTTTTCGCATGGTCTTACAAAGACATACCGGGAATTGATAGGGAAATTGCAGAGCACAGGATTCCGATCAAACCAGGGTTCAAACCAGTAAAGCAGAAACTACGCAGAATGCGTTCAGAGTTGTCTTTAAAGGTTAAGGAAGAAATTGATAAACAACTCAAAGCCGGGTTCATCAAAGTGTCGAAATATTCGGATTGGGTCGCCAATGTAGTGCCAGTACCGAAAAAGGATGGTAAAGTTCGTGTGTGTGCGGACTTTCGGGATCTTAACAAAGCTAGTCTGAAGGATGACTTTCCATTACCTCACATCGATATCTTGGTTGACAATACCGCAATTGACGTATTACTATCTTTCATGAATGGATATGCCGGTTACAATCAGATTAAGATGGTCGAGGAAGACATGAGTAAGACAACATTCACGTCACAATGGGGAACCTATTGTTACACAGTAATACCTTTCGATTTGATAAATGCCGGGGCAACGTACCAGAGAACAGCAACGACGTTGCTACATGACATGATGCACAAAGAAGTTAAAGTTTATGTCGATTACATTATAGTCAAGTCAAAGGAACGTAGTGGCCATCTTGGGGCACTACGAAAATTCTTTCAAAGATTGTGAAAGTACAACATGAGACTGAATCCGCAAAAGTGTGCTTTCGGGGTCACCTCTGGCAAACTGTTGGGTCATATTGTTAGCCATCGTGGCATCGAAGTAGACCCATCAAATATCAAAGCCATTGTGGAAATGCCCTATCCCGAGACGAGAAATAAATTTGAGGTTTCCTAGGAAGATTTCAATACATAAGCCATTTCGTTGCGAAGTTGACCATGATTTGTAAGCCGATCATTAAGAAACTGAAGGTCGGAGAACATGTTATGTGGGATGACCAGCGTCATGACACATTTGATAAAGTAAAAGAAGTGTTATCTTCTCCACCAGTTCTAAGCCTACCAGTGGTGGGGCTCCCGTTGTCACTATATCTAACTGTTACGGATACAGCAATGGTAGCTATGCTAGCCCAAACTGTTGACAAAGAAGAAAGAGCTATTTACTACATCAGTAAAAAGTTCTGAAACTACGAAGTAAAGTACACACCTATTGAAAAGACGTGTTGTACCCTAGTCTAGGCAACAAAGAAATTAAGATATTACATGCTTAGCTACTGTGTGAGTGTCTACTACAAAATGGATCCGATCAAGTACTTGTTTGAAAAACCAGTGCTAAATGGAAGAATATCGAGATGGACCCTCATGTTATCAGAGTTCGATCTCAAATATGTGCCTTTGAAAGTGATCAAGGGAAGGGCGGTTGCCGATTTCCTTGCCGACAACCCAATCGAAGAAATAGACGTCATTGACACTTGGTTATTTCCCAACGAAAACCTGGTACATGTCGAGAATGACATATGGGATTTATATTTCGATGGAGCATCGAACTATATGGGATATAGAGTGGGCATACTTCTTATCTGGCTAACAGGTGAACACGTGCCCGTGTCCATCAAACTGGATTTCAATGTCACAAACGTTGCCGCTAAATATGAAGCATGTTTGCTTGGTTTACGTAGTGCTCTAGACTTGGGTTTAAAGAAGTTGTTAGTACATGGAGACTCGTCCCTCGTGATCAATCAAGTGGGTGGGTCATGGAAAATTTAGAGCCAAAGTTTGGCCCTATATCAAACCAGGATTGAAGAATTGGAGAAGTACTTTGAGGATATTTGATATGTTCACCTCCCGAGAGAGGAAAACCAATTTGTAGATGCATTGTCCAAGTTAGCTACCTTGATCAACATTCCCGACCACATAGACAATATGCCAATATGTGTCGAACGAAGATCGTCACCTACCTATGTAAATGCAATAGATGATAACGAGGAAGGTGAAACCGAACCCTGGCATGCAACCATTTTGAAATTGAAGGAAACAGGAGAGTACCCTCCCAACCTTGACACGCGTGGAAAGCGCACTCTACGAATGTTATCCGCCCAATTCATCAAGACCGATGATGGGCAATTGTATAAGAAGACGGCTCAAGGTGTTTTATTGGATGCATCGATAAACCGATAGCTAAAAAGGTTATGGAAGAAGTCCGTGACGGTGAATGTGGGCCACACATGAATGCCCATATTCTAGTCCGTAAGATCATAAGGTTTGGTTGTTATTGGACAACGATAGAAACAGATTGTTGCAAGTATGTCAGGCATTCTCACAATTGTCAGATATTCGCAAACGTACAACACGTGGCACCTTCTTTGTTGTACACCATAACGTCACCATGGCCATTTCAACCTGGGGAATCGACATCATTGGAAAAGTAAACCAATCAGCAACTGGAGGGCATTGTCTTATCCTTGTTGCAATTGACTACTTCACGAAGTAGGTAGAAGCTAAGTCTTATAAAGTGCTAAAAGCGAAGCAAGTAGCACAGTTCATTCAGAATGACATCATTTGATAGTACGGAGTACCACATGAGTTCATCAGTGATCATGGAACTCATTTCCAAGATAAGACCGAGGTTATACTTGAATAGTAAAAAATCAAACATCACAAGTCATCACCATACCGACCACAGACGAATGGTGCGGTAGAGGCCGCTAATACAGTTGCAGCCATTTTAAGGAAGATGTCTAACAACTATAGGGAGTGGCCAGAGAAGATACCCTTTGCATTATGGGGGTATAGAACTTCAATTAGAACAGCCACGGGTGCAACCCTGTACTACTTAGTTTATGGGATGGCAGCGGTCCAACCAGTTGAGCTGGAAATACCATCCCTAAGGATCCTACTAGAAAGCCAGGTTCCTGAAGAAGATTGGGTTCAAGAAAGATATGATTCACTAGTTATGCTCGACGAGCGGCGTTTGAACGCATTGTACCATGTCCAACTCTACCAAAAAAGGATAGAGAGAGCTTTCAACAAAAAGGTCAAACCAAGGGGAATTAGTGAGGAAGATCTGGTTCTCAAATTGGTTAGAGCTTTTTTACCTATTGATCCGAGGGGTAAATTCAAATCAAATTGGGCAGGCCCTTATTTGGTAAAGAATATTTTGTCGGGAGGCGCAGTTCAGTTGACGGAATTGGAAGGGAAGGACTTCACAAATCCTACGAATTTGGACCAGCTGAAGAAATACTATCCTTGATGGCCTCATTCTCAAATGTGATAAAATAATTTTTGAATTGCAAATGTTTTTAGAATAAGTTGTGAGTTATTTACACTGCATGAAGTATTTTATGTGAGAATTACGGACTCGGTTTGATTCTGTTGCAAAGCAGATACGTAGGCAACTCTTAGTTAAGAGCACAACCGAAACATGCAAAACAAAAATGAAATTTTTGATGCAGAAAGTTGGGATTTATAATAAATAATAAGTTTTTATTTATTCTAAATTCCGGGCGAAGCCTGTTACAATATTTTATTCCGGGCAAAGCCCATCACACACAACTAAAAAAGGAAAGCACACAAATAGTAATAGTAATAGTAGATAGTAATGTCGAAGACTACTCTTTGCTACCCTCAGCCGGGCCGCACACTCCATCACGACGAGACGAAGTCTCACCCATCATCAATCGGGCTCCTTTCTTCGGAGGAATTGTCAATTCTTCATGAGGGCCCAATCTGTCTTTTACACTAGGTCGAGGACCATGTCTTTCTACAAGTGTCAACCCACTTTCACTTCTCGGACCTAACCTCTTCCACACATCTGAAACCAAAGAGTCAGTCCTAGGAGTCGAGTCAGTCTTTGTTCGGGGTCGTCCCAGTAAAGGATTCTCGGTTCTTCTCCCCTTTCTTGTGGTATTTGTAATCAACGGCTTCATCCTCGTAAAGTTTCCTCCAGGCCTTGAAATAAGGCTCAATAATCCAATGCAAATAAGAGGGTGACACCTAAGTAGAAGCAAATGGCTCAGATATATGCCAGATAGTCCTCCGAGTCCAGGACTCTAACCATGCATTACACCTCGCGAGAGTCACTCCTTGGACTTGGCCGCGAACAGGCTCAATAGCGAAAATTCGTTGCCGACGACCGACTTGTCGAAGAATACGGTCCGGATAGATATGGGTGGACCACTTCAAGTTTAGAAGAGTGAGATGTATGGTTCTATTAGTTTCAGACAAACCAATAACTGTATTAAGGTGAAGCCAAGGTAAAGCCCATCTAACATGTAATCCAGCATTGGCAGAATGCCGCTGTCGCCAAAAAGGCTCCTTCTTCCCAGTAGGAAATTGAAGATGACGAGAAGTGAAGCTTCTCACTTCATATGTACCCGGAACCTTCAGTGGATCAACCAACTCGAGTCTCTCACATACCAAGATCTGTGAAAGGGGCCGAGAAAGCGAATTAGACTACATGAAATGATGTCAAAACCCACTGAAAAGAAAGGAGGTGGGCAGCGAAAAAAAAAAGAAGAAAAAAGAAAAAAAAAAGAAAAAAGAACAACAAAAAGACATACCTGTAGAAGACGGGTTGATCCAGTATAAGCAAGGTTCGGGTTGGCCTTCCGAGCATCTAACCCAGCAATTATTTCAACAAGAATGAGACAAGTTGGGCTCCTACGTTGCTCCATCTGTTCGACAATCCGAATGAACTTCGCTTTACCATAACAAGTTGGTACCTCGGTATGCTCTTCAAAAGCATAAAGATGAAGCATAATCAATCCAAAAGCCCTACGACAGAATGTCGCAGGAATCAATGGGTCACCAGCGCGACCAAATTTCTGAGCAATAGCGAGTAAGTTTACTCGTTCCCCATCAACGAAGGCACGTGCCTCACCAGGTGCCAAACCAAGGAAATCACAGTACTTGTTAGCTCATCCCCTCTGAAAGTCGTCAACAACAGGAGTTACCTCAATCTTCCAATCTCCTAGAATGGCAATTTCTTCCGGAAAGGGACAAATCTCTCCTTCTGGAAAAGCAAAAACATGATGGGTAGGATCCCAGAATTTTAAGCAGTCGTCAAGAAAGACAGTTTCAGGCAAGACCTGCCTCAACGGGACTAGTTGTTTCAATCACGTATCAACAAGTATTTGAGAATCCAATCCTTTGAAATCAGAAACCCAAGATGACATGGTATTTCGAAGAGAATTCATGCTTAACAAGAAGTTTTGTGAAGAAAAGAATAAGAAGTTATGATTTACCTCCTATTATGATCTCCTTATATAGTAAAAACAAGTAGAGATTTCCAATGGTTTTAGAAAAGTCCTTGCTTGCAGCCGAAGTAACTCGCCCGAGGCCTTGGGGCGCGGGCCTCCAAGCTTCCTTACTTCTCCTTACCACTTGTTGTACCAAAATTCATTGTCACGGGATTTATTTGTGTTTCGCGGTCCAGAATGGCCAATCTACATTTTTTATCCCCAGTAAGTCCATGCTTGAATTAAGAAACCCTTACGCACTTATGGGTTTTTTATGTTTTACGAGTTATGTCTCACCCATGTCATTTACGGGTCAATCCCCGAGCTAGAAACTCGAAACATGTTTACTCACCGTTTTCCTATGAAATTTCAAAAATTCAAATGCTCCGAGCGCACCCCATTTTCAAAGTAAAACTTTAATTAGCTTCGAGTGAGGCTCATATTCAAATTCAAATGCTAATCCCGGGCGGAGCCCATTTTCAAAGTGAAATTTTAGCTCCGGGAAGCCCATATTCAATGTTCTGGGTGAAGCCCATTTTCAAACCTTAGCTCCAGGCGAAGCCCATTTTTCAAAATGTCAATCCCGGGTAAGGCCCATCTCCATATGCGAATCGGGGCAGAAACCCAAGTAAATGTTTTAGTTCGGGCCTCGAGCCCAACCATGTGTTAGCTATGATTTCCGAAAGTTCGGGATAGCATTATGTGATTTATGTTATGATATATATGTCCAAGTTTTAACAGGAACATTTCAGCCAAGCACCCTAATGTCCGAAACTTTAAGACCGAATGCAACTGGGGGCTCTATTCGCTTTCCAGCTCCAGAGACCGCCACAATGATGTACGGAGAAGTCTTCACCAAGTAAAGGTAATCTGTGTCAAGTTACTAAGATGAGAATATTCCCCTGCAGAATGCAACCAGTGATATTACAACAACGCTGCTCAAAGTTGGGCCCCAATGATGAAGACTATTAACTCTTGTAGGTGACAGTATGGGAGAAGTATCTACAATGTATGATAGCAAACCCTTCAAGAAAATCGTCCATTTGGGCATAGTTAGTAGAATGCATGCCAGCAGTATTTGGGTCGAGACAGTAGAATGTCAATACCAATGTATGCCGAACTACGATGCGGGTTTGATTCCGTCACAATGGATACGTGGGAGCCTAAGGATAAGGCTCAATCCACCATATATGCAAAGTTTATGCGTCGATGACCTATGATGATGATTTGATGTAACAGAAGTAAGAGTCAATCTCCAGCAAAGTTTCAGGTATGATCTCTCCTTATGGCTGGCGAGCTTACATACGCAAGTCTAATAGACTCTAAACGACCCGTGGAATCGTCAGGTCGAGAGGGACCTGGGGTATACTTTGACTTTTGCCTTGTCCAAGCCTCAGTCAAAGTGGGGGCTCTGTAGATACCAGTATCCGTCGATATTGGAATTTACAGAAATCTCGACAAAACACCCGATGATGATAGGACACATGTTTATTTACAACGCTCGTTAGCAGATTTCGTTTTGTGATGCGAGATAGGCATTATTTGACGATTTTATAATTTAAATGAAATTTAAATTATTTTGGAATAAATGAAATTTATTTCATCGGTTTACGTATTTTCGAGTTTATTTAAAATTTAAGCTTTTATAATTTATTTGAAAAATAAATTCTCGTTCAAACTTTTTATTTTAAATGAGATATGTGACGGTTTCGTTTTGTTGCTTTATTTTTTAATTTGAAAAATTAGTTTTAAAGCGGTTTTTAATGCGGTTTTTCATGGCCGTGTCCCTGGCACCGGTGGATATGAGTACATCTGGGCGTGTCCCGGTACCGACGTAGGGATGGTATAATAACGTCTCATTCATATCTTTGGTATGTTGCATATTTACTTATGATGTTGTGTCTTATATTTATTTACTGAAACTGACATGTTGTGTGTCTGTGTAATTGTGACCTATTTCCTAGGTGGCCTGTGTCGATCCATATGATATTTCCGATCATATGGGGAGCAGGTTGAGTACAGTTGGTTTTGTGTCACGTAAGAGACGGGCAAGATTTGGACCTGGAGCCGAGTGTCACTTCAGTAGAAGATTTTAGTAGTTATGAGTTGTATCGCTTCATTATTTATTCCTTCATGATTGTTTAATTCACTAAATACTTTATTTATTTAAGTTGTTATTTAATTGCAACTCCGATTTAACCGCCTCGGGAAACCGAGATGGTAATATCCTCCCATAACCTTGGTCGGGTAAGAAGGGGGTGTTACAAGTAGAGCAAGCGAGAACGAGCGACATAGCCTATCGGAGGGTATTCATAGAGAAGATGCGTGATTTCCTTCACCAAAAGGACGAGTACGTTTTGTCACCCGCTATTAGAGAGAACCCAAAGGGACGAACTGAACTTCTTCTACTCGGATCAAGTCGGGTTTTGATCATAGCCAAGGGAAGTACGGGACACCTGTAATACCCCTGACTTTCTAGCAGTACACTCAGTCGAGTCCAGCAGAGTAATCGAACGACTGACACTCACTCAACCAAGTAGAGTGGAACGACTACGTCTAGGTTTAACCCTGAGCAAAACTAGGTGGTACTTGGCCGAGTAGCTGGTGCACTCAACCGAATGCTCTCGAGCACTCGACCGAGTCACTCGGCACCGACCCAAAAATCGCGTGTTGAGCTCCGTGTTTTGGGCCTTGCTATATATATATATATATATATATATATATATATATATATATATATATATATATATATATATATATATATATATATATATATATATATATATATGCCTTTTCACTTCTTTCTTCATTTTGCAACCCTAAAACACTCTCTCAAACACCCACAACTCTTTAAAATATTCTCCAAGAAGCCTAGCAAGAGACCAAGCTTAGATTTGAGGGATTTATCTACATACCCATTTTGATTCTTTCTTATTCCTTTCCAATTGTAAGTTAACATTCATCATTTTCTTTCTATTTTATGTTGACCCAAACCCTGGAAATTGGGAGTTTTGTTATTTGGGTATACTAATTGAGGATTTGTATAATTAGATAGTTGTAATAAGTAATTATATGTATTATATTCTTGTAGGACATGTTTGTGATAGTTATTACTTGATTAATTGTAGGATGTAACTTTTTAGAGAAGGATTCTTGTGCTTGCTTGTGATATCTAGACGATTGCTAAAAGGTAGGGTTTCCCTACTATGTTTTGGCAATATGAATGTTTACATATATGTTCATTGTCAATAATTCCATAGTAGATGTAGAATTGCATTATAACATGTTATTGGTGATGCTTATTAGTCTCTTATAATTGTGGGCGTGATTGGTATCTTGAAGAAATGTTATAATTGTTCGTACATGTGAGTACATGACATACTTGATATTCATTAAACATGAGGAAGTGGCATACATGGTAATCATTGTGCATGTGAACGCATTATACTTTGACATATAGTGTGTATACAGTGTATATGTGATTGTTGGTGGATGTTGGAGGTTGGTGGTGGAGTTATGGTGGTGTTGTATAGATACCATCTTATGATCGGGTCTTCCCTTGGAGTTTTGTACTCAAAGGATGACGTGCACGTTTATGGCTTGAGGATGGAGGGACTCGTGTGGTGTCACGACGTCTGGCAGGGATCCGATTAGCGCCCGAGCTCGGTACAACGAGTGCATCCTGCGTACCTGTTTTACGGGCTGCGGTCCGGTTGTTTGGTGGCGGTGTTGTGATGCCGTCGCCGGGTTTGTGATGGATGAGGAGTTGTAATGGATGAGACTTGTGACTCGTGTGACTTACTCTTACATTGCATGCATATCATGTGGTGAGTATTTGTATTATTGAAACGGACGTGTGTGGCTATGTATAAATTGTCACCTTCTTTAATTGAGGTAGCCTGTGATGATCTATATGATATTTCCAATCATATAGGAAGCAGTTTAGAGTACATATTTAGACTTGGTGATGAGCGGGACATGTGCCGAGCCACGAGCATTTGTGTTTAGTCGAGTTGTCACATGTCAGTCCACATAGATTTCATTAGAAAGGTTGTACTTCTTGAAACTTTGTAAATTGTATTAATCATTTATGTACTTCATTAAATACATTCTTAATAAAATGTTGCTTAATTGGATTTTTGATTCACTACATCGGGAAACCGAGATGGTAACATTCCCGATTACCTTGGCCTAGTAAGAGGGGATGTTACAACACCAAGCACCGATGGATCAACGAATCCACAACCTAGCCTAGGTCATTTTCCTCTAGGAGCGGCCGATGCTCCGTTGGGGATGAACTACATCAATGGTCCTTTCTCATATTAGACTAAAAGATACGGTGTCCTAGAGGATCTATAGAGCCACTTAAATTTTTTGGTAGATGTTCGAGATGATGGTCATTGTGGTTCCCGAGTGATGTGTAACACCCCAACTATCCGGCCAAGGTAATTGGAGCGTTACCATCTCGGTTTCCCGATATAGTGTTTCAAAACACCAATCAAGAACATTTTATTAATGTAATGTTTAATTAATTACATAATCGTAACAAACGAATAAATAAAATACAACTCGTTATATTTATTCTCTTCTAGCCAACTAGACTCGTCTCGTGATATCATTAAGCTTGTCCCGTCTCCCGCGTACTATCCAAACAACCTGATCATAACCTGCTCCCCATATGACCAAAGGCTATCATATGGATCGACACACGCCACCTCAAAAAAAATACGTGATAATACACAGACACAACAAACGTCAGTTTCAATAATAATTAAATTTGACACGATTCGAGTGTGTGAAGATACAACATGATTATGACATGAATCACATGATATCAAACGACCATCACCACGGTACCGAGACACGCCCAGACATACCGACAACCACACCGGTACCGGGACACGCCCAGACATACCGTCAACCACAAACAGGTACCTGGACACGCCCAGACGTACCGGGTCCAGAAGCCAACCGAATCCCCTGCCAGACGTCGTGCCTCAACCACACGCGTCCCTCCAACTCAAGTCATTAATGTGCACATCCCTCTTAGAGTGGGAAAGTGATGTTAACATTATTTGCGCACATTTAGTCCCATAATTGAGCCTATTTTGCATACTAATATCACATTCCATAGCCATTTTATCCGTCAAATGCTTTCTATTTTGCTTTCCTATCGCCTTGTTCTTGTTTTGTAGGAAAGGAGACAATTAGGCGGAAATTCCCGTCTCTTGAGCTTATTTGGAAGGACATTGACGATCTTGACAGAACGAGTGTGGAAGAAGAGGCAAGAACTAAAAGACCAATATTGCAAGAATAAGAAGTATGCGAGAGGAATCATTCTGAACAGCAATCCTAGCGTCCAAAGGTTCAAGCCGCTCGTCCAGTGCCCCAACAATCAGAGCATCCTGACCTTCAGCCACACGTCCTACCTGCCTGGAATCCGAGCGGATTACCCTTGTGTACGAGAGTCCCTCGGCGTCTTCAGCAAGGATGCTCATCTCTCCAAAATACTTGCATTTCCCTACTTAGAACTTAGAATTGTTAATTACTAATTTAGCGTTAGTTAACCTAATGAGGCACTACTATAAATACCCCATATTGATGATAATCAAAGGGGGGCTTCCACATTAGAAAATCCTCTTAGAATAGATTAGGAGTAGATTAGATTAGATTACTCTTTAATCTTTCCACAAATTTCACATTAATCTCTCCTTAATTATTGTTCAAGTTTATTACTTTGGGTAATTGAAGATTATTGGGTTATTGTTGGAGGATTGACAACTCTTTATCAATCAATCAAGTTCTCTTCTTTTATTCTTTGCTTTATTATTCGGATCATCTCAAGTTTGGTATAATTTCTTTACTCTTTGCTCTTTATTGTTTATTTCCTTAACCTCTTATCATGTTTATACTTGTTGTAATGATTGACGCCATTACTGACATGTTTTCCATGATAATGAGTGAGTAGTTGCCTTTAGCTAGGGTTAATGGGTAATTAAGGAAAACAAACATGGGGATTAATCATGCTTAATTTAATATGTTTTTATAATCAATTTGCTTGCTTGTTGTGATGTCAACCTATGCACATGTTATGTTTGATGAAATGCTAAGCCTATGAATCCTTGCATTTATAACCATCTCTTATCTATTCAACTTGACTTGTAATATATAAACCAACTCGAGTCTTGTTAGACCATGCATAGAAGTGATTAGGAAGAAATTAAGTCGACTTGTAGGTGTTGTACAATCTAATCGATTCGGCTCCGGGACCCAACCCTTCCTAAGAACCGTCAGACATAAACCAACTCGGATCCTCTACAACATTAATTGCTTGCAACTTTGTGAAGATGTTTGTATGAGCCCCATGAACCCATGATATCCTAGCACTTTTAATCATTTGTTTACATCCTTCATTTCATTTCTTGTTATACTCTATTACTTGCATTAGTCTAGAACACAACTACAAACCCAAACAAATTGTGACACTAGCATAAATTGAGATAGATAGACTTAGAACCCAAAGCACACCGTCCCATGGATCGACCTCGACTTACCACTAACTAGTTGTTTGTTGAGTATTATAAATATGTTTTGATTGGGTGTACAACGACACGCTCACGTCAGAAAGCTCCAAGAGGCGACCCAAGTGGAAGACGGTCTCCCAATCGCCTTCCGTCTCCTCAACAACAATCAACAGTCACAACCATCATATTACCCAATATACATGACAACACAATAAACACAAGATGCCACACAATATGCCAATTACCGACTCATCCAACCGTCTCAACCAAAATCATGTTCTTATGCAATGATAATTAAAATACGACTAACATGACAATTCAAATGCATATTAAAACTGAGTAGAATTAACCTACCTTTTGGCAAATCCACATAAGCAATCTGTCATACAAGCTAGGCCCGTCTCGTAAAACTGTCTCCCAAAATCCATTTCCTAAAATACGATAATAATACAAATACATATAAATATACTCATCTAATCATACAAATACGTATATAAATACGTATAAATATACTAATCTAATACGTATATAAGTACGTATAACTATATGAATCTAATTATACCAATATGTATAATTATACGAATCTAATACGTATACGATTAAATTAATACGAAATAATTAATAAAATAAGACCCGACTCAAAACTCACACCCGAACTCCCTCCTAGAACCACCATGGGCCGCCACTGCCACCACCACCATGATGGTTCTCTCCTGCCGCCACCACCAAGGCCACAGCAGCAGCCAGCCACAACAACGACAACAACCAATGACAACAACAACATCAACCCGCAACATCCCAAACCCGCAACACCACCTGATCCACGGCCAACAGCCGACCCCACCATCGACGCCGACCACCATCGTGTCTCCCATGACCCTAGTCGCCACCAGCCACCACCACTATCCACGACTACCGCCACAATAACCACCAACAACGAGCAAGACAATAACGACAACAATAGACCGTACACCCCCTTTTTAGGCCCGATTTTCGACCACCACAGCCACCCTACCCACCACCCAAGACCACCACTATACTCTCCTCACTACCCTCGACACAACCAACCCAAAAAAAACCCAAGACAACCACGAAAGGTGGGTCAAAAACCCGTCTTAAGACCGTCGCACAAAACAACAATTTAACTCCTATAAAGTCACGGTCAAACCCCTTTTTGGGCGGTCAACGGTGGTCAAATGACGGGTCAAGGCGAGTCGGGGTCAAGGTGGTAGATGGTATTAATTAAATAATATAAAAACTAGTTTAAGACGGTTTACCTTACGATCTCGAGGCGGAGGGACAAAATCTCCCTTTCTCTTCCTTTTTCTCTCCTTCTCTCATCTCTCATCTTTTGAGTGGATTTTGGTGGATTATGTTAGGATCAGATTATGAATGGATAGGGTGGAGTATACAAGGTGAGGCGGAGTATATATGTATATGTATACTCGTATCGTATTATGTATTATTATTATTATTACAACTCATTATTACAATTTATTATTATTATTACTATTTTATTATTTCGTCTCAAATATAACTCGTATAAATACAATAAAATATTATTATATAATTATTAAATACGGAGTATTACAATCTTCCCCCCTTAAAATAAACTTCCTCCTCGAAGTTTTACCTCACTCTTCCCTTTCCGACTATTTCCTCAAATCTCATGTGTACTCTCTTCCCAATGTTCGGTGTTCCATTCTCACTATTTCCTCAGATTCTCACTATTTCCTCACATTCCTCACTTTCTTTTGCCTAAACTTCTGAATTGTTACATTCACTCCCCCTAAAAGAGAACTTCGTCCTGAAGTTCAACTATCAACCTCAACGTACGGTGTCATACACTCCTTACCAAATTCCACAAATGATCATGTTCTAGGTTCGACATTCTTTCCTATTTATTGCAAATCCATAAACGAATCACACATAGTTCTAATGCCAAGATGCAGCCCTACTCTACGAGCCTCCCAAACATCAAGGTACCAGGTCCACCCACGGTTTGAAACCCCTAATCCCATCACAACACCCAACTCAATTGGTTCTAAGCCTACGCATAAGTCTCGGGGTATAAGTCGATCATTACTATACACCTATAAATCACATCTAATCTCATGCATGCAGCTATGTGAAAATCAATCATAAGTATGCAGACTCTATTAAACAACCAAATACTGTAACGCCATCCGTTATGTGACTCCACTATGCTCAACATTCTCATTTTCCCGATACTAAGCCACGCATATACCGCGTCAAATATATCACATGATCACACATGTGTTTATAGTCATCCATTCCCATCTATTACCCACATTTCTGCTCATCAGAATCATGCAAACGATCACTATGCAACACACAACTTGCATTTTTCATCTTACTTTTACGCAACGAAATTAATTCACGTCGATTAATATACATCAAACAAGGTCATCACATCATTAGTGTCATAAATCCACCCATGTCGAATCAACAATTTCCATTTACTTTGCAACGTGTCACACCACGTAGTAAAACGTAAACAATTCACACATATCACCCATGTAAGGTCAATCATGGTCGTTCAACCCCAGCCAACTAATATAAACCACGAAATAAGGGTACATGCTCAATATTTGGTCAAATATCAATCAAACAAGTGTAAAGACAGACCACTCGGTCGAGTGTATAGTGAACTCGGTCGAGTGTCACCTGGGTATAACATTCCCGTTTTCAAACCATTTCCAAACTTCCCTATTCTATCACATAGATGTTAATAAATCCCGATGGTGACTCATATACCATTAAACAAATGATTCAATCACAGCTATCGATCTTATGGCCATGCTTACTAGACAACTTAAATAAAACATCCAAGGCATGCAGCCGACACAAACATACTATTTCATCACCAACAACTGCACTATAGTGCGACACTCTAGTCACATTGGTAAACATAACACTTGCTCTAACTCAGGGACACGGCCTAATCACCTATAACCCTCAAGGAATAATAACAACATCACCACTCACTTAAGCACTACAACACAATAACGATGCACACCGTGGGCATTTTCACAATAACGCTTGGGAAGCAATTTTACAAACAAAATATATCCTACCACTCTCAGCACCGAAGTCCGACACAACCACTTTCACATATCATGTCTATGCACCTAGGTTAACGGTTACCTTATGTATCACCAATGATCAGACTCATCCATGCTTATACCTCTTCGCACGGTTCACTTAAAACTTACAACAAATTCCTCACTGAATGACGGTCTACCACTTGCAAATCTCCAAGTCATCTCTCGTTCTAGTACTCTTTCTTTCCCGTATTCCATATTCCTAGATCTTGTCACCATTTATTCAACTCATATCATTCCCCAAGCTAAATTTCACATCCTCCAGCTACTTTTATTTCACATCCTCCAACTACTTTTATCATTCATACTATCACTCCTCTTTCAACTATCTTCTTTAAACTTTCTGAGTACTTCAACTATTCCCTCATCATTTCACAAGTTCTAACTCAACTATATGCTAACCAAAACATCTAGGTAGTGCTAAAAAGGTCGTCCTCACATGTCCTCGAATTTCGTTCACTATCTATGAGTCTGCACCACCGCTAAGAATCCAAATTCTGATTGTATTCCACTCATCATTTGTAAGTTGCCTCTCATGAACAATTAACCATACTCAAAAAATCACATGAGCTAACTACCGTCTTAGTGTCCCAAATTATTAAACTTATGACTATGTCCAAATTCACTCATCTTGTCGGAAACATGCGCCTAAGGCTAAGGTTAGAAAACACCCTTTTGGGTCACATGGAACTCTATGCCCGGATAGCCCGGGTTAACTCAAGGGATAAGGATGATAGGAATTAAAACAAGCTAGAACGGATATGGAAACGATAGGAAACCAAATAACGCGGAGGGGATAGGAAATCCATGACCGACACCTTAAAATTGCCCTAATAGCACACTTGAAATATGATGAACTTTAGAAAACGATGCAACTTCAAAACTCAACTATAATGAAATTTTACTCAAACTTGACTCAATGCGAAATGCTATATTAAAACTTTAACATAAGGGTCATTTGTTTCAAATTCCTCGAAAACTTTAATACGGAGTAATCCATCATAGGATGGTACATGTCGTTATAGGCAACGTTTAAAATATTATTATTAGATTGGTGTAAAATATAACTTAGAAAACTCGAAATTCGGGTAGGTATACCATTCTTTTTCGAAAATACATTTTTAAGATGGACAAACTTCTTATGCACGACTCCACAAAACGTTGCAATCGAAGATTAGAATAATAAGGAATAAACGAAGTACGTCACGAGCGAAAAATCAAAGCTTATTTATATTTTCTCAACATTTTCGGGAAATTTGTCAACCTTCAAGGCGGAAAATTTTGAGTCACGCCATTTTAGAGCAAAATCTCAAAATAATACTATAGTTTTACAATACTATTTAGACTATATTTGGGTAAAAATCAAAATTGTTCATACTCCTCACTTGGTTCAAAATTTTAGGCTAAAATTAACGATGAAATCTTCATTTTCAATACAAGGTACCACACTATTAGGGATAATAGTAGTCTTTATAAAGTGATTAAAACAAGTTCCAACTAGAAAAATCAAATATTAAGGTAAACTTTCAAGATGAAATTTTCATATACAAGAAAAATTCGGCATTAACAACAAGTGTCAAGCCTTTCTTGTTCAATATGACCCGACAACAAACACGAAAATTTGATTATCGACTCAAAAGAACAAGCTTCTAAGTTCATCCATGGTGGGAAAGAAAAAAATTTATCGAAAAAAAATCCGATTTTTGACCACTCTAATGATATAGAAAATCCATCATTACTATGAAATTGAACAAGTTATGCAATTATTTAATAAAAACTTGAATAAACATGCATATATATAAAAATATTTCAAATTGCAAAATGAAGAGGATGAATTCAATTACATGGTCGAAATTTAAGAAAACAGGTCAAGAAAAGTGGACTAGCATGGTGTAATTTAAACATTAATCACAATATGACAATTTTGAATTATTTTAAGGTAAATCGATGCCGAAGTTACGAGGTAGAAATGAAAAGATAAGGTATAAAAAGCAAATTTCATATGAATTTCTTAGCTAAAAAGGCCCACTCGGTCGAGTGCATAAGGCACTCGGTCGAGTGCTGCTCCACTCGGTCTAGTGACAGGTTACTCGATCGAGTGGAATCCTTCCAGAAGTTTTCCAATTTCTTAAATTTGCCCATTCAGTTAAGTGACATGTCCACTCGGTCGAGTGACTCATCCACTCGGTCGAATGAGTGGTCAGCACGCTTGAGTACTACTCTACTCGATTGGGTTTGGCCTCACACTCACTATATTTGGTACATTACTCCCAAATTCATAATTATCCTGCCACTAACTATCATCATTCATGCTTTAATAATGACGCTAGCAAGCTCAAATATGAATATGATATTAGCATGCCAACATTTGGGACTACCGCCCCTCATATCAAAACATACTAATCATATTTACAACATGTTCTTCACTTTATTTCATCCATCCATCCATCACATGTTATAATGTTCTAAATAAACGCTTCTATCATACTATAACCTATTACGAGTCACAAAATATATGCATTCATGCCACTTTCACTAATGATCATATTTCATGTCATATGCAATTACACATTAAAGCAATAACACATATGCATTCATATCACGATTCACATAACGTTTCCCATACTCCTAGCCACCCACGTAGTGACCAGCTGAGACGATAGGCAATAGCTTTGGCATGAGGGCACCTACTCATCCAAAACCTATCTCCTATTGTACTCATGTCGGGTTCATTTTACTTAGACTCTCCTAGATTCATTTTTGGTTCATTGGTTTTAGGTTCCAAAATCGTCGCTCTGATACCACTTTGTAACACCCCAACTATCCGGCCAAGATAATTGGAGCGTTACAATCTCGGTTTCCTGAAGTAGTATTTCAAAACTCCAATCAAGAACATTTTATTAATGTAATGTTTAATTAATTACATAAACGTAATAAATGAATAAATAAAATACAACTCGTGATATTTATACTCTTCTAGCCAACTAGACTCGTCTCGTGATATCATTAAGCTCGTCCCGTCTCCCGTGTACAATCCAAACAACCTGATCATTACCTGCTCCCCATATGACCAAAGGATAACATATGGATTGACACAGGCCACCCCAAAAGAGATAGGTGACAATACACATACACAACAAATGTCAGTTTCAATAATAAATAAAGTGTGTGTGTGAACATACAAAATGATTATGATATGAATGACATGACATCAAACAACCATCACTACGGTACCAGGACACACCCAGACATACCGACAACCACACCGGTACCGGGACACGCCCAGACATACCGTCAACCACGCTCGTACCAGAACACGCCCAGACATACCGTCAACCACACTAGTACAGAGACACGCCCAAACATATCATCAACCACAAACAGGTACCGGGACACGCCCAGACGTACCAGGTCCGAAAGCCAACCGGATCCCCTACCAGACGTCGTCTCTCAAGCACACGCGTCCCTTCAAACTCAAGTCATTAATGTGCACATCCCTCTTGGAGTGGGAAAGCTCCAAGAGGCGACCCAAGCGGAAGACGGTTTCCCAACCGCCTTCCGTCTCCTCAACAATAACCAACAGTCACAACCATCATATTACCCAATATACATGACAACACTATAAACACAAGATGCCACACAATATGCCAATTACTGACTCATCCAACCGTCTCAATCAAAATCATGTTATAATGCAATGATAATTAAAATACGATTCACATGACAAGTCAAATGCATATTGAAACTGAGTAGGATTAACCTACCTTTTAACAAATCCGCATAAGCAATCCGTCATACAAGCTAGGCCTGTCTCGTAAATCCGTCTCACAAAACCCATTTCCCAAAATACGATAATAATACAAATACGTATAAATATACTCATCTAATCATACAAATATGTATATACATATGTATAAATATACTAATCCAGTACGTATACAAATACGTATAATTATACGAATCTAATTATACCAATATGTATAATTATACGAATCTAATACGTATACGACTAAATTAATACAATTAATTAATTAAATACGACCCGACTCGAAACCCACACCCGAACTCCCACCTAGAACCACTGTGGGCCACCACTGCCACCACCACCACGATTGTCCACTCCTGCCGCAACCGGCCACCACCACGGCCACAACAGCAGCCGGCCACAACAACGACAACAACCAATGACAACAACAACAACAACCCGCAACATCCCCAAACCCGCAACACCACCTGACCCACAGCCACTAGTCGACCACACCTTCGACGCCGACCGCCACCGTGTCTCCCCTGACCCTAATCTACACCAGCCATCACCATTATCCATGACAACCGCCACAATAACCACCAACAACGAGGAAGACAATAACAACAACAACAACAACAACAACAACAACAACAACAACAACAACAACAACAACAGGCCGTACACCACCTTTTTAGACCCGATTTCTGACCACCACCACCGAAGACCACCACTATACTCTCCTCACTACCCTCGACACAACCAACCCAAAACCAACCCAAGATAACCACGAAAGGTGGGTCAAAAACTCATCTTACGACCGTCGCACAAAACAGCTGTAACAACAATTTAAACCCTATAAAGTCACGGTCAAACCCCCTTTTGGGTGGTCAACGGTGGTCAAATGATGTGTCAAGGTGTGTCAGGGTCAAGTCGGGTCGATGGTATTAATTAAATAATATAAAAATTAGCTTAAGACGGTTTACCTTACGATCTCGAGGCGGAGGGACAAAATCTCCCTTTCTCTTCCTTTTTCTCTCCTTCTATCATTACTCATGTTTTGGGTGGATTTTGGTGGATTATGTTAGGATAAGATTATGAGTGGATAGGGTGGAGTTTATAAGGTGAGGCGGAGTATATATGTATACGTATACTTGTATCGTATTATGTAGTATTATTATTATTATTATTACTATTTTATTATTCCGTCTCAAATATAACTCGTATAAATACAATAAAATATTATTATATAATTATTAAATACGGAATATTACATGATGTCACATGATCTACTGGGGCAAGAAGGTGACTTCCTTTAGATAAGAGAATGGTGTGTACGGAAGATGAGGTGCTTCAATGTCTACAGACAGTTATGGGGAGATACTACCCCACCGCCGACAAGCTTGTAAAGGTATGAATTCGCTTTGAGTAGGATCGAGTTCTCGTAGGAGAGTGGTTGTGGGGTGGACCATTGGAGGTGGGGTGACAATTTGTTCATGTTTGCATCGAACTTAAACTGGGTTATATGTGTTATCACTCGACACCGTGACATGATAGGACCGATATTTTGGAAATGTAATACTATTATGCTCCCTATGAGCTCATCACAGAATAAGGTTCCATACGGTGTTTTGCGGATTGTCAATTACTATCATCATTGGATGCGGTTACATTCGTGAGGGCTTCCCGAAGATGTTCCAATGCCCCCTATTGTTGCCGCTTGGTAGATGTTTAGAGAGCCTAGTTTCGCACACCTCGAGACATTTTACCAAACAAACATTGACAATTGGCACACATCTATAGGAACGACACGGAGAAAAAATCGATCAACGACGATTAAAAAGGGAGATGACTTAAATGCTGAAGCTACGAGAGTGTTGATCTTGGATGACTGATTTACTTTATTTTTCCTTTTTTTTTACATTTGTATGATATAGGTTAGACTAGTGTGCATGGTATTCAATCGATTTTTATTTTTAAGTTTACTACTTTATTTCATTTCTTTTAATTCCATTTTTATTTTTAAGTTTATTTATTTCAGTTCATTTCTTTTAATTCCAATTTTATTTTGATGCACATCAAAATGTTGATATAACAATGTAATGGAAGAAAAAATCTATTAACCTCAATGCTAATGCAACATCAAAATGTTTAATTGACAGGGCTATCAATTACTTAAAGATCCATAAATTATGCATTAAATTAAGATCATTCAACTAAAATCCATACATTATAAGCTCAATTAACTCCTGAACCATTTGCTTGAAATTTTTCATAAGGATACAATGATTCTGTAACACCCCCTTTTTACCTGGTCAAGGTAATTAGGAAATGTTACCATCTCGGTTTTCCGAGATAGTGAATTCAGAATTATAATTAAGAAACTCTTTAAATAAATAACAAGTTTAGCGATTACATAAACGTAAACAAATGAATAAATGAAATACAACTCGTCTATGACTATGTCATCCATGCTACACTACTCGACTCCGAGTCCAAGGCGCGGCCCAAATCCAAATCACGTCAACAGGCAAACCTATAGTCAACCTGCTCCCCATATTATCAGAAATATCATATGGATTGATAAGCGCATATTTTATATACTTTCATCCCCTATATTAGCTTCATTTTATTTGTTAATTAGCACTTATCATAGTGTCATAAGCTAATATTTGTTGTTCTAGTGTATTTGCTTGTCTTAACATGTTTTTGTAGGAATCTAAGCATTTAGAGGCTTTTTCCTATCATTTTATACACTAAGTTTATTAAGATAATCAAGACCAAGTGTTGCACTAAGCATGGAGCATTGGATTGGGTTTTGCATGAAGAAATTGATGGATTAGTGAGAATTGCAAATGTTGCCAACAATCAAAGTCAAAGCCCAATGTTCAAGTCCAAGTCAAGGTGGAAATCATAAGATTCCAACAAGATTAGGATGCTCATTTGGATGCTCATAGAAGGATTTATGAAACATTAACCGGGTGCATTAAGGATCATTTATCGCAAACATTGGATTCCTCAAGCAATTAAGTGAGGAATTAAGAGAAAATACCCGGAAACACACGACCCCGATCGGGGTGGGGTGGCCCCGATCAGGGTTGCATGCGTCTTGGCTTTTACGTTATGCTCTCCTCTCCTATAAATAGGAGAGGTATTCCAAGGCTTTGATCATCCAATTTTTACGTCCAAGTTTTAGTTTACAATAGCCTTAAGCATTATAATTCTCTCAATAGTTTTCATATTAGTTTACAAATTAGTTAATCTTGTAGTTGTTCAAACATTTGGTTCTAAGTTA
Source organism: Silene latifolia (assembly GCF_048544455.1). Classification (NCBI taxonomy): domain Eukaryota; kingdom Viridiplantae; phylum Streptophyta; class Magnoliopsida; order Caryophyllales; family Caryophyllaceae; genus Silene; species Silene latifolia. The sequence continues at coordinate 270,173,930 of NC_133537.1, read as the reverse complement.
TTTCAAGCTTTTGGTTATACATTGTTCTTCCATACAAGTTCTCTATTATTAAGGTATTTCTATTTCTAGTTTGCAATTTTACATTTCTATTTTAGTTACCACATAGTTTATAATCAAGTATTCCATTTTACATTAGCTTTGTTCTTTTCTCATGTTATATCATCTAATTAATATAAATCTTATAACCATGTTTAATATTTCTTACAATATAGTTTGCAACTTACATTTTAGTATGAGTAGCTAAATTTCCTAGTCTAAGGGTTTGGGGAGTCATGCATAAATTTAATATATAAACATGATAAAATAAGTTAATAATAATATTGTTCATATTGCTTCTATCACATGTTTGCATCGTCACGTTTAATCGTTGTTTAAGGCCTTATTCAAATGATTAAGTTTGTTCATTCATTCTATAAGTCGAGAGGCACGGAATTGAATTAGACTAAGCATGTATAGTAGGACGACCTAGTCATGGACGAGAGTTTCTCTAGGACCCGGTCTATGGTTGATGCTAATGCCGCAAGGTGGGTATCTTTAAACCTAAGCAATTGACAATGTTATTAATACCGAATTTATCATAATCATATGTTTACTTTTGCATGTGTGACCCGAACCCCTTAGACTCTCTTTTATTATATAATTTACATCATTATTGGTATTAATCACCAAACAATCAAACCAACCCAAATCGTAATCGACCTTGATAAAAATCTACCCATAGCAATTCACAAAGTAATTCCCGTTTCCTTAAGTTCGACCCCTATTGCTACATTAACTTGTTGTCTAGGGTAATTATCTTTGCATAGGTATGCAATAAACCTATCAAATTTTGGCGCCGTTGCCGGGAAAACGGTATTATTACTTTTTGAATTGTCGATTTTTATCTTGTTTTACTTTGTCTTGGGGAACACTTGTTCCTTGAGACCGTTACTTATCATTTTCCTAGAAATTGTTATCTTATGCCCAGGTCCTCTCGTAGTGGAGAATTGCTTTCACCGGATTCCGAGCCTGAGAAAACCTTTAGGAGAAGACGACAATTTTGGAAGGAAGTGAAAGAAGCCACTTCTCCCATACAAGTTGAAAGTGCTAGAAAGTCTTACTTAGACGATCTAGAGGTTCTTGAAGAGGAGGAGGTTTCTTGTTCATCATCTCCACCACCATCACCATCTACTACCAAAAAGATGGTGAAACTTTCCGATCACTCAAAGCCCACCGCGGCCATGCTTCCGGCCGGAATCACAACCACTCAAATCACCGCACCGGAATTCGAGATCAATCCGGCTTTCATTAGCCTTGTGGAGAGAAAACAATTTGGAGGAAGTCCTTTGGAGGATCCCAATTTGCATGTGCAAAACTTTTGTGACTATTGCTCCATGATCCGTCAAACGGGCGTCACCCAAGCCCAAATAAGGGAAATACTTTTCCCTTTCTCTTTGAAGGACAAGGCCAAGCTTTGGATCAATAGCCTTGACCGCACCACCTTGGGAATCACCAATGGGGAGACATTAGCTCTTGCTTTTTATCAAAAGTTTTTTCCACCGGAGAAAACTCAAACTTTGAGGAGCCAAATCACCGGATTCCGTTAACAAGCTCTTGAGAGCTTATATGAAGCTTGGGAGAGGTACAAAGAGCTTCAAAGGCAATTCCCACATCATGGGCTAGATGATTGGTTTCTAGCAATAACATTCTACAATGGATGTTGTGCCGAATCCCGAAGGATTCTTGATTCCGCCAACAATGGGCGGTTTGATCAAATTGACACCGACCTTGCTCATGCCACGATCGAATCTATGGCGGTCCATGATGCCCAATATGTCAATTCCCGAGTTGTGCCATCCAAAGGTAAAGAAGAATCCTCTAACAACTCCATTTTGCTAGCTCAAATTGCTTTGCTGCAATAACAATTGGCAGAGAGAGATGCTAAAGATTCCGTTCAACAACTCAATGTTGTGTCTTCAACAAGCCAAATCATTGTTTGTGATGGTTGTGGAGGTGCGGGTCATTACGCCGCTCATTGCCGAGCCCCCATCGAAGAGGTAAATGCTTTTCAAGCTTTTAGACAAAGTTCATATCCACCGGGTACATTTTCCAACACTTATAACCCGAATTCAAAATTTCATCCGAACTTGTCTTACACTAGCAATAATATGCTTAACCCTCAACCCCCACCACAACAAAATGCCTATGTTCCTCAACAACAAAAGTATATCCCTCCGCCGGGTTATCAAAATCAACAAAGTTCCCCACAAAACAATTACCAACAAAATCCACCACAAAATGGCCAACAAAACAATCAAGGAGTTGGTAAGCTCGAGGGCATGATAATCCAAATGCAAAGGGAATTGTTGGCTCAAATTCAAAAAAATGATCAAGCTCATAGTGCCGCGCTCAAGATGTTGGAACAACAAGTGGCTCAACTAGCCGCTTCTAGCTCTCAAAGGAAGAACGGTCAACTACCACCCCAAGGTGAGCAACCACATGAAACCGTTAATTCTATTTCCTTGAGAAGTGGTTCAAGCTATGATGGGCCATCCATGACTTTGGATGAAGAGGTGGTTGTTAAAAAGGCTAAGCTTGGGGGAAATGACAAAAAGAAGGCTAGTGAAGAGCCTATTGTTAAAGATCGTGTGCCATTTCCTCATCGATTGTTGATGCTAAAGAGGAAGAGCAAGCTTGATGCCAAAGATGTTGGGTCTCCTATGCCAAAAGAAAGTGATTAGGGGGTTGTTGAAGAAATCTCTCCTAATGCTAAGGAGAGTGATGCCGTTTCAAGGAAAGTGGATGCTCCCAAGGAGAATGAGAAAGAGATAGTGAAAGATATGGAGGATGCTCCTCCCAAGGAAGTTGTTCAAGTACCATTTCCCCATCGTCTAGCAAAGCACAAGGAGGAAGGTAAGTTTGCTAAATTTTTAGAAGTTTGTAAAAATTTACAAGTCACCATCCCGTTTATGGAATTGATTACCCAAGTCCCTTTTTACGCAAAGTTTATGAAGGAAATCCTCTCAAAGAAGCGATCCTTCAATGAGGTTGAGACCATTGCTTTCACCGAAGAGTGTAGTGCACTCTTACAAAACAAGTCTCCCCCGAAACTTAAGGACCCCGGTAGCTATTCTATTCCTTGCACTATAGGCAAATATACCATTGATAAGGCCCTTTGCGACCTAGGTGCTAGTGTAAGTGTCATGCCCTATTCCCTTTGTGAAAAACTTAACATGGGTGCTTTAAAATGCACAAGTATTACATTGCAAATGGTGGACCGTTCTTTAAAGAGACCTCTAGGTGTCTTAGAAGATGTTCCCGTCAAAGTTGGCAAGTTTTTCATACCCGTTGACTTCCACATACTTGATATGGCCGAGGACTCACAAACCACAATTATATTGGGTAGGCCATTTTTACGCACCGCCGGTGCGTTAATTGATGTGAAAAATGGGAGGTTGACGTTGGAAGTGGGTGATGACCGGGTTTCCTTTAGCATAAACAACACCATTAGAAGCCCAATGTTACAAGAGTCTTGTTATTTATTTAGCACTGTGGACTCTTCTTATGCCTCTACTATGCTTGGATCCTCACTAATGGATCCGTTAGAGGACGATATGGGTGTTGTTTGCTTTGTAGGTGACGCTTCTAAGGGCATTATTGCTAAGAGTGCCAAAAAGAAGAAAAGGAAATTTTATTTAAACAATTTCAAATGGTTGCGGAATGCGAAGATAGCTATGAAATGGAGCTCGGTTGGTGGCAAGCTCAAGAACACAACTTGAATCAAATAGCTTCTCACGTCGTGCGGGACGTTAAACCAGCGCTTCTTGGGAGGCAACCCAAGCTTTTTATTGCTTTTATTTCTTTTTGTTTTTAATTTTCTGCAATTTATTGTTTTTTTGTAGATTAGTAATAAAATGTTCGACTTGATGATGTTTCTTTTTGTGATTTTTAGGTGAAAATGAAGGAAGAAGAATTGGAAGAAAATATGGCACGCTTCCCCATGCCACAACCTCGTTCGGGGACGTGGTTCTCGAGAAACGAGAAGGAATTAAAACAAACGCGGAAAAACTCAAAAAGCCGAAGAGGAGGTCAACCCCGATCGGGGTTGGTGGCCCCGATCGGGGTCGTGGTTTGGTGACTTTCTGGCCCTCTCTTTATACGGGTAAAAAAAGAGGATCGAATTCTTTCGATCATTTTCACACACGATGGTATTTTCTCTTCCTTTTTCTTCCATTTTTCTATAATTCTTCACCTTAATCACAAAGAAACATCTACATCCCCCCGAATTCATGCTAGCTTGGGGGAGATTAGCAAGTCGAGTAAGTTTTTAATTGCTTTGCATTTTAGTTTAGATCTTGCATCCCATTAAACATAACCTCTAGTCCTTCTTGTTTTGTGCTTTGAGCCATTTTTATGGTTTGATTGGGTGATTTGGATAGTTGGCACATTGAGGACAATGTGATGTTTAGCTTGGGAGGAGATTGCATTTGCATATAGCATAGTTGGCATGTAGTGTAGAAATTTTGAAAAATTTTGAGAGAAATTTTTGCTTTGTGCTTGCTTGTAGCCTACTTTCCTCTTTGCTTATCCTAATAATGGCTTGTTGCTAATGATTTATTCTTTCATGTTGGGATATTAGCTACATGGGGATGTCTTGACATAGTAGGTGGGATATGAAGAATGAACCGAATAGGCTTGATTTTGACTTGTGGCAAGCTACAAATTGGTAAGGTAGAGCCTCTTTTGACCGATGCATCCATATCCGGTCTCTCTTAGGTGAGTGTAGGTGTCTCCTTATAATGTGTGTTTCATCAAAACGCACAAGTATGGTTCTCATGTCATCTCTTGGTAAGCATGCATTCATTTGTTATAGCATTTTGGAGCCATTCACATGAATATAATTGCCTTCTTGACCCCTTCACAAACAATTTTCCTTAGCTACATTATAACTTGCCTACCTTGTTGAGCTAGTAGCTTGATTGGTCTTGTTTGGGTGCTCAATTGGGATTTGTTTCAAAGTTGAATATCATGTGAGCTTGGTCTTAATGCTCAAGAGATAAAAAAGAGGAAAATGAAAAAAATTGAAAGAAAAAAATTGAAAAAACGAAAAATGATGAAAAATGATGAAAATGAAAAGAAAGAAAGAAAGAAATGAAAACCATGAAAAAAAATGAGAATGAAATGAAAAAAAGAAGTATGAATTGAAAAGAAAGAAAAAGAGAAGAAGAAAAGATGTGAGAAATTCTCAAGCATTATTCATATATTTTGGAGGATTTTCTCATGGTTTGAATTGCAAAATTGGGTTGGAATTGGGATTGAGCACCTTCACAATTTGGTCGTTGCTAGCTTGACTTAGATCCACATTACCATAATTCATTTGTTCCCCCTTCTTACCCATGTTTATTGCCTTCTTCCTACCCATTTGGCTTCTTTATCATGCTTGCATTTGATTGTTTTGGCTTACTAGTTTTGACATGTTTACCATATTAGATTGCGGGCACATTGTTATAAGTTGAGGATAGTTGAGTGTTCATTCACAAAATTGTCCTTTCACATAAAAAGAGTTTGAGTGCCCCGTGAGAGTCCATAAGTCAAAGGATCATGCAAGAGCTTAAAGGTTCATTCAAAGTTTTTTATGCTACGCCGTCATGTAAATCTCAACCATGCTTTGCTTTATTCCTTATCCCCATGTTGTTTCGGGTTTCAAAATCATTATGCTTAGCTTGTTAGGATATTGCATTTGATGGGATGTGGTTTCTTGCTTGAGGACAAGTAACGGTTTAGCTTGGGGGAGTTTGATAAGCGCATATTTTATATACTTTCATCCCATATATTAGCTTCATTTTATTTGTTAATTAGCACTTATCATAGTGTCATAAGCTAATATTTGTTGTTCTAGTGTATTTGCTTGTCTTAACATGTTTTTGTAGGAATCTAAGCATTTAGAGGCTTTTTCCTATCATTTTATACACTAAGTTCATTAAGCTAATCAAGACCAAGTGTTGGACTAAGCATGGAGCATTGGATTGGGTTTTGCATGAAAAAATTGATGGATTAGTGAGAATTGCAAATGTTGCCAACAATCAAAGTCAAAGCCCAATGTTCAAGTCCAAGTCAAGGTGGAAATCATAAGATTCCAACAAGCTTAGGATGCTCATTTGGATGCTCATAGAAGGATTTATGAAGCATTAACCGGGTGCATTAAGGATCATTTATCGCAAACATTGGATTCCTCAAGCAATTAAGTGAGGAATTAAGAGAAAATACCCGGAAACACACGACCCCGATCGGGGTTTCATGCCTCTTGGCTTTTACGTTATGCTCTCCTCTCCTATAAATAGGAGAGGTATTCCAAGGCTTTGATCATCCAATTTTTACGTCCAAGTTTTAGTTTACAATAGCCTTAAGCATTATAATTCTCTCAATAGTTTTCATATTAGTTTACAAATTAGTTAATCTTGTAGTTGTTCAAACATTTGGTTCTAAGTTATTTCAAGCTTTTGGTTATACATTGTTCTTCCATACAACTTATCTATTATTAAGGTATTTCTATTTCTAGTTTGCAATTTTACATTTCTATTTTAGTTACCACATAGTTTATAATCTAGTATTCCATTTTACATTAGCTTTGTTCTTTTCTCATGTTATATCATCTAATTAATATAAATCTTATAACCATGTTTAATATTTCTTACAATATAGTTTGCAACTTACATTTTAGTATGAGTAGCTAAATTTCCTAGTCTAAGGGTTAGGGGAGCCATGCATAAATTTAATATATAAACATGATAAAATAAGTTAATAATAATATTGTTCATATTGCTTCTATAACATGTTTGCATCGTCACGTTTAATCGTTGTTTAAGGCCTTATTCAAATGATTAAGTTTGTTCATTCATTCTATAAGTCGAGAGGCACGGAATTGAATTAGACTAAGCATGTATAGTAGGACGACCTAGTCATGGACGAGAGTTTCTCTAGGACCCGGTCTATGGTTGATGCTAATGCCGCAAGGTGGGTATCTTTAAACCTAAGCAATTGACAATGTTATTAATACCGAATTTATCATAATCATATGTTTACTTTTGCATGTGTGACCCGAACCCCTTAGACTCTCTTTTATTATATAATTTACATCATTATTGTTATTAATCACCAAACAATCAAACCAACCTAAATCGTAATCGACCTTGATAAAAATCTACCCACAGCAATTCACAATGTAATCCCCGTTTCCTTGAGTTCGACCGCTATTGCTACATTAACTTGTTGTCTAGGGTAATTATCTTTGCATAGGTACGCGATAAGCCTATCATGGATCGACACAGGCCACCCCGGAAATAGGTGACAATTACAAAGACACACAAACATCAGTTTCAATAAATAAAGTGTGACACTACACAAGTGTGTGAATATGCAACATAACTATGATATGAATAACACGCTATCAAACAACCACCACGCCGGTACCAGGACACTCCCAGACGTACCCACAACCACCGGTGCCAGGGACATGCCCACAACACCAGCACTCACAAACAGGTACAGGGACACGCCCAGACGTACAGGGCCCAGAAGCCAACCGGGTCCCCATCCAGACGTCGTGTCTCGACTACCCAAATCCCTCCAAACTGAAGTCATTAATGTGCACATCCCTCTTGGAGTGGAAGCTCCAAGAGACGACCTGAGTGTGAGACGGTCTCCCAACCGCCTCATGTCTCCTCAACAACAAGTAACCAACACAAATTGTCATATCCTCCGATATACATGCCAAACACGATAAATGTAAGATACCACACAATATGGAAATTACCGACTCATCAAGTCATCTCAACTAATATCATGTTATAATGCAATGACCGCTAAAATACGACTCCCATGACCATTCAAACATTTATTAAAACTGAATAGTATTAACCTACCCTTTAGCAAATCCCACTAAACAATAAAGCAACCAGATAAAAATATGCTCCTCCATAAAGTCGGCACCTAATTAAGATAATTAAATATAATTACTAACTAATCTTATTAAATTAAATACGAATTCAATTAATTAAATAAACACTCGTCTTAAGCTATTCAAATCCCGTCTTAAAGCTACCCAAAACCCGCAAAAACGATCCAACACCTACGGCCAACCACGGCCTACCACCAGTGGCTACCATCGTGGACCACCACCACCAACCATGGTGGCCACGACCAACAAGGACAGCCACCACGGCTTCCATACTAACAACAAACAATAAAACTAACACCAACATGAACAACAACATAAACGACCCCACCACGGCCACCACTGGCCACGGCCGACCGCCACCAACCACCCTATGATGCTGATACCGAGTTTCTCGTACTCCTCCATATGCAAACAATATTTATAATCTCAATACCAAACTAATGAATGTAGTAGGGTAAGGAGGTTGATCCACAGAGATGGTGTGTTAGAAGTGGTTTATAAGTCTTTGTCCTCGTTTTAGTCTAGTCGCTCAACAAGATTGAAGTGGTTATCTATGCTAGGAGTCTAAACTAAAAACATGAAGTAAATGAACAAGTAAGTAAACAAGCAAGGTAAACACAATGAGAAGAAAGACTAGGGTGTCGGGGTCACCCAAGTAGGAGGGGTCTAGTCTAAGTTGATATAAAAGATAAAACGAAGAATGAAGTCTAGGTGTGTCTCTATCTCTCGATATGAGATGGTCCTTGGGTCAAGTCTAGTTGAACTCTCATTGATACCGTCGTCAGGTACCAAAAATAAATACCTAAGTACTACTAACAGAAGCTAGCGGTAAGTAGGGTCGATCTCCACAGGGAGGCAAAAATGAGATTTATCTGTTTTAAATTAGTCTAAGAGTAACGGGGGTTTGAGTATGATTTCTAAACTAAGAGAGGTGGCAAGAGAAATTGAACGATAAAAATAAAGGGATTAACAATAAAGAGAGAGAACTAGGATTGTCGGGTCAACAATGAATGTCAGATAATTGCAGCTAAGGTCACAGATCGGTCACAGATAATTGCAGCTAAGGGGCAATGAATATCTCCTTCCGATCTCAATTCACCCTAAAACACTATTAGCTTAGCTTCCGCCCTCACTAAAGCATCATAATGTTCACTGTAGGTCTCATCCCTTCCAACCTTCCGGTCTAGGTCAAGGATTACCAAATAAATTAGCTAGATGTATCGACTCAAGCAACTAATTGCAATTATATGCGGTGATTAACAGCATAGACAAGATTTTAGCAACAGATCTACAAACCTAACTAGCAACTAACATCAACTCATTGAATCCCCTAAATCCTAGCAGGAGAATTAGCTAAACATAATAATAAATAAAGCAAAAGAGAAGGAAGAAGCAAGAACATACATAATGAAAGATACAAAATAAAGAGAGGAAAGATTAAATAGAGAGAGCAAAAGAAAGATTACAAAGTAGCGAATCCGGAAAAAAGAAGCAAAGCAAAGTTCCCAGCAGTAATTAAGAGTAAGAGCAGTGATTAAGAGTATATGAGATGTCTTTAACCTAATCCCCCGACTTCCTTTATATAGGGAAGTGATTCTTAACATAAAATAAACCTAACACGGGATTAAAATCCCGAGTATATAAGCTAGTCACTCGATCGAGCAACTTTATATCACTCGATCGAACAAATCCAAGCTAAAACCTCTCGAATCGAGGACTTTAGGTACTCGATCGAACACTTATAAAAAAGGCACATTCGATCGAGTAGAAAAAGGACTCGATCGAACAAAATAGGACTCGATCGAGTACTTTCCAGTGCACAATTCCTGCTTCGCGCACTGAACTTTAACCCACTGCCATTTCTTCGTTACTTTGGCAAACAGAGCGTTTCCGGTGGCGTTGGAAATTAAGAGGACAAGCTTTCATCTCCAATTGGAATCACAGGAAAATCAGTTGTAGAACTCGAGATATAGCTCTTCAAAATAGGCACTAGTAATTTGAAGTTCTTCCTTTGCTCGCCTAGCTATCTCACTTCTTTGCGCATCTTAAAATAGTACTTTCCAAACTCCGACTCAACTCATCTCCTAAATGAATGCATATGGACATGTTTTAAGCTTGATTATGCTCCTTTCTGGTTCATACCTGCAAATAATACAAGACAAACCAAAGTAGACTCTTCAGGGGACATTTGTAGCTAAACACTACTAAATATGCATTGGAATGCATGCAAATGAAGTACAAAGTACCTATATAAAATGCACGCATCAAATCTCCCCAAACAAAACCTTTGCTTGTCCCCAAGCAAACTATATGCAAAACTAATGGAACAGAAAAAGAAAGCTTAGAGCTAGCTACAAATGCCCACTTAGACCAATTTAATGCAGCAAACTAACACTTATAGGAAAACAGTTAAGTACAAACGAGTTATAAGATGTCTATAATAAAGCTGAACCGTCGACTTTGCAAGACCTTTAATGATGGACTCTCACGGGTCACTCTCCTCTCATGAAGCAGAGGGTAAGCATATGAGTGTAAGAGAGAAGGAAATATAGTCGCTCACCAAAACTACAACCCACATAAACATGCATGCAGCTAATATGATAGACAATTCTAGCTACCGTACACATACATTCCAACCAAACAAGGTCCCGTCACAGCCAAGGGCTTACAAAAGTATGGAAAAGTGAGGCAATGGGTAAGAAAAGGCAAAATATTTTTGAGAATGTGAGGCTAATAATCAAGCTAGCAACCTAATCAAAACCAAACTAAACAATATCCGATTCTTAATCATCTCAAAATTAAACACAAGTACCCTTGAATTGGCACAAATACTCACTAACCAAATCAAACATACTCCTCAATAGATAATGATAAAGCATAGGAGCGAAACCGTCTCATCAAACAAACTTCCCTTTTTTTTCATTCTTTTTCTTTTCTCGGTTTCTTTGTTGTTTTTTTTTTTTATTCATGTTTTTTTAATTTTTCAATTCTTTTTTTTTCATCATCCTCCTTTTTCCATAAATTACCAACTCCCAATAATGAGACACGGACCAAACTTGGCACACAATAAACTATATACCGCAAAACATATACTAACTAGCTTGACAAGAAAGGCTAAATTTGGGATGTAGTTAAGGGTCAAAGAGGCAAATTTGGCTAAATGTGGAGTTTATGGGTAAAAATGAACGAAAGGGAATGTAAGCACCTCCATGCATGTGACACCAATCACTAACCCGAATGTATGTAGGCAAAAACCAATTGAATTTAATATACATGCAAATTAATGAACATGTTATGCAAGGAGTAAATACTCACAATCCTACGTGAAACCGGTCATAAATGACACCAGTTTATAAGGCTCTAAATCTTAGAAATTATAAGTAGTTTGCCAAAATTTCAGGTCAAGTCTATTTGTTCAGCTGTATTTTTAACATTAACTCGTAGATATGCGAAAACACAAAGCTATAGATATCAGTTTAATGCAAGGCTTAAGTGAAAAGGACAAAATATAGTGCAATTTCATCATTAAAATCCACTGTTCCGACTCAACCTACATGCAAAAGTAAACGTGAAATTTTTTGATTTTTTAGAAATTTTTAATTTTTGAAATTTTTTATTTTTATGAGATTTTGATTTTTATGAAAAATAAACAACAATGCATACGGAAATTAAACGTGATAACAGAAATGCAATAAAAACTGAATGCAGACACAGATATGGATGCATAACCTCCCCAAACCAAACCGTACAATGCCTTCATTGTACCTAAAATAGGGAAAAAAATGCAAACTAGAAAGGAGAGAGAGACTGTGGAAAACTTACAAAAGTACGCGAAGTAGGGACCTCCCCAAACCAGCCAACAAAATGGGGGTCGCTAAATAGCCCCTAATCAGCGTCACAGGAAGCGAATCAAAACGGAAGCACTCGATCGAAAGGACACAATGATCGATTGAGTGAACTGGGCATCTAAGTAATTCGATCGAGGAAATAGGGCTCTCGATCGAAAGACCCTCTTTTGCAGGCACTCGATCGAGGAGAAGATATGTTCGATCGAGTGAAATCAACAGCAAAAGGGTACGATCGAGTATAAAAAATACTCAATCGAGCCATCCACGTTAGATTCCTGCAAAGATGCAATAAACAACCCGCGAAACTAACAGAACAAGCTAACTGATCCAGTCTATGGTTTAAAAACCAATTATTACACACGCAACAGAAACTTAAAAGCAAATCAACAAAAAATTTAAACTCTGGGTTGCCTTCCGAACAGCGCTAGTTTCAGACAGGTCCCAGCTCGACCATCTTTTCTTCATCCAGCCATATTAATTAAGCCCAGTCAAAACAGCTCAAAGCCCGCAGCAGCCGATCAAATAACTGCGCATGTGCTACACAAAACTGTAAATAGCACCATAAAATAGTAATAGCATTGGAAATTAAAATGAAATAGCATTTAAGTCTAACAAATTTCCTATGACAGCTCCTAAAAATATCCACAAAATTATTCCTCCCTCTAGCTAAGGGCGGAATATAGAAGCTCAAATTAACCGCGAGTGTAAAATAAGAGAGCTCATGAGAATTTGACTCAAAAATAATGCGAGTATAATCCAGATGCACTAACGGATTTGTATTGTGAGGTGAAGGAATCTGGTCATCTAAAGGAGAAGGTGGGTATTCATCCCAAATGCAAGGGACACTAAAGTCAATTGGGTCAATTGGGTCCTCAATAATTGGTTCATCCATAATATCGTCATAACTATCCTATTTAACCTCAAGACTATCGAAACTTTTCTCCTCGCTCTCCTTATAGCTAGACTCGTCAGTAGGGAAGTTCTCAGGATACCCTCCCAGTTGTCCTCACTATCTGTGCAAGAATCATAGAGGGGTTCTAAATTATCCTTATAAAAGGGATTATCAACCACACTAATGGTTTCCTCTATTTCTCCGTCAGTATTTCCTAATACTGTTTCTAAGGTCTCACCCACCCCCTCATCTAGGTCAACATGAAGAGAGAAATTGGGTTTAAGAGTTTGAGTAGCAAACCATTCAAAAAATTCTAATACCTCTTTTACGGGGATTCCTTCGAAATCCCACTTACCATTTGCCTCGAGGTATGCTCGCGTAGGGGCATTAATTCCCCGGATGATAGACTGGCATATTTGGAGTCCCGAAAGCATTCCTCGCCTTGGTTCGAGCCACTCCTCCCACCTGTCTATATAAGAACCAAAACTTTCGTTCTCTCTCTGCGGAAAGTTAAGAACGAGAAACATGAGAATCGTCTCAAGGAACTGAGGTTCCTTGATACAAGAAATAGACTAAATAAAAACAAATAAAACTACGCTGCCTCCTCGGCAGCGGCGCCAAAATTTGATACCGTCGTCAAGTACCAAAACTAAATATCTAAGTACTACTAACAGAAGCTAGCGGTAAGTAGGGTCGATCTCCACAGGGAGGCAAAAATGAGATTTATCAGTTTTAAATTAGTCTAAGAGTAACGGGGGTTTGAGTATTGACACGGCTGTCGCGTACCTGTCAAAAATAACCAACTGGCCAACTAACTAATATAGCTAGGGAAGTCGGGTCGAATCCACAGAGAGGTAGGAATTTGTCGGCTAGAACTAGGTTCGTCTAAGTAACCAAAATTGGGGGTTGTAAAATGTGGTTTCTAAACTAAGAGAGTAAGAGAAAGAGAAATAAAGGAAGAGGGTTTAACAGATAAAAGAGAATAGCTAAGACAAGCGGTTCACCACAATCGTCCGGTCGAGTAATCTAGGTCCCAGGTCAATGCAGTACAGTCTAAGGGGTAGCGAACGTCACCTTTCGGTCCTTAATTCACCCTAAAGTGTAAACAGTTTAACTTTCGTCCTCGCCGCAATACTCTATTGCTCGCTACTAGTCTCCCCCTTCCAACCTTTCGGTCCAGGTCAAGGTCCACTAAGAATAAGGGTCTAATTGCGTCGACTCAATTAGGCAATTACAATTATATGTAGCATTTTAACAACATGGACGATACTAGCATTAACCCAGTAATTCGATCACTCTCCCTTCAAATCATGGATCCCCTATAGTCTTAGCAAAGGGACTTAGCTACTCATAACTATCAGATTAACAATAACAACGACTAAGCAAATTAAACTAAACATGGTGAGTAATCTACTTAATTGAACAGTTATGAAATAAAGAGGGAAAAGGAATTAAGAGGAATAAATACGATAAAGAATTAAAATGATAATACCGAATTCGAGTAGCAAGGTAGAGAATAGAATTCCAAAGAATAGTGACAAAAGTAACAGATGAAATGTACGTAGTAAAGGAGATAGGAGTAACGTAATGTTCTCCTCGGTCTTATACTGTAAAAACACCTAAAACCTAATCTATGGACTGATTACAAAAGCCCATAAAAGATTAGGCGGAAATGAACCAAAAACACACGAAATCCTCTCGATCGAGCAGAGAGATTACTCGATCGAACACCAAGTCCCTCGATCGAGCTGGAGCAATCTCTCGATCGAGCACTGCTCGCTGGACCTACTCGATCGACTCCTTCAGCTGGTCGATCGACCAGTCTTGAGTATGTAAAGCATTCGATCGGGCAACAAAGCACTCGATCGAGCTATATAAGCGCACCAGGACTTGAATTCCTTCCTTGACTCAGCTCATACGTCCTCCAAATGTAAGATTCCTAAGCTCCGGCTCCTTATTTCCCATGAATGCATACAATTGGAACAATTAAGGCTCGATTTAGCTTCTCATCGGTCAATTCCTGCAAATTACAATAAACGGACCAAAGTAGAGTATTCGGGGGTATTTGTAGCAAGATGCTACATAAAAAGCACAGAAATGCGTGTAAAAATGAGGTGAAAACCTTATATAAAAGACACGCATCAAATCTCCCCAAACCAAACCTTTGCTTGTCCCCAAGCAAATATGAATGCAACTAAGGGTGAACAATAGAACGGGACTAACGCATCGGCTACAAATCATCCTCTAGAACCAATTTAATGCAACAAAATGACAAAGTGGCAATCGAAGAGTGCAAACGAGTTAAATTAATATTTCAAGCTTACTGAACCGTCGACCTTGCAAGATTCAAAGATGTCGGACTCTCACGGGTCGCTCGTCACTCAAAATCAGGTACAGGGTGAGTACATATGTGAAAGATAGGAAGAAGCAAGACACTCACCTAACTCGACCTATAAGAACATGCATGCAATTAACATGAATAAAGTCTCTACAACCGTACATAAGCATTCCAACCATACTAATGACCAAGACACGTGCCGAGGACTTACAATTGGGTTAGTGAGGTAATGGGTAGGAAGGGGCAAAAAATGAATTTGGATATGTGGGGTTAATAGCTAGGCTAGCAACAACGGATCCAAATATAGACTGTATCCCAACTTCGTACTCCTTACAACAAGATGAAACGGTGCAAAACTATGCACTAAACTTCACAAAATACCAAAAATCGTCAACTCCCCATAGGATATAAATAAGGCATGGGAGTGTGAAACAATGCACAATTCTCATTTTTTTTTTTCTTTCATTTGAATTTTTCTTCTTTTCTTTTGAATTTTTCTGTCTCTTTTTCCGCTTTCTTTTCTTTCTTTTTCGTTTCATTTTTTTTTTTTTCAATTCAACACATTTTTTCTTTCCCCTTAATTCTTCCGCCAACTTCTGAAATCAGATGAAATAACCATATTGCAATAACACATTCCAAGAACTACTCGTTACTAGCTTAGCTAGGGTAGGAAATATTATAGAAAGTAGTTGATAGGACAAAAAGGCAATTTGGCTATGTGAGGCTCATGGGTAGAATGAAACAAGGGGAACCGCTCCCTAACACGTGTCACCATCCACAGACCGAATGCATACAGGTATTAAGAAGACTGGACTCATGCTCGTGCAAATTGATGTTACATGTCTTAAAGAGAGTACTACTCACATCCTAAATGAAACCGGTCATGAATGTCACCAGTTTATAGAGCTCTAACCTCAGAATGTAATGTAGCTTGCCGACACAAAGAATCAAGTCTATTCGTTCAGATAAGAGAGAAATAAAAAACTCGTAGATTATGCACATAAACATGCCAGCTAAATGTCAAGAAAATGCAAGGCTCAAAATAAGGATTCAATGTAGCGTCAATGTTCAAACGTTCCGACTCAATTTAAACATGAAAATTTTGAAAATTTTTTGAATTTTGGGATTTTTATATGATTTTTAGAGTTGATTAAAACAACAATGCATGCGGAAATAAATAAACGTGCAAGCAAAAATGCAAGAAACATGCAGACACAGATATGGATGCATACCTCCCCAAACCAAACCGTACAATGCCCTCATTGTACCAAAAATAGGGAAGAAATGCAAACTGAAAGGAAAAGGAGAGTAGAGTTGGGAAACTTACAAAACGTTATATAGCGGGACCTCCCCAAACCGACCATGAACATGGGAGGTCAAAGAAAGTCAAACAGTGGTTTTGTAGACGCAAAACAGCGGCTGAAGGTCAATACCCTTCGATCGAGCACCTGGAACAGCTCGATCGAATGTTTCACAGCATGAGTGGACTCGATCGAGCACATCATCACTCGATCGAGTAAGCACGAGTAGGGATCTGGTCGATCGAGGACATCACCCCTCGATCGAGTAGCAGCCGCGTCAGAAAGTGCTCGATCGAGCACCAAAGTCCTTCGATCGAGTCCTTTAACCTGCAAGGGACGCCTAAAAGCGAGGAAGGCACAAAAATTGCTCATAAAGCAGCGTCTAAAGTTCGACGTAAAGCTAAAGAAAACAAATAAAGCAATTTAGAAACAAAAGCATAAATAAAACTGTCCGGGCTGCCTCCCGGAGAGCGCTGGTTTAATAGGTCCCGCACGACCTTTCTGGTATTAAGTAACTGGCGCATCGAGCTCGTCGAAGCGCAAGACTTCAACGCGGTTGTCCGCTTCATTCGCCTCATGGTAGTGCTTCACATATTGGCCATTCACCTTGAATCTGTGGCCCTCGGAATCTTCAAGTTCTACGGATCCAAATTTGGTAACAGCTGTCACCGTGTATGGACCACTCCACCTGGACTTCAGCTTGCCAGGAAATAGTCTCAACCGGGCATTAAACAGCAACACCTTCTGCCCCACATGAAACTCCCGAGGTAGGATCCTCTTGTCATGCCATCTCTTCGTCTTTTCCTTGTAAATGCGTGAGTCATCATAGGCATTGAGCCTAAACTCCTCTAATTCATCTAGCTGCAAAAGACGATTCCGACCACACAATTTAGGATCATAATTAAGCTCACGAATTGCCCACCGGGCCTTACATTCCACTCAACGGTAAGTGACACGATTTCCCATAAACTAACCTATAAGGAGATGCACCAATTGGTGTCTTAAAGGCAGTTCTATAAGCCCATAATGTGTCATCTAGCTTAAGACTCCAGTCTTTCCGTGATTTAGAAACTACTTTAGACAAGATCTCTTTCAGTTCACGGTTAGAGACCTCTACTCGACCACTAGTTTGGGGATGATACCCCAAACCACGCCGTGTTGGACACCAACTCTGACAAGATGGAAGTGAGTTTCTTTTCCTTAAAATGCATCCCCCATCACTAATGACGACCCTAGGGACACCAAAGCGGGGGAATATGATCTTTTTGAACATTTTTATCACGGTCTTACCGTCACAATGAGGTGAAGCAATTGCCTCAACCCATTTTGACACATAGTCTACAAATACTAAAATGTACTGTTACCTTTACTTTGGACGGGAACGGTCCTTGGAAATCAATGCCCCAGACATCGAAAACCTCAACCTCTAGGATGCCGTTTTGTGGCATCTCATGTCTCTTCGAAATATTCCCTGATCGTTGGCATGCATCACAAGCTGAAACAAAAGATTTGGCGTCGGCAAAACAAAGAAGGCCGGTAAAAAAACCAGGATCGGTACCTTAGCCACGGTGCGCGATGGACCGTGGTGACCACCATAAGAAGAGGAGTGACAGCCTTCCAGGACTATTTTGGTCTCCCACTGTGGAATACACCGTCTAAAGACCGTCTCGCACATTCCTTAAACAAGTAAGGATCATCCTGTAATACCGCTTAGCGTTATAGAGAAAACGCTTCTTCGTCGAGAAGAAAGGTCGCGGCGCCTTGCCACCGACAACGAAGTTAGCTTTATCTCGCATACCAAGGTTCCTGGTCAACAATAGACGATATAACAGCAATTAAACTATCGTCAGGAAAAGAATCGTCAATAGGTAGAGAATCTTCCCCTTCTTGTCGCATCGATCGCGATGACAAGTGATCGGCACAACGTTCTCGCCTCCTTTCTTATCCTTAACTGCAGGTCAAACTCCCGAAGAAGGAGTATCCATCTCGAAGAATCCGCGGTTTAGCCTCCTTCTTAGCAAGAAGATGCCTCAAAGCCGCATGGTCGGTAAAGACAAAGTGACTTCCGACCCAACTAAATAAGTACGAAACTTCTCTAAGGCATAAACTACAAATAACAACTCCTTCTCGGTGGTAGTGTACTTCACTTGAGCCTCATCCAGAGTTCGGCTCGCATAGTAAATAGCATTCAAGGCTTTGTCTTTCCTCTGGCCTAGCACCGCTCCTAGTGCATAGTCACTCGCGTCGCACATGATCTCGAACGGCAAGTCCCGGTTGGGAGGTCAGATGATCGGCGCGGAGACTAAGGCCCGCTTTAACCCGTTAAAAGCGAAAGACAAGCGTCGATAAACACAAAAGGGGCATCCTTAAGCAACAATTGTGTAAGTGGTTTAGCAATTTTGGAGAAATCCTTGATAAACCTAGGCGATAAAAGCCGCGTGACCAAGGAAGCTCCTCACCCCCTTAACATTAACAGGAGGTGGTAATTGTTGAATCACTTCCACCTTTGCCTTGTCAACTTCTATTCCCCTATCGAAACTAAGTGCCCTAAGACAACTCCTCGTTGACCATAAAGTGGCACTTCTCCCAGTTCAGCACAAGATTAACCTCAATACAGCGCTGCAACACTTTCTCAAGGTTAGACAGACAGTTAGAAAAATCACTTCCATATACACTAAAGTCATCCATAAAAACTTCCATGATAGACTCAATATACTCTGAAAATATCCCCATCATACACCTTTGGAAGGTGGCAGGGGCATTGCACAAACCAAAAGGCATTCTGCGATATGCAAAAACACCCTTAGGACAGGTAAATGTGGTCTTGGCCGATCGTCCCGGGTGGATAGGGATCCGAAAGAACCCTGAATACCCATCTAAATAGCGAAAAAATTTATGTGAAGCTAACCTTTCTACCATTTGATCAATAAAAGGAAGGGAAAGTGATCTTTCTTGGTGGCGGCATTCACTGTCTCGTAGTCTATGCACATCCGCCAACCAGTCACTACTCGGGTAGGTATTAATTCATTTTTCTCATTCTTAACTACAGTTGTCCCTCCTTTCTTCGGACTACCCGTCTTTGGCTTACCCATCTAGAATTACCTACCGAATAGATGATACCGCATCCAAAGCGACTTCATTACCTCGGCCATCACAACGTCCCGCATCTTCCGGTTCGGTTAAGACGCCGACCCCGTCTCGCAAGGTTTGTGATCATCCTCCACTCTATCCCGTGCATACAAATATCGGACTAATCCCCGTGATATCATCCATGAATAGCCCATTGCCTTCTGTTTTTTTTCTTAAGTACAAATAACAAAGAAGTCACCGATCATCACTAAGCTTGGCACTAACAATGACCGGATACTTTTGCTCCGTATCGTCAAGAAAAGCATATTTAAGATGAGATGGGAGAGGCTTACGTTCCGGTACCTTTACCTCAATGGAGCAAAGAGTGCTGATCATTTGTTCCACTTGCTCTCCCTCATGCTCATCCAAATCATCGACAAGCAAATCCAACGCAGCGTCATCGTCCTCTCGGGCTATCTCGTACACTCGTCAAAAAGCATGAGAGCTTCTAGTGGGTCCTTCATAAAAGAACCCGACCAGAAGTCATAAATAGACTCATCAATAATATCGACCGAATAACAAGTGTCCTCTATCATTGGGTGGGCTAAAGTAGTGGGCAAACCGAATGTGATAGCGTCATCTCCTCATCGCAAGGGTCGACGCCCCGTCGACATCAATCACGGCCCCACTTGTACAAAGGAACGGTCTTCCTAAAATGATCCGGGTCCGGTGTCCTCGCTATATCCAAAACAATGAAATCTACCGGGATGTAAAGCTTGCCTATTTTCACAGGCACATCCTCCAAGACACCTAAAGGTCTCCTAACAGATCTATCGGCCATCCGTAGGGTAATGTTAGTCACTTTGAAGTGACTCGCTTTCAACTTCTTGCGGACAAAGGGGCATGACACTAACACTGGCACCTAAGTCGCAAAGGGCCTTATCAATAATCAAATCACCTATGACACAGGTAATAGAAAAGCTGCCCGGGTCTTTCATTTTTGGAGGGGCCTTATTTAACAGTAGGTTACTAGACTCTTCCATAAATGAAATCGTCTCAAATTCGCTCAAATTCCTCTTACGCGTCACAATATCCTTCATAAACTTAGCGTAAGTGGGAACTTGAGTAACAAGTTCGAAAAAGGGACATTTACGAAGGTTCTTCACGATGTCCACGAACTTACCATATCATTGCTCGATCCTTGCGTCTTTTCGCACGGCTCGGGAAGGGTACCCTGGTAGCGATGAGTGGTCCTGCAACCTTTCCTTTCCCCTTATCAATTCGTGACGTCTCCACAGCAGGGGGAGATGACACGGTGGCGGCATTAGATAGTAAATTAGGATTCACGCCACTTACAGTGCTGGATCGAACACCCTTATAGGTCGATCGACCAGTTTCTTCCTCAATTTCATTCGATCGACCTATCTTGACACTCGATCGAGTGTCTTCCTCAGCATATTCACTCGATCGACCAACTTGGAACCCTGCACTTCTCGATCGACCGTCATTGTCACTCGATCGAGTGACTGGGTGGTTAGAACTGCTCGATCGAGTGGATGTATTGCTCGATCGAGTGGTTACTGCACACGCAGCAAGCATTTCCTGCAGAAACTCATCTAAATCGTCATCCGAGTCATCATCACCGTCAACACCTCGTTTTCTTCGTGAATAAGGTCACTTTGGAAATTCATCCCACCGACGGAATCGCAATTTGGAGGAGTCTTGGCTTGGTCTCACGAGTGTTAACTGCGCGACTTGCTCTCTCAACTCCGATATAACAGTATCCGATTGCAACATGATGGATTTCAGTTCGGCAATTGCTTCTCTTGAAGAAGGGGAGCCCGGCTGTGATATTGGCGTGGAATGAGTGGAAACGCTCTTTATCTCCTCATATAACTGGGAGAAAGGAACTCCCTGCTTGAACTTCTTGTATGCAAGGGCACGCTCTACACCTGCCGTGCACTCGTAAAGGTCATGCCCTTCCTCACCGCATCTACCACATGGCTCTGTATGCTCTGTAATCGTAGGCATCCTGGCAAATAGGCTGCTATCCTGCAAAACTAATCAAAGCTTCGCGAAAATGAGATCAGTCTCAAGGAATGAATTCCTTGAGACGAGAGACGAACTTAATTAAAGCAACAAATATGCACCACCTCCCCGGCAACGGCGCCAAAATTTGACACGGCTGTCGCGTACCTGTCAAAAATAACCAACTGGCCAACTAACTAATATAGCTAGGGAAGTCGGGTCGAATCCACAGAGAGGTAGGAATTTGTCGGCTAGAACTAGGTTCGTCTAAGTAACCAAAATTGGGGGTTGTAAAATGTGGTTTCTAAACTAAGAGAGTAAGAGAAAGAGAAATAAAGGAAGAGGGTTTAACAGATAAAAGAGAATAGCTAAGACAAGCGGTTCACCACAATCGTCCGGTCGAGTAATCTAGGTCCCAGGTCAATGCAGTACAGTCTAAGGGGTAGCGAACGTCACCTTTCGGTCCTTAATTCACCCTAAAGTGTAAACAGTTTAACTTTCGTCCTCGCCGCAATACTCTATTGCTCGCTACTAGTCTCCCCCTTCCAACCTTTCGGTCCAGGTCAAGGTCCACTAAGAATAAGGGTCTAATTGCGTCGACTCAATTAGGCAATTACAATTATATGTAGCATTTTAACAACATGGACGATACTAGCATTAACCCAGTAATTCGATCACTCTCCCTTCAAATCACGGATCCCCTATAGTCTTAGCAAAGGGACTTAGCTACTCATAACTATCAGATTAACAATAACAACGACTAAGCAAATTAAACTAAACATGGTGAGTAATCTACTTAATTGAACAGTTATGAAATAAAGAGGGAAAAGGAATTAAGAGGAATAAATACGATAAAGAATTAAAATGATAATACCGAATTCGAGTAGCAAGGTAGAGAATAGAATTCCAAAGAATAGTGACAAAAGTAACAGATGAAATGTACGTAGTAAAGGAGATAGGAGTAACGTAATGTTCTCCTCGGTCTTATACTGTAAAAACACCTAAAACCTAATCTATGGACTGATTACAAAAGCCCATAAAAGATTAGGCGGAAATGAACCAAAAACACACGAAATCCTCTCGATCGAGCAGAGAGATTACTCGATCGAACACAAAGTCCCTCGATCGAGCTGGAGCAATCTCTCGATCGAGCACTGCTCGCTGGACCTACTCGATCGACTCCTTCAGCTGGTCGATCGACCAGTCTTGAGTATGTAAAGCATTCGATCGAGCAACAAAGCACTCGATCGAGCTATATAAGCGCACCAGGACTTGAATTCCTTCCTTGACTCAGCTCATACGTCCTCCAAATGTAAGATTCCTAAGCTCCGGCTCCTTATTTCCCATGAATGCATACAATTGGAACAATTAAGGCTCGATTTAGCTTCTCATCGGTCAATTCCTGCAAATTACAATAAACGGACCAAAGTAGAGTATTCGGGGGTATTTGTAGCCAGATGCTACATAAAAAGCACAGAAATGCGTGTAAAAATGAGGTGAAAACCTTATATAAAAGACACGCATCAAGTATGATTTATAAACTAAGAGAGGTGGCAAGAGAAATTGAACGATAAAAATAAAGGGATTAACAATAAAGAGAGAGAACTAGGATTGTCGGGTCACCAATGAATGTCAGATAATTGCAGCTAAGGTCACAGATCGGTCATTTGTATCGGTCTAAGGGGCAACGAATATCTCCTTCCGGTCTCAATTCACTCTAAAATACTATTAGCTTAGCTTCCGCCCTCACTAAAGCATCCTAATGTTCACTGCAGGTCACATCCCTTCCAACCTTCCGATCTAGGTCAAGGCTTACCAAATCAATTAGCTAGATGTGTCGACTCAAGCAACTAATTGCAATTATCACAACTAGAGATACAGGCTATTACAACGGATAAAAACCGTTGTTAAAACAAAAAGCGGACGTTGTTAAAGCGGCCGTTGTAAAAGATATTTACAACAGTTAGGTTATTTACTAAAACCCTTGTGGAAATTATTCACAACGGTTAAAAGCCGTTGTTGTTGCGAGTAAGTCGTTGTCGAAAGTTTGACAAAATTTTGGTGGGAAAGATATAACAACGGTTACAATATAAAAGACCGTTGTTGTATCTTTCCCACCAAAATTGTGAAGACTTATAACAACGGGTATACGAAATATAACCGTTGTTGAAATTGTTAGTAACAACGGTTCTTCTTTTAAAACCTGTTGTTGAATATTATGCGCGGATAAAGTATTTACAACGGTTCTTCTTTTAAAACCTGTTGTTGAATATTATGCGCGGGAAAGGTATTTAATACAACGGTTTTTGTTTTAGTAACCGTTTTTATTACATTTTCGTAATTCTTTTTAAAATTAAATTTGTTTCATGCCATTCAAAAACCTGCATATATCAGCAGCAACATATATCAGCAGCAACATAAATCACAGCTGGGTTCATCAGAACTCAATAGATACAATTCAACCACAACAGCAGCATCATACTTATAATTTGTTTCACTTTCACATTAATTCATACTGACAATTTAATCACTTTACATGAACTAAGATTCTTAAAACTGTGCATCCCCCTAGCTCTATCTACAAAGATCATTCCCTAACTTCAACAAAAAATTTACTAAGCTGATCTAAGCTCTAAGTATATTGCATTTAGTCTTCATTGCAATGTTCTAAGACGTATTTGCCCAACAAGTCCATTACCTCGTCTATTTGGTGCCCTTTGTACTGAGGTACTTGTGGTGCGTTGATTACATACTGCAGAAAAAACAAAGACAAGACATTATTGATTGACAGCAGCATTAGTGTTGTTCATTAGTGTAACAACATACATCATTCAGCATAGCAACATCATGGTATAGCAGCAAGGAAGACAACATCATCTCTAATTTAAAAAAAGTAATAAACACATTATTAAATTACTAACCTTTTCTCGAATAAGGATATATCTTTGCATAATAACCTCCAACATGAACCGACAAATGTAGTATCCACATTGTATGCTATCCGGCTGGCGAGGGACCTATTATTACATAAAAAACGAAGAGACGAGAAGGCCCACATCAGAATCTTGCACTTTAGGTATTGTATTTGCGCACGTATTATTATTAAAGACAGATTTTTGCACTTAAGGTATTGTATCTGAGCACGTACCCCTGTTATCGTAATTAAAGTAGGGCCATCATCAGAATCTTTCGTGGGTTGATCCTCGTTAGCTCTTTTCTTCTCAAAGGCCCTTTTTTTAAAAAAAAAAAAAAAAAAAAAAAAAAAACTCGTATTTTTGGGGCAAAAATGAGCTTTTTGCTATAAATAAAAATTGAAACTTAATGTTATTATAAATAAATCAGTATTATAAACTTACTTAATAATCAAGCCCTTAAAGGTCTCGTTTGTTTCTCTATGCAAAGAGTTCAACCAAAAAACTTTCTTCTTGGTCGGCATGATGGCTGCTAGCACCCAATGACTCCTACATCAAGAGACATCATCATTATTAACAAGTACATATATTAGTTATGAAAATGCAATTGTAGGTGGAATCATAATATTAATTTGTTTATTACTCGATTTCATTATAAGGGGAAAAAATGAGCTTTTTGTTTGTCGCCAATTCCCGAGCAATATAATCTACCCGATCTTCGTACGAAATCAACGTGATATGCATAGATATAATATAGGGGCACAGGAATCCGTATTGATCACATGGAATCATGTTCTCGGGGATCACTCTCGATTTCAAGAACCTACATTATTACGGTATTAATTCCGGTATTTAAAACACTATCTAGTCAGAATATTACAATATGAAATGATTTATTAAGAAACTTACTTCATCCAAACAAATAGGTGTTGGACATCAATCTCGAGAAGGCCAGACCAAATGGCTAGGAGCTCTCATGACAGAATTGCTTCGCGCTCAATCCCTAAAATATCCTCATCGAGCAAAATAATTATCAATTGCTCGTTTGCTATACGACGGCTAGCCTCCAAATACAGTTGTCTCATCGTCAGCGTTCTTACTTTTTCATGTATTCGCTCCCACAAAAATTAGTGGAGATTATACTCCTAACATCTTTCAGTTCGGGGAAATAATGCTTTTCTCTTTTTGTGCTACTACCAACCTATACATGTAGATAAATAAAATAATAAAAAATCCAAAAGTAACATATCCTAGTTGGAGTAATAAAAATAAAAGCGTACTTAACTAAATACCTCATCAACCTGCTCTTTCAATGATGAGGCAGTAGTAGGCATATCTGGGGACTTATTAGGCTTATCCGTCTTTTTTGTCCCCTACACAAAATTTCCATGCTTTTTAGAAATATAGAAAAAATATAAATAAAGGGAGGTTTTTAAAAAAAAATGGAGAAGTTAATTAAATACCTCATCAAGTTGTTGTTTCGACGAGGTAGTTGGCATGTCTAGGGACTTAGGCTTATCCGTCTTTTTTGTCCCCTACACAAAATTTCCATGCTTTTTAGAAATACAGAAAAAATATAAATAAAGAGAGGTTTTTAAAAAAATGGAGAAGTTAATTAAATATCTCATCAAATTGTTGTTTCGACGAGGTAGTTGGCATGTCTGGGGACTTAGGCTTATCCGTGTTTTTTGTTCCCTACAAAAAAAATAACATATAAATTTAACATATAAAAACATTTAACATATAAAAATTTAACATATAAAGGTATTTTTCTAACCCCAACTGCCTTCGGTTGAGGCGAAGACGAACGAGCTTTAGGGATATTTAACATATAAACATTTAACGAACGAACTGGGACGGGCAGTTGAAATTTTTCATGGCCTTCAAAGACTTCAGTTATCTCCACTTTTCTATGACTCGGGAAAAGTGATTCGCCGTGAACCAATAAAGCTTCCGCTGATTTGGTGGGCAAGTCTACGAGACCCCGGCCAACACGCACAGGTTTCGCAGAATTAGGATCAGTAAGAATAACTACCTTCCTGTTTATGGCCTGAAGAATACACATACATTATATATTATATCCCAAAATTTAATAGAATTCATATAAATTTCACTAATAAAGACTTCATGCATACCTTGCAAAAACTCGGAACCGATTTGAAGGGGATGTATGTTTCTTGCATTTTTCATCACCGTCTTCTCAAGTTGCATCCCCAGATTATTATCAGTTGTGGCGGAATACTCAAGTTGCGTCCCCTTTTCAGACTCATTTACCTAATAAAATTAACCAATGGCACGATGTCAGAAGTTATAGCATTAGAGCTGGCAGGGAACACACCCCCTGCTCTTACCCAAAAAAAATAAATAAGAAAAATAAGGAAGTCATATATTTACCTTATCGGATTTAGTTGTTAAAACTTCAGAAGCAGTAGGTACCTGATCTTTCTGAATCTCGTTGACCGATACTTCCTCCTCATGTATTGCCAAGGTAGTAGTGCTCTCGGCCTCTTGACCAATCTGTTGTACCTTACCCCCTTTAATGACATCCTCCATCATCTTCAATTCTTCTTCGGAAGGCTTGCCTCCAGAATTCATCTTTAGTATCACGGATGCCAATAACTGAACCTGCGTGCCAAAAATGTAATGTTTAAGCAATTTGTTTAAAACAATAACATGTGAACTTAAATGAAAATAATAGAATAAATGGTACCATGTCAGTCTTCTCAACCTTAGCCTTCCTTTTCTTCTTTTTCGGGGCAGTTGTCCCATAATATTTCGTGACTCCAACATGTAACGGGACGCCCCTCAATCGACCTGGATGTTCCGGTCAGCCGATCGCTCTAGCAAGAACGTCATCACGACCATTGGGAGTAAATTTCCCTTCTTGTACCTCCTTCAATACCTTCTCCTATAATATATTAAATAAACTTCAAATTATATTTGTGACTAAAATAATAAAGTTAGTAATGAACTCGTCTTAATGAAATAACGCTTACTATGTTGGCCAACACTTCCTAATCATATTTGTCACACGGCCGGGATCCTTTAGGCGTGTGCCCTTCTTTATAAGTTACGTGTCGATTCAAGTCGGTCACTCCCTTTGCCACCTACATATTAACATGGTAACAGTTATATATATAAATGTGTATCAAGTCTAAGTGTGATTAAAAAAATCAAATAAACAGGGGGATGCATGCTACTTACGAGTTGGTCTTCTATCAATCTGTAACCGCCTCGAGAACCATACCATTTCCCCTTCTTGCATGAAATGTTAGCACGATTTCTTTTGCTAACGGTCTTCAAATTATATAAAAGCGCAAGTAGATGAGATAATAAAAAAAATTATAGAGAACTCATTAATTAAAAAAATGATAGGCAAATCATTAAAAGGCGAGGATACTTAATCTCAAACTTCTCACTCGCTCGAATCGCTTTGAAAAGATCCCATTGTTCCTGAGTGATGGTGGGACACTTGTTTGACGGTGGGCTCTTACGCATCTCCCCCGTCTCCTTGTCCACATACAACCAATACTTACCAACGTCACACTTCCACTGCCTTAAGACACCCCCTGCCCTCTGTATTAAATACTTATCATAGCATTCGGCAATATCAAAGGCTTCCTGCATCATCATATCATCATTAAATTTACATAGCATTCAATTTACCTCCAAAATAAAATGTTATTTCGCTGCATAAGTTATCATACCTTTATACGATCCAAGAATAACTGCGCCAATTTTGGATTCAAATTCCTAATTTCATCTAAATGGATAGGCACAAACTGTCTTGTGCAACATCCAATCCAAGTGGATAAATCCTTCGCATTTGGACTAGTAGGGAAATCCTTCACGTTCCATGTTATACTAAGCGGCTGTTTAGCCGTTATAGCTGCAAGGGCTGCAGGGCACTTCGTAGCACCCCCTCTCACCAGGCTTATTATCCACAGGCTTATTATCCTTTTGACTTCTTTTCCGTTTTTCACCCATGATAATCCTAAAACCCTAAATATGAATGAAATAGGAAATGAACAACGATATGCAGAGTATCTAAAACCCTAAAGAGGAATAAAAATTTAAAACAATAGTTTGAGCTTCTAAAATCCTAAAACCCTAATAAGAGGAATGAAGTAGATGATGCGGGATGATAAAGATAACAAAGAAGAAGAAAAACAAACAGATGAAAAACAAAAAAGATGATCTTAAAACCCTAATGACGAAACACAAAAGTGAACATACCTAATGATGATGATGATAAAGAGATCGAGCAGGATGATAAGGGAAGGCGGCGGAATCTGGGCGTCGGAAACTGGGCGACGGCCGGCAACGAGAATGTTGAAAGCGGGGGAGAGAGAATAAACTCAGGATACCAACGGTTGAACTGTTGTGTGTGTTTGTGTGGTATGCTGTATACCTGTATGTATTTGTAAATTAGTTTTTTATTAAGACAAACTATTAACAACGGGTCTATAAAACAAAACTGTTGTGATATGTTAATAACAACGGGTCAATAAAAGTCAACCGTTGTCATAACTTTATTACAACGGTTAAAATATACCCGTTGTAATATATTTTCACCCAATTTGCGCCAAAATGAAATGTCTAAAAAAAGCAATGACAACGGGTAGAAGTACTACAACCGTTGTCACTTCCCATCTCATTTTTTTTAATCTAATAAGACCAATAACAACGGTTCCTGTGTTATGACTCGTTGTTGAAAGTAATAACAACGGGTAATGTCAATATAACCGTTGTTATTGTTTAACTCTTTTTTTTTAAATTACTGTAATTGCATTACAGTCCAAACCTGCAACAATACAGCAGGATCACAAATGTAACAGCAGAAACAGCAACAATCAGCAATTTCAACAACAGCATCCACATCTAATAATAAGATCAAGAAAATAAGACAACAACAACAACAACAGCATGCATACTGCATATCTACAGGATTTACCATGCCAAATTTGGGAATCTTTAACAATGACCATTGCTTCTATTGGCTTTTTAAAGCTACCAAAAGCTAAAGACAACATACATACACTCCAGCAACACATCTCAAACTTGCTATAAATTCAGAAAAGAGGCATCCCATTAGCTCAGTATCCATTAGCTCCCCACAACTCACAAATAAACCATCAAATTACTGGTATGAAAATGACTCAAAATGTTGGTCGTCCATATCACTGTGTCCTGATGAATGCCCCATGCCACACAGATATAGACAATGGAAAATTTGCTGCCAAAAGCTTTAATCCTTTAAGGAGCGTTGTATAAGTAGCGTCGAGATTATCAGTGCTTTACGTTTGTATTAAATATGCAGTTCCTAAATGCAAATCTGTGGAGTGGAGATAGTTATTTAAAAAAAAAAACTAAAAGGAAGATATATATATTTAAAAAATAAAAATAAAAATAAAAGCTAATAACTTACATTATAGACCATATTAGGATCGGGGACGTTTCTTGGATGTCATAGTTTCTTCGTCAACCCAAATACCTTCACCATGGTCATCACGCATATAGATGCTTTCAGTGTCCTTATGATCAGTGTCAACATCGTCGAAATAAGATACAGTGGTAGAGTGATCCATTCCCTCAAAAACGACATTCTGATCATCATCACCATTATCGGATGCACTACTCCTTCTACTCCTTATAGACAGTACAACAGACCACTTCTTATCCATAGGATCGGTGACATAGAACACTTGTTTAGTTTGGGATGCCATTGTGAAAGGATCATCCTTATTATTGCCAACCTTACCCAGATTGACCAACGTAAATCCCATCTTATCCTTTCGGACACAGTGGATGTTGTTATCAACCCAGTTACATCGAAACAAAGGCATTGTGAAATCAATGTAATCTAATACCAATATTTCTTGAATAACACCATAATAAAGGCATTTTCCCCAAATAGGCTTTTTATCTTTTGAAGTAGCAAAGTGCATTGCCTCAAATTTAGAACTCACACCACTATTTTGCATTGTGCTCAACTCATCTTGCTCGCGGGTGTAAAAAGTATATCCATTAATTGCAAAACTCCTGTAAAAGGTGACCCTAGCATTTGGACCTAAACCAAGACGTAGTAACCTAGGAGAGATGTCATCACCAGTTTGATTCGTATACTCTAAGACAATATTCCTAAACCACTCTCCAAACGTCTTTGTATGCTCGTTTGCAATCCACTTCTCGGTCTTGTTTGGGTGATCGTATTTGAGCTCATCTTTGTGTTGTTTAATATAAGGTTGCACCTCATGTTCGTTGTTTAGCACATACGTATGTGCTAAATGCAACATTTCACGTGTCAAAATTTTTTCAACCCGTCCCCTAATACCTTTTCCGCTCATCCAATCACTATGACGATTCTTAGGAGCGCCAATCAACTCCTCAGGGGAGAGATGAGCGTAACAATATGAAAGAGCTTCGTCTAAAATAGCACGTTCAGCAATACAACCTTCCGGACGATACCAATTAGATGTATAGTCCTTGTAGACTTTCATCAATCTTTCGAAAGGATACTGGTATCTCAAGTACACGGGCCCAAAGTGCAAAATCTCCCTAACCAAGTGAATGGTCAGATGAATCATGATAGTGAAGAAAGAGGGTGGAAAATACATTTCCAACTGACAAAGAGAGGTTACAACGAGGTCCTGCAATGAATCCGCGTCATCGGGATTGATGACTTTCTCGCATATGGACTGCAAGAAGAGACAGAATCTAATTATAGCATATCTTACCTTTTCAGGTAAAATGGAACGAATAGCCACAGGTAGTAATTGTTGCATCAAAGTGTGACAATCATGTGATTTTAACCCGGTGAGTTTTAGGTCTTGCATCGACAATAGGCTTTTGATGTTCGACGAATACCCATGTGGCACTTTAATTCCATTCAAGCATACACAGAACTCTTTTTTCTCATTCCGTGAAAGGGTATAAGCTGCTGGCGGTAAAAATGTACGATTACCTCTCTTCTATGGTGCCAACCCTTGCCTAATAACCATCATTTTCATATCTTCCCTAGCTGCGGCGTTATCCTTTGTTTTACCGGGAACATTCATAAGGGTATTGATAATATTATCACAGACATTTTTCTCAATGTGCATGAAATCGAGGCAATGCCTGACCTCCAGGTCAGGCCAATATGGCAGTTTATAAAAAAATATGGATCTTTTCTTATACCCACGAGTAGACAATTTAGAGCCGCTCTTCTTCCCATAATCTATCTCAATATGCTTTACTTTCTGATAAACTTCATGCCCACTCAAAATTCTAGGAGGTTGACGAAGTTCTTGTCTTCCATTGAATGCTTTCTGCATCTTGTGATAACAATGGTCATGATACAAGAACCTCGTATTTCCCATATACACATACTTACGAGAAGACTTCAAGTATTCAGACTCGATATCCTCCCCACACAATGGACAAGCCTCTTTCCCATGAAATGTGTGCCCAGAAAGGTCGCCATAAGCCGGATAGTCAAATATTGTACACAATAACATCGCTCTCAAATTGAAAGTTTCGTTCTTATATGCATCAAATACTTCTATCCCACTATCCCACAATATTCGCAAATCATCTAGAAGAGGTTCCAAATAGACATCTATATCATTTCCAGGTTGTTTAGGGCCGGAAACTAACAACGACAACATCAAATACTTTCTTTTCATGCACACATATGGAGGTGAGTTCTAAATAGCCAACACTACTGACCAAGTACTATGTTGGCTACTCATGTTTCCGTGTGGGTTCATTCCATCAGTGGATAGCGCTAGACGTAAGTTTCTAGGTTCATTGCCGAACTCGGGATACTTACCATCGAACGATTTCCATTGCATACCATCTGTCGGATGTCTTAGCTTTCCATCATTTATTCTTCCAGTTTCATGCCAAGTTAACATTTTTGAATCATCGGGATTCGCATAAATCCTTATGAATCTTGGTATCACTGGAAAATACCACAACACCTTAGCCGGGATCCCTTCCTTATCCTTATAACGCCACTTCAAACATTTAGGGCAATTGGTTAAGTTTTGATATAATTTCCGATACAATATGCAATCATTTGGACATGCATGTATTTTCTCATATTTCATACCCACTCCTTTTATTAGTTTTTAGCCTCATATGTCTTAACAGGTAGAACATTACCATCTGGAAGCAACTCCTTTATCAAGGCTAAAAAACTAGTGAAACACGTGTAACTCACCCCATTTGCCCCCTTGATATTATACAACTTCACCAAAATCGACATTTTTGTGAACTTACAACCAGGATACAAAGGTGCTTCAGACTCACACAACTTCTCATACATGTTGTTAAGATCATCCCAATTAATAGTGTCATCACCTACATCTTGAAAAGCATTCGACTCATCATCATTCTCTTCATTATCTATAGACCCAACATTCAACTTGTCTGCTTCCAACTCTTCCAACTCAAAAAACTCGGCAAACTCAGGATCATCAGTTAGCCTTTCGTATACCTCAACATCATCTTCTTCAAAGCTATTCTCATCCTCTAATGGTTTCCCATGAAAAATCCAACGTGTATAGGATCGACTAAATCTCCACTTTTCTAGGTGTATTTTAACGTCTGAAAAAGCCATATACCTAATATTACCACATCTTTCACAAGGACATGGAATACTAGAAGAACCTTTCAAATTGTTCGCAACGACTTCATAAAATTCAGCTAAACCATCCTTATGGTTGGGGTCACTCATATTTGCAGCAATCATCCAAGTTCGAGTCATTTTTCTACATTCGTAATATATAGGCAACTAATTCAGAAAATCCAATAATAGGCAAACAAATAAAAGAAATTCAGGAAATCAATTAAGGTAAATTATCAACAAATTAGATAATAACCCAACAAATTCACAAATTCAAAAATAATCGACATTCATTGGCCAGGAAATTGAACAATCCTATATCTATATATAGCTTGAAAATCATAATAAGAAATAGTTAATAAGCTAAGAAACAAATATACCTGATTGATAAACACGATGAGGGAGAGAAGACGGTGACAACAGTGACGGAGATGAAGACAGAGAAAGACGATCAGGGAGGAATGGAGGATGATATTTGTGTAGCGGTATTAGCTTGTGTTTGTGTTTTGTAGCATATAGCAGAATAAAGCGATCTGTTGTTCTTTAGATCTTCATAACTTCAATAACAACGGTTATTGCATCTATAACCGTTGTTAAAACCTAATAACAACGGGTTCTAATATAACCGTTGTAATTACTTTTCACTAATTTGCGCCAAATTATTAACAACGGTTACAATGTATTACAGAGTAAACTGTTGTTATTAGTTTTTATATTAACAAAGGTAGTGCAAGTTTGACCTGTTGTTAAAACCAATTACAATGGTTAACAACACATAACCGTTGTAATTAAGTTTTGTAAAATTCGCGCCATCCATTCTATAACGTCTTATGGTGATTTTCGTGAATAAGCATTGTTAAAGGGCCGTTGTGGTTGCTTGGATTTGTAGTAGTGTATATGCGGTGATTAACAGCATAATAGATAAGATTTTAGCAACAGATATGCAAACCTAACTAGCAACTAACATCAACTCATTGAATTCCCTAAATTCTAGCAGGAGAATTAGCTAAACATAATAATGAATAAAGCAAAAGAGATGGAAAAAGCAAGAACAAACATAATGAAATATACAAACTAAAGAGAGGAAAGATTAAATAGAGAGAGCAAAAGAAATATTACAAAGTAGCGAATCCGGAAAAAAGAAGCAAAGCAAAGTTCCCAGCAGTAATTAAGAGTAAGAGTAGTGATTAAGAGTATATGAGATGTCTTTAACCTAATCCCCCAACTTCCTTTATATAGGGAAGTGATTCTTAACATAAAATAAACCTAACACGGGATAAAAATCCCGAGTATATAAGCTAGTCACTCGATCGAGCAACTTTATATCACTCGATCGAACAAATCCAAGCTAAAACCTCTCGATCGAGGACTTTAGTTACTCGATCGGACACTTATCAAAAAGGCACATTCAATCGAGTAGAAAAAGCACTCGATCGAACAAAATAGTACTCGATCGAGTACTTTCCAGCGCACAATTCCTGCTTCGCGCACTGAACTTCAAACGGCTGCCATTTCTTCGTTTCTTTGTCAAACAGAGCGTTTCCGGTGGCGTTAGAAATTAAGAGGACAAGCTTTCATCTCCAACTGGAATCACCGAAAAATCCGTTGTAGAACTCGAGATATAGCTCTTCAAAGTAGGCACTAGTAATTTGAAGTTCTTCCTTTGCTCGCCTAGTTATCTCACTTCTTTGCGCATCTCAAAATAGTAGTTTCCAAACTCCGACTCAACTCATCTCCTAAATGAATGCATAGGGACATGTTTTAAGCTTGATTATGCTTCTTTTCAGTTCATACCTGCAAATAATACAAGACAAATCAAAGTAGACTCTTTGGGGGACAATTGTAGCTAAACACTACTAAATATGCATTAGAATGCATACAAATGAAGTACAAAATACCTATATAAAATGCACGCATCACTCGTCCTAACTAGTCCCAACCCACCTATATAGTGCAGTCTAACTAGTCTCGACTCTCGCCGTAGGCGAGTCAAACCAAACAAGGAGAGCCAAACTCTCGTCCAAGCAATCCCACAAACATGTTCAAAATACAAGATAAGAGACAAACAAACATTTAAGCATTCAAACACAACTCAAATCAAACCATTAATCCCACAAGAGCTTCCCCTTACCCTAGTATAATCGACTCACTAAACATAATTAAAACTAAACTAATAATGCTACCTACTCACATTAAACATAAAATAAACACGACTAACACAATAAAGATACAAATTTTAAACAAATTACCAACTAAAATTGGAATAAACATGAAAGGGAAATAAATGCTATACAAGATAAAGGAGGTAGAAATTATATCATAAGAAAGAAGAGGAACGAAATTGCATAGATCTAATAGGACGATTACAAATATGAAATCTTGTCCTAAATTAATTACCAAATTCTACTCTAAAATAATTATAGATGAGGAAATATGAGAGGAAAATGAGTGTGTTTTTTGTTCTAAACTATCTACTACCTACTGATTTCTGTCTATTGCTACTCGTCTAAAACTTGAGTTGAGGGCTTAATAATGTGTCTTTTTATATCAAGCTAAAAAAAAGGAATGAAAAGACCATAATGACCCTCACTTAAACACAGAAAAAGAGTAAATGTAAAGGGCTTCATCGTCATTCTTAATACCTTCTTTTCTATTCCTTTATACCAATTAGTAGAGCCTGGCAATTAACTCAGCTCACACATCGAATTCAACTTGATCTTCAAGGACGGAGAAGTCAGCAGCAGTAAAGTCGTCTTTGATGGTGGACGAGCAAGGGTGGTGCGCAAAAGAATCGGTCGGCAACGCGTAGGAATCGAACTGGGTTCGAGTTAAACCGTGGAGCAGCTCGGTGGTAAGAACCATGGTGGCCCGAGATAGCGCGCTGTGGTGCGCTGAGATGATAAGTGAGCAGGTGGAGTTCTGAGCTGCTGCCGGCGGTTCTGTTTGATGGGTTCGCATTCTCGGAATTGATGATGAATGATGGAGTGGTGGTGATAGCGGTCCGAA
This sequence comes from Silene latifolia, assembly GCF_048544455.1. Lineage (NCBI taxonomy): Eukaryota > Viridiplantae > Streptophyta > Magnoliopsida > Caryophyllales > Caryophyllaceae > Silene > Silene latifolia. The sequence continues at coordinate 270,137,989 of NC_133537.1, read as the reverse complement.
TTGTTACATCCACCCTTTCTAAAAGAGAACTTCGTCCCAAAGTTCAACTGTCAAACCTCATAAAGTGCTCTCATACGAGCATTACTAAATTCCACAAATGACTATGTTCCAACTTCAACACTCTCTCTTACTCATTGCAAATCCGTAATCAAGCCTCATAGAGTTATAATTCCATTGATATAATCCCCCATCTACAAGCCTCCCAAGGTCAAGTGTTAGGTCAAACCCACGGTTCCAATCTATAATCCTATAAACAATTCCCTACTCCCGTTGGTTATATGTATATGTATCTAACACGGGGTATAACTCGATTATTACTACGTATCTATATCACGTCAAATATCGTACATTCACATGTATGCACATCAATCACGAATATGTGGACTCCATGAAACAGTCAAACAATGCCAAAATTACTCGTAATTTGACTCAACCATGAACCACACTTCCATTTCCGCACACCATGCCACGCATATACTAACACCCCGGTTTATGAAGGAGCCTTTAGCAAGACATTCCCTAATAAACTGAACTGTTACCATCTCGGTTTCCCGAGGTAGTGAATAACAAATTAAACTCCAAGGCAAATTATATAATTACTTTTAACTTAATTATTACAAAATCTCTTTTCCATCAAATTACAAGGAACTACCATAAATGAAAGTAAAAGTCTTCTAAATAATGATCTAGCTACTAAGTCTTCTGATCCAGTGTCTCACGCCCATCAAGCTTCCGTCCTATCTCTTAAACATGTCAAGTCTGCTCGCCAATATTTGGGTCGTCACAGGTGTTCACGAATACACAGGGTCAACCACGAGGTTGAGTAGGGAAAACAATGAGACAACAAAAATATGATATGCATGCTCCTCCGTCACCTCCATCTCCATCTCAACTCATATATCATAACTCATGTCTCATAACTCATATCTCATAACTCATAACCCGTACAACCCAGCCATACCGATCCCCGGTAGACTATATATATCGATCGTAGCCGATCTGCCAGCTCGCAGCTGAGGACACCAAGGCAAGTCCTGCAGAACCCGCCTGGGCCTTATCACAACCTCATCATCACCACACCATATCACCTCAACATCCTCCATCTCCAATGCATATGAATGCTCAACAGTAAACAATGCAATACAAATGTATAACAATGAATGAAATCATGCCAGCTACCAAATGTCGTGATAACACACTCAACACGAACAGTTCAGTCAACCATATCATAGCGTAATCAACAACCACTAATCAAGTCACGTTCACAACTTGGTCATATGAAACACAAACAAGTCAAGACAATTCAATAACACGATAAGAAGTCAAGTGTATTTCCCTACCTCAATACCGCAATCAAATAGTCGGGTGTCCAGTAATATTCCACAACAATGCTCCCTGTGAAAGATAATTAAATGATAAACAATCACTTAACTATTCCCGTTCCCAAAATAGAAGTTACTAAAAATAGAATTTCTTAAAATGGAAACTTTCCCGATATAGTAACTTTTCTCTTTTAACAAACCCGACTCAAAATCCGTCTCTAAATATTTTAAAAGACTCGGGAATTGCATTTAATAACTAATATGATAAATAAAATATTAAACGAATTAAACGAATTAAGAAAACCCGAATCAAACATAAAACAACTCGAAAAACCCGAACCACAACCCGTGACATCTCACTCGCCCAAACCCTCACGCGCCGCCTGAACCACCGTGACAACCACCAGCCGTGCTCCCCACTTCGACCCCACCACCAACAACCACCACCACTGTCGATCGACGCCGGCGAGTCAAACCAAGATCTTTGCCCTTTGGCCTGGTTCATCGCCAAGCCTCACCAAACGCCCCATTTTCTCCACCTACAACCACCGCAACTCTCACCGTCCCCGCCAAACCACCACCGTCATGCTCGCCGCCAACCCACGCACCTGGACACGGTGGCACCACCGTTTCGACCTCCCCCAAGTCCACGGTGGCGCCACCCCAAACCTACCCATCTAAACCCGTCTGAAAACCCGCATCATAACCCGTTTGCCACCCCCTGTCGCTGCCGCCTTTTACCGTCACTATCACCACCCAAAACCACCATAACCACCACCACTATACTCGTCACTAACCACCCTACCCATATACCCCGTCAACAACCACCAGAAACGCCTCAACAAGACACGCACAACCCCCCCAAAACCCGACAAAAATGATGAAAACAGAGGAGAAGGGTTGCTCTTACCTTTTTCCTGCCGCCACTACCGCCACCAGGGCCACCCACGGTTGTCGACAAACGCCTCTAGCTCTTCCCTGTTGTGCCGTCAACACCCACGGCCGCTCTCTCTCTCTCTCTATGCGTGAAAGGCTGAGATTGGTGTTGATGAAGAAGGGAGGCGTGTGAGATGAGGGGCGTGTATGGTTAGGGTAAAACTAGGTTAAATTTAGGTTAAAGATCAAGTTAGATGGTAAATGGGTCATGGGTAACGTGATTGGTAAATGGGTAAGCTATCGTTCAGTTAAACCCGTCTCAACAAGTTTACGAGTAACTTGGTCTTACGATATCAACACGACTAACAATTAACTCGACTCAATTAGCGATATAAAATACAGGGTATTACAATCTTCCCCCCTTAAAATGAACTTCGTCCCGAAGTTCGCTCATCTACCAAACCTCCACGCATCACCGTGGTTACCAAAACAGATTTTCTAATATAAGAACTCATGAACTTAGGCCCATAAAACAAAATGTTACATTCCACCCTCCTAAAAAGAAAGTTACGTCCCGGAACTTACTTCATGCAAACCTATCACCACTCATGAATTTATGCAAACTATCAGAGCACCATAACAGCAGCAGTTTAATTACACAACATAGAGAACTCGTTTGTATGGGTACCACGCAACGAAACATCAGCTTGATCAAAACCACGATCTACAACTTGATCATAACCACAATCTATAAACAAGTGCAACACAAACATTAAGATTTTACAATCCTACCCAACTAAAAACATGGTTACGTCCTCGTAACCTCTTTTCAAATTTCATACCCCTATGCAACAAAATCACTGTCAACAACATGTAACAGAAAAGAACACATGATAAGAGATTACGCAGTAACATGAAAGTCGAAAACAAGGTTTTATTATGGAATTAACTGATTGTCATCAAGTAACACTTATTACTTAGCCCATGCTTGACTTAAAATACAACATCAAACTAAAGAACAACAAGAAAGGAGCCAAAGGTTTACACGGCTCCACAACAGACCGATCATGGTGTTACTAACCCTAACCTAACGGTCCTTAGGTCGCGCTTCCTCCTCGATTCCGTGACTTCTATGTCATTCCCTTCCCGGTTCACCTCTTCCCAAAGTCCGGCATGGGTGGTTCAGTCGTACTTTCGGCATCGGATACATTAGCGTAAAATTCGTATCTCGTGTCGCCGCTATAAAGTCAAAGGTATGCTCGGGCGGGTATCCGCCCCGCCGCAGCAATTGGGGTCACGGCATAGTCTCATGCAATGGGTGGACAACTCTCTCATATAGAAGCGTTTTTGTCCTTTAGTATGCCGTCGGGGATAGTATCGATAAGGGTATACGCTCTTAATCGAGTATTAGTTAAGTACTCGGGGTGCCCATTATGGCCATACTTGTCCATGGCAAAGACAAAGTTTCTCACAATGCTCATTAAAGTCGCATCAAGTGACATGTAACAGATCTCGGGGTGTACATTGTAGGGATCCATCCTACAAAGTGGAAAGTTAAACAAATTAAGACACAAGGGTGTTACCGTAGAAGGGTGTTAAGATAAAGGATTCATTCACGAGGTTTAAGTGTGCGAAAGTTATATAATAAGTTTTCAGGGTAACTGTTGTAGTACCAGGGTTTTGGTCAACCCAGGATCATCACAGTTCGCATTATCTACCAGAGAACAACAACCTTAGAAAGATCAACCGCAAGAATACACGTAAACCAGCATACAATCTAACATTGACCCCACCAAATTCCTCTCCCAAGTCAAAACTTTTACTAATTCCGATCAATTGAACCATATGTGCATTCATTCCGCCCTACTACTAATAAATCACCAGGAGTATTAAAACATGCGGTACATATGCACTACTTAAACACCTTGAAACCATAGAAAACATAACACGTAATCAAAACCATTTGACTCATCAGACATGCAACACGAATTAGTCGATTTGTATGATATAAATTCTGAAAACATATTTCCCAATAAAAATAACAACATATGATTTATGACAACGACAACATTACTTCCATATCACACATGTGTTTAACATTTTAGCAACCATATCGTTCAATTGTGTCCAGTAACTTAGTATAACTCATTTTCAGCAAAACAAACGATATCGCATAAATAGTTTAAACATATACATTTGCCATCATATACTTTGTAGAACACTAGCTATGATAAAAGATTAGCAACTTGAACAACTTCTCTGATTTGCACGACTTAAATAATTAGGCAACTCGTAGGCTCAATTAAACGTAACTATAACGGCTATCATTTAAACCAATGCATATCATGTGAATCATCAAAGGGTTATCCCATTATAATTGCCAACATAGCTATTTTAAACGATATTCATTAGAATATAATTGATAGTAACGACTCGAGTATATAGATATGCCAAATGTCGGGTTATATCAAACAGTTTCCTTCATATCACGGTCATACAATTGCAAGAATCACTTTAGCTTTTACGACAATATAATAACGAACACATTCAATAAGGAATAACAACACTGTTTATTATTATGTCATAGGTTTAGGTTCTACTGAAATAATTTAATGCGAGGAAAGCAATAAGTATATCTATAGGCAAACAGACTCGCATAAAGGACCTTAGAACTCAGATGATATCCTACATGAGTGAACATTCAGACATACTCATTACTACCATCCATGTGTAACATTTAAACATAATTATTATAAATATTCATGCGAGTATATTAGAACAATCAAGTTAACATTTAACGCCATCAACTTTACCAAGATATGACATTACAGTTTGATATTTACATATATCCGACCACTATGCAAATATGATGAAGACACCAGAGGTATTACAACACGCCAAACGTAAGTAATTTATGCAAACAACTGGTCTCGTATAAAATATTTCAGCCTCGATTAAGAATCAAATTAAGCTATTCAATTTCAGTCATACTATCATGCCAACAATGTTATCAACTAAACATTAATTTTATCACTCGTTAAGATACATAACTACTGAACATGCGTGCTACTGTCATCCTATAAAACGTTATAAGGTCACCTTAATAAGGCTCATAAAATAACCAAACAATTATATGAAAACGCAACATAGAACGCACATTTTACAGGTCATGATTCACGTTGTAACTTTCGACAATCACGAATAAATAGCCATTCAACGAAAACTTGAGTTATATTACTTTTCATAACATACAGAGAGTTAATAATTCGTGATAAAAAGAATGAGGTCCAAAGTTCAAGAATTCAATTTTTAAAGGATTTTGCAACTCAGTTGGTCCAAACAAGTATGTGGCAGCAATTGGTCCGAAACTTGGGTAAGTTTGCAAAACTTACCATTTAATATGGAGACATCACAAATTTTCGTGGCTTATCAATTTGAAAACGTATGCGAACCTTCTGGTCGATGGAGTTGGAATTATGCAAAAATCATTTATACAAATTAAATGAGGATTTTTACAAAATCGTTGGTCAAAACATCACTGCACAGGAACTTCCTGACCACAGCCCACTAAAATATTTATTACTCCTAATCCGTATATCCTATAAACATGAAACCAACGCCAAATGAACACTAACTCACGAGGCTATCTCTCATAAAATTTTCATCCATAGGAAATTAACAGAAAAGAAATGACAGCAAGATAAATTAGGGAGTAAAATCAAACAAACGTGTTTCAGCACTAGGTCATTCTTTACTATGTTACCAGCTCTTATGAACCCACTATGTATACTAACCCATCCCAACTTAAATCTCACACTTTGCACTTACGTAAACGTCTATCCCATAGAATCCCTTCGCATCTCGCCCTACTCCTTACATCTAAATCACGATTGCTATGACTAGAAACAAGCAAGCCAATAGTGTTTCTAATTACTATCACAATACTATACTAGCATGGCTTCGGGATCACATAACCGCATATTACTAGACATAGTAGTACTATCAACACGTCATTCACATCCATCCAGATAAATATCATCAATTCGCAATTATTTTCACGCTCACGATTACCACAATCCAACACTTCATTGATTATCAATCTGAACACGAATATTTATTTCTCATTTCCACAACATCATATGATCACGTCATCATTCATACAAAATACTTACCGTAACGTTGTCCTGCAGAATGGTTAGAATATATGGGTCTCAAGGTATACATCAACTCGATTATATCCAAGGTTTTCCTTCTAACTACCCCATTCACTCAATTTATCTCGAGTTACCTGGTTCAAAACTGAGAGGCCAAAAGAGCACGTATTAAGGGCGCCTTCTTAACCGCACTGTGAGCTCCTAACAGTTTATTCCCAGGGGTTCATTTTATTTAGACACATCCTACGTTCATTGGGTTCATTAGTTTAGGCCTGAGGATCGTTCGCTCTGATACCACTTTGTAACACCCCGGTTTATGAAGGAGCCTTTAGCAAGACATTCCCTAATAAACCGAACTGTTACCATCTCGGTTTCCCGAGGTAGTGAATAACAAATTAAACTCCAAGGCAAATTATATAATTACTTTTAACTTAATTATTACAAAATCTCTTTTCCATCAAATTACAAGGAACTAACATAAATGAAAGTGAAAGTCTTCTAAATAATGATCTAGCTACTAAGTCTTCTGATCCAGTGTCTCACGCCCATCAAGCTCCCGTCCTATCTCTTAAACCTGTCAAGTCTGCTCGCCAATATTTGGGTCGTCACAGGTGTTCACGAATACACAGGGTCAACCACGAGGTTGAGTAGGGAAAACAATGAGACAACAAAAATATGATATGCATGCTCCTCCGTCACCTCCATCTCCATCTCAACTCATATATCATAACTCATGTCTCATAACTCATATCTCATAACTCATAACCCGGACAACCCAGCCATACCGATCCCCGGTAGACTATATATATCGACCGTAGCCGATCTGCCAGCTCGCAGCTGAGGACACCAGGGCAAGTCCTGCAGAACCCGCCTGGGCCTTATCACAACCTCATCATCACCACACCATATCACCTCAACATCCTCCATCTCCAATGCATATGAATGCTCAACAGTAAACAATGCAATACAAATGTATAACAATGAATGAAATCATGCCAGCTACCAAATGTCGTGATAACACACTCAACACGAACAGTTCAGTCAACCATATCATAGCGTAATCAACAACCACTAATCAAGTCACGTTCACAACTTGGTCATATGAAACACAAACAAGTCAAGACAATTCAATAACACGATAAGAAGTCAAGTGTATTTCCCTACCTCAATACCGCAATCAAATAGTCGGGTGTCCAGTAATATTCCAAAACAATGCTCCCTCTGAAAGATAATTAAATGATAAACAATCACTTAACTATTCCCGTTCCCAAAATAGAAGTTACTAAAAATAGAATTTCTTAAAATGGAAACTTTCCCGATATAGTAACTTTTCTCTTTTAACAAACCCGACTCAAAATCCGTCTCTAAATATTTTAAAAGACTCGGGAATTGCATTTAATAACTAATATGATAAATAAAATATTAAACGAATTAAGAAAACCCGAATCAAATATAAAACAACTCGAAAAACCCGAACCACAACCCGTGACATCTCACTCGCCCAAACCCTCACGCGCCGCCTGAACCACCGTGACAACCACCAGCCGTGCTCCCCACTTCGACCCCACCACCAACAACCACCACCACTGTCGATCACACCGGCGAGTCGAACCAAGATCTTGCCTTTGGCCTGGTTCACCGCCAAGCCTCACCAAACGCCCCATTTTCTCCACCTACAACCACCGCAACTCTCACCTGTCCCCTGCCAAACCACCACCGTCATGCTCGCCGCCAACCCACGCACCCAGACACAGTGGCACCACCGTTTTGACCTCCCCCAAGTCCACGGTGGCGCCACCCCAAACCTACCCGTCTAAACCCGTCTGAAAACCCGCATCATAACCCGTTTGCCACCCCCCTGCCGCCGCCTTTTACCGTCACTATCACCACCCAAAACCACCATAACCACCACCACTATACTCGTCACTAACCACCCTACCCATATACCCCGTCAACAACCACCAGAAACGCCTCAACAAGACACGCACAACCACCCCAAAACCCGACAGAAATGATGAAAACAGAGGAGAAGGGTTGCTCTTACCTTTTTCCTGCCGCCACCAGGGCCACCCACGGTTGTCGACAAACGCCTCTAGCTCTTCCCTGCTGTGCCGTCAACACCCACGGCCGCTCTCTCTCTCTCTCTCTCTATGCGTGAAAGGCTGAGATTGGTGTTGATGAAGAAGGGAGGCGTGTGAGATGAGGGGCGTGTATGGTTAGGGTAAAACTAGGTTAAATTTAGGTTAAAGATCAAGTTAGATGGTAAATGGGTCATGGGTAACGTGATTGGTAAATGGGTAAGCTATCGTTCAGTTAAACCCGTCTCAACAAGTTTACGAGTAACTTGGTCTTACGATATCAACACGACTAACAATTAACTCGACTCAATTAACGATATAAAATACGGGATATTACAGTCAAATTCACCATATGATCACACATGTGTTGCCATATCCGTTCTCATTCATCATCAACACTTCCGCTCAAACGGAAGACCACAATCACAATCATGCAAACGACCAATGTGCGACACATAATTGCATTTTTCATCTTACTTTTACACAACAAAATAAAATCACGTCGATTAACACACATCAAACAAGATTATCACATCATTTCTGTCATTAATCCAATCAAGTCGAATCAACAATTTCTATTTACTTTCAAAACGCTACACCATATAATAAAATGTAAACAATTTACAAAATATCACCCATGTAAGGTCAACATGCTCATCCAAGCACAAGTCAACAAATATAAACCGCAAAATAAGGGTGAACGCTCAATATTTGTTCGAATATCAACAACACAAGGGTCAAAGCAGGTCACTCGGTCGAGTGTAGGAGGCCACTCGGTCGAGTGCATGGTGCACTCAGTCGAGTGTCACCTGGGCGGAATGTTTTCATTCTTAACTCGATTCTAACTTTCCTATTTTATCACACAAAAACTAATAGACTTCGATGGTGACTAATACACCATCAAATAATTGGTTATAAAAACAAACTCTTGGCCTTATAACCATCATTATTACACCATTAAGATGAAATATGCGAGACATGCTACCGAGAAAACATACTCTTTCATGGACACGGCCTAATCACTCATTATTCTCAAGGAATAATAACTACATCACTACTCAATTAAGCACTCCAACATGGTCATGATTTACATCACCAACGCTTTACCTGGCGATTAGGAGGCAATTACTTTACAACAACATCTATACTACCGCTCATAGGGTCGGATTCCCACACAATCACTTTCACACTTATATATACCCACTCAAATTAAACGGTTATACTCTATAACACGAATGATCAAATACCTCAACAATATGATTGAATCCTCAAGCATTACACGCCACACTCTTACTCTCATGACCGGGAAAACCAAACTTGGTAATACTAAACTCACCATGATATATTTCAATTATCTATCAACCAAAGTTTCCAAGTTATGCGCAATAACAATATCCCTCGACATACAACTCAAACCTCGTTCAATATCCATAACTTCAACACTCAACAAATATTCAATCTCGATCACACATCACTCATTATCCACGAACTACCTCATACAATTATCTTACTAAATTCAAGACACCTTACGCAAGCTAAAGTCACTTTCTTCTATTCCCCATTTCCAAACATGAATCACACACCTACCTAATTACACGGTCCAAATCCACCTCAAATGAACCAACTTACATCAATCCCAATAAAACACATGTTTAATATTCATAACTCTCATGATGCAACACCACTCATAACACATTATTATCACTTGCCCTTTCTTCCTCATAAGCTTGTCGACTCACATTTGTTTCACATCCTCTCAATCATAACCACGTGTGTCTACACCTCTTTACTCATCAAAATCATACAACTCACACGGTAAACAAACATTGACTCATATATAAGCCAAACAACACATTACTAGCAAAGATTGCAACAGTATGAAACAATGAAACTTATTTAAGCACCAAATTTAAAATTTAACCATATACACTATGATATAAAAAACAATTTGGGTAAAATTTTAAGGTAAGATTCTCGATTCAGATAATACGTAGCATTATTAACAAAATTGAAACCTTATTACTCAATTAAATCATGAAAAGCCTTAAGACAAGATTTTTAAATTTTGAGACCATGCCTGACATCATTAAATAACATTTGAATATTTATGACATAATTACACAAGAATAAATGGAGTATATAAAAATTGGATTTGTAGGTACAACTAACATAGATGTCAAAACTTGAGGCTATTTGTAAAGCAGAACTGCTAGTTTATTGTAGCACAATGCAACATCAACAAGAACTAAGTAACAAGAAACAACTGGATCAAGTCTTGAGTGCAAAGATCAAAATCATTCGTTTTAAAAATGAAATTTCAAAAGATTTAAACAACATTTTAAGGTGAAATTTTGACTCAAAGTGATACATGCCGTTACCAACAAAGAAAAAGCGAAACTTAAGCGCGAGGAGATTCTTGAGCCTCATTTGTCAACTAAACTAAGATTTTAAACTCGAAAAATCAAAACTTACGCTTGAATATTAAGGTTTCAAAATTTTCGGAACAAAATTTTCAAGACAATATTTCAAACATATGAAAAGAGTAAGCAATAACACCCAAACTTTAGTCCTTGTTAAACAATCAACCAAGCAACAAACACAATTTCAAATTATCAACTCAAGGACACATATTCTCGAATTCCTAAAGATTTGGGCAAAGTTCAACTTAAAAATTTTATACTTAACATTATGAATGATGTAAAAAGGTGATTAATGTCATGAATTAAATAAAACATGGGATTAATTGACAAAATTGAAGGGAATAGTGTGGATTTAAACGAAATAAAATTGGGACAAACTAAGAGCAACAAGAAAACCACTCACATTGTTTAATTAGCAAGAACTAAGAGAATAAAATGGAGTAGGAAGCTTAAGTCCAAGAAACAATCATCAACAATGGTGCTTTAGAAAAAAAGGTTTAAAGAGATTTTGGTTTTTTTGTTATGAAAAATGATGAAGAAATGCAAGAAATAAGGTAATAATGCCAATCTCGCGAATTTCACAACCCAGAAAATGGCACTCGGTCGAGTGCTGAGCCCACTCGGTCGAGTGCCCGTCCACTCGGTTGAGTGACTCACTTCTAGAAATTTTCAAGTTTCTGGAATTGGTGCACTCAGTCGAGTGGTAGGGTTCACTCGGTCGAGTGGTAGGGTTCACTCGGTCGAGTGACTGGTACTTGGTCGAGTTTTAGCTCGCACTCGGTTAGGTGTCTCTCTTTGGTTTGCAATTTCCGACTAAGAATTATTATTCTTATACTAGCGACTACTTTACTAACAACTATTACTAATCACGTTCTAACTATAGCATTAGTGAAATCCAAACATAGAAGCGGTATTGAAATGCTAAGGACGAGGTTAGTGCCCCTCACACACTAACACGTAACCACAATTCTCAAAATATGTCATACGTATCATTACTTTCATTCAACTTCTACATGCTATATATATCACATACCATATGAACAAGTATATCATACAAGAATCCTATCAACTGGCTACAACACACATGCAAGTTATTGCTTTAAAACTCGTCGTATTCATACATGCAATGCTCATATAAATAAGTGCATTTCATATGAAACAATCTACTACTCACATCACATATACCTCACTCAAGTAAAAAATTCTATTTCATCCTTTCAACTATCATATATTATCATACGCTAAACGAAGCTAAGGGTTATGTCAAGCAAGAAAAGAAATCTATAAACTCGTATCAACACATACAAAACCACGTCATGCGATGACTTGCCAACTTAACATTGCACACATGAAATCACACAACATTGTAATTCACGTTTCCCGACTCATAACTACCCACGTAGTGACCAACCGAAACAATAGAATCTAGTTTTGGAATGAGGGATCCTACTCACCCAAAACCGACCTCCTATTGTACTCATGTCAGGTTCATTTTATTAGACACTCCTAGATTCATTTTGGTTCATTGGTTTAGGTTCCAAAATATTCGCTCTAATACCACTTTGTAACACCCCCTTCTTACCTGGCCAAGGTAATTAGGAAATGTTACCATCTCGTTTTCCCAAGGCAGTGAAACCGGAATTACAATTAAGAAACTCTTTAAATAAATAACAAGTTTAGCGATTACATAAACGTAAACAAATGATTAAATGAAATACAACTCGTCTATGACTATGTCATCCATGCAACGCTATTCGACTGAGTCTAAGGCGCGACCCAAATTCCGATCACGTCAACAAACAAACCTGTACTCAACCTGCTCCCCATATAATTGAAAATATCATATGAATCGATACAGGCCACCCCGGAAATAGGTGACAATTACACAGATACAAAAACGTCAATATTAATAAATGAAGTGTGTCACGGCACAAGTGTGTGAATACGCAACATGACTAGCTATGATATGAATGACACGCTATCAAAGAACCACCACGCCAGTACCAGGGGACGCCCAGACGTACCCAAAACCACCGGTGTTAGGGACACGCCCACGACACCACAACTCACAAACAGGTACCGGGACACGCCCAGACGTACCGGTCCCGGAAGCCAACCGGGTCCCCTGCCAAATGTCGTGTCTCAACCACACGAGTCCCCTACAAACTCAAGTCATTAATGTGCACATCCCTCTTGGAGTGGGAAGCTCCAAGAGGTGACCCGAGTGTGAGACGGTCTCCCAACCGCCTCACGTCTCCTTAACAACAAGTATCTAACACAAACCGTCATATCCTCGAATATACATGACAAACACGATAAATGCAAGATACCACACAATATGTCAATTATCGACTCATCAAGTCGTCTCAACCAATATCATGTTATAATTCAATGACCGCTAAAATACGACTCACATGACCATTCAAACATTTATTAAAACTGAGTAGGATTAACCTACCTTTTAGCAAATCCCGCTAAACAATAAAGCAACCGGATACAAATATGCTCCTCCATAAAGACAGCACCTAATTACGATAATTAAATATAATTACTAACGAATCTAATTAAACTAAATACGAATTCAATTAATTAAATAAAAACTCGTCTTAAGCTATTCAAATCTCGTCTTAAAGCTACCCAAAACCCGCAAAAACGATCTAACACCTACGGCCAACCACCACTTACCACTAGTGGCTACCACCGTGGACCACTGCCACCAACCATGGTGGCCACGGTCAATAAGGACAGCCACCACGGCTTCCATACTAACAACAAACAACAACGCCGACACCAACATGAACAACAAAATAAACGACCCCACCACGCCCACCACTGGCCACGGCCAGCTGCTGCCAACCCCCCTATGGTGCCCCTGACCACCGTTGCCACCAAGAACCACAACGGCTACCACCATAACCGGCAACAACAACAACAACAACAAACACACGAACATAACACGACTAACCTAACACGTGTAACCCCCTTTGACACCCATTTTCAACTACCTAACACCACCCATTCCACCACCCATTACCACCATTACAACCCTCACTCAACCCTCGACACAACGCACCCAAGGTCAACCCAAGACAACCACGAAAGGTGGGGTAAAAATTCGTCTTAAGACGGTTGCACATCAACAACAACAACAATAACTCAAATAGGCGGAGGTCCGAGTGGTGGTCAATGATGGGTCAAGGTTGAGGCGGGTCAATGGTATAAATTAATTAATATATAAACTAGTTTAAGATGGTATTACCTTACGATCTCGAGGCGGAGGACAAAATCTCCATTTCTTTTCTTCATTTCTCTCTTCTTACTCTCTTCTTTCTCTCTTTAAAATGATGGGTGGAAATTATGTTGAGATTGTGTTAAGATAAGATGGGTGGATAAGGGTAGGGTAGATTATATAAGGTAGTATACGTATATATGTACGTGTATCGTATTACGTATTATTATTATCATTACAACTTATTATTATTATTATTATTATTATTATCATTACCATCTTATAATAATAATAATTATTATTATTATTATTATTTTATTATTCCGTTTCGTACATAATTCGTAGAAACATAATAAAATATATAATTATAAAATACATGGTATTACGGCCAACTAAGATTAAGTACACAACAACACTACAATTACAAACATAATGGCAAAAATTGCCAGTTTTGAACCTCTGAATAAGGACCTGTCAATGCAAGCATTACGAAGGACACCATAAGCCTTCATCTTTTCAATCTCCATTTTAAGCTTCTTTCTAGATTCTGTAAGCGATTGAACATCCTTACCCAATATATCAACTTCATATTTCAACAATCGCTTCTCTGATATGAGTTTGTTGATAACATCGTTCTGTCAATCCAGTTGAGTACGATAATGCCAGCGAAACCATTTACAACCAACTGAATCAGTACTAGTATTTTAGAACACTTCTTAAATCGTCTTCCAGGATTGCCAGGCGTTCAAGATGTCAAGATAGCTACAGTAACACTGTATAAACTAAGGTCATTGGTCAGATTTGTTTTGCCCGAAATCGATTCAGATTGTACGAGTCATATGCTAGACTGAGAGCCTTGAAATAGGCGCATGTACGTTTGCGAGTTCTAGATGTCGCTGCAAATGGTAGACCTCGAAAGGGTGGATCAAAAGTCTGATTGTAGTCCCTATTATCGTCATCTAACCTTGCCGATTCAATATCACTTTCGACCCTATTAAGTATAGTTAGAGCACATCACTCCACACAACCGACTCCAGACCAAAAACCGACTTGAAATTCGAAACCCGAGTCAACCCGAGTCTAAACTCAAGAATCCCACCCAAAAACTGTGGGAAATAATCTGTATACTTCCCTTAAACTAGAAGGATTATAACGAATTTAACAATGATGATTAAAGGTCATAAACAAAATACATAAACAAAGTATAAGGATTTAGAATTAACCTTCGGTCCTAGCAAAATTGGCCTAAGAACAATATCAAAATTGATATTCGCCTATTAGTTGCACCCAAGACGATCTGAGATATGCCCTTTGATTATGCTAGAAATCGATCTAAAATTTTCTGTAAAATTTAGTTGTTTTGTGTTTTGTGATGAGAGAGAGGAGGCAAGGTCAAGAAAAAGCATTAGGGTAGAAATAATTCTCCCCCTTTCTTTTTATACAGACCAAAATTTGGAGTCAATTAGGAAAGAAAAACCTTTCCTAATTTCGGCCATCAAACCGTAACAAGGAGTATTTCCTCCTTATTTTTGGTCTTTCCAAAAATATATAATATGTGTTGAATTGTCATCTAGTGAGGATCGAACCCATGACCTCTTGGTATGTGTACCCTCACTACTACCACTATGACACATTCAGCTTGTTGATATTAAATACAACTGATTATATTTAATTACGAATTAACAGATTAATTCGTCCAAGCTAACATTATATATATTTAATTAAATATAACTTATTATATTTAATTTACGAATTAATGATTAATTGTCTCAACTAATATTATTTAATTTTCATTAAATAATTATCTCATCAACACGTCGACTAACTTTTTAGTCATTTTGGGCATCAATGTGATTATATTTCTATAACCACATTTCTCAAACACATCCTATAGGTGTGACCTTTAGGGACCAGTTGATCACCGCCATCTGTATGATAATAACGTCAAACTTTCTAGCAAGCCAACCGTTATTAGGTAAACGTTAATCAACTGATTAAATATACGAAGTATACCCTTGTGAACCTGTAAGAGATTTACAAATGTTATCACACTAATTTGTGGAGGACACAAGTTCCAACAAACTCCCACTTGTCCTCACAAGTGTATGTGCGATAACCGATTCACATATCCTATAAAATTTCTCCCACTCAATGTAAAACAATTTGCAAATCCGAATTCACAAAGGTCGTATTTTACAAGAGATCAATATCAAGAGTGGTTTCCCCGACTAGAGAGTAACTTAACTGATAAACGAATCAACATTCGAGCATGGCCATGCATTTCGATTCTGACTCCTCAGTGGCCCCCGAGAAATAACTATACCTGATAAGGGTTGGATATTTTCCTCAACTCGAATCCTGCAGATGTAAGCACGATGTATGAAATGACCCGAGAAAAATCTACTTAGCCCCAGTTACGGTAGACCGTGAGAAAGAAACCAAAGTCACCCAAAAACTGCCTTAATATCAAGAGACAGTTGATAGTCAAAAGAATCGACTCTAGGAACACAATGGATATCCTATCCACGACCTGACACCGAATGTTATTAAACATTTAGGACTCCATTACGTTGTCACAAAAAGTTGTCCTACGAGGTATCGTCATAATCTCGTATCTGTGATCGATCAGTCAACCGTTTGACTTATGGCTCGTTGAACCCACCATCAATCGACTGCACAATATAATAGCCGGAGTTATCAGCTCACATTGGCGATTACGGACCAAAACAAATATAATGTAATTCAGTTTACTTTGTGGCGTTCAATGTTGTCAGTACAATCCACATGAAAAACAAAATATTATATATATAAAACGATGAAGTTATAAATAATATATGAAAAAGATAATGTATCAAATCCATAATCAAGTACTACAACTCAGGAACATGTTTAATTCCCATGGAATTAACATGTCCTACATGCTTATCATAATTCAACGGTTTGGTGAGAGGATCCGCGATGTTATCATCCGTCGCAATCTTTTCAATCACTATCTCTTCTTGCTCCACGTAATCACGGATCAGGTGAGCTTTCCGAAGTACATGTCTAGATTTGTTGCTAGACTTTGGCTCCTTAGCCTGGAAGATGGCACCTCTATTGTCACAATAGATGGTGATCGGGTCATTCGAACTAGGAACTACCGAAAGCCCTTGTAAGAATTGACGCATCCATATCGCTTCCTTTGCTGCCTCCGAAGCGGCATAGTACTCGGATTCAGTAGTAGAATCTGCTACAACACTCTGTTTGGAACTCTTCCAGGTGACTGATCGCAAAGACCATTAAGAGTGAAGACGAACCCGGATGAGATTTTGAATCATCTCGATCCGTTTGGAAGCTAGCATCTGCGAACCGTTCTAAGATAGCTTAGTATCGCCTCCATAAGTCAATACCCAGTCCTTTGTCCTCCGTAGGTACTTGAGGATATTTTTTACTGCTATCCAGTGTATTTCACCTGGAGTCTTTTGGTACCGACTCGTCATACTCAATGCATATGCCACGTCTGGACGTGTGCATATCATGGCATACATGATCGATCCTATTGCAGATGCATAAGGAACACGACTCATGCGCTCTATCCCTTCAGGCGTCGTGGGTGACTGAGACTTGCTCAACTGCATCCCAGTCGTCATAGGAAGGTTCCCCTTCTTGGAGTTGGTCATGCTGAACCTCTCAAGAACCTTATCCAAATAAGACTCCTGACTAAGTGATAACGTCCGTTGTGATCTATCTCGGTAGATACGGATTCCCAAAATACGCTGTGCCTCACCCAGATCTTTCATCTGGAAATGGTTCTTCAACCATTCTTTAACCGAAGAAAGGAGAGGAATGTCATTCCCAATCAAGAGTATGTCATCGACATACAATATCAAGAATAAAATCTTGCTCCCACTCGACTTGATATATAAGCATGGTTCTTCGACCGATCGAATGAAGCCATACTCTTTTATCACTTGGTCGAAACGATGATTCCAACTCCGAGAAGCTTGCTTAAGTCCATAAATGGAACGCTTAAGCTTGCATACTTTCTTAGGATGTTTAGGATCTATGAAACCTTCGGGTTGCACCATGTACAACTCTTCCTCCAAATAACCGTTTAAGAAGGAGGTTTTCACATCCATTTGCCAAATTTCATAATCATGAAATGCGGCAATCGCTAAGATTATCCGAATGGAACGTAGCATGACTACAGGTGCAAAAATCTCATCATAATGCAATCCTTGCACTTGAGTGAAACCTTTTGCCACAAGTCGTGCCTTATAGATATCTGGTTGCGCGTCTACAGAACGCTTTATTTTGTAAAGCCATTTGCACTGTAGAGGTTTTACCTTATTAGATAAATCAACTAGATCCCATACGTTATTCTCATATATGGAGTCCATCTCGGATTGCATGGCTTCAAGCCATAGCTTTGAGTCGGAACAGGCCATAGCACCTTTATAGGTTGCGGGTTCATTACTTTCTAGAAGTAAAACGTCATTCTCCTCGACCATACCAATGTATCTGTCCGGAGGATGAGAGTCTCTACCCGACCTCCTAGGTTCCTCAGGAATATTATCCGTATCATCAGTTGGAGGTACAGCTTCCTCCATCCGTTCCTCGGTTGTTGGTTCTGGAATCTCCGACAGCTCGAAGGTTCTATTACTCGACTTATTCTCGAGAAATTCTTTCTCTAAGAACGTCGCACTAGCCGCAACAAAAACTCGATGTTCGGTAGGCGAATAGAAGTAATGACCAAATGTTCCTTTTGGATAACCTATAAAGTATGTCTTGACCGATCGCGGGCCGAGCTTATCCTCGTGTCTCCACTTGACATAAGCCTCGCAGCCCCAAACCCGAATAAAGGACAAGTTGGGTACTGTTCCCTTCCACATTTCATATGGAGTCTTGTCGACAGCTTTAGACGGACTTCGGTTAAGTATAAGAGCAGCTGACAAAAGAGCATAACCCCATAATGAATCAGGCACTACGGTGTGACTCATCATGGATCGAACCATATCAAGTAAGGTTCGATTTCTCCGTTCGGACACACCATTCAATTGAGGTGTTCCAGTGGAGTTAATCGCAAAACGATTCCACATCTTTTCGGTGTTGATCAAACTCATTTGAAAGATATTCGCCACCCCGATCCGAACGAAGTGCTTTAATCTTTCTACCCGGTTGGTTACTGTACCTATTCTCGTGTTCCTTGAATTTCTCAAAGGACTCACTTTTATGCTTCATTAAGTAGACATATCCGTATCTACTCAAATCGTCCGTGAAAGTGATAAAATATCTATAGCCATCTCTAGCGGTAATTGACATAGGTCCACATACGTCCGTATGTATGAGTCCTAATAGGTCACTAGCGCGCATTCCAACACCTTTGATGGAAATTTGAGTCATCTTGCCAATGAGACATGATTCACACGTGCCATATGTAGAAAATCCGAATGCGAGAATAGTCCCATTATTGACGAGTTTCTTTACGCGTTTCTCATTTATGTGTCCCATTCGACAATGCCATAGATAGGTTTGATCTTTGTCACCAACCTTTAATTTCTTATTATTCATGTGTAATACTTCCGTGGTTTGATCTAAGATGTAAATTCCATTCATGGAAACTGCTTTGCCATAAATCATTTCATTAAAAGAGAAAATACAACTATTATCCTTTATTGAAAATGCAAAACCGTCTTTAGCAAGTACGGAAACAGAAATAATATTCTTAGATAAACTGGGTACATAGTAACAGTTATTTAAAGATAACTCAAAACCACTAGGGATTTGGATTACATATGTTCCCTTTGAGGCAGCAGCAACTCGTGCTCCATTCCCGACTCGCAGGTCCACATCACCTTTTTCGAGAGGTATGATGTTCTTTAGGCCCTGCAAATGATTACACAGATGAGAACCACAACCAGTATCTAGTACCCAAGTTCCGAAACTTGCATGGTTAATCTCAATCATATGAATATAAGATGACATACCAACAGAACGACGCGGCTGCCTTGATGTCCTCACGGTAGACGGGACGTTCCTCCTCCAATGTCCAGTCTTGTGACAATGGTGGCACTCTATGTCACCGCCCTTGCTCTTTGTCTTGCCCTGTGAGCCACTAGTCTCACCAGGCGCACTCTTACCGTTTCCTGGCTTCTTAAACTTTGGCTTACCTACAGCTAGGTCGCCATGAGCCTTGCCCTTACCTTTACCTTTGTAAATCGTGAGAACATCCTGCTTCACGCTCCCACTCAATTTCATATCCTTCTCGGTCTGTATGAGAAGGGAGTGTAGCTCATGAGGACTCCTTTTCAAGTCATTCATATAGTAGTTCGCCATGAAAAGGGCAAAACCATCGTGAAGAGAATGAAGCATTCGGTCAATGACAATGCTCTCACTGATTTTACAATTCAGTGCCTCCAGCTTCTCGACATTCTCAATTATGTGAAGAATGTGTGGGCTAACCGGTTGGCCCTTCTGGAGTTTCGCATCAAAGAAGCGACAGGTATGCTCATATGTAACGATTCTCGGTGCCTTTGAGAACTTGTTAGTGAGCGTGGTGAAAATCTTGTTTGCACCTTGGGCAATAAAGCGTCTCTGCAAATTGGTTTCCATTGCAAAGATGAGTACGTTCTTTATCGCACCCGCTTCCATAACGAAATCACTATAAGCGAGTGACTCGTTGACTCCTTCATTTGGGCCTGGTTTGACCGGTATTGGCTCAGTTAAATACCTGAGCTTACCGTCAGCAGTGGCAGCATTCCGTAGTGCCGCCTCCCAGTTCGCAAAATTGGACCCATCATTCTTCAGTCGAGTGGACTGATTCATTTGGTCCATGAACATCTTAAGCCAGGACGAACGATCTAGTGTGGCACTAGGCATTGGGATTGCGTTATTTCCAACCATTTCTTGTAACAGTATTATTGATAATAAACGTGTTCTACACTGCGAAAGAAAAATAAAATAATAAGCACGTGCATCGTTTTTATTTTAAGTCTAATGAACTAATGTCATAACGCGAAGACTCAAAAACATTTATACAATTGACCTCCCTCAAGAATTATATAAATGACCCCAAGACTCAATTCTCTGTAAATTGATAAGCTAACCTTTTAGCTAATTCTACCGTTAGAATTCTTGGTCGATAAATTTCTGTAAATTCTATCTATAGTCCATCATAATCACAAGAAACTCTTCGGACTATGATGTGGAGGTAAACTAAGTCAACACAACTACTTACCCAACGTAGAAGGGGTCATATTAGGCCTACCGACGAAGAAGGGATTCATAGATGTTTGCCCTTATAAAGACTAATCTCAATTTCCGTTTTAGAGGAAGATCCCATCAACTTTATTTTAATTCATTTTAAGTGAACTATAATCTAGCATGCGAGAATGATTAAACTAAGGTGATGGCTTAAAGACTGTGACATCTGCATGTCCATGAAAACTAACATACAACCTATATGAGTCAATTTTCATGGATTTTAGTAGTAGGGGGTTTGGTTTTAGGCGGAATATGATGCATAAACTAACATGTGAATGAAAAGCAATAAGAATGAAAAAACGTAAAAACAGTAAAAGTCCTAGTGTGGCCTCTCCTATCAAAATGAACAATAAATACAAGTTTGGAATCCATCCTTGGACCCGAGAAGCTTGTCTTGATGTTCCATCTTGATCCATGTAGCGGGAGTGAGCTTCAATCTCCATCTTTAGTCTTCTTTGAAATTACAATAAATAAAATTACATAATTGACCTATTAATTACATTCTAATTTCGAAAACCCAAAACTAAAATAAAGGAGATTCGAGATCTCATAATTACATAAGAAATCATGTTTCCTTCATCACGAAAACATAATTTGACGAAGGCCACACTAAGTATTACAAATTACAACCGATTGCAAAAATAAATACGTAAATAAAATTCATTCATTCGATTCATTCAACAAAATTAAAAGCATCAACTAAAATAAATTAAACATACATAACACAATACATTAATTATGTTGATTAATTTATCCAAACCACCTATTTAAATTAAATTAAGTGACAATTCCGCAATTTAATCACATTAATTTCATACTTAATCCATATTAAACTTGTAATATGAATTCTATCCGTCTAAATTTTAAACCGCTTTAAAATAACTCGGTATCTTTAAATTGTGAACCAATTCACAATAACTAATTGGCCAAAATATAAAAAAAACAAAAACCAATATACATATGGTCTCGGCTGGAAAAAAAATAACAATTTTTTTTTTTTATAATTCCAGCTCCTACACTAAAAACAAATTTTTTTTTTTTATTCGGCAAATTAGGAAAAACAAAAACTTTCCATAATATTTTTCGGCAATATGGCAAGAAAAACAAGAAAACTAAACTTTCCTTTTATTTTTTTTATCTCGGTTTACCAAAAAAAACAAAAACAAAAATAATTTTTTTTTTTTCGTACGGTAAACCCTAAAACGTCCTCCTTTTTTTTTTCTTTTGCGGCAATATGCCCTAAAACAAGATTTGATGACTAAATTGTTTACCTTTGCTATTAGAACATGATTAGCATATGAAATAATGAACATGATTAATTCATATGCCAAAAACTATATAACAAAAACAATCTTTTTATCATAAACATGACGATTCCATTTAATTTTAACTTAATCTGCATTAAATCAAAACTACCAATTCTTCATATGATAATTTTAACTGATTATAAACTATAATATAAAAAATAAGATGGAAAAATATCATCAAACAAAAAGAAAAAACAGCAAGAGGAAAAAAAACAGATCGGCACAAAAAATTTTTACCGAACCCTAAAATTTTCGAAACCCTTATTGTTTACATACAAATTTATGAAAATCATCAATATTAAAAACGTGGCCTAGTGCTCTGATACCACTTGTGGGAAATAATCTGTATACTTCCCTTAAACTAGAAGGATTATAACGAATTTAACAATGATGATTAAAGGTCATAAACAAAATACATAAACAAAGTATAAGGATTTAGAATTAACCTTCGGTCTTGGCAAAATTGGCCTAAGAACAATATCAAAATTGATATTCGCCTATTAATTGCACCCAAGACGATCTGAGATATGCCCTTTGATTATGCTAGAAATCGATCTAAAATTTTCTGTAAAATTTAGTTGTTTTGTGTTTTGTGATGAGAGAGAGGAGGCAAGGTCAAGAAAAAGCATTAGGGTAGAAATAATTCTCCCCCTTTCTTTTTATACAGACCAAAATTTGGAGTCAATTAGGAAAGAAAAACCTTTCCTAATTTCGGCCATCAAACCGTGACAAGGAGTATTTCCTCCTTATTTTTGGTCTTTCCAAAAATATTTAATATGTGTTGAATTGTCATCTAGTGAGGATCGAACCCATGACCTCTTGGTATGTGTACCCTCACTATTACCACTATGACACATTCAGCTTGTTGATATTAAATACAACTGATTATATTTAATTACGAATTAACAGATTAATTCGTCCAAGCTAACATTATATATATTTAATTAAATATAACTTATTATATTTAATTTACGAATTGACAGTTTGTAACACCCGCGAATTTTCCACTTTGACATTTATAATTTAATTAACCGTTCTATTGTCTTATTTATATTTTTAATTATTTAATTTAATTAATTACATTATTAAACATGATTTTTATAAATATTATATTTTTAAAGCTTAAGTTATACAAAATAAATATTTTGGTCGGATAATAATGATAATAATAATAATATTTCCCGTCTTGAGTTGTAGTGGGCTTGAGACGTAATTTCTAGTGCATATCGACTCAATCTTGCATGTTGGGCCTAGTATGACTAATGGGCTCACATACTACTCTTTCCTCCTCATAAATATCATGAAGGAAACCCTAGAACACACCTCCCTCCTCAATTTTTCAGCATTCATCTTCAACAACCACCACCATTTTTATACATTTCTCTTACAAATCTTCAAAACTCCATAACTTGCTCAATTCTTGTCCAAATCAAGTGATTTTCGCGCCTATCTCTCCCTCTAATCGCCCTCCATCTTTCTAGGTAAGAAAGAGTCCGACTTTCCTCCTTATAAAGAGCTGTCGAACCATTTTACACTTGGTAACCTTTTTCTAGTTTCGATTCTTAGTCTTATTTTGTGTTTTCTTATGTTTAGGAGAAAGTTTAGTTGACCCGGAAGTGGATTCTTGAAAGGTAGACGATTCTATTGTGGATTAAAGAGCTAAAAGATAACGGTGATGGGTTACTCGACATTATGTCAATTTAATGTGTTTATATGTTGTGGTTTATTCTTGTGTTTGTTAAAGTATGAATCTTTACATGTTTCACATGTTCATTGTTGGATGAATTGGTTTTTGAAACCGTCTTATGGTTGTTTGACTAATTTCTAGTCTTTTGTCACATGTTTGTTCAATTGGATTAAATGGGTTGTTTACATATGTTAAATTAGAGAAAAATCCGTCTTAATCATGCTTAGTTGACATGTTTAATTATGTCATGAGATTATTTATCGGATTAATATTATAAATGATGAAGTTGGTAGTATGGTTGTTTTGAAATATGTCTTAAATGGTGATTTAGTATGTGGGTATGTTGAGATCTAAGCTTTTGAATGAAAAAGATGGAATCTTTATGTTGAGTTTACCTTATTAAGTCTTATTCATGAACATGGAGTAATTTATGAAGGTTGTAGGTTGTGGATTCTTGTTTTTAATTGTATAATTGACACTTGGAGGTTGATTATGTGTCCAACAATGATGTTGAAGCAACTTTGGGTAAAATTGGTGGTGTGTTGGTTGAATTTCTTCATTATAATGGTGTTATTTAAATTCTGGTGCAAATGAGCCGAAGCTCATCCTTGATGATTTTTGGGAAGTGACATTTTAAATCTTTGTAAAGTTTGAGCTTTAGCTCATTGTGGACAACATTCATTTTAAGGTTGTTTTCTTATCAAGTGACCATCTACTTGGTTAAGTTAAGTGTTTTTATACGTTATGTTGCACGATTTACTTCATATGCTTCTTACTCTTTGTTCCAATGCTCATAAATGGCGCGGGTTTGGTCCCCACCCTACCGGGAGTTCTCTTATGGTTTCTCTTCACTTATAACTTCTATTAATCATTTATTTAATTACGCATCCTTCTTATGATTGGTAAATGGTCAATTTAGGATTTGTTTATGTTATGATAATGCGAATTATTGTTGTTACTCGTATTTGTGACCGGAGTGTGACGATTTACATTGTGTGACTACTCGACATTCCTTATTTATTTGCCCTCGGACATTGGGTCACGATTAGGTGCCATTGTTTCCGAGTTGGGCTATCTTCCTTCCGCCTCTTCGGACTTTGGGGTACGGCTAGGTACCATTGTTCCGATTTGGGGTTACTCGACCTTGGGGCACGGCTAGGTGTCATGGATCGAGTCTTGGATACGATTTGGGATTGTATGTCGAATCGGGTGTCGTCCATCCCGAGAGTCTGGCCCGATTTAGACTAGGACCGTATTATGATCGTCGTCCTACCAGGAGGTTGGAGTCTAGGGGTTTGTCTTGTTTTGAGTCAATCCTTTGTAAATGTCTTGCTTGTTACGGTCATTGGCGTGTTCTTATATACGAGAGTGCACGTCTTCTATGATTGTTTGTGAGAGTCTTGGTCCTATCGGATACTAGTGGTGAGATGCAAGCCCCTAGTTGCGATATGATCGCCGGGATCGATGTTCCCATCCGTTCTTATGGTGAGATGCAAGCCATAAGTATGAATGTGACATTAGTAGCCACGTCCCGTGCTATGGTTGTTAAGAGGTTTTCAAGTAATGGCTATTGGTTTCCATCCATGTATTTTCTATTCAATTGATCCGTTGTTTACCTTCTTCATATGATTCGATGCCTAATCTCATATCCATGTTTTGGTTACCTTGAATGCATGTTTAATATAATGTACCATGCCTATCTCATTAAGAATGCAATGTGCCTATCTCATTACGATTATCGTTTATATTCCCTTGTTCATATTATTCAAGTATGATGCATGATCAATATGTTTAATTAAGTTCTTGCTTATGTGCATTTTGACATATTGTGGCCGGGAGAACCCCGAGTTACTCCCCACCGACGACGTGGCGTTCATGTTTACATGAATGACAGGTTTGTGATGCAGATTATGGGGAAGACGTGTGAGCTAGCGAGAACGTTGAACCTTGGACCTTAGTTATAGTTTGCTTAGACTCACCTATCGTTAGACTTGTGTTTATTCGTGGGATATCTTTTCCCCAACGCACTTCGTTTTTAATTGTAAACTTATTCATTTTACTTTTCATTTTCGTTTGATCACTTATGGTGAATTTCACACTTTAAACTTTAAAGGTTTTAAAAATCCCTTATTTTCCGCTTAGATTTAATAGTTCTTTTGATGCCTCATCGAGGGGTGTCACAGTTGGTATCAGAGCATATGTTGCTCCCGACGCACACACGTGTACCCCGAATTTAACCTTGAACTTGACCTTGAATAATGAATGAGAGATGGGTAGAACTAAGGACCTAAGTTGGTAGTCTCTTTGTGCATGCTATTTGTTAGGTGCTAACATGGTTGACTCTTTGGGTGTCTTGAGAAGATGGTACGACCAACCAAGGTGGAGAATACTATCATGGAAGCTCTTACTCTAATTATTCGGAATCAGCGGAATGCCAATGCTCAAGTGAATCATCGCCCTATCCGTCGTGGCAAGAGACCCTTTGTGCCCTCACCTTCATCACCTTCTAGCAAGAAGAGGTTGGTGCCGAGAGTCCAAGGACAAAGAGTACAAGACCATGGAGGACAAGAGCCAATAGTGCAAGAGCCAGAAGGACAAGTCCCTACATCTACTAATAGGCTTAAGGAGAACCGCAAGTGCTTCAAGTGTGGGCAAGCTTATCACCCCGGGATTGGATGCTATGATATGCCCTTGAAGTGTTACCATTGCAAGAAGCCCGGACATCTCTTCAAGAATTGCCCCGAGAAGAATACTACCCCTCCTCCTCTCCCTCATGCTCCGGAAGCCGAGCCAAGAAGAGTCATTCTTGTCGAGAATCAAGTCGGAACCGCCGTTCCTCCCGACACCGTTATGGGTGTGTTTTCTATACTTGATCAACCTTTCCTTACTTTTATCCCGTGATGCTCATCCTTCCTTTCTAAACTCCCTTTTGCTTTACCTTTGAAGCTAGTTTGGTACCCACCCGACCTATTCTTCGTTTTTGTTTCTCCTTACATAACATCTTGCATACGGATCTCTTACTCTTGAGGAATGTCTTTACCGTCTTGAAGATACCTCCCTCTCTTCGAGCACCTTGTCATATTCCCTTATCCTTGTGCTTCTATGCCTTTCGCAACTCTTATTCCATATCTTGGGAGCTGTCTTTGTACCTTTTCTCCTTATAATGCCCCTCTTGTATACCTTCATTTTTGCCTTATGGAATGTTAACTTCGGTCAGATAAGTTGGCTTTTGTGGAGTTTGTTTGTGTTTGACCCTTAACCCCGGTTTTGAGAGGTCGTGATGTTAGAAAGGCTTAGGTAATGTGATGATAAATACTTAGTGATTCTTATACCTAGTGCCTTGACCAAGTGAGTATAATTGATTGGTGGATTCTTTGTGTTAGGAATGAGTTGCCTATGTGATTAAAGTTATAGAACTTGGCTTTGTTGTTTATGTTTGGGATTTGAAAGCTTAGTAGGTTGAGCGTCGTCACCTTAGGAGTAAACATGAGATAAATTTATGATAGGAGCTTGGAAGGAGACCCATTTTTAGATGTTAATGATTCCGTATAGATTGGTGATGCGATTTGATATTAGTCGTCCCTTGAGAATTTTGTTGAGAAGTCTTTGTTAATTCGTTCTTTGGTTTTTAAAAACATTGAGGTTGTATCAAGTACTTGAGATAAATGGGTGCTTTTATACTTGAGTGGTAGATTTGCTTTAGAGAAATCCTAATATGTGATAGGATAGGTGAACAACGAATCTAACCAATTCATCAACCCTTAAGCGAGCGTTTATTTTTACCTTGATCAGTCATAGAGGTGTAATCCTTTAAGAGAGACTTGCATATAAGGAATGAGATGAATTGCCTTGACCCTCGTTTTGGAATTTGGTCGTTTTGTTATGATGGTACAATATCCTAATAGGCGTGACCTTGTTAGAGAGAACCTTAAGTCTTAGAAAGTGTATGGTTTAAGCCCTAAAATCCCCCTCGTACCTTTAATCATCTTCCTTCCCTTCGTTCATACCTTGATTACATTTATTTCTTAAGTATAAAAGTTTACTTGTCGTTTCCTTGCCTTGAGTACCTCTCTAATTCTAATGTCTTTTACTGGTGTTAACTAGTTACCTTTACTATTGACTCCTTTAATCTCACACCTCGTCATGTTCTTGTATCCCATTGAAATTTCCTATCATTTCTTGACCTAGTTATTGCTCTTGTTTCTTTAGTGGAGTGATGGCATTGTTGGCTACGTTGTAGAGTGAGTGAGATGGTCTTTGAGGATTCTTTGTGAACCTTGATTTCGTCAAAATTGGATTAGTGGAACTCGAGTTGAGTTGGGTAGGAAAAATTGTATGACAAACCTATTTACTTTTGGTTGGTGGTCTTTATGATTTGGGGAATGTGATCATCTATGCTTGTGAATTCGGGTGTGAATAAGATTTTGGTTTGGAGTGTTAGAAAGTATGAAGACCTTGAGATTTTGACCTTTGATTAAGGATTTTACCATAGTGAGAACTCCTAGTAGTCGATAGTTGGTTATGTGTGTAACTCTGTTAGTAGTTTTGATCTTTCGTGGAAATCGTTTATAGATGACTTATATTTGAGGGTTATGGAATCACAATTGTGGTGGAGTGACTTGACCCACAGGATAGCATAGGAGTAAAGTGTGCCAGTATTTTGAGGAAATTCTTGGGAGTTATGTGGTCATGAGTCACCGTTCAGGATGACTTTGTTGTTTGAGATTTGACTTTCTGGCGTTTCCTTGTTGTTTAAATTCCTTCCTTCCTTAAGCATGAGCATTTCCGTTCATACCTCTCTTCTTCGCTTCATCATGCTCCTCCTTTAAATTTGAAACTCGTAACTTGTGAAATTCAATCTTTGATATCCTCGTATACTCGATTTCAACACTTCTCCTAGGAAGTTCATCATAGCTCTTTTGTTGGTAAAGTTTGAACCCCCTTAGCGTACCTTGTGTTCATGATATCTAAGTTCTCTTCATTTCGTACCATTTCTAAACATTTCAAGCTACCACTTTTGATCCATTGTTAAAAGTTTATGTTACTTTTATAAAACCCTACCTATTTTAAAGGTTTGAAAATGGGAATTTGATTTAGTTCTCCTTTTGTTCTATGAGTACAACTCCTTTTTATTGATTTTAATTGCTAAACCCGAGTTACTTTTAATTTTGCTCAATTTCTAACTAGCTTTGATCTACTTATGATTTCGTTGTCAAGAATTTAATATTATATTTTCAGGAATTTGACTTCCTTTTGAATTTAGAAAGGAAACCTCTATTTCTATTTTGACCTCTGCAAAAGAAAATTTGAGTGAATTGCCTTTTCTTTTGATTTTGACGTTGACCGGATGTTAGAACTCGTTATTTGAAACGTTTAATAACTTGTTCTACGCTTGTCGACGAGTTACTTTTGTCTTAGATTTGTCTTTGACTTGGAAAGTTAGCGTTCTTGTGTGCACGACAAGAGCAATTTCGTTCCATGAATGAGACTTATACTTTTGAAAACTCTTCATTAATGTTTTTGAAAGTATTTTGATTTTCGATTTATACAAATGTTTTGCTTTTGACCATATCTTTGATTTGGAATGTGATATTCTTGAATACGTAACAAGAACACTTCCGTTCCTTTGATGAGAAGTTGGTCCTGTTGGAAAATTTTATTTGGAACTTCTAAAAGAATTTTAATTCTTACAAGCAAGTAACCTTTTAATGTTTTGGTTACCGATTTTAAAAGTTCAGTTTTACTTTTTATAACCTTCTTTTCTACCTTCAAGTTTCGAGGGCGAAACTTTTTAAAAGATGGGATGACTGTAACACCCGCGAATTTTCCACTTTGACATTTATAATTTAATTAACCGTTCTATTGTCTTATTTATATTTTTAATTATTTAATTTAATTAATTACATTATTAAACATGATTTTTATAAATATTATATTTTTAAAGCTTAAGTTATACAAAATAAATATTTTGGTCGGATAATAATGATAATAATAATAATAATATTTCCCGTCTTGAGTTGTAGTGGGCTTGAGACGTAATTTCTAGTGCATATCGACTCAATCTTGCATGTTGGGCCTAGTATGACTAATGGGCTCACATACTACTCTTTCCTCCTCATAAATATCATGAAGGAAACCCTAGAACACACCTCCCTCCTCAATTTTTCAGCATTCATCTTCAACAACCACCACCATTTTTATACATTTCTCTTACAAATCTTCAAAACTCCATAACTTGCTCAATTCTTGTCCAAATCAAGTGATTTTCGCGCCTATCTCTCCCTCTAATCGCCCTCCATCTTTCTAGGTAAGAAAGAGTCCGACTTTCCTCCTTATAAAGAGCTGTCGAACCATTTTACACTTGGTAACCTTTTTCTAGTTTCGATTCTTAGTCTTATTTTGTGTTTTCTTATGTTTAGGAGAAAGTTTAGTTGACCCGGAAGTGGATTCTTGAAAGGTAGACGATTCTATTGTGGATTAAAGAGCTAAAAGGTAACGGTGATGGGTTACTCGACATTATGTCAATTTAATGTGTTTATATGTTGTGGTTTATTCTTGTGTTTGTTAAAGTATGAATCTTTACATGTTTCACATGTTCATTGTTGGATGAATTGGTTTTTGAAACCGTCTTATGGTTGTTTGACTAATTTCTAGTCTTTTGTCACATGTTTGTTCAATTGGATTAAATGGGTTGTTTACATATGTTAAATTAGAGAAAAATCCGTCTTAATCATGCTTAGTTGACATGTTTAATTATGTCATGAGATTATTTATCGGATTAATATTATAAATGATGAAGTTGGTAGTATGGTTATTTTGAAATATGTCTTAAATGGTGATTTAGTATGTGGGTATGTTGAGATCTAAGCTTTTGAATGAAAAAGATGGAATCTTTATGTTGAGTTTACCTTATTAAGTCTTATTCATGAACATGGAGTAATTTATGAAGGTTGTAGGTTGTGGATTCTTGTTTTTAATTGTATAATTGACACTTGGAGGTTGATTATGTGTCCAACAATGATGTTGAAGCAACTTTGGGTAAAATTGGTGGTGTGTTGGTTGAATTTCTTCATTATAATGGTGTTATTTAAATTAAAGGTGCAAATGAGCCAAGCTCATCCTTGACAAATTTTTGGGAAGTGACATTTTAAATGTTTGTAAAGTTTGAGCTTGACTCATTGTGGACAACATTCATTTTAAGGTTGTTTTCTTATCAAGTGACCATCTACTTGGTTAAGTTAAGTGTTTTTATACGTTATGTTGCACGATTTACTTCATATGCTTCTTACTCTTTGTTCCAATGCTCATAAATGGCGCGGGTTTGGTCCCCACCCTACCGGGAGTTCTCTTATGGTTTCTCTTCACTTATAACTTCTATTAATCATTTATTTAATTACGCATCCTTCTTATGATTGGTAAATGGTCAATTTAGGATTTGTTTATGTTATGATAATGCGAATTATTGTTGTTACTCGTATTTGTGACCGGAGTGTGACGATTTACATTGTGTGACTACTCGACATTCCTTATTTATTTGCCCTCGGACATTGGGTCACGATTAGGTGCCATTGTTTCCGAGTTGGGCTATCTTCCTTCCGCCTCTTCGGACTTTGGGGTACGGCTAGGTACCATTGTTCCGATTTGGGGTTACTCGACCTTGGGGCACGGCTAGGTGTCATGGATCGAGTCTTGGATACGATTTGGGATTGTATGTCGAATCGGGTGTCGTCCATCCCGAGAGTCCGGCGATTTAGACTAGGACCGTATTATGATCGTCGTCCTACCAGGAGGTTGGAGTCTAGGGGTTTGTCTTGTTTTGAGTCAATCCTTTGTAAATGTCTTGCTTGTTACGGTCATTGGCGTGTTCTTATATACGAGAGTGCATGTCTTCTATGATTGTTTGTGAGAGTCTTGGTCCTATCGGATACTAGTGGTGAGATGCAAGCCCCTAGTTGCGATATGATCGCCGGGATCGATGTTCCCATCCGTTCTTATGGTGAGATGCAAGCCATAAGTATGAATGTGACATTAGTAGCCACGTCCCGTGCTATGGTTGTTAAGAGGTTTTCAAGTAATGGCTATTGGTTTCCATCCATGTATTTTCTATTCAATTGATCCGTTGTTTACCTTCTTCATATGATTCGATGCCTAATCTCATATCCATGTTTTGGTTACCTTGAATGCATGTTTAATATAATGTACCATGCCTATCTCATTAAGAATGCAATGTGCCTATCTCATTACGATTATCGTTTATATTCCCTTGTTCATATTATTCAAGTATGATGCATGATCAATATGTTTAATTAAGTTCTTGCTTATGTGCATTTTGACATATTGTGGGTGGGAGAACCACCGAGTTACTCCCCACTGACTGTGCGTTCATGTTTACATGAATGACAGGTTTGTGATGCAGATTATGGGGAAGACGTGTGAGCTAGCGAGAACGTTGAACCTTGGACCTTAGTTATAGTTTGCTTAGACTCACCTATCGTTAGACTTGTGTTTATTCGTGGGATATCTTTTCCCCAACGCACTTCGTTTTTAATTGTAAACTTATTCATTTTACTTTTCATTTTCGTTTGATCACTTATGGTGAATTTCACACTTTAAACTTTAAAGGTTTTAAAAATCCCTTATTTTCCGCTTAGATTTAATAGTTCTTTTGATGCCTCATCGAGGGGTGTCACACAGTTAATTCGTCTCAACTAATATTATTTAATTTTCATTAAATAATTATCTCATCAACACATCGACTAACTTTTTAGTCATTTTGGGCATCAATGTGATTATATTTCTATAACCACATTTCTCAAACACATCCTATAGGTGTGACCTTTAGGGACAAGTTGATCACCGCCATCTGTATGATAATAACGTCAAACTTTCTAGCAAGCCAACCGTTATTAGGTAAACGTTAATCAACTGATTAAATATACGAAGTATACCCTTGTGAACCTGTAAGAGATTTACAAATGTTATCACACTAATTTGTGAATACACAAGCTCCAACAAAAACGTCAACATTAAACCCTTACACAAAATAGAGCTGTGTGTTAACAATAATCATCTATTCATCTCAATATAATAACAACGCTTGTATGGATGGCTCGTCTGACGCCTTATAAATATTCAAGTGACCATGAAAATATTTCGGGGAAAGGAGATTTCACAGGAGCATCTTAGCTCCTCTGAAATTTCTCAGTCCGATCATGGATGAACTTATTCTGTCAGGCGTCCAAAATTTCAAAGTCCGAACTAAGGATGGACTTTGAAATTTAACGTCCTTCTGCGGGTCGGACATTAAAAATCAAAGTCAATTCATGGACGGACATTGATATAAGTCCATCCATAGACGCGCTTTGAAGATCAATGTACCTTCATGGGTGGCCGTTGATCTTCAAAGTCAGACCCATGGAGGGACTTTCAATTTTTAACGTCCAAACCAAGGAGAGACGTTGAAGTTCAACATCCCTTAGGGCTTCAAATGTTGATTTCTAACGTCTCACCATAGTATTAACACCAACAATGTACCACGATAACAACAACAATGAAGAACAAGCAACTACAACATGGACAATACAAGCAACAACGGTCGAACAACAACAACAACAACAACAAAATTAATATAACTTAATTATAACATATAACATAAACATAAGGGGAGCGATTGAATAAACATAATTAAAATCATAAACTATAAAATACAAACCCAATTAAATTTATAAATTACAAAACAAAAGGGGGAAGGAATGACAATTTACTAATTGTTAGAGTAAGATGGTGACGATGGGTCTGCTGGTTCGCAGCAAGGGCGGCAGTGGCAGTGGTGGTGGGCAGTCGTGCGGTGGTGACAAGGGAAAAACAAGATATATAATAAGAGGGAAATAAAGATGGGCGTTGGCAATGGTGGAAGTACGGCTAACTAGGTGGTGAGTGGGGGTGACAATGGTGGTGGGACCGGTGGTCGCATATCTGGTGGCGCGAGGTGGTGAGGTTGGAGCTGGGTTGGGTTTTTTGGATGAGAAAGAGAGAGAAGAGAGAGAGGATGATGACGTCTTTTTTAAAAAGCGTCGTCGATATTTCAAAATTGGGTATAAAAAATCACAAATTCTCATTTGTGACGAATTAAATCCGTCATAAAATTGTGACGTGAGATAAAGAGACAAGTGGTAGAGATAAGTGGAAGGGAAAATAAGAGAGAATTGTGAGAAATTATAAGTTTGTGACCGTTACACAGGGACTCATAAAAAATTTGGGATTATAGAAATAGAATCACGATTTCACGTGGTTTACCCCACTGACGTACGAAAGTTATCTGAGTTGGAGTTGGCGGCCAATATTCATTGTTAAATTGTTTGTAGTACAAATAGATGTGGATATCCAAGTGCACTGAGGTTTTACGAGGTGATGGATTCTGCTGATTTCACGTGGTATTTTCCACTTTAACCTCACAATTATTTACAGTAGAATACTTGGGGTGACGAGGGAGTTGGTGACACTTTATCTAGTTTGTCCTTTAACGTTATTCACGATGATTATCCCAATGTACACCAATAAAAAGTTGTACTTAGTGCAAAAAATCAAACAGTAAAAATAAAAAAGTAAAGTATAAAAAACTTAATTTGTGAACTTAAAGGATCGACATATGCTAATTAAATCATGTATTCCCTCCGTCTCGATCAATTATTATCTTTTAATTTTGGCAAAAAGACTAAGAAAAGAGGATGAAGACAATTACTAAATGACAACTGAAATACGAGTGTGAATGATTAAATTGTTCAACAAATCATTCTTAAAATAAAAAAGGACAACAATTAACTGAGATACCCCAAAATGAAAATGAGCAACAAATGATCGGGACAGAGGAAGTAAATATGTAATTATATTAGAGTTGGACCGGTTAAATAATAACTTGCCTCCAGTCCTCCACCAGTCCCGTTATTTTAATGTATCATGAACACGCAAACATTGCCTCGAACCCAAAAGGACCGCTAATATAGGGTCAAGATTCGTCTGTCCCGTGGTCTGACTCGTATAACAAATAAATTAACAAAAATCTATACTCTCTCTGTCCCGGTCAATAGTTTACACTTTTATTTTTTGGGTGTTTCAATCAATAGTTACACTTTTCCTTTCTATTAAATAAATCAACCCATGTTGGTGGGAACCATCACATTTCCTTCTCATTTCAAGTTGCGTTTAAATTTTTTAGTAATTGTAAACTCATTTCTCTCTCCTTACAATAATCGTGTATAAAACAATTGTAAACTATCTAGTGCGACGAAGAGAGTATTAAAATTAAAGGTTTTTCTACATAGTACTGATGAGCGGGTCGTTGTCCACTACCAAACACATTTATATCTAACTTAGTATAGCAAGTAAATCGGAGGCGAACCTAAAGGACGGGGGAATTCAAATAATTCAATCAAGTTGTAGTTGTGATAAGGTTGTCACAATTGAATTGGGTAAAGAGTATGGATCAACTAACAACTATTAACAATAAATGTAAATGAATGAAAACAAGCCAAATATGTAAATAAGAGTGTAAACAATAGATTAAAGACACTAGGATGTCATGAGATCATAGAGGAATCATAGTAAAATCACATAAATGAGTCACATAAATACAAGTGTTGTGTTGGAATCGAGTTGATTTATGTCTTACAATTCCTAGAGTGACTTAGGTCTCAAAGTCGAGTTGATTTATAGCTTACGACACTTACATCGACTTGGGTCTCCCTATTCAACTATATGTATGGTCTAACAATCCTTGAGTTGATTTATGTCTTACAAGTCTTGTTGAAAATATTAGAGAATCATGCTAGGTTGTTAATAAAGCATTTCATCAAGCATAACATGTGCATAAGTTGAAAACACAACAAACAAACATTCATATGAACGTATTGAGCATAAATCTAACCCATGATTACTCTCCTAATTCCCCCACTAACCCTAGCTAGGAGACTACTCACAAGTCATCATGAGTAACATGTCATAAATGGTGTCAAATATCTTAACAAGCATAAACATGATAATAAAGTGAAGTAATTAACAAAAGATTAAGTAAAGAATTAAGTAAAGAGTAAGGGAATTATACCAACTTGAGATGAACAAAGGAAATGGAAGAACAATAGAAGAAATCTTTCCTTAAGACGAAGGATTGTCACCTCCTCCAATTGAAACCAACGAATTCTTCAAATACAAAGCTAAATCTAAGATTGTTTTAGAAATAATTAAGGAAAGATTAAAGAGCAATTATAGAAAGATTAAAGACTAATTTAAAAGAGTATTCTTATCTAAGATAGCTTAATCTACTCTAAGGGGCTTAATCCTCTGATTATTACAAATGAAATATAAATAGTAAGTACAAGAGTAGGTTAAGTAAAGGAGAATAGGAAATAGGTAGAAGTGTCGAAGAAATATATCCTTGTACGAGCTAGGTAGGAACTCGTGCGAGTTCAAGAAAAATAGGCCATTCTGGGTTTCAACTCGAGCGAGTTGATTTCAGCTCGAGCAAGCTGGTGCTCAACTCTTCTCTTTTTGAGCTCGGATTGTAAAACGGACATCATTTTCTCGTCCGGACTCCTATTTAAGTGATTCAAAAGCCTAGACCACTTTATTTTTTGACGTCGATCCATCTATGACGGTTTCGGAGCCAAATAAGCATTCATTGGTTTAGGTCGGAGTAAATTCTTCTTGTGGTAGCTCCCTTGTCGTCATTGTTGAACAATAACTCGAGGGAGCTTGGCATCAAAACCATCCCAACTCTTTCTTTATTTCTCTAAGGATCCTTGGCCTAGGTCTCCTCTTCATGCTTGGTCATTGGATGTGCTCAATTTAGCTCTGGAGTGCTCCACTCAAGCAAGGCTAGCGCTCCTTTCCTACCAAATGCACCAAACCTTAGAGCATAACAAATAAAAACCTAAAGATTGTGAAATGACCAATAATCACATAAAAGCATGTGAAATGAGGTCATTTAGGGGACTAAATATGCGTAAATATAAGCCACGTCAGTACTCTTATATTTCTTTGAATTTTACGTGATACCCCTTGTTTTTCAAAAATATCGTTGATACCCCAAAACTTAATGAAAACATACTTAAATACCAATGCAAGAATGCTCTAATATGCGTCTTTTAAATGTTTAGTTTATACATTTGTGATTGATTTTTGGCAGTAATGTGTAGGGGTGTTCACTGGTCCAAAAGCGGATTGGACCGGATCGGACCGCAAAGACTCGCGGACCAGACAACCCCTTACCCCAAAACCGGAGACCAGACCAGTTAGGTGGGGACCCCAACCGGACCGGGCTATAACCCTTTAGATTCGGGTTTTCCCGGGTTTAGACCGGAGCAGTTCCAATTTTCAAGGTAATTTGAGATAATTTTTTTCCTTGGACCGAACCAAATCAGAGACCATCAGCTTATTTTTGTGGACCCGGAGACCGAATCGGACCGGCCGGTCCGGTTTATCGGTCCGGTCTACATCATGAACGGCCCTAGTAATTTGTCATGTCATATTAACATAAACATTGTTTACTAAATCGTAAACATATTTTCTTTACAAAATTTAACTGATTAAAAACGTGATTTTTAATAGTTTGGGTATTTTAAGGACATTTTACAAAGTTTAGGGGTACCACTCATGTTTTCAAGAACGTATAGGTACCGCGTAGAATTCATAAAAACACAGGAATACCATGTAGAAAAACCTTAAAATTAAAATATACTAGCTTAGGACCAGTGCAAAATTGCACGGGCGTGTATAGTTAAAATATATAAATTAGCTTTAACTTATCATAATAAGAGAAAACTATTAGTATTTTTAATATACTTCCTCCATTCAACTCCACTCTACCACTTTGTTTTTTCACGTTCGCCAATGCGTGTTTTACGCGGTAAGTATCGTTAGCTATGTATTTGCAAAAATTATAAAAGTTAGATATTTTTAATGTACTCGTAAAGACGAATCAAACAAGATCTCGCATGAATATATTTTCACTTATATATTGAGAGAAAATCGAGATTGAATGTGTATTTGTGAATAATGTAAAAAATAGAAATAGGTAAAGTGGAGTTGAATGGAGGAAGTACATCTTATATATAAATAATCCTATGAGTACTAATGACTTGCTCCTCTCACAAGGTTTAAGCCAAGGTCAAATCTCTCTATTTCATTCAATTCTACTCCTAGATTCATTTTGTTTAGGGTGAACCCTCCAATCCACCATGCTAAAAAAATCAAAACCGATTGATTGAACATTTCAAAAGTGGACGTGAATACATGGTGTTGTAAGTTTAATACAGAGTATTTACTTAGATAATTCTTCCTACTATTATAAACACACAAATGGTTCTACATTAAATTTTTTACAACAGATAGTATCACGGTTTCTTCATTGATAAGTTTGAATGTATGCTACCCAAATCTTAGCAGTTTAGTTTTTTGTATGCACGCCATAAACTTAGGTCCTATTTTCACTTGACTTGTCAGAGACTCACAATGCTCCATCTGAAAATTTTACGGACATGGCTTTTACATCATACACCACTTTATTTTGTTTGAAAGATGCCTGCAATATCAACAAATGCAATATCAATGAGTCGACTCGCTTAGGAGCAGTGTCGGGTCTTGGGTTCAAGGATGGTTCACTCGCTTGTTTGGCCCTAATCATTTCGACTCTTTTACTACATATCTATTCCATCCAGAAAAAATATCAATGAGCCAAGGTTTCATAAAACCCAAAGTCCGGCTTAGCTTAAAGCACACCAGCGAAATTCAACCCGACAATTGAATAATGCAATACATTTTTCAGATTATATGTAGACAAACATGATATTGTTCACCTTTTCTGTAAAATAAACCATGTATGACATATCACATACATTAAGAAAAGGGAATGACACATTAACTAATCCAATCAAAGGTAGCTAAAGAACGGAAAATATACTATTATTTTTTTTTTTGGCAGCGGTAAAGAATGTTTTTTACAGAGCACCTACCCGACTCTCCGACGAGTCGGATTCGGATTTTATTGATACATTATTGGTATAATCAAATAAACTACAGATGGGGTTGACAACTAACTTAGGCTTCTTAACGGGACGAACATAGCTAGCTAATTGAGCGAACAGTTCTTTTCTCTTTTTTATCGACTGAGCTTCAGAGGAGTACCTGCAACAAGACACACTTACGCCACGAGGGCGTAGAAATTTATGGGAGAGAGATCTACTTTTTTTGGAAAAAGTAAATAAATTGTGTCTTGGAGATTCATCCTCTTGGCTATGATTGTTCTTGGGAGTGACCATTCTCCATTTCTCGTGCACATGATAAGCAGAGGGGTACCTGCAAAGCATAGGTGTAAAATGGGCGCCTGATGGTTTCTCAGACGAGTAAAACTTACACTTCTTAGGACGAGCTGAGAAAATAAAAGGTTGATGGCCATTAGAATCCTTCTGATCTGGAGTGCAAATAGAAGTAGCCTTTTCATTCACCAGAGAGACATGGATGCTTGAATCATTAACAACACCCATAGTGTTATCTTGTGGGATATAAGTACCAGGAGGAGACAAAATGTCACAAATTGAAGACGTGCTTGAAGCCATGGCCTCAGTAGAGGACGCGTCTAAACTTCCGCTACGAATAGCAGTGTTTACATTGATATTATCAGAACGAGTCATATCTTCATTCATTGCCCCGAGCATCTTAGATTTCCACTTTTTAGGACTTCTTCTTCTTCTTCTTCTTCTTCTTCTTCTTCTTCTTCTTCTTACATCGTTCTCTCATATTGTCTCCCTCCTTACAGTCCTCACCCTTCAGGATCCGAATTGTTAAAGTTGACAAATCACGTCTACAGTAAAAGCTCACCTTTTTACCTTCCAACAACTTTTCATAAGATTGTGCAAGGATCCTTAGATGGGAACTACCACCTCCCTTTTTGGAGAACTCAAGAATTGACTTATTAGCACAAATACTTTGAGCCTCTGTCACCTCCATATTCACACTCTCATTTTCCTTTATACTCGCATCACTTTGATCTTCCATCACCTCCGTAATATACTATTATGTGTGCCCATTAATTACGAAGTGCAAAGCAAAAACAAAGTAAATCCCACCAAGGAGATCACAGTGTTGTATACCTTGTATCACCAAACATAGCCAATAATTAGGACGGTTTCAAACAAACAAATATCCTTCCACTTTCCTTGGTATTGAATCATTGTATACCCTTGTCTCCCCTCGTCTATTCTTAAACTATAGTTTTTTTTCATCAGCATACCTTGATAGGTTTTCTTTTATGTAACGATTATAACATTTTCATATTTTACAAATTTCTTTGGGCTTTTTTGATTGATATTCTTAGTTATTTACTTCTCTAAGTTGTACTCCTCCCTTTTTTTTAATCCCTAATTATATTCCTAAACTTTAATCATTACTCCCAATTGTGAGTTCGTGACTACTTAACTCAACCGTCATCTTTGCTATTAATTGGTGACATGAAGTTGTTAATGTCCGATCAAACTGTTGGTTGTACTTATACTCTCACTAATGATATCTTTCTCTACCGGCCATAGTAAAATTCATCAACCCCTTCTTCTTCCATGCTCCTCCTTTTCACTTTCTTTTACGTCCATCTACAGTGAAGTCAGTTTCAGTACTCCAACATCATTGTTCATTTGGCTATTAATCCTCCATTTAAATGGTGGTGTTCAACATCAACTGCTATTTTTGTGGCAATAAAAAACACGGTTTAAGGCTAATTGCTCTGCCAAGTTGTCAATAATATAGCTAAATGCTTCTCCATTACATCATACATACTCTCAAGACTTCATCATAATAACTATACCAAGTATAAATAGTATAAGAAAATACCAGCCAGAATGTTAGAAAAGTGAATAGCGAAGGATTAGCTCAGAAAACCGCAATTCCTGCTCATCCCTTACATGGAGTTTTATCCTTATTTATCAGTAATTTAGAGACCGCATTCAATTGTTCATCTGTGCAGTCCCATTGAAAATAGTAGGGATCAATAGACGTAAAAATAAAACAGAATGACAATGCCAAAGATAAATATGAATCGCACGGTAAAGATTGAAGGACTACTTTGGGATACTTATATATCTTAAACATAACACAGAATGATTATGTGAATATGTAAGTTCGTCTCAAACTTTCGTTAAATTGGGTATAGTTGTCAATGTACATGAAAGAAGAATTAAACATAAATTTACCTGAGAAGAAGTTGTACAAAGGCCTAATTACTCTTCCACAAAATCTCATAGAAAAACCTTGTATAAATATCAGCAAATTACTACAAATTACTCGGTTACTCCTAACTAATTGAAAATATATCAACACTAAAAAATTGGGGGAACTGCATACCTTTTTTATCGTAACTTCGAATCAACAGAAATATATTGAATCTGTTGCTCATTATTGATTCATAAAGAAACCGATTATGGCGGAATAAATATAGTTTCTAGGAGTTGAGATGATAAAGGGGGAATATTGAAGAGAAAGAAGGAATGTTGTGAAAGAGAAGAAAGGAGAAAGTCAGCGACATCCTGGTAAATAAAATAGAAATCAATTAGGGTTTTAAGCAAGAGTAAAGAGTTGAGCGGGAATTTTTTCTCTCAGAAGTTGACACGTGTAAAGCATAGTGATTAGTGGTTCTTCTATTATATAAAGCAGTCCGTCTTATTAAAGACGGACACTATCCGTCTATAGCTATAGACGGATAGTGTCCGTCTATAATGAGAATTTGTGTATATAAAGATAGATAGATAGATATAGATATAGATATAGATATAGATATAGATAGATAGATAATAAAAACTAAAAAGAAAATCATAATTATTTCTAGTGTACCTAATTGCGCAGAGACTATTTAATGTTATCATTGACGATGATTATCTCAATTTACAACAAAAAAAGCAGAAAATATTTAATTTTATTGGCCATGATTATCCCATCCCAATTTACACCAAAAAACGCGTTATTCAAACACAACAAAGCTGCAATTTTGAGAGCGGTGAAGAGTGAAGTACTTGTGGGTAGGAAATTTTATGGCTATCGTGGCAATGAAGATTGTATTTGTTGATCAATTTGTTCCACAATTGAAAGAGGAAATTAATTTGGGGGAATTAATCTAGGTTTTCATTGATTCCGAAATGTTGAACAAGTTTGGGGGAAATTAATCTCGAATTTCATCATTTTGGGGGAGTAAATTAGGGTTTTTGTTTGTGCATGAAATGAAGGAGTTCAAAGGTTAATTAGGTTTAGAAATCGGTTGTATAAGTTTCCCCTTGATGAATTTAGTATAAGTTAAATGATGTTAAAGTTGAGATTTTTCTAACTTAAACACTAGTTTTGATTAATATGAGAAGAGGAGGCTTAATTTGAATTATTCCCATGAAATTAACCCTATTCTAATTATGGAAAACTAATATAAGGTTAACAAATTTTAATTAAATAATTTGAATCAAGAATTTGATGAAAATATCAAAATTTTATAACATTCAATTAATGATGTAGGTATAATCGTCACACATAATCAACATATACTTAACTAAAGTAGGTAGGGTATGTCAATTAGGTCGATTCCGCGAAGACGATAAATGCTACAATTGTTACATGCAAATTCGCCCTAGTTTATACCAAGTCACATGTGTTGGATTTAGATTAATTTGACTTAAAACTAATTTATATCTATCTATATTATTAAAGGAAGCTTTTTTCGAATGATTACAGAAACTCCAACTTTTACAAACTACATAAATAATATTTTATAGTTAAATAAGAGTTGTACTTCTAAGTTCTCTAACAATACAAGTCCTATTGGACTCAAAACTATCAATGAGATTTACCTCAAGTGGGTTTTCTAGTATAAAATAAAATATTGCTAATCTTGATCTACTAGAATTTGTTTTGGGACCGGAAAGAATACTATGCATTTAATTCTTATATATACTTAATTCTCCATCTCATGTTGGCCCCTTTTGAAGTTCTGATATGTATATGTTTGTGTTTGTTGATTGTTAGTGCATGTATGCAAGTTTGTATCTTTAAATTATTATATGTTTAGTGAAGAGTCTATCGATCCGAAATACCCAAAGGTGGGGTGATTTGAGGATTAAAAACTTTACCTACTTTTTCGACTGTATAAATATAATTAATTATTTAAAGTTTATTGATTAAACTTTAACTAATCAACTAATTAACGAACTAAAACAAAGCGTAAATAAAACGTAAGAGAAAGAGAGACACACGGATTTTTGAAGTGGTTCGGTTTCACAAATCGAAACCTACGTCCACTATTCTCGATTAATAAATTTAGTACCTTTCTACGAATTACAAATTTACTAACCCAACTCCTACAACTAACCCTAGTTGTAACTCCAGTGAGTATCGCTAAATACTCGAGTGACTAACTTACGCTAATAAGAAAGCACTAATGATTCTACTAAAAATTCACGTTAATGAACGAGTAAGAAATCAATTAAGCAAAGTTTGA
Organism: Silene latifolia; assembly: GCF_048544455.1. Taxonomy (NCBI): domain Eukaryota; kingdom Viridiplantae; phylum Streptophyta; class Magnoliopsida; order Caryophyllales; family Caryophyllaceae; genus Silene; species Silene latifolia. The sequence goes on along the minus strand of NC_133537.1, from coordinate 270,094,158 downwards.
AATACGTTAAAAAACCCTAATATGAGAGGCGACTACCAGGCGACAAAAAACTTGCTTTGCAGCCATTAATTAGGGCTCTTTAATTCATTATTATGGCACGAAATTCAGCAAAGAAATCACGTAGTAATCAAAGATCTATTCCTAAACGAACTTCACCACCAAAGAAGACGAGCCATGCCCATAATAATGGAAAAAAGAGAGGACCAGAGGAAGAGGAGGTTTTACGTACTAAGCCTATGCATGAAGTACATCCAGTGACTGGGTTGTCTTTTGATGATGAAGACGATCCTGTCACCAACACAACATGGGTTACGCAGCGAGGTAAGAAGTCTGAGGCAAAAAAAGGATGATAGGGTCCCTGTTACTGTAGAGACCCCTGCTGTGGAGACTGCCAGTGATGATATGTTGGAGTTTACAACTGAGGATGTAAAGAGGAGGTGGAATACTGGAACCAGGCAATATATTGCTTTGTTCTTGGGGCCAATCCTCCATGGGAAGTGTTGAATGGGTTTATCCATCGTATTTGGAGCAAATATAGCATTGATAAGATCTCATATCTATTTAATGGAGTCTTTCTGGTACGACTCAAGGAAATGAAAGACAGAGAAGCAATATTTGCGGCTGGGTATCATATGTTTGATAACAAACCACTGATTGTTAAGCCATGGCAGGTTGATGTGGACCTCATAAAGGAGGATGTCAAAGTTGTACTTGCTTGGGTAAGACTGCATGGGCTACCACTGAAATTTTGGGGCAAATGTCTACCCTCCATTGCAAGACTTGTTGGGAAATATGTCAAAAAGGATGTAGCTACTGAGGAGAAAACGAGGCTAGGATTTGCTAGAACTATGGTGGAACTAACAGTGGGACAGAAGTTTCTAAGTTCTATTAAATTCAAGGATGAACAAGGTCAAATTGTTGTGATTAATGTGGAGTATGAATGGAAACCAAGTATTTGTACTAAGTGTAAGGGCATGGGACATGAGGATAGAAACTGTAGGAAGCTGGTTCAGAAAGCAAAGCCTGTTCAAAAAGTTTGGAAGCCAATCCCAAAACCAGCTGCAACTGCTAGTAAGCTATCTGAATCTGAATACCCTGTGTTGATTGCATCTATAGGGTCTCCTGGGAAAAGGCTGACTACACCTACTAAATCAATTCAATCTCAGGAGACCACTGCACCTCAGAGTGGTAACTTTAGTCCATCTGATCAAAGTACTCAGCAAGTGGTGATAGTTGATACTGGTAACCCTCCTCTCCAAAACAGTAATAATGAATAACATTGGTTTTTTGAATGTCCGAGGATTTAATAATGTAAATAAACAACATACAGTGAAGAGTTTTATTAATAAGCAGAATATTGGTCTTTTTGGATTATTAGAAACAAAAATAAATGCTAGAAATATGAGTAATATTTCTCATAATTTGTTTGATGGCTGGTGTGTTACAACCAACTGCCATACTCATAAAGGTGGCAGAGTTTGGCTAATCTGGCAACCAAGTTTGTTTGGTATATTAGTTTTGCAGTACAATCCTCAATTCATACATGTTAAGGTTACTGTGATAGCTTCTCAGCAAGTCTTCTACCTAACAATGATTTATGCTTTTAATGATGGGAGTGAGAGAGTTGAGTTATAGAATTGGTTGAGTTCTTTTGCCTTGCAGTGCAATGGGCCTTGGGCACTGGCTGGAGATTTTAATACTGTCATACACCCTGATGAGAGGATGGGGGGGGGGGCAAACAAAGCTGGAGGATATGGAGGAGTTCTTGAATTGTTTAGGTATATGTGGAATGACTGATATCCCTGCTACTGGTGCATTCTTTACTTGGAATAATAAGCAGGATGCTGAGCATAGGAAGTACAGCAGGCTTGATAGATTTTTAATCAATCAAGATTGGGTGGAGAGGTTCCCTGATATGGCTGCTCATTTCCACCCTGAGGGATTTTTGGATCATACACCCTGTGAGGTTAGTAATATGAAACTGAACAATGGCAAAGCTAGAAGCTTTAAATACTTCAACATGTGGAGTAGTGCCCCTGCCTTCCTATCAACTGTGCAAGAAGTATGAGAAAGACCAGTGATAGGGACAAAAATGTTCTGCCTAGTTAAGAAGTTGAAGGAGTTGAAATATAAGCTCAAAGCTCTGAATAAAGATTGCTTTTCTAACATTGAGAATAAGACTAGTCAAGTTGCACATTTACTAGCTGACACTCAAGTACAGATTGCTGCTGATGCTCACAATGCTGATCTTATTGAAAAGGAAGTGAGCCTCATGACTGAGCTTCGAAGTTTGACTAAAGCCAGGGATAGTTTCCTTCAACAGAAATCAAAAGTCCAGTGGATGGAAGAGGGTGATGCCAATACAATTACTTCCATTGTGCTATTAAGAAGAGATGTTTGAGAAATAGGGTCATCCATATTGAAGATAAGGAAGAACAACTTTGTAATGACACTAATAACATTCAGAATGCATTTTTAGATTACTATAAAGATCTGCTTGGTAGAAAGAGTCCTACTGAAGAAGTCAAACCTGCTGTGCTGGCTAAGGGCAAAGTGTGTAGTCCTGAGCATATTGCAGTCCTTACCAGTACTGTCACCTATGAGGAGGTTAAACAGGAAGTCTTCTCTATTCCTAAGGACAAAGCACTAGGGCCTGATGGATATTCCAGTGGCTTCTTTAAGGACACTTGGGACTTGAGTGGGAATGATGTCTATGCAGTTGTTGTAGATTTCTTTAATACAGGTCAGTTGCTCAAACAGATCAATGCCACTAATATTACCCTTATCCCCAAGTGTGATAGGCCTACTTCTGTTAAGCAATTTAGACCTATTGCTTGCTATAATATGCTTTACAAAATTATATCCAAGCTTCTCTGCAACAGATTGGCTTCTGTTCTACCTGACATTATTCATGACAACCAAGGAGCTTTTATCCAGGGAAGATCAATTATTGAGAATGTGTTAATATGTCAGGATATTGTGCATATGTATGCCGACCTCTTCAAAATTGATCTCTAAAAAGCATATGGTACTGTTGAATGGGACTTTGTGGAGCAACTTCTATATGGTCTCAACTTCCCTAGTCACTTCACAAAGCTGGTTATGGCCTGCGTTAGATCCACTTCCTTTACCCTGGTTTTGAATGGCAACAACTTTGGATATTTCAGGGGTCAAAGAGGACATAGACAGGATGACCCAATATCCCATCTAATCTTCACCATTTACATGGATTATTTGACTAGACTAATTGCTTTTGCTACAGAAAGATGGCTTTTCCATTATCATCCCCTCTGCAAAAGCTTAAAGCTCACTCATCTTATGTTTGCTGATGATCTCCTTATGTTCTGTAAAGGGGATGCTCCTTCAATAACGCTCCTTATGAAGGCCTTCGCTTCATTTTCTAATACTTCTGGTTTGAGAATGAATACCACAAAGTCTGAGATTTTTTTTCAGTGCTATGACATCTGATCTAAAAACTGATGTATTGAGAGTCACTGGGTTTCAGGAGAGCACAATGCCTTTCAGATATTTAAGGGTTCCAATACAACCAGGTAAACTGAGTAAGAAAGATTGCAGTAGCTTGACTGAGAAAATTATTGGCAAGATTAGAAGCTTGGATGCCAAAAAACTATCTTATGCTGGCAGAATCACTCTCATCAATTCAGTGCTAAATACACTCTATAGCTACTGGGCTAATATGTTCTTGATCCCCAAATCAGTGATAAGGAGAATAGAAGCTATATACAGGAATTATCTTTGGGATGGGAGCCCTGATTATCAAAGAGTCCCATTAGTGTCTTGGGACAAGGCTACTCTCCCCAAGGATGCTGGTGGCCTTGGTATTAAGAAGGCTGAGACTTGGAACTGGGCAGCTGTAGGGAAGCTAGTGAATTGGGTGTACACCAAAGCTGACAGATTATGGATAAAGTGGATAAGTAATGTCTATCTGAAAACTCAGGACTGGCACTCTTATTCTCCCCCTGCGGATTCTCCTTGGACTTGGAAAAATATATGCAAGATTAAGGATAAACTGAAGGAGGGATTTATTGAGAATTGCTGGATGCCTAATGAGAAAGGTTACACTCTCAAGAATGGATATGTATGGCTCTGTACTCAACAAGCTAAACTGGATTGGTGTTCACTGGTATGGAACAGCTGGAACATACCCAAACACTCAATCATTACCTGGCTTATAATGCAGGAAGGGTTAAATGTTAAAACCAGACTATTTCAGTTTGGCTACTGTGAGGACAATCTATGCTTAATCTGTGGGGAGCTACCTGAAACGATAGCTCATCTGTTCTATGATTGTATCTACAGCTGCAAAATCAGGGAAGCTCTTGTTGTCTGGCTGGGGAGATCCTTTCCTAGTCTCACTGAGCTTCAGAATGGTAGGAAAAACAGTATGCAATGGAAAGCAATGACTATGTTGTTCAATGTCTATCTCTATACTATCTGGCACCAGAGAAACAATACGGGGATTCAATTGTCAGTCCTGAGACCTGAACTCGGAGCATCTCAAGTTGAGGACATTGCAAGGAGGAGAGGTTGTACCAAAGCTGGCCCTGAAATGAATCACATAACAAATGGCTGGCTTAATTGCTTTGAATTGTAATGTTGGTTGCTTGTTTTAGCTTTGGTTGGTTTGTTTTTGGAGCATACAGGGGTTTGAACCCCAAACCTTTTGTATATTGGTTGATTGTTTGATTGATATATATATATATATATATATATATATATATATATATATATATATATATATATATATATATATATATATATATAGTGTAAAGATCAAGAGAGTCCACATCTAACATTTGAGTCCATAAGTTCCCTTTAGAGCCATTGGATGAGGAAGATGGAGGGTTGAGATTGGAAGCAAAAAAAAGGAGGATTAATGTATAATTAAACACTTCCCCTCTCTACTTTACTAATCCATACTAATTAAATATTAATCCACTATATAAGATTTATTTTTCCACCAACTTCTCTCTCATTCACACAATTCATTTCCCTACTCTCTCTCTAAAACCCAAATTAATTCAAAACACAAATAAATACTCTCATCCTAACAAAACAAAAAACCAAATTAATTCCCACCCACACTACCTTGCACCACCACCACCACCACCACCACCACCACCACCGAACTACCCATCCCCGGCCACCCCCACGGCCACCACCACCCACCCCACACGACACCCCACAACCTTCTCTCGCACCGCCATAACCCACCACCACAACCCATTACGACCTCCAACACCATTCTCTCCACCACCCCGACATCCACCAGCCCCACCACCCCCTCCCCTGTGCCGTTCTCGCCTCCTCCACCGCCAACCCCACCAATACCGTCCTCCTCCAACCCTGCCACCACTCACGCTCCTCCTCTCTTCCTTTTTTTTTTTTCCTTTCTTCCTTACCAGATCTGCTTGTTCTCATTTTTTTTTTCTTTCTCCCAGATCTAGCTGTTTTGTTTAATTTTTTTTTTGTTTTTTTTTTTCGTGGCTGAGATGTCGTGGTAGTAATGGGGCGGTGGTGGTACACGTGTTGGTCGTGCAAGTGATGGTCGTGCCGCCTCCGTCCCCTTCTCCTTTCTCTATTATTTTTCAGATCTAAAAAAAAAAATCTTCTTGTGATTTCGTTTTTTTTTTCCTTGTTTGTTTTTTATTATTATTATGAACTAGATTTTCTAATAGATCTATTGAATATGTAGTAGATTTTTGTTGATTTTTTATTTTTCTAATTTATTGATTTTATTTGCAGATCTACTAAATATAAAGTAGATTTTTTTTAAAAAAAATCGTATTATCATGATTTTTAATATGAACTAGATTTTTAGTATTAGTAAAGTTACATTTTTTTCGGTTAAAGTTCTATTATTAAAATTACACATTTTTCTATTAAAATTACACATTTTTCGGTTAAAGTTACATTTTTCTATATTATTAAAGTTACACTTTTTTCTATTAAAATTACACTTTTTTCTATTAAAATCACACTTTTTAAAATTACCTTTTTTCTGCTAGAATAACACTTTTTTCGGCTAGAATAACACTTTTTTCTGTTAGAATAACATTTTTTTCGACTAAAATTTCACGTTTTCTGCTAAAATTACACTTTTTGTTGTTGTTAGAATTACACCTTTTTCTGTTAAAATTACACTTTTCTCCATTAAAATTACACTTTTTTCTGTTAAAATTATACTTTTTTTTGCTAGAATAACACTTTTTTCGGCTAAAATTACACTTTTTGTTGTTAGAATTACACTTTTTTCTGTTAAAATTATTCTTTTTTTTGCTAGAATAACACTTTATTCGGGTAAAATTACACTTTTTGTTGTTAGAATTACACTTTTTTCTGTTAAAATTATACTTTTTTTTTGCTAGAATAACACTTTTTTCGGCTAAAATTACACTTTTTGTTGTTAGAATTACACTTTTTGTTGTTAGAATTACACTTTTTTCTGTTAGAATTACACTTACCTCTATTGGACTAATGTTACACTCTCCATGGACTTGGTCATTTTCTCATATTCTCATTGGACTAATGTTACACTCTTAATGGACTAAAATTATATTCTCAGTGGACTGAAATTATACTTTTCTGGATTAAAATTACACTTTTCTGGACTAAAATTACATTCTCCTTGACTAAAACTAACAATCTCATTGGACTGAATTTACACTTACCTGGACTAAAATAACACTTTTTGTCATTAAAATAACACTCGTAAAATGCTAAATTACAATAACTTGTGATAAAATGACAAAAATTCAAAATATTATTCGTTAAAATCACTCGAAAAAAATTGAAGTTAAACTTGTAAAACGCTAAATTCTCGAAAATATTTCTTAAAATTACACTTTTTGCTGTTAGAATTGTACTCGTAAAATCCTAAAATGTCGAAAACTTGTCTCGAAAAAAAAAAAAAAAAAAAAAAACAAACAAATCGAAAACTTGTCTCGAAAAAAAAAAACGAAAAAAACCGAAACAGAAAAATGTTAACAAAATTTTCATAAACTTTGAAGTATAAGACAAAATATGGTGTTAATTGTGTATGATAATGAATTAGTGAATGTATTATTAAAACTAGAGAGAGAAGTGAATTAATTAGTGTTAAGTGTGTTTTTTGCTTTCAATCTCAACCTTCCACCATGCATGATCCAAGGGTTGTGGGAGGGACTTATGGACTCAAAAAAAAAAGGGACTTAGGAGAACTTTGCTATATATATATATATATATATATATATATATATATATATATATATATATATATATATATATATATACACACACTCACATTTCAAATAAAAAAGAAAATCAATTAAGCACTATTATCTTATAACGATAACGAAAGAACGGATGCACAAGTATATAAGACACACGACCTTTTCAAAAATAACAAAATGGTTTTTTGCTTGTAAAACACGGTTTTTGCTTTTTAAAATAAAATCAAAATTATGCTCAAAGGTCTTGCTTTCAAATGTAGCAAAGAGTAAAGTATTTATAGAAAAAGAGGAAGCATGGCACTTGGTTTCCTCGAAACCCTAGAGGCCGAAATAATAGATATATAAACAAATCATATCTTGTTATTTCCTTCCTTAAAATCTTAGGAGATAATAGAGAATACCTAAAAGATAATTTTATCAATTATTCTCCCATTATCTTTTCCTTAAATCTTAAGATATGATAAGATTTTCCATAACAAAAATATCCTTATCATATATAACCATATCATGCTTAAATATAAAAGATATGTTAAGATAATTCTAGAGAATAAAATCGTAACAATGATCAACTTATATTGCTAAGTTCACACGAGAGCAACATGGCTCATGGGCCTTGATTTTCGTGAAAACCCTAGCTTGATATTAGCTTAGATTTAGGATTTAAGAGTATGTAATATTAGAAACCCTAATTAGTAATATGATTCAACTCATAAGTTGATTCAACATAATTACTAATTATAAGCTTAAAATAAAACCACACTTAATATGAATATAGGCTTCCTTGTTAAATAAAAACTTTTTGCTAAAACATTTGAAAGAGACAAAAACATTTTTCAAAAATAATTTGAAAACATTTTGACCGTGTATTATGTAAACTTCACATCTCAATCTTATAATAGAAGAGCTATAACATTGAGCTCTTATAAAAGCAATGTTATAGATGTGAGGCTATAACTTTAATATTCTAAGAAGTGCATTCTTACGTTGTCATTACGAGATAATCACCTACGCTATTCTAATCTTCTGAGTGTAGGCTTTTTCATTATTCAAGCTTGATCAATCTTTAAATGAGCTTCATCTTCTCATAAATGCTTGAATAATTCTTCAATATCTTGTAATATCATGATCCTTGATTGAGGGCTTGATCATAATATAAACGTATTATACTTCCATCATAATTCCTTAATGCTTGCGATTAGTAAGTCTGTTGGACCATATAGATATATGTTTGAGTTTTGATAATGACAAGTGTGTGTTTCGTTTTATATATACTCTTGCTCGTAATCGTTTGTTTAGTCTTTACTAGATTGACTTAGGTTTACAAGTTAAGCAAGTAATGTTATAACATCCTTGGTTATAACATTGACGATTTGTGAAGCATCGTTCAAGTAATGTTATAGCAGATTGAGCTATAACATTAAAAATTCCTAAAGCGTCATATTGACTGTAACAAGTTCCAAGTATGATGATCATTCAAGAAAAAGGCTAGATCAAGTCTATAACAAGCTCAAGATGAAGAGCTTATGATCAGATGAAGAGAAGATCCTATCACTGAAGATCTCCAGGAAGATTAGCTAGTATAGGTCTTCATCTAATAACGGTACTTTAAGAATTAATATTGGGAAGGTAAAGTTATAGCTATTTCACCTATAACTTTACTTACCAAGCTTAATGTTATAGTTGTTTCTACTATAACTTTAAGTAGCAATTTTATGGCACGATTTTAATAAGTTTTAAAATCATTTTCAAAAGATAAAATTCTTCAAATGTGTTTCAAAATCATGTGTGTATATGATAGAGATGAAATATGGGTTGTTATACTGTATAAGTCGCATTTCTCTATTGGTTAGTAAAACGGATCATGGGCCGTCATGCTACAACGTATTTGACCTAACCCTAATCCAAGGAGTGGATTTTCGACCTAGCTGGACACGGCCAAGGGTTCGGCCGCACGGCCTTGAGCCGTCTTGGTTTCGTGAGTCCTCTAGTACAAGTAACCTATCCAATTAAATCTAATAATATTTTTACAAGATATTCTCATATCTTAAATATATATTTGATTTAATTTGTTTATTTATCCGAAAATCATAGAGATTAAATTAAGGTAAGATAAGATTTACTTTTATCTTATTTACCTAATTTAAGTTATCTCCTGGATTAATTTAAAGAAGAGATAGGATTTATTTCTTGCAAAATAGACTACCTATCTCACGGCACCTATTAGGGTTTCGATCCAAACCCTAATCTTCTTCTCTACTATAAATACACATGATAGTCGCTCATTGAAAACAAACTTTTCGAAATACAAAATTCCTTGCAAACAATTTTGAGTTTATTTCTAATCAGTTATTGTTTTGCATTTGAAAATCTTTTACGAAAAGTCGTGCTCTTTAATTTGCTTATTATTCTTAAGGTTACGTTATAAGATAATAGTACTTCATATTATTTCTTACTCGTTCAATTGTGTGAACACTTAGAAGAACAATCAAGTGCTTTCTTAGTAACTTAAGATAGTGAAATCGAATATCTAGTGATATTAAAATTAAGTTATAACTAGAGTTAGTTATACGAGTTGGGATGATAATTTTGTAATCCGGAGAAAGGTACTAAAATTATTAATCGAGAATAGTGGACGTAGGCTTCGACGTGTGAAGCTGAACCACTTCAAAACCGTGTGTCTTTCCATCTTTCGTTTTCGTTCATTTCATTACGTTCTTAATCACTTAGTTAATTAGTTAAAGTTTAATCAATAAACTGTAAGTAATTAATTGTTTTGATATAAAATAAAAAGTGGGCATAAGTTTTTAAATACTCAATTCACCCCCCCCCCACCCCTCTCGAGTATTTCGACCTTGATAGACTCTTCAAGTGGTATAGCCTCGTGCTCTTGATTGCCTAACCGCGAAGAGGCCGATCCGTCTATCTTTTTATCTTTTTATTTTATTTTATTTCCGCTGCCTTACACGTGTGAAATGGATTCCAAGTATCTTAAGTGTCCTATCTTTGATGGGAAGAATTATGGACTTTAGAAAAACATGATGACACTACATAAAAGGACATGATTGGGAGTGCTGGACGATTATCAATAGTGGGCCAAACAAAATTTTGGCCGCATCTTCGGAAGGCACTACCTATGAGAAAAAGGAAGAACACTATGTTGAGGCTGTTTACAAGAAGGCTGAGAAAAACTCGAAAGCGATAAGCCTGTTGTAAAACGGCATGACATCGACCGAATTTGACCGTTTTTCTTCTTGAACTTCGGCCAAGGAAATATGGGATGGTCTTGAGTTGGCCTATGAAGGAACGTCGGTTGTTAGAAAATATCGTATTGACCTGCTGATTCAAAAATATAAACTTTTTAAAATGGAAAAGAATGAATCACTCGATAGCATGTCAGCACGATTTTCTACTATAGTCAATGAACTCAGTAATCTTGGTAAAACCTTTAACTCCGAGGATATTGCTAGAAAAGTACTTAGGAGTCTAACTAAGAAATGGCGTCCCAAGGTCACGGTTATGGAAGAAGTCAGAGATCTCACTTCTCTTCCTTATTCAGAACTTATTGGTGCTCTCATGGCTCATGAACTCGTCCTGGATGACGATGAGGCCGAGTCATGTAATAGTAAGAGCATGGCTCTATAAGCTTCTGCTAAGGAAGAAGAAGATGTTGAAATAAAGGACGAAGCGGTGTTGTTTGCTAAACGATTTAATAAATACGTTTTCAGATACAAGCAAGCAAAATCGTTCAACAACCACAACAAGTCCCATAATAAGAAAACTTCTGAGTCTAAGAATACGTTTGCTAACAGAGGATGCTTCAAGTACGGAGAATCCAGTCATATGATTAAGGATTGTCCCACATGGGAGAAAATTAAAGATAAATCAAAACGTGAGAAGACCAAAAAGGAATTCAAGCAAGTGATGATGGCATCATGCTGGGGAGATCTCGACACTGAGGACGACGAAGTATCAGAAGAAGAAGAAGTTGCTAACCTATGTCTAAGCAACGTCAGTCTTGACCTCTTTTCAGACAATGATAAAGATAGCATGGACACCTACTGCTGCTTTCTAGCAGATTCCGATTCAGAAGAAGAAGAAGAAGAAGAAGAAGTGGTAAGATATCTTGAACTTAAGAAAAGTGTTAAGAAATTGCCTAAGAATGCCTTAATTGAATATTTTGAGCAATCTCTTGATAAGTGTCACGAACAAGAGATGGAATTGAAAGACTTGAAAGAACAAATTTTCGATATTGCTGAAGAGAATCATCTCCTTAAAGCAAAGGCCAAAAAGCTCAAATCTAAAGTTACAGCTAATATGGCTACAACTTCAGATACGACAAATGCTGAGAAGAAGGCTCTTGAGTCTAAAGTTATAGCTAATGAAGCTATAGCCTCAGACCTGAACCTCAACATTAAGCATCTTCAAGCCAAAGTTATAGCTAGTGAAGCTATAACATTGGAATTGAGGAAAGTCAAAGAGCTTCTTGAGTCCAAGGTTACGGCTAGAGAAGTCATGATCTCAGATCAAAATAAGGAGATTGAATCTCTAGCTCAACAACTAAAGGAATCTAAAACCGTTCTATAAAATACTAAAAGAACGCATACCGAGACGGTACGAGTTCTCAATGACAGATTCTAAAACTTTCGTGACAATTATGAAGAGACTCATCCTCCCAAGGTCGTAGAGTCAGACCATTCCAAATGAAACAAAGAGATACAACCCTTAAAAGTTGTATGCTAGAAAGGTTCACGAAAAATGGGAAGGTAGCACACGTGTCCTAAATTTCCTAACTGAGCAATCAGATAATAACATGAAAATAGGATTAGGACACGAGTGCTATGGTCATAGAGATCATTCTAAATGCAAATCAACCCCTTCCGAGCGAGATTTCAGAAGAAGAAAATATTTAAATCTCCCAGAATACTTGATTTGCAATTACTGTGGTCATACTTGTCATATCCAAGAAAACTGTGTCAAACATGCTCAGGATTTAAGAAAAGGAATCAACTTTGTTAAAGCTTCTGACACTGTTTTCGAGGATAATGATTGTACCCCATCTAAACCAAGTACAAATGAAGAACGTAACAATGATCATCGTTGGTTCTATGACATGAGCTTCGACTTTAAGAAGACCACAAAACCAAAACAGACGTCTAAACCTAAAGAGCCCTTCCAAGCCCAAGCTCCCTCAAAACAAACTGAAAGGCCACATCATGAGAAACCTAGAACTCAACAAAAGACGGTTCCCAGACAAACCCATTCGCCTCCAAAACGTAAAGTTATAAAAAAGGTTTGGGTCAGAAGAGATTTAGTTTTTAGAGTGACTAACGTCAAAGGACCCAACTTAGCTTGGGTACCTAAAAACCGCCTCTAATTATTTTGCAGGTTGTGGTGAAAGAAAATAACCTATGGTACCTTGATAGTGGACGCTCAAGGCACAGGACTGGAGATGTAAATTTATTTCTTTCACTTGAACCCTTCGATGGAGGTAAGGTCACATTTGGTGATAACAAGAAGGGAAAGGTTATTGGTGTTAGTAAAGTTGGAATATCTTCTTCTCATGTTATTAGTGATGTTTATCTTGTTAGTGGTCTCAAACACAATTTACTGAGTATCTCTCAATTATGCGACAAAAGAAATAAAGTTGTCTTTTATTCAAACTCTTGTCGAATTAGAAGGAACAAGTAGTGTTGTGCTTGAAGGACATCGTAGAAGGAATGTTTATATGATTGATCTAAATAATATTCCTACTAATTCATTCACGTGCTTGAAAGTAACGACAGATGATCTGATCTGTGTCTTTGGCAAAAAAGATTTGCTCACATAAATTCAACAACGTTGAATAAGCTAAAGGGATGGGATTTGGTTGAAGGACTTCCCTCAATCAAATTTGACCAAGAAACATTATATGACTCGTGTGCTCGTTGCAAACATGTGAGATCATCGTTCAAACCAAGACAATAGTAAGTACCAATGAACCACTAGAACTCGTGCATATGGATCTATGTGGCCCAATGAAGGTAAAAAGTAGAGGTGGATCCAGGTATGTCTTCGTTCTAGTTGATGATTACTCTAGATATGTTTGGCCAATCATTCTCAATTCAAAAGATGAAACTTTCGAAGATTTTGCAGTTCTAATGAAGCTTGCCCAAAATAAGTACAAATCAAAATTAGTTTCCATTCGTATAGATCATGGCACCGAATTTGATAACCATGCTTTTATAGAATATTGCAGGGAGAATGGTGTTGGGCATAACTTCTCAGCACCACGAACCCCACAACAAAACGGTGTTATTGAACGTATGAATATAAAATCGGAAGATATGGCACGCACAATGTTATTGTGTAGTGGTCTACCTCGTAATTTTTGGGCTGAGGCTGTTAACACTGCATGCTATGTTCATAATCGAGCTTTGATTAGACCCATTCTCAAGAAGACTCCTTATGAGCTTCTTAGGGGACGTAAACCTAACATATCACATCTACGTTGTTTCGGGTGTAAATGTTTTGTCCATAATAATGGCAAAAATAGATTAAGCAAATTCAATCCCAGAAGTGACGAAGCTGTGTTTGTTGGTTATTCTAATCATAGTAAAGCATATAAGGTCTTTAATAAGAGAACCTTATGCATCGGATAAAGTATTCATGTTGTTTTTGATGAGAATAATATGTTTGATAAAGCTAAACAGGATGAGGAAGAAGATTTGAACGAACCTGATTTTCGACTATCCAGCGATGCTCTTCTAGAATTGGATGAGGAAGATAAAGAAATTGAGGGCACAAATGATGAACAAGGAAGCCCTTTGAATGATAAAGGAAAGAGAACTGAGAGGTTAGTTGATGATACTAAAACCTCTTCTCAATCCAAGCAACTGGAGAATAAAGTTATAGCTGATGATGCTATAACATCAACTCCGAGCCAGCAAACTAGATCCAATGTTATACCTGATTCTGTTATAACCCTAGGATTGGATTCAGGGGGAACAAGGCTTGAACCCCAATTATTCGAAGAAGGTGAGACTAGTTCAGATGAAGATGTGCCTCCTGTTTCTAATAAATGGAGATATAAGGACTCTCATCCAATGGAAACCATTCTAGGAAGTCTGAATGAAGGTGTTCGAACTCGTAGAAGACTTAATAACTTTTGCTCGATCTACTCCTTTCTCTCAACCATTGAGCCAACAAATATCAAAGAAGCACTTGCAGAACCAGATTGGATCGTTGCTATGCAAGAAGAGCTTCAATAGTTCAAACGGAACAAAGTTTGGCATTTGGTTCCAAGACCTAAAGACCGAACGGTTATTGGTACAAGATGGGTTTTCAGAAACAAGCTGGATGATACAGGAGTTATTGTACGAAATAAAGCCAGATTGGTTGTGCAAAGGTACAATCAACAAGAGGGAATTAACTATGATGAGACATTCGCTCCTGTAGCCAGACTTGAGGCTATTAGATTATTAATAGCATTTGCTGCTCATAAAGGAATTAAACTTTATCAAATGGACGTTAAGACAGCATTTCTAAACGGTTATTAGAATGAGGAGATTTTTGTTGAGCAACCTCCAGGATTTCTCGATAGCAAGTTTCAAAACCATGTTTTCAAATTGGATAAAGCCTTGTATGGTTTGAAACAACCTTCGAGGTCATGGTACGACAGATTGTCAAAATATCTACTTGAAAGTGGGTTTAAAAGAGGATCTGTCGACAAAACCTTATTTCTGAAAACTGAGGATTCCGATTTACTAGTTGTACAAATTTACGTTGACGATATTATTTTTGGTTCAACTAATGATCGTTTATGTAAGTATTTTTCAGAATTAATGACCACAGAATTCGAGATGAGCATGATGGGAGAACTCAAGTTTTACCTTGGACTCCAAATTCAACAAACTACTGAAGGAATTATGATACACCAACAAAAATACATCAAGGAGCTAATCAAGAAATTCGGTATGGAAAATTCTAATTATAAGCCAACTCCTATGGGTACAGATAAGAAGTTGACTTTGGATGGAAACGGTAAGTCTGTCGATGAAACGACTTATCGAGGTATGATTGGCTCACTTCTTTATTTAACTGCAAGTCATCCTGATATTATGTTTAGTGTATGCATTTGTGCTCGATTTCAATCGTGCCCTAAAGAATCACATATGATTGCAGTTAAGAGAATCTTGAAGTATTTAATTGGTACATCTAAATTATATCTATGGTATCCTATTGAGTGTAATTTCGATCTCATAGGGTATTCAGATGCAGATTATGCAGGTTGTTCACTTGACAGAAAAAGTACTTCCGGCATAGCCACGTTTGTTGGACCGTGTATTATTACATGGGGGTTAAAGAAGCAAAATTCCGTTGCGTTATCTACTGCTAAAACCGAATACATTGCCGCTGGGTTGGTATGTTCTCAACTTTTATGGCTTAAGCAACAGTTATGTGATTACGGTGTTAATGTTGGGTGTATACCTATTTTATGCGATAACACGAGTGCTATAATTATATCTAAGAACCCTGCGCAGCACTCACGAACTAAGAATATAGACATTAGACACCATTTTCTATGTGACCATGTAGATAAGGGCAACATAAGACTTGAATTTTGTAGTACAGAAAAATAATGGGCTGACATTTTTACCAAAGCATTGGCTAGAGAACGTTTTGAGATTTTACAGTTGGAAATTGGTTTAATTGGTGGCAACTAAACTTGTCACAAATATTTTATTTTCCGTATGACTGACTAGATTTGACGAGATTGTATGACTGTGTCCGTATTTTTCGTTGCAAGTTTATTTGTGTTAAATGTTATATTATATTACGAGAATATTCCGTCTGATAGTCATGTATATCTTATGCTCAATCACAAACCCTAAAGTCGGTAACAAATTTTATCTGTTATATCTCCTTACCGAAAAATTCCTCTATAATTCTATCTTTTGTCAAATTTTATCTTACCATATCTTACAAAAGATTTACCCTAACTAATATCTCCTAAACTTTCTATAATATTTGGTAAGTAAATAAAAATAAAAAAAATCCTACAAAATCTACTTACCTAATCCTACACGCCATCCGACTCCCTTTCCTAATCCTACACAAATTCAATTTACCATAATTCATATTGACTATACCCCATAAATACCCCACCTCCATCCGTCAAAATCACCTCACAACTCTAAAAAATTTACCTCTCTCAATACTTTTCCACACTCAACCTCCAAAAATTAATCATCATCATGACTCCTCCTTCAACCCGCCTCCATTCACCTTCAACTCGGTCCACAACTCGGATCGGGTCATCTAAGCCACCATGCAACAAAACCTTTACCCCTATCAAAACTCCCTCACCTCAACCAAACCATAAGCTTACCAATCCCGATCATAACCGGGTTGATCCTAACTTAGAGGGAAAACGACGAAAGCTTAACAAGGGTAAAAAAGAAGGTTGTTAGTTTTCAGGGTTCGGTTGAAGAAACCGAGGTAGTGGTCAGTCAAGATGGTCCTCAAAGAGCTATGTTTCATGAATAAATGTCGAATGCAACATTGACGGGTCTTGATAAGATTAGACTTACCGCGGATGAAAGGACTCGGGTGAACCGTGTTATGCGATATGGTATTCTTGGAGGTCGGTCCTATTCCAAAAAGTGGTATGGAAAAATTAAAGCTTTACAATTTTTCAAAGATTTCTTAACCTATCAACAGTGGAAAAAGGTTAGCTCTTTCGTTGGTCCCGTTTATCCTATTGAGGTAATCCAATTTTATTCTTCGGTTTCTATGGGGAATAAAATGTTGCATGCAATGGTCAATGAGTCCGAAGTCACCATCTCCCTTGACGATTTTTGTACTCTATTTTCGGTCCCTGATGATGGGATCGTAATCAACCCGAGTGCAGAATGGGGGGATGTGACGGAGGAACAGAAGCTTAAAATTAAAAGGTCTTTTGATGTTGATGCTACGGGGTCGAGTACTATGTTAGCGGGTCCGTTTACTCCTAATTTGAAGTTCTTTTTAAATTTTCTTTGGAATACAGTTGTTTCGAGGAGAGGTGGTCGTAATAAGTTGTCGAGTTATGAAATGGTGTTGGTCTCAAAGTGGCTCGAAGGAACTAAGATTAGTCTTCCTCGTCTTGTTTTTCATCGGATTATCCAAACTAGTATTTCCGTCACCAAGGAAAAATTGTATACAACTTTGGATTTGCCTTTTGGGATGTGGCTTTCTCGGTTGCTAGAACATAAAGGGGTGGTCGGTCTTTCTAGCGACGGGGTCATGGTCAAAGATGAGATGTGTGACACTCATCTAAAGTTTATGAAAATTGGTGCGATTGGACCCGACTTGGTGTTCTTGGTTAAGGGTAATGTGGTGGAGAAGTCTTCAGATTTGGTGTCGGTTGTGGAACAGAAATTGGACTCGTTTATGACGAGTATTTGTGAAAAATTAGATGCTCAAAACAAGTTGTTTGTGGAGTTGGTCTCGGGTTTGGGAAAAGGCAAGGATGGGGCTTCGGTTTCGAAGGGTTCGAGTAATACCGAGGTCTTAGCTTACTTGCATGGGTTGGAAGCTCGTGTTGATGCTATGGCTCGTGATGCGGCTAAAGCGGTTAAGGAGTGTGTCCGTCATTTCGGGTCATTGGCTAATTTGGATAGTCAAGGAGGGGCGATTTGGCGTGAAGGTAAGGCTATGTATGAGGATATGAGGGTTATTTACGAGGCTACTAAAGCCTTGTACTTAAAGGTGCTCAATTTTGAGTCGTGCCTCACGCTACAAGCTAACCATGTCCGGTCGTGCTTTGATCGTCTTGACTCTCTTGAATTTAGGACTCGTCCCGGTTATGTGAACCCAAATGTCGTGAAACGGGACTATCCTTAAACCCGCCACAATCCTTTCCTTGCTTTCTTTTTATTAGACTTTATATTTTGGATTTATGTCTAATTCGGCCCATTTTGGCTTACACTTCTATTCGGCCCATTAGGCTTTATAACTTGTTATTTCATTCGGCCCATTGGCATTAGACTACTTGGTTTCTAGTAGACATTTGCTATATTTTGCATGCTTATCATAGATTACTTTCTTGTTTTATAATCTCTCTTTGCATGATTAATACGTGTCTCGATCTATATTATTCTAGTTGTTTTATGTCTTTTCTCGTCTTTTCGATGATGTCATGAGGGGGAAAAAAATGATCGTGACTTAAGTATTTGCCTAAGCTTCAGACGGTCTTCAATGAATTTGAACCGTTTCTCCAGATCAGTCAGAGGTGGGGTGGATGAAGAGGAATCTTCACCCAGCTTAGATTCGATCGCATCCATTCTAGTCATCATGAGGTTCACGGCCTCAGTGAGTTTGCTAACAGCATCTTCCATTGCTTGACGTCGGGTTTTTAGTGGCCTTTCTACAAGAAAACCCCGAACTGAGTCAATATTCGAATGTAAGAGCCCCTGCACACTTAAGGACACGACACCAACTTGACTCAAACAAAAACTCGACTTGAGACTGATTAACCAAAAGGTTCAACTCACGGTTGGACTTAGACCTTGATTCATTTTGGACTCGACAAACGACACGATCCGAACCATCATAATTCGGTTCTAACTCAGACTCGGTGTGACTAAACCCGTGATTGGACTAACATAGCCCATAGGTTCGCATGAAACGTCCATAATGGCCTAGCTTGGATGTTTCTGTGGACTATCCTAGACAAAAAGGTGGACCAACATGACTCGAATCCCAAGAGGTGAGCTTGGGCGACCCAACAAGGTCGGGTTCTAGACTCTCGGGGCAAAACACGCCTAGCCTAACACGGCCAGGGCCCGGACACGACTCGACGCATTTCATGCTTGGTTAAGGTTCGAGAAATATTTTGGATTGGATTTGAAAAAACGAATGATCGATTTGAAAATGAGATTTGAAATGGGCAGCATGCCGGCTATAAAAGCTTATTTTGGGCCGAAAAATCTAGTCCTACTTGGGCAGCATTCCGCGTTTTTAAAACCATGCTATTTTGAAAGTAAGTTGTTCAAAAGTTCGGTTTTGAAATCGATACGGAAAATTTGAAAAGACTCGGGAAATTCATTTCGCACATTGTCATTCTCATGTTAGAAGGATGTATGCTCCTAGACATCTCTAAGTCTCGGCAAGTCTTCTACAAGAAGGTCTATGCCCTCCATCCTTTTTGGGTCTTATAGAGCAAGGGCCTTTAGGTAGAGTATCTAGAAGAGCATCCCCACCATCAAGAACCACGACGAGCCGGAGTGGAAGCAAGCAATGTGCGAGTTCCTGGCATAGTGGGACGTCGCCCCCGCATCACAAAGAAACGCCGAGACGGCCCGGAAAGTCCTTAAGGGTTTATGCATGAATCGTAGCACTATGAGTAATGTTTTACTTTCCAATACTTTCTTTTCAAGTTTCACCTCGGAGAAAAAGACCCTAGAAACAAAGTGTAACTAGTCCTCTTTTCCCCAGTGAGTCGCCAAATCATGGACAACGCCCATGAATCTGCGTCCGCGGGATCCACACTAGGCATAATCGACTCGAGGTTCTTTCGAATCGAATTAAGACAAATTAGAGTCGCCACCAAGTTTTTTGGGAACTTGGAACCGTTCAAGTCAACTTTACACCTTTCATCGAAAAGCATAAAGCCAATCGACTACGAGTGATTAAAGATAAAAACTTGTACCCTATATCACTCGATTTGAATGACTCTCGTAATCCAATGGTATTTAGACGGATCCACAAACCATAGATCTTGAGTAAGGGGTGAGGGTACGTGTTAGGAAGCCCGTAAGGACACCTAACCCCGCCCGTCGATAACGGCCTCTACTAAGTCAAGTGTCGGATTTCAAACAAGGTCATAGCTACTACGATATATGATATGCAAACATCGTTTTTAAAACCCTAACATGTGAAGTTTCTATGTCGATTTAGATGCAACTAAACTAACTAAACTAACTCGGCCTAGGGAAACATGCACAAGGGGGTGGCCCACGACTTACATGACTCACGGCCTTGGGTCACTCCTCGTAATGCGTGCTTTCACTTAATCTTATCGAATTAGACATAGGGCTACGCACCAAAGCATGCATTAGCATAAATCGGGCCATGTTGCTTTAAACAACATGCGATTTACTACGCTCTTACATGAATTAGAGCACAACCATCTAACCAAACAAGACTAAGGTTTTTAGAAATCATTTGACTCGATGACGAAAAACTAATTACAAACAAATTACCAAACACGACTCGATAAACAAAGCAATTACAAGATACGAAATAATGAGATAAAGATAAGAAAAAAACGAGAAAAGGACTACAAAGACACGGCCAAACACGGCCTACACGTTCTAGCCTACCCTAATACTTAGGTTAGATTCATTAGGTTAGATAGATGATTGCGAAACGGGTTAGGAAACGAGTTAGAAAACAAGTTAGAAACGACGTTGATCGATTGAGATGATATCACGCGAATGTGTATTCTACACGGCCTAAAGGGGTCAAATTAGGTCAAGTTCGCTAATTAAATTAACTCGTCGAGTGTTAATAAGAAGGTGCTAATCACGCACTCTTATACTAGCGAGAAATCATGTGAAAAGAGAGATGCATTCAATTAGATTAGAGAATTGTTAACCGATTTTAATGCTTATGTCGAAGCCATCTAACGTGTCTAATTAGGTTATTAAATCGATCTAATGTCGTCTAAATGAGTCATATGTTAACAATCAGAGGTCGAACTAACATGCGAAGGGTCCTAGGGTAGGTCGAATTGAACGAAACAAACGCGGGGTCAAAAGCAAGGAACGAAGTTAGAATTCGTTTTATTAATGCCCTACCTTGAACACGAGGATATGTAAATGAGACGGGGGATACGACCGACCGATGTGGTGGATTTCTTTCCCATCTCAAGTTAACGCGGGTGTTCATGGTGGTACTTTAACTCATACTCGGACTAAACTAGTTTCATAGTTAACGATATCAAACGATAAAAAACGATAAACAAAATAAAACGAAACGATAAAAAACAAACATAAAAAGAACGAAATAAAAGGGAGAAGAGGAGGATTTGATGCACCCTCAACCTACATGTATCGTTGACACCGTCTTGGGTCGTAATCGATCGTATATTTTATCTCGAGAGGCCGTCGTCGACGAAGGAACAAAGCAATAACACGTTTTTTTGCAAATCTGGACAGCAACTTTCAAACTGCAATTTCTCACTCGTTTCACGGTGAAAATTAGATTTAAAAGATGTTTTGAAAACTAAAAAGAGAGAAGAACAAAAATCTTAAAACAATACCTGCTCGTTTTGAATTATTGGGTACGAAAAACGAGCACAAACAGAACTGGACAGACAGGAAAAGCCGCGAAAACAGAGTGTATGTCACTCTGTTTTTCGAGGGGATTCGTGTACTCTCAAGGGAAATTTGGCTCGTGAATATTTGTCTAAGGTGTAGGTGGATGTTATGTGGTTAATTAGGAACAAGAAACTCGAATTTTAATGGAGGTTTGAGGGTTGAACGAAGGGTTCCAAAGAGGACACACAAACTGATTCTCAGTTTTGTATGTCGATTTTGTCGAGGGTTTTTGAGAGGCAATTAGGGTTTGTTTCTGTAGTTTAAAGCTTGTAAGTGACGGTAGTATGTATGGAGAACTTAGAGGAATGAATGTATGGTGAAGGGGGGGGGGGGGGGGTATTTATAGGGAGTTAAAGTAGGGTTTGATAGGGCAACAAGCAGTCGGGCTCCCTTTGCATAGCTGCTGTCCATCAGCTAATTCATGGGGTTTTTAGGGTTTGTATGGGGGGTTTGCTTGGTGTTTAAGCTAAGGTAATATAGGTAGGATACTAGGGTATGGTGTAGGGTTAATGGGCAAGGGTTTAAGTGGTGTTTGGAGCGGGTTTTGGACTCGGGTTTGAGCACGCAAAACAGGGGGGCTGCTTGTTATTTGCGGGCTGTTTATGGAATATTTGGGACGGGAATTGGATGGGCTTCGTGGTAGGTTTAGTGATGGGTTGTTTGTGGGCAATGAGGGGCAGGAATTGGGTTGGTTGTGGCGGATTTGGGTCAAGCTTTGAAGCACACAAAACGGGTTGGAGGAAGGGTCGAGCTAACACGGGTAAGGGGAAGGAGTTGGGCTATTTTGTGTAGGTTTGGGACGAGATTTGGGATGTGGATAAGGGGGTTCGAACTGGGGTTGGATGGGTAGAAGCCTAGGTTGGTTAGTGTACTCGAGATTCGTGCCAACTCGTAAAGAAAACGGGCTCAAAAACCGAGCTATAATCGAGCTCCAAAACGTGTGGTTAAAACGAGTTTCCAATTTTCAAATTCGATTTTTCAAATCAAATAACACATTAAAATGAATGATTTTTCAAATCAAATACACTCATAAAATGATTTTTCAAATCAATTATTTATTTTATTTTCAATAAAATAAACTTGAGAAAATAAATTCAAAATAAAGTAAAATGAATTGACCTTAAAAAAGCTTTAATTTAAATATCATTTAAATTAATAAAATACTCCGTCGACAACGCTCATTCTACATCGTAAAACGAACCCAAATAATGACAATGACAACTAATAAATACACGTGTCCTATCATCATCGGGTGTTTGTCGGGTTCTCTATAAATTCCAATATCGACGGATACGGGTATCTCTGAGCCCCACTTTGACCGAGGCTTGGACAAGGCGAAAGTCAAAGTATACCCCAGTCCCTCTCGACACGAGGATTCTCATGGTCGTTTATAGTCCATTAGACTTGCGTATATAAGCTCGACCATAAGAAGAGATCATACCCAAACTTCGTCGGGATTAACTCTTGCTTCTGTTGCGTCAAATTATAATCATTGGTCGTCGACCCATAAATTGCATATATGGTGGATTGAGCCTTATCCTTAGGCGCCTACGTATCCGTTTCTGACGGAATCAAACCCGCGTCGTAGTTCGGCAACTGCTGACACATGCCCAAAGTTTATCATCTGCTGGCGTTGTCCAAAATTCGTCATCTGCTGACATTTTCCCAAAATTTATCATCTGCTGACGCTTGTCCAAATGGGACGGGACTTTCCAAGGAGGTTGCCGCCGCTTTCATCATTTGCTTTTAGCTACGGAATTATTCCATTTTATACTCTTGTATTTAATTGAATTCTTGGTGGATATCATCCTTTACATCTTGATAATGGTCTCTGAAGCCAACGGCTTCAGAGCCCCCAGTTTGTGATGGCTCTAAAGTCGAAGACTTTAGAGCCCCCAGTTGAAACATATCCTGCTACATTTGAAGCACAAAAACGTACTAGCAATAATCATCACATAAGCACATTTGGACCATCGATCCTAAAATTAGATCATTTGAAAGATCAATCATCGACCAAAATTGAATTTGAAAATTTTGAATAATTGGGTCATCGACCCGAATTTTGAATTTGACATCACTTAGTATGTTGGGCCATCGACCTGAGGTTTGAAGCTGAAGTATTGGAATGTTGGGTCGTCGACCTGAAATTGAATTTGAAAGACTGGGTCATCGACCCGAAGTTTGAACCTGTTGAAGATTTTGAATAATTGGGCCATCGCCCCAAATTTTGAATTTGACATCACTTATGATGTTGGGCCATCGACCCGAAATTTGAATTTGAAACGAATCATTTGGGTGTTGGGTCGTCGACCCAAAATTTGATTTTGAACTTTGAGATTTGAACCTTGACTTGAAATGTACCACTACTTGGATCATCTATCCCATAATTCGCAAAAAGTTTTTGAAATTTCGGAATTCTGAAATATTTGGCATTTTGAAATCGAACCTTGACGGGTGAGCAGGAAATACGACTCAGACACTCTTTATGACCCGTAAATAACGTGGGCGTAGCCCGCTACCGTAAAACAAAAAGGAAAATAAAACCGCAAGTGTGCACGGGTTTTAATTCGATTATTGACTTGTTGGGGGTAGAAATGTAAATTGGCCATTCTGGCGCCAAAAGACAACAAATGGGAATCACAAGGTCGTCGACTTGGGACGGAGGACACCTGGGAATCAAGATCACTTGGCATTGACATGGTGGACTAAACTCACGGAGCAACAACGTTGGCTTCGCCCAGACACTAAACACGGACTGATTTTATGAAAGCACTTAGACATCACACATCACTCTTGTTGGGAACATTTTGTCACTCTTCTCCTCGCCTCCTTTCTTTTCAAAAGAGTTTTCATCATTTCTTGCCACCGCCTTCTTTCTTTTCAGCGGGCTTTTACTATTTTTCTTCCACGCCTTCTTTCTTTTCAGCGGGTTTTTTCATATTTTCTGTTCCCAACACGAACCCACGTCTATATGACTCAGCATCTTTGCCTAAACCGTTAGATAAAGCTCATTCCGAGACTTGATACTACTCATCTGAACCTATATCCTTATCCTAGCTTACATCGAGCACTAAGACCAACTCAAACAAAGGTGGCTTCATTTGGACTTGGTTAAGACCCGTAATAAACCGACAAGACGACAACTTGGTTGATGAGTGGATTGAATCCCTTATTCTGAAGGACTGCCTACGTATTCGCGTGGAGCGAAATCAAATCCGACGTAGTTCGATCATGGTGCATAAACATGGCATTTTGATTGTGTGTACACACTCGAAGGTTTCACCTAAGGTATCATGTCATATCCCATTCTAGCCTGTAAAGTACCGTTAAATCCCGTGTTTGGGGTTAGGTGTAAAAGGCTTGGATCTTTTGGGATGTAGAGCTTGGTAATAACAAGTTGGAATGGTTAACCATCATTCTGAAGGTTTGTTTTGTGGTGCTAAGGCCAAGGGCTATGGCTGCTGATGTGGTTGGAATGGGTGTCTCGGGTTTGATGAACCACGAGTGCAAATGGGTTGAAAAATGATGTGGGTTCAAATTTCCATGTCTGGACCCTAAAGGTTGGCTGTAACAACACAAGCGGAATAATTCTCAAAATTCCTGACTATCCCTTTGTAACTGTCTCAGGAAGGACTTAGAGGGTAAAGAGGTTACTACTTAAGCTTTTGGGCTTCGCCCATTGAACTTCAACTATGGGTACTTGACTTGACTTCTGGCTTCCGTAACTTCGACATCCAACCAAAAGCATTCTGTAATAACTTCAACATCTTTTTTCTTTTTTCCTTTTTCTTTCATCACTTTTCTTTTTTCATTTTTTTTTTCATTTTTCCAATTTTTCTCTTTTTCTCATTTTTTCATTCTTTTTCATCTTTTTTTTCTCTCTCTTTGAGAATGATCTTCTATTCATTCTCTTAGTCATAAATGGATACACCTTGAAAACTGGGCTTCGCCAACTAATTTGGGTAGGAACTAACAATCTAGGTAGCACCAAAACGGACACGGACACGGGACACGGACACGACACGGACACGTGACACGGCATCCCTTGATATTTAGGACACGGGACACGTTATTTAAATTTAATAAAATATATATTTTATAATTATTAACGTTTTATTTTATTTTTATAAAAGTATTTGATATTAAATTTAAATAAGTGAAGCTAAAACTTGCCTTGATTATAACTCGTTTTCATTTACCATCCAAACGAATCTTTTAATCAATCTCTTTCGACAACTCACTTCACGCTTAAAGAACATCATTCAGCCCAAATGATGTCAAAATGTCATGGACACGCGTCGGACACGGCCGAAATACCATGGACACGCGTCGGACACGTGCTCGAATAAATGTAGAAAGTTAGACACGGCTTTGTAGGTGTCCGACACGTTTTGACGTGTGTCCGAGGAGTGTCGGTGTCCGACACGGTGTCGGACACGGGACGGCTGATTAGGAGAAGTGTCCGTGCTACCTAGAATTCCTTGTTAGAACGGGTTGATATCTTCTCTCTTCGAGATGGGATGATTTTGTTGGGGAATGGGCTTACCTTCCGTCATCGATATGGGAAACAAGGAGCTAGTCCGGATTCGTCATAGAATCATCTAAAAGCTTGTCATAAACATTGGTTCAGATGTAGGTTTTCTACCACCAGACATGGAATAGGTAAAGGAATCAAACACGGGATCCTAATGTACCTTAAATTTTGAAATGGGACATATTTCTACCCCAGGGATGCCTTTGAGGGTGTTGTGCATTTTATCATGTTTTCGGAATGATTGAGGATTAAAAACAAGAGATATTTGGAAACGAAACTGCAACTTTTTATTGGGAAGGCAAATGCTTAACAGACTCGAAGGAACGACTCCTAGGACATACCCTAGGTCATCGCGGAAAAAACGACTCAAATTCAAGAAAAGAAAGTCCTAAACTCGACTCGACTAAGATAAGAAAACAGATCCTGACTCATAATTTTCAAATCTGGTCTTGAGCTATCCCTTGTTCAGTTGTCAGCTTAGATGCTCGGCTCTGGTCCTTGATCCCTTTGATGGTCTGCCTCCATCCCGAGGTAGTCCTCTGAGGATCTACGCCAGTGATGAAGCTTGGTGAATCGAATTGTCTTTTATTAACTTCGTTAACGGGAGGAGAACATTCTAGAGCAAGACTCCCGACTTGAATTTCATTCTTCGGGTTCGGCAAGAATTCAGAGTGATGCGTGTCTAAAATATGATGTTTCACACTTTATTCTACACGCATTTCAGAGCTCAAATGTGCAATATATGCCATTATTTCCCTATTTTCCTCTACTTTCGTGTTTTTGTCCATTATTGCAGAAATATGAAGAATTGAGCGGAAATCGAGCCGAATCCGTCCCTACGTACTTAGCATTGCATTTGACATGGAGTATTGACTCGAGGAATGAGCTTGGTGCGCGTTTCAATGCCTTAAGATAGCAAAAGAAAGGGTGTGTACGAGTTTAAGAAGCAAAGAAGTGCTTCTCGACATTGCAGCCTGATTCAGATGGCTATATCTCGAGTTCTAGACCTGATAATCGAGTGATTCCAATTGGAGGTGAAAGCTTATCCTCTTAGCTTTCCAACGCCGCGTAGAACGCCTGATTTGACCAAGGAACGAAGAAATGGCAGCTGTTTTAAGATCGGTGCGCGCTGCAGGAATCGTCAGAATGCTATTCTCATACAAGACTCTTGGTCGATCGACTGGTCCAAGTGGTCGATCGACCACCCCACGGGTTCAGTAGCTACTGTTCGCTGCTATTCAGTCGATCGACTGATGCTTATGGTCGATCGACTGAACAACGGGTCTGACGCAAAATAAAAGATCGAGATTAGAAGCCCAATTGTAATTAGGTTTTCGAGTAGGGTTTTACGTGACTCTCTTATTTAACGTAACCCCTGCCTACCTTTTAATCATTCATTCATTAGCTTAGTTGGGATCTGAATTCATTCGCTACATTAGTTTACTTTGTTAAATTGATTCTTTAATAAAGTTCTTTGCTACGGATTCAATTCTGGCCTTTTTGCTTCGGTAATTACCATTCTTTTATTTACAGTTTTGCTTTGTTAGATTTATTCTTGCTAGATAGAATCCCAAAGCCCTAGTTATAGTTTTATGCGAGTTTATCCATTCAATATTTCAATTATGCAATTCTCTATGCTTGTGATCAATTTAGTTTTCGTTATTAATTCCTTTATGTCTGGCTAAATACCTTTGCTAGGATGTAGGCGAACTTAGCGAAGATGGCATACGAATAGGAGACCCTCGGATTAGGGCTTGGTCGATCGACTGGGGTAGCCGGTCGATCGACTGAGTCAGTTGGTCGGTCGACTGGGGTAGCTGGTCGATCGACTGACTTCGTGTTTGATTTGCTTCGTTTGAATCGTTAAGTGCAATATCTATCAATGAGACCTAGCGGAGACTTGTTAGATGCTTAGTTTTGACCAACCCATAGATCGAAAGATAGGGAAGGACTTAGATTAACGATTTAAGACGGCTAGATTGCTAGATCGAAAGATAATGTAATTTAGCTTGCATTAAGAATCATTAGTCAAGAACGAGAGTTAGTATTAATGAGACTTAGGGATTAGTAGCATAGGCCGAGAGGTAGTTACTAATTAACATGGACCGAGAGGACTTGTTTTCCCCATCACCCACGACTGTATTTCGAGACTTACCTAGACTTGTGTGCCATCGTAGCTGTAGTGACCCGATCATCCTAGCTCCTTTTTATCATTAGTTTACATATATTTTTGTTATTTGCTCTTTTATTTTCGCATTTAGACTTAGATTCTTTCCATATCAAAACCCCCACAATTGTTACCGGTAGACTGAAATAAAAACAACTATAACTCCCCCGCCTCTCTGTGGTTCGACCCTGTTACCACTAGCCTAGGTTAGTTTTAATAGGAATTATAAATTTTATTTTTGGTACTCACAACGACGGGTATCAAATTTTGGCGCCGTTGCCGGGGAGGCAGCGCTAGTTGTAGTTGTTTTTCATTTTAGTCTATTTTTTTCGCCTCAAGGGAAGACTGAGTACCTTGAGGCAGTTCTTACCATCTTCTTTAGTGTTGTTTTGTTAGGTCCTACAGGT
This sequence comes from Silene latifolia, assembly GCF_048544455.1. Taxonomy (NCBI): domain Eukaryota; kingdom Viridiplantae; phylum Streptophyta; class Magnoliopsida; order Caryophyllales; family Caryophyllaceae; genus Silene; species Silene latifolia. Next base: position 270,065,476 of record NC_133537.1, on the reverse strand, counting down.
CCTATCTGCAGCACTTCAGAAGGATCCACACATGTTCCATTCTCAGGAGCAGCAGGTTCCATTTTGTGGGAGATGCGGCGGAGCGGGACACACACCTGATGCATGCGGGCACCCTAAGGAGAAGATGATCGCTTTTCATCAACTTCAGCTCGACAATTCGTATAATTACGCTCCTACTTCACCGCATCAACCATATGAGCCTCCAAATGAAGCCCCACCACCATCCACTCCGTCACAGCAAGAGTTAAAAAACGAAGTTGCAGAGTTGACGAGTCTAGTGCAGCTGCTTATGGTGGAGGTACAGAAAAGCAATGCGGCGAATCAGGTCTTAATCGCGAAGCTGATATCTCATATTGCAACATTGGATCAAAATGCAGCTGAGATACCGAGTCAATTTCACTTTCTAAATCAGCGTATTGAGACCGTACATGCAATGACGCTGAGGAGCGGGTCCGCTCTTGATGGACCTAAGAAAGCCGCTGGAAAAGGAAAGAAGAAAAAGGGCGAGAAGAAGACGGACAAAGAATGGCGATTCCGGTCGATCGACTGCATCACCTAGTCGATCGACCACTCCGCGATCCTCAGTGATACCTTCTGATCTCTCTGTTCATTCTGGAAAAGAAGAAATCAGTCGATCGACCGACCACACTGGTCGATCGACTGATGATGCTGCTGATGATGAGCCAATCCGCCCTCCAATGCCAGATAACTTGAGGGATTTCTTGTTTCGGGATGAGACGACTCCGGAATTATTGAGGCAAGACCCGAGTGCTGATGGGTCCGTTCCAATTCCAAAGTATGATCCTACGATGGTTAATGGTTCATTCCTGAGACGGTCTGAAGATGGGTCAAGTTACAACAAAGACAAAGTAGTGGATTTTCGGCCTAAGTCCACTGATGCCAGTGTGAGAGACCTAGAAGAGAGGGCAAAGCTACTTCGACACCCCTTATCCAGAGAGACTAGTGCCGACCAAAGATGAGGTAACATTTGATAAATTTAAAGATGTCGTGCGTAGTCTTAACGTGCAAATTCCTTTCTTAGAGCTAGTTAATCAAATACCTGCATATATGAAGTTCATGAAACAATTGCTAGCTAAGAAGAGGTCTTTGAATGTTGTGGAGTCAGTGCATTTAACTGAAGAGTCTAGTTCGTACTTAACTCACACTGCTACTCATAAACCGTCGACCTGTAGTTTCTCCGTCCCCTGCAATATTGGTACCTTCTCAATCGAGAAGGCATTATGTGATTTAGGGGCTAGTGTCAGTGTTATGCCTTTGAGTCTGGCTAAGAAGTTGAGATTGACTAGATTTGCCATTACCGACATGACTGTGCAAATGGCTGACCGTTCTGCAGTTCAGCCAGTAGGGGTCTTAGAGAATGTGCCTGTTCAAATTGAAAAGTTCTTTTTTCCTGTTGACTTTGTTGTTTTGGATATTCCTGAAGATGTCAACACCCCAATTATTTTGGGACGACCGTTTTTGCACACTGCTGGTGCAATAATTGATGTAGGGGAAAGAACTTTGAAATTTAAGGTAGGGAAGCATTCTATTATGTTTGCCCAGTCCCCTAGGAAGAAAGACCCCATGTGGCCCATGACCTGTAATATGATTTCTGAAAAGAAATCTTATTTTGTGCTTTCTGACATTCCCACTTCCTTACCTGTACCTATTCCTGTTATGACACCTCCGCCCCAGATTGGGAGCAATATGGAGGACAATTCTCTTGTTTTGAATATTGCAGGAACCGGTTTGGGGAAGGAAGAACCGCTCGCTACTCCAGCTGTGAAGGAGCCCATTGTTCAGAGAGGCGGTTTGGGATGTTTGAGCTATGCAACTGACGAGGAGCCAGATGAGGTCAAAATCTCGGAGTCGGATATTGAGTGTGAGAAACTAGAAGATGATGGCCATGCCTGGGAAGATGCTAGAGATGACCCATTGAGTATTCCAGTCGGAGTAGAGTGGAGTCCACACGAGATGAGCACTGCGGAAGCTACTTCATGTAGGCAAAAGCCTTGGTCGGAGATTTTTCGCAGTTTCCGTTGATCTATTTATTGCTTTTAGACTTTTTATCGTTTTTCGTGTGCGCGAGACTTCGCTTTTATTTGTGTTTGCTTAAATTTAAGACCTTTAGAATTTACATTTGGGTTTTGCGCAATTTTGGGCGCGTTATTATGTGCTTTTGCAGGTTGAAGACCATATTAGCTCTCTTTATTGAGCTAATTAGACGAAATCAGAAAGTTACTTCTGCGATTATTGCGATCGATCGATCGCTAGTATGGTCGATCGATCGAGCTGCGATCTCCGGAGCTTACATTCTGTTCACCTGGTCGATCGATCGGGTGATGTGGTCGATCGACCAAGTTCGCTCTTTGTACCTATTTTTGATCATTCCCCTGCTGTGTTTGATCGATTTGCGGAGTCAAGGGAGTATTCCCTTCACTTTATTCTCCGCTTAATTTCCGATTTCTTCTGTTTTTATTTTTGCACATAATTGCCGCTTCATTATTGTTTTCTCGATTTTACACGCCGTATCTTTTGTTTGTCTTTTCGTGTACCTATTGGTAGCATCACGCCATCTCTGAAACCTCCTAGCTCACGCTGGTTTGGGGAGGTTTCCTTTGCCGCGCTTAAAGTCTTGTGAGTTCCCAAGTCTTTACTTTATGTCATTGTGTTTTATTTATTTTTTCTCGCAAATTCCGTTTCTCTTTTCTTCATTACATGATTTTGCACAATGGGGACATTGTGCGATTTGGTTTGGGGAAGGGTTTTGCGTCGCATATCATTTGCTTGCATTCACGTTTACATTTTGTTTTGCATTGTTGTTTCATTTCTTATATATACAGAAAATTCAAAAAAAAAAAAAAATTTGAAAAATTTCAAAAAATTCAAAAAAAATGCACGTTTATTTTAGCATTTAGGTTGAGTCGGAACGGTAGTATTTCAACGATGATTTAGCATTTGCATCTGTTTTTGCCTAAGCCTTGCTAATTGACATGTTATTAGTAGAATCATTTGCATAGTCTACGAGTTTTCGTTAAATTATTTGCTGAGCTTTAGACTTGACTTTGAAAATTGGCAAGCTACATCATATTTTCTGAGTTTTAAAGCCTTATATAACTGGTGTCATTCATGACCAGTTCATTTAGGAATGTGAGTAGTTACTCCTTATGAGACATGTTACATAAATGTGCATAAATATGAATTTGATCTACTTAATACCTGTATGCATTCGGTTTGTGGTTTGTTGACACATGTGGTAGAGGTTTCCCTTTTCTTATTTTGCCCATGAACCCCTCATAGACAAATTTAGCCTCTTTTGTCCCATAAACTACAGTCTAAAATTAGCCTACCTTATCCGAGCTAGTACTTGTATTTTTGGGAATGTTTTATTGCGATTTGGTTATATGCTCATTTTGAGATGATGATGGACAAAAAGAATGAAGGAGGAAAAGAATTGGAAAAGTTGAAAGAAAAAAAAAGAAAAAAGAGAAAAAAAGAAGAAAAATGATTTGAAAAAGAAAAAAAGAAACGAGTGTTGTCTTTGTATAATCCGGTCGATCGACTGCTCCCTATGGTCGATCGACTGCATCCCGAGAAAAAGAAAAGTTCGAAAAATCACATATTTCAATTATTATGATTTGGTGGTTTTCACTCCCATGTTCTCATTTATATTCTTTGGGGAATTAACTTTTATGGAGGTTGTGAGCTTTGTGCCTTGAATTGGCACCGTCTTGTATCATTTACATTGAGTTTGAAGTTGGGATTCGCTTATAGTTTGGATTGAAGTTACTAGCTTGGCTTATTACTCCTCATATCCAAATTCTTTTTAGCCCCTTCTTACCCATTACCTCACATATCCATATTTACCTCGGCATGTGTCATGGTCATTTGTTTGGTTGGAATGCATATGTACGGTTGTAGAGATCATTTTCATATTAGACTGCAGGCATGTTCTTATAGGTCTTAGTTAGGTGAGAGTCATTACAATAATATTTCTTTCTATTTTCTTTTACGTATACTCACCCGTATTCATTGAGTGATTCGAGCGACCCGTGAGAGTCCAATTTGATAAGTCTCTATAGTTGACGGTTCAGCAGTTTTTAACGACTACATAACTCGTTTGCATGATTCACATTGCTAATTGATTGTTAGTTGTGCATTAAATTGGTTTAGGCTTTACAGTTTGCATTTCGCTCTGAGATTGAACTCGTTCCATTAGGTTTTAGGATCGAGTCTAGTTCTTGCTTGGGGACAAGCAAGGTTCGGTTTGGGGAGATTTGATGCGTGTCTAAAATATGATGTTTCACACTTTATTCTACACGCATTTCAGAGCTCAAATGTGCAATATATGCCATTATTTCCCTATTTTCCTCTACTTTCGTGTTTTTGTCCATTATTGCAGAAATATGAAGAATTGAGCGGAAATCGAGCCGAATCCGTCCCTAAGTACTTAGCATTGCATTTGACATGGAGTATTGACTCGAGGAATGAGCTTGGTGCGCGTTTCAATGCCTTAAGATAGCAAAAGAAAGGGTGTGTACGAGTTTAAGAAGCAAAGAAGTGCTTCTCGACATTGCAGCCTGATTCAGATGGCTATATCTCGAGTTCTAGACCTGATAATCGAGTGATTCCAATTGGAGGTGAAAGCTTATCCTCTTAGCTTTCCAACGCCGCGTAGAACGCCTGATTTGACCAAGGAACGAAGAAATGGCAGCTGTTTTAAGATCGGTGCGCGCTGCGCAGAATCGTCGAATGCTATTCTCAGACAAAGACTCTTGGTCGATCGATCGTCCAAGTGGTCGATCGACCACCCCACGGGTTCAGTAGCTACTGTTCGCTGCTATTCAGTCGATCGACTGATGCTTATGGTCGATCGATCAACAACGGGTCCGACGCAAAATAAAAGATCGAGATTAGAAGCCCAATTGTAATTAGGTTTTCGAGTAGGGTTTTACGTGACTCTCTTATTTAACGTAACCCCTGCCTACCTTTTAATCATTCATTCATTAGCTTAGTTGGGATCTGAATTCATTCGCTACATTAGTTTACTTTGTCAAATTGATTCTTTAATAAAGTTCTTTGCTACGGATTCAATTCTGGCCTTTTTGCTTCGGTAATTACCATTCTTTTATTTACAGTTTTGCTTTGTTAGATTTATTCTTGCTAGATAGAATCCCAAAGCCCTAGTTATAGTTTTATGCGAGTTTATCCATTCAATATTTCAATTATGCAATTCTCTATGCTTGTGATCAATTTAGTTTTCGTTATTAATTCCTTTATGTCTGGCTAAATACCTTTGCTAGGATGTAGGCGAACTTAGCGAAGATGGCATACGAATAGGAGACCCTCGGATTAGGGCTTGGTCGATCGACTGGGGTAGCCGGTCGATCGACTGAGTCAGTTGGTCGGTCGACTGGGGTAGCTGGTCGATCGACTGACTTCGTGTTTGATTTGCTTCGTTTGAATCGTTAAGTGCAATATCTATCAATGAGACCTAGCGGAGACTTGTTAGATGCTTAGTTTTGACCAACCCATAGATCGAAAGATAGGGAAGGACTTAGATTAACGATTTAAGACGGCTAGATTGCTAGATCGAAAGATAATGTAATTTAGCTTGCATTAAGAATCATTAGTCAAGAACGAGAGTTAGTATTAATGAGACTTAGGGATTAGTAGCATAGGCCGAGAGGTAGTTACTAATTAACATGGACCGAGAGGACTTGTTTTCCCCATCACCCACGACTGTATTTCGAGACTTACCTAGACTTGTGTGCCATCGTAGCTGTAGTGACCCGATCATCCTAGCTCCTTTTTATCATTAGTTTACATATATTTTTGTTATTTGCTCTTTTATTTTCGCATTTAGACTTAGATTCTTTCCATATCAAAACCCCCACAATTGTTACCGGTAGACTGAAATAAAAACAACTATAACTCCCCCGCCTCTCTGTGGTTCGACCCTGTTACCACTAGCCTAGGTTAGTTTTAATAGGAATTATAAATTTTATTTTTGGTACTCACAACGACGGGTATCACAGAGCAATCCACAAATATTTTCCCGATAAACACTCCTTTCCAGTGACATGGGCGGATAAGATGGGAATAGTCGACACTGTCTTCGACATAAACAAAGTTAGTGTGATCGCCAAATGGATTGGTGATGTTATTGGGTTTAACAGTTGGGATCGGGAGTGTTCCACTCTCAATCATGTCTTGAATTTCGTGCTTCAGTCGATAACATCTTTCAGTATCATGGCCTTTCCCTTGATGAAAGGCACAATAGGCATTTGGTTTATACCATTTACCTTGTTGCTCAGCGGGTGGGTCCAGAGTTGGACCAATAGGCTTCAGCTTTCCTTGGGCTATGAGCGTTTGGAGAGTGTATGTATAAGTGCATCCGATATCGGTGAATGCCCTAGGTGTTTGGCGCTGCGACTTCTTCGATTGCCCTTCTAAGAGATTGATGGCTTCATCAATATGGGTCGTTGCTGGGGCCTTGCCCTTAGACGATGAGTCCCCTTGGTACCCTTTCGGCCTTTCAGCCTCTGCCCTTATGACATCATCTTCTACCTTTATCCCAATTCTTATCAATTCTTTGAAAGAGCCAAAATTCTCGTATTTCAGAGCATTGCGATAAATAGGTCGTAGATTCTTTACGAACTTATCAACCATTTCAACTTCGTCAGGCTTCTTGGCTAATTTCACGCTTTCAGCGCGCCATCTTGCAAGGAATTCAGTAAAGCCTTCTTTTTCTTTCTGTGTCATCACCTCCAATGTTCTTATGTTGGTTTGGATCTCGACATTGTCGATAGTGCTTGCGAACTCCACCGTCATATCTTCGAAAGTGGGGAAGTTCTTAAGGTCCGTTTGTAGAACCACGCCTTCGGTGTCTTGTTCATCCGAGAGATTGGGCGAAAATTTCGAGAGCATGTCAGTACTCCCTTCAAAGTGCTAAGTACCCCTTATAGGCCTTAACATGGTGGACTGGATCTTCTGTGCCCTTAAACTTTGGGATATCAATGAGTACCATGTTTGTGGGCAACTTATCCTGAACTGGGGCATAGGCCCTAGCATTTTTATAGTGGATGTTCTTCCCCTGGGAGAGCTTCAGACGGTCTTCAATGAATTTGAACCGTTTCTCCAGATCAGTCAGAGGTGGGGTGGATGAAGAGGAATCTTCACCCAGCTTAGATTCGATCGCATCCATTCTAGTCATCATGAGGTTCACGGCCTCAGTGAGTTTGCTAACAGCATCTTCCATTGCTTGACGTCGGGTTTTTAGCGGCCTTTCTACAAGAAACCCCGAACTGAGTCAATATTCGAATGTAAGAGCCCCTGCACACTTAAGGACACGACACCAACTTGACTCAAACAAAAACTCGACTTGAGACTGATTAACCAAAAGGTTCGACTCACGGTTGGATTTAGACCTTGATTCATTTTGGACTCGACAAACGACACGATCCGAACCATCATAATTCGGTTCTAACCCAGACTCGGTGTGACTAAACCCGTGATTGGACTAACATAGCCCATAGGTTTGCATGAAACGTCCATAATGGCCTAGCTTGGATGTTTCTGTGGACTATCCTAGACAAAAAGGTGGACCAACATGACTCGAATCCCAAGAGGTGAGCTTGGGCGACCCAACAAGGTCGGGTTCTAGACTCTCGGGGCAAAACACGCCTAGCCTAACACGGCCAGGGCCCGGACACGACTCGACGCGTTTCATGCTTGGTTAAGGTTCGAGAAATATTTTGGATTGAATTTGAAAAAAACGAATGATCGATTTGAAAATGAGATTTGAAATGGGCAGCATGCCGGCTATAAAAGCTTATTTTGGGACGAAAAATCTAGTCCTACTTGGGCAGCATTCCGCGTTTTTAAAACCATGCTATTTTGAAAGTAAGTTGTTCAAAAGTTCGGTTTTGAAATCGATACGGAAAATTTGAAAAGACTCGGGAAATTCATTTCGCACATTGTCATTCTCATGTTAGAAGGATGTATGCTCCTAGACATCTCTAAGTCTCGGCAAGTCTTCTACAAGAAGGTCTATGCCCTCCATCCTTTTTGGGTCTTATAGAGCAAGGGCCTTTAGGTAGAGTACCTAGAAGAGCATCCCCACCATCAAGAACCACGACGAGCCGGAGTGGAAGCAAGCAATGTGCGAGTTCCTGGCATAGTGGGACGTCGCCCCCCACGCATCACAAAGAAACGCTGGGACGGCCCGGGAAAGTCCTTAAGGGTTTATGCATGAATCGTAGCACTATGAGTAATGTTTTACTTTCCAATACTTTCTTTTCAAGTTTCACCTCGGAGGAAAAGACCCTAGAAACAAATTGTAACTAGTCCTCTTTTCCCCAGCGGAGTCGCCAAACTGTGGACAACGCCCGCGGGAACTGCGTCCGCGGGATCCACACTAGGCATAATCGACTCGAGGTTCTTTCGAATCGAATTAAGACAAATTAGAGTCGCCACCAAGTTTTTTGGGAACTTGAAACCGTTCAAGTCAACTTGACACCTTTCATCGAAAAGCATAAAGCCAATCGACTACGAGTGATTAAAGATAAAAACTTGTACCCTATATCACTCAATTTGAATGACTCTCGTAATCCAATGGTATTTAGACGGATCCACAAACCATAGATCTTGAGTAAGGGGTGAGGGTACGTGTTAGGAAGCCCGTAAGGACACCTAACCCCGCCCGTCGATAACGGCCTCTACTAAGTCAAGTGTCGGATTTCAAACAAGGTCATAGCTACTACGATATATGATATGAAAACATCGTTTTTAAAACCCTAACATGTGAAGTTTCTATGTCGATTTAGATGCAACTAAACTAACTTTGTCAAAGTTGTAATTTAGCATGTGGGTTGATTGATCTAACAACATATAAACGAAACAAACAAGGCTTGATGGGAATGGGGGAGCCATTGGGATCTACCCTATTACAACCCAGGCATTTCATGCCGACACAACGAAAAATTAAAGATACAACTCGATCTAAAATACAATTGCTATATACGACACCATACACGACACACTACACGGCCAACTCGGCCTAGGGAAACGTGCACAAGGGGGTGGCCCACGGCTTACATGACTCACGGCCTTGGGTCACTCCTCGTAATGCGTGCTTTCACTTAATCTTATCGAATTAGACATAGGGCTACGCACCAAAGCATGCATTAGCATAAATCGGGCCATGTTGCTTTAAACAACATGCGATTTACTACGCTCTTACATGAATTAGAGGACAACCATCTAACCAAACAAGACTAAGGTTTTTAGAAATCATTTGACTCGATGACGAAAAACTAATTACAAACAAATTACCAAACACGACTCGATAAACAAAGCAATTACAAGATACGAAATAATGAGATAAAGATAAGAAAAAAACGAGAAAAGGACTACAAAGACACGGCCAAACACGGCCTACACGTTCTAGCCTACCCTAATCCTTAGGTTAGATTCATTAGGTTAGATAGATGATTGCGAAACGGGTTAGGAAACGAGTTAGAAAACAAGTTAGAAACGACGTTGATCGATTGAGATGATATCACGCGAATGTGTATTCTACACGGCCTAAAGGGGTCAAATTAGGTCAAGTTCGCTAATTAAATTAACTCGTCGAGTGTTAATAAGAAGGTGCTAATCACGCACTCTTATACTAGCGAGAAATCATGTGAAAAGAGAGATGCATTCAATTAGATTAGAGAATTGTTAACCGATTTTAATGCTTATGTCGAAGCCATCTAACGTGTCTAATTAGGTTATTAAATCAATCTAATGTCGTCTAAATGAGTCATATGTTAACAATAAGAGGTCGAACTAACATGCGAAGGGTCCTAGGGTAGGTCGAATTGAACGAAACAAACGCGGGGTCAAAAGCGAGGAACAAAGTTAGAATTCGTTTTATTAATGCCCTACCTTGAACACGAGGATATGTAAATGAGACGGGGGATACGACCGACCGATGTGGTGGATTTATTTCCCATCTCAAGTCAACACGGATGTTCATGGTGGTACTTTAACTCATACTCGGACTAAACTAGTTTCATAGTTAACGATATCAAACGATAAAAAACGATAAACAAAATAAAACGAAACGATAAAAAACAAACATAAAAAGAACGAAATAAAAGGGAGAAGAGGAGGATTTGATGCACCCTCAACCTACATGTATCGTTGACACCGTCTTGGGTCGTAATCGATCGTAGATTTTATCTCGAGAGGCCGTCGTCGACGAAGGAACAAAGCAATAACACGTTTGTTTGCAAATCTGGACAGCAACTTTCAAACTGCAATTTCTCACTCGTTTCACGGTGAAAATTAGATTTAAAAGATGTTTTGAAAACTAGAAAGAGAGGAGAACAAAAATCCTAAAACAATACCTGCTCGTTTTGAATTATTGGGCACGAAAAACGAGCACAAACAGAATCGACAGACAGAAAGAAAAGCAGAGTGTATGTCACTCTGTTTTTCGAGGGGATTCGTGTACTCTCAAGGGAAATTTGGCTCGTGAATATTTGTCTAAGGTGTATATGGATGTTATGTGGTTAATTAGGAACAAGAAACTTGAATTTTAATGGAGGTTTGAGGGTTGAACGAAGGGTTCCAAAGAGGACACACAAACTGATTCTCAGTTTTGTATGTCGATTTTGTCGAGGGTTTTTGAGAGGCAATTAGGGTTTGTTTCTATAGTTTAAAGCTTGTAAGTGACGGTAGTATGTATGGAGAACTTAAAGGAATGAATGTATGGTGAAGGGGGGGTATTTATAGGGAGTTAAAGTAGGGTTTGATAGGGCAACAAGCAGTCGGGCTCCCTTTGCATAGCTGCTGTCCATCAGCTAATTCATGGGGTTTTTAGGGTTTGTATGGGGGGTTTGCTTGGTGGTTAAGCTAAGGTAATATGGGTAGGATACTAGGGTATGGTGTAGGGTTAATGGGCAAGGGTTTAAGTGGTGTTTGGAGCGGGTTTTGGACTCGGGTTTGAGCACGCAAAACAGGGGGGCTGCTTGTTATTTGCGGGCTGTTTATGGAATATTTGGGACGGGAATTGGATGGGCTTCGTGGTAGGTTTAGTGATGAGTTGTTTGTGGGTAATGAGGGGCAGGAATTGGGTTGGTTGTGGCGGATTTGGGTCAAGCTTTGAAGCACACAAAACGGGTTGGAGGAAGGGTCGAGCTAACACGGGTAAGGGGAAGGAGTTGGGCTATTTTGTGTAGGTTTGGGACGAGATTTGGGATGTGGATAAGGGGGTTCGAACTGGGGTTGGATGGGTAGAAGCCTAGGTTGGTTAGTGTACTCGAGATTCGTGCCAACTCGTAAAGAAAACGGGCTCAAAAACCGAGCTATAATCGAGCTCCAAAACGTGTGGTTAAAACGAGTTTCCAATTTTCAAATTCGATTTTTCAAATCAAATAACACATTAAAATGAATGATTTTTCAAATCAAATACACTCATAAAATGATTTTTCAAATCAATTATTTATTTTATTTTCAATAAAATAAAGTTGAGAAAATAAATTCAAAATAAAGTAAAATGAATTGACCTTAAAAAAGCTTTAATTTAAATATCATTTAAATTAATAAAATACTCGGTCGACAACGCTCATTCTACATCGTAAAACGAACCCAAATAATGACAATGACAACTAATAAATACATGTGTCCTATCATCATCGGGTGTTTGTCGGGTTCTCTATAAATTCCAATATCGACGGATACGGGTATCTACAAAGCCCCCACTTTGACTGAGGCTTGGACAAGGCGAAAGTCAAAGTATACCCCAGGTCCCTCTCGACCTGAGGATTCTGCAGGTCGTTTATAGTCCATTAGACTTGCGTATATAAGCTCGCCAGCCATAAGAAGAGATCATACCTGAAACTTCGTCGGGGATTAACTCCTGCTTCTGTTGCGTCAAATTATAATCATTGGTCGTCGACCCATAAATTGCATATATGGTGGATTGAGCCTTATCCTTAGGCGCCTACGTATCCGTTTCTGACGGAATCAAACCCGCGTCGTAGTTCGGCAACTGCTGACACATGCCCAAAGTTTATCATCTGCTGGCGTTGTCCAAAATTCGTCATCTGCTGACATTTGCCCAAAATTTATCATCTGCTGACGCTTGTCCAAATGGGACGGGACTTTCCTAGGAGGTTGCCGCCGCTTTCATCATTTGCTTTCAGCTACGGAATTCTTCCATTTCATACTCTTGTATTGAATTGAATTCTTGGTGTATAGCATCCTTTACATCTTGATAATGGTCTCTGAAGCCAACGACTTCAGAGCCCCCAGTTTGTGATGGCTCTAAAGTCGAAGACTTTAGAGCCCCCAGTTGAAGCATATCCTGCTACATTTGAAGCACAAAAACGTACTAGCAATAATCATCACATAAGCACATTTGGACCATCGATCCTAAAATTAGATCATTTGAAAGACTGGGTCATCGACCCGAAAATTGAATTTGAAAATTTTGAATAATTGGGTCATCGACCCGAATTTTGAATTTGACATAACTTAGTATGTTGGGCCATCGACCTGAGGTTTGAAGCTGAAGTATTGGAATGTTGGGTCGTCGACCTGAAATTGAATTTGAAAGACTGGGTCATCGACCCGAAGTTTGAACCTGTTGAAGATTTTGAATAATTGGGCCATCCCCCAAATTTTGAATTTGACATCACTTATGATGTTGGGCCATCGACCCGAAATTTGAATTTGAAACGAATCATTTGGGTGTTGGGTCGTCGACCCAAAATTTGATTTTGAACTTTGAGATTTGAACCTTGACTTGAAATGTACCACTACCTGGATCATCTATCCCATAATTCGCAAAAAGTTTTTGAAATTTAGGAATTCTGAAATATTTGGCATTTTGAAATCGAACCTTGACGGGTGAGCAGGAAATACGACTCAGACACTCTTTATGACCCGTAAATAGCGTGGGCGTAGCCCGCTACCGTAAAACAAAAAGGAAAATAAAACCGCAAGTGTGCACGGGTTTTAATTCGATTATTGACTTGTTGGGGGTAGAAATGTAATTTGGCCATTCTGGCGCCAAAGACGATAAATGGGAATCACAAGGTCGTCGACTTGGGACGGAGGGCACCTGGGAATCAAGATCACTTGGCATTGACATGGTGGACTAAACTCACGGAGCAACAACGTTGGCTTCGCCCAGACACTAAACACGGACTGATTTTATGAAAGCACTTAGACATCACACATCACTCTTGTTGGGAACATTTTGTCACTCTTCTCCTCGCCTCCTTTCTTTTCAGCGAGTTTTCATCATTTCTTGCCACCGCCTTCTTTCTTTTCAGCGGGCTTTTACTATTTTTCTTCCACGCCTTCTTTCTTTTCAGCGGGTTTTTTCATATTTTCTGTTCCCAACACGAACCCACGTCTATATGACTCAGCATCTTTGCCTAAACCGTTAGATAAAGCTCATTCCGAGACTTGATACTACTCATCTGAACCTATATCCTTATCCTAGCTTACATCGAGCACTAAGACCAACTCAAACAAAGGTGGCTTCATTTGAACTTGGTTAAGACCCGTAATAAACCGACAAGACGACAACTTGGTTGATGAGTGGATTGAATCCCTTATTCTGAAGGACTGCCTACGTATTCGCGTGGAGCGAAATCAAATCCGACGTAGTTCGATCATGGTGCATAAACATGGCATTTTGATTGTGTGTACACACTCGAAGGTTTCACCTAAGGTATCATGTCATATCCCATTCTAGCCTGTAAAGTACCGTTAAATCCCGTGTTTGGGGTTAGGTGTAAAAGGCTTGGATCTTTTGGGATGTAGAGCTTGGTAATAACAAGTTGGAATGGTTAACCATCATTCTGAAGGTTTGTTTTGTGGTGCTAAGGCCAAGGGCTATGGCTGCTGATGTGGTTGGAATGGGTGTCTCGGGTTTGATGAACCACGAGTGCAAATGGGTTGAAAAATGATGTGGGTTCAAATTTCCATGTCTGGACCCTAAAGGTTGGCTGTAACAACACAAGAGGAATAATTCTCAAAATTCCCGACTATCCCTTTGTAACTGTCTTAGGAAGGACTGAGAGGGTAAAGAGGTTACTACTTAAGCTTTTGGGCTTCGCCCATTGAACTTCAACTATGGGTACTTGACTTGACTTCTGGCTTCCGTAACTTCGACATCCAACCAAAAGCATTCTGTAATAACTTCAACATCTTTTTTCTTTTTTCCTTTTTCTTTCATCACTTATCTTTTTTCATTTTTTATTCATTTTTCCAATTTTTCTCCTTTTCTCATTTTTTCATTCTTTTTCATCTTTTTTTTTCTCTCTTTGAGAATGATCTTCTATTCATTCTCTTAGTCATAAATGGATACACCTTGAAAACTGGGCTTCGCCAACTAATTTGGGTAGGAACTAACAAATATTCCTTGTTAGAACGGGTTGATATCTTCTCTCTTCGAGATGGGATGATTTTGTTGGGGAATGGGCTTACCTTCCGTCATCGATATGGGAAACAAGGAGCTAGTCCGGATTCGTCATAGAATCATCTAAAAGCTTGTCATAAACATTGGTTCAGATGTAGGTTTTCTACCACCAGACATGGAATAGGTAAAGGAATCAAACACGGGATCCTAATGTACCTTAAATTTTGAAATGGGACATATTTCTACCCCAGGGATGCCTTTGAGTGTGTTGTGCATTTTATCATGTTTTCGGAATGATTGAGGATTGAAAACAAGAGATATTTGGAAACGAAACTGCAACTTTTTATTGGGAAGGCAAATGCTTAACAGACTCGAAGGAACGACTCCTAGGACATACCCTAGGTCATCGCGGAAAAAACGACTCAAATTCAAGAAAAGAAAGTCCTAAACTCGACTCGACTAAGATAAGAAAACAGATCCTGACTCATAATTTTCAAATCTGGTCTTGAGCTATCCCTTGTTCAGTTGTCAGCTTAGATGCTCGGCTCTGGTCCTTGATCCCTTTGATGGTCTGCCTCCATCCCGAGGTAGTCCTCTGAGGATCTACGCCAGTGATGAAGCTTGGTGAATCGAATTGTCTTTTATTAACTTCGTTAACGGGAGGAGAACATTCTAGAGCAAGACTCCCGACTTGAATTTCATTCTTCGGGTTCGGCAAGAATTCAGAGCAATCCACAAATATTTTCCCAATAAACACTCCTTTCCAGTGACATGGGCGGATAAGATGGGAATAGTCGACACTGTCTTCGACAGAAACAAAGTTAGTGTGATCGCCAAATGGATTGGTGATGTTATTAGGTTTAACAGTTGGGATCGGGAGTGTTCCACTCTCAATCATGTCTTGAATTTCGTGCTTCAGTCGATAACATCTTTCAGTATCATGGCCTTTCCCTTGATGAAAGGCACAATAGGCATTTGGTTTATACCATTTACCTTGTTGCTCAGCGGGTGGGTCCGGAGTTGGACCAATAGGCTTCAGCTTTCCTTGGGCTATGAGCCTTTGGAGAGTGTATGTATAAGTGCATCCGATATCGGTGAATGCCCTAGGTGTTTGGCGCTGCGACTTCTTCGATTGCCCTTCTAAGAGATTGATGGCTTCATCAATATGGGCCGTTGCTGGAGCCTTGCCCTTAGACGATGAGGCCCCTTGGTACCCTTTCGGCCTTTCAGCCTCTGCCCTTATGACATCATCTTCTACCTTTATCCCAATTCTTATCAATTCTTTGAAAGAGCCAAAATTCTGGTATTTCAGAGCATTGCGATAAATAGGTCGTAGATTCTTTACGAACTTATCTACCATTTCAACTTCGTCAAGCTTCTTGGCTAATTTCACGCTTTCAGCGCGCCATCTTGCAAGGAATTCAGTAAAGCCTTCTTTTTATTTCTGTGTCATCACCTCCAATGTTCTTATGTTGGTTTGGATCTCGACATTGTCAGCATAGTGCTTACAGAACTCCACCGTAATATCTTCGAAAGTGGGGAAGTTCTTAAGGTCCAGATTGTAGAACCACGCCTTCGGGTGTTCATCCAGAGATTGGGCGAAAATTTGAGAGAGCATGTCAAAGGTACTCCCTTCATGCTAAGTACCCCTTATAGGCCTTAACATGGTGGATCGATCTTCTCGTGCCCTTAAACTTTGGGATATCAGTGAGTACCATGTTTGTGGGCAACTTATCCTGAACTGGGGCATAGGCCCTAGCATTTTCATAGTGGATGTTCTTCCCCTGGGAGAGCTTCAGACGGTCTTCAATGAATTTGAACCGTTTCTCCATATCAGTCAGAGGTGGGGTGGATGAAGAGGAATCTTCACCCAGCTTAGATTCGATCGCATCCATTCTAGTCATCATGAGGTTCACGGCCTCAGTGAGTTTGCTAACAGCATCTTCCATTGCTTGACGTCGGGTTTTTAGCGGCCTTTCTACAAGAAAACCCCGAACTGAGTCAATATTCGAATGTAAGAGCCCCTGCACACTTAAGGACATGACACCAACTTGACTCAAACAAAAACTCGACTTGAGACTGATTAACCAAAAGGTTCGACTCACGGTTGGATTTAGACCTTGATTCATTTTGGACTCGACAAACGACACGATCCGAACCATCATAATTCGGTTCTAACCCAGACTCGGTGTGACTAAACCCGTGATTGGACTAACATAGCCCATAGGTTTGCATGAAATGTCCATAATGGCCTAGCTTGGATGTTTCTGTGGACTATCCTAGACAAAAAGGTGGACCAACATGACTTGAATCCCAAGAGGTGAGCTTGGGCGACCCAACAAGGTCGGGTTCTAGACTCTCGGGGCAAAACACGCCTAGCCTAACACGGCCAGGGCCCGGACACGACTCGACGCATTTCATGCTTGGTTAAGGTTCGAGAAATATTTTGGATTGAATTTGAAAAAAACGAATGATCGATTTGAAAATGAGATTTGAAATGGGCGACATCATGCCGCTATAAAAGCTTATTTTGGGCCGAAAAATCTAGTCCTACTTGGGCAGCATTCCGCGTTTTAAAACCATGCTATTTTGAAAGTAAGTTGTTCAAAAGTTCGGTTTTGAAATCGATACGGAAAATTTGAAAAGACTCGGGAAATTCATTTCGCACATTGTCATTCTCATGTTAGAAGGATGTATGCTCCTAGACATCTCTAAGACTCGGCAAGTCTTCTACAAGAAGGTCTATGCCCTCCATCCTTTTTGGGTCTTATAGAGCAAGGGCCTTTAGGTAGAGTACCTAGAAGAGCATCCCCACCATCAAGAACCATGACGAGCCGGAGTGGAAGCAAGCAATGTGCGAGTTCCTGGCATAGTGGGACGTCGCCCCCCACGCATCACAAAGAAACGCTTGGGACGGCCCGGAAAGTCCTTAAGGGTTTATGCATGAATCGTAGCACTATGAGTAATGTTTTACTTTCCAATACTTTCTTTTCAAGTTTCACCTCGGAGGAAAAGACCCTAGAAACAAAGTGTCACTAGTCCTCTTTTCCCAGTAGTCGCCAAATCGTGGACAACGCCCGCGGGAACTACGTCCGCGGGATCCACACTCGGCATAATCGACTCGAGGTTCTTTCGAATCGAATTAAGACAAATTAGAGTCGCCACCAAGTTTTTTGGGAACTTGGAACCGTTCAAGTCAACTTTACACCTTTCATCGAAAAGCATAAAGCCAATCGACTACGAGTGATTAAAGATAAAGACTTGTACCCTATATCACTCGATTTGAATGACTCTCGTAATCCAATGGTATTTAGACGGATCCACAAACCATAGATCTTGAGTAAGGGGTGAGGGTACGTGTTAGGAAGCCCGTAAGGACACCTAACCCCGCCCGTCGATAACGACCTCTACTAAGTCAAGTGTCGGATTTCAAACAAGGTCATAGCTACTGAGATATATGATATGCAAACATCGTTTTTAAAACCCTAACATGTGAAGTTTCTATGTCGATTTAGATGCAACTAAACTAACTTTGTCAAAGTTGTAATTTAGCATGTGGGTTGATTGATCTAACAACATATAAACGAAACAAACAAGGCTTGATGGGAATGGGGGAGCCATTGGGATCTACCCTATTACAACCCAGGCATTTCATGCCGACACAACGAGAAATTAAAGATACAACTCGATCTAAAATACAATTGCTATATACGACACCATACACGACACACTACACGGCCAACTCGGCCTAGGGAAACGTGCACAAGGGGGTGGCCCACGGCTTACATGACTCACGGCCTTGGGTCACTCCTCGTAATGCGTGCTTTCACTTAATCTTATCGAATTAGACATAGGGCTACGCACCAAAGCATGCATTAGCATAAATCGGGCCATGTTGCTTTAAACAACATGCGATTTACTACGCTCTTACATGAATTAGAGCACAACCATCTAACCAAACAAGACTAAGGTTTTTAGAAATCATTTGACTCGATGACGAAAAACTAATTACAAACAAATTACCAAACACGACTCGATAAACAAAGCAATTACAAGATACGAAATAATGAGATAAAGATAAGAAAAAAACGAGAAAAGGACTACAAAGACACGGCCAAACACGGCCTACACGTTCTAGCCTACCCTAATACTTAGGTTATATTCATTAGGTTAGATAGATGATTGCGAAACGGGTTAGGAAACGAGTTAGAAAACAAGTTAGAAACGACGTTGATCGATTGAGATGATATCACGCGAATGTGTATTCTACACGGCCTAAAGGGGTCAAATTAGGTCAAGTTCGCTAATTAAATTAACTCGTCGAGTGTTAATAAGAAGGTGCTAATCACGCACTCTTATACTAGCGAGAAATCATGTGAAAAGAGAGATGCATTCAATTAGATTAGAGAATTGTTAACCGATTTTAATGCTTATGTCGAAGCCATCTAACGTGTCTAATTAGGTTATTAAATCGATGTAATGTCGTATAAATGAGTCATATGTTAACAATCAGAGGTCGAACTAACATGCGAAGGGTCCTAGGGTAGGTCGAATTGAACGAAACAAACGCGGGGTCAAAAGCGAGGAACGAAGTTAGAATTCGTTTTATTAATGCCCTACCTTGAACACGAGGATATGTAAATGAGACGGGGGATACGACCGACCGATGTGGTAGATTTATTTCCCATCTCAAGTCAACGCGGGTGTTCATGGTGGTACTTTAACTCATAATCGGACTAAACTAGTTTCATAGTTAACGATATCAAACGATAAAAAACGATAAACAAAATAAAACGAAACGATAAAAAACAAACATAAAAAGAACGAAATAAAAGGGAGAAGAGGAGGATTTGATGCACCCTCAACCTACATGTATCGTTGACACCGTCTTGGGTCGTAATCGATCGTAGATTTTATCTCGAGAGGCCGTCGTCGACGAAGGAACAAAGCAATAACACGTTTTTTTGCAAATCTGGACAGCAACTTTCAAACTGCAATTTCTCACTCGTTTCACGGTGAAAATTATATTTAAAAGATGTTTTGAAAACTAGAAAGAGAGGAGAACAAAGATCTTAAAATAATCCTTGCTCGTTTTGAATTATTGGGCACGAAAAACGAGCACAAACAGAACTGGACAGACAGGAAAAGCCGCGAAAACAGAGTGTATGTCACTCTGTTTTTCGAGGGTATTCGTGTACTCTCAAGGGCAATTTGGCTCGTGAATATTTGTCTAAGATGTAGATGGATGTTATGTGGTTAATTAGGAACAAGAAACTCGAATTTTAATGGAGGTTTGAGGGTTGAACGAAGGGTTCCAAAGAGGACACACAAACTGATTCTCAGTTTTGTATGTCGGTTTTGTCGAGGGTTTTTGAGAGGCAATTAGGGTTTATTTCTGGAGTTTAAAGCTTGTAAGTGACGGTATTATGTATGGAGAACTTAGAGGAATGAATGTATGGTGAAGGGGTGGTATTTATAGGGAGTTAAAGTAGGGTTTGATAGGGCAACAAGCAGTCGGGCTCCCTTTGCATAGCTGCTGTCCATCAGCTAATTCATGGGGTTTTTAGGGTTTGTATGGGGGGTTTGCTTGGTGGTTAAGCTAAGGTAATATGGGTAGGATACTAGGGTATGGTTTAGGGTTAATGGGCACGGGTTTAAGTGGTGTTTGGAGCGGGTTTTGGACTCGGGTTTGAGCACGCAAAACAGGGGGACTGCTTGTTATTTGCGGGCTGTTTATGGAATATTTGGGACGGGAATTGGATGGGTTTCGTGGTAGGTTTAGTGATGGGTTGTTTGTGGGTAATGAGGGGCAGGAATTGGGTTGGTTGTGGCGGGTTTGGGTCAAGCTTTGAAGCACACAAAACGGGTTGGAGGAAGGGTCGAGCTAACACGGGTAAGGGGAAGGAGTTGGGCTGTTTTGTGTAGGTTTGGGACGAGATTTGGGATGTGGATAAGGGGGTTCGAACTGGGGTTGGATGGGTAGAAGCCTAGGTTGGTTAGTGTACTCGAGATTCGTGCCAACTCGTAAAGAAAACGGGCTCAAAAACCGAGCTATAATCGAGCTCCAAAACGTGTGGTTAAAACGAGTTTCCAATTTTCAAATTCGATTTTTCAAATCAAATAACACATTAAAATGAATGATTTTTCAAATCAAATACACTCATAAAATGATTTTTCAAATCAATTATTTATTTTATTTTCAATAAAATAAACTTGAGAAAATAAATTCAAAATAAAGTAAAATGAATTCACCTTAAAAAAGCTTTAATTTAAATATCATTTAAATTAATAAAATACTCCGTCGACAACGCTCATTCTACATCGTAAAACAAACCCAAATAATGACAATGACAACTAATAAATACATGTGTCCTATCATCATCGGGTGTTTGTCGGGTTCTCTATAAATTCCAATATCGACGGATACGGGTATCTGCAAAATGATATAATAGGCACGAAACGGTATGAAATATGGTGTAAAGGGAGCTATAAAAGTATATATGAAAGTGATACATCAAACTCCCCCAAACCAAACCTTTGATTGTCCTCAAGCAAAGCAATCATGCCAAAACAAAGGACAATAAACACATGGTGAATGAATAACTCAGAGCAAATGTCTAGGCACATACAAGTCTCAGCTATCCATATCTATAACAAAGTAATGACCGAAGTTGTGCTAATAAAACAAATTCAAAAGCACGGGTAATAGACTCACGCAGCTCTTACTCAAGATGTGACATGATACCGAGACTCAGCCGAATACTTTTCAACCTTGCAAGACAATTACATTTGGATTCTCGCGGTTTCACTCATGCACTCATAATGGGTGATATATATGTAAGATAGAAAGAAATAAGACTCTCACTCAACTTATGAGATATGCATGCAATCTAATGTGATAAGAGATTCTCCAACTAATACGCATTCACGAAACAGACCAAGTACATGTATCAAGGACAGAATGGTGGTAAAGTGGCATGGGTATAGAAGTGACTTGTGCAAAAGCACGTATGGGTAATGTGAGGCTCAGACGGTAGTCGCAGCGCTAGACCAATAGCCAAATCTAATAAATAATAAAATAATCATCCAACTGGAGAAATAATCTCAACTTTGACAACATATGAGAGTAATGAAGAAGCTCTCCAAATGTGCATTAGACTCCAGAAATTACCACACACGACCTCCTAACAAAACTGAATGAAGCAAACATTTTTCTTCCTTTCTCTTTTGAATCCTTTTTTTTTTTCGAAACTTTTTTCATCTCTTTTTTTTTCTTTTTCTTTTCTTTCTTTTTTTTTTTTTCTTTTCTTTCTTTTTTTTCGAGACTTTCTTTTTTTTTCTCTAGTTGCTTCATAATACTTCTCTTTTTTCAACATAAGAGGTCACACAATTGCTACAAAAAGATAGCTACTACCCACATGACAATAAAAGTCCCAACCCAACCAAAGTAGCTATAACAATAAGGACTCAAGCAATCAAGCGATCGTCTCCAAAAAGGTAGGCAAATTCTTGAATGTAGCTAAGAAATAGGATATAAAATGGCTACATGGTTCAAACGGGCTAACAAAACTGGGTAATGTAAGGCTTATTTGAACAATAAGAATCGCCTATCCACATGTACTTAATCAAATGAACGCGCAAAAGCTAAGAAACTAATGTCACACTTATGCAGTTTGATATTACATATACCACAAGGAGACCACACTCATCAGCCTAAATAACAATGAGACCGGTTTATTAATGTTCCCGGCCTAGGAAGCTCTAAAGACCTCAGAAATTGAAGTGGTTTACCAACAAAATAAAGTCAAGTCTACTCGGCATAAGGCATATTGTGACGGTCAAGACTTGAGTAAAGAGCTTTGTTCATCATAGCTAACAGGTCAAAACAATGTACATGGACAACTAAATGAGACTCAAATGCAAAGACAAAGCAAATTATCATCATTGCTATACAATTCACCAAGACTCGACTCAAAATAAACAAAAATAAATAAAAGACATGTTTTTGGATTTTATAAATTTTCAATTTTTTTGAATTTTTAATTTTTTCACACAACAATAAATAAAAGCACACAACAGAAATAAACACACTCCCCCAAACCTAAATGTCACAGTGTCCTCATTGTGACACCTACAGCATAGCAGTCACACAGAAATCCAGCAACCTATGGGACACAACTAACAAAGGGAAGAGGGTAAAAAGGAAATGTAATAAAAACAACAAGAAGGATAATACCAGCTGTAAGGCAGTAGCCTCCCCAAACCAGCTGGAAAGAGAGGGATGTAGTGATCAGCTATCACTACTGGTCTTCATCAGCATCATTGAAACCATCAATCTCAGCATACAAGGACATAAGCTCAGGATCAGGAACGGCACTGCGGCCACGGCCTCTACCACGGGTGGGTCTCCTAAGACGGCCTCGACCACGAGTGCCTCCGAGAGCAACAAAGAATGATCAGTAGAAGCACCAAACGCCAAACGGGCCTCTCTGGGAACAAGGGATGCCGGTGTCCTCCGCAAAAACAGAAGTAGGCTGAGGGGGGCGGACTGGAGTGTAGAAGGGACGGCCTAATGCACCGAACTCGGTGCTAAACTGTCCAAACTCCGTAGGAATCACTCCGTAAAGATGGAACACACGGCTGTCGTCACCAGGAGTAGTGTAATAAGAAGGTGACACACCGCAATCACGCCCCTAAGCTAAAGTCATAGCCTCCATCTGTTCCCACATCCTCCTCTCTGTCAAAGCAGTGTTGATGCCCGTATGCATCCTCACTTCCCGTTCAATGACGGGATCAAAATGGTAACCTCGAAGCATAGCCTCGAAGTGGGATAGGTGAAGGAGGTGGAGGAGTGGGTGGAATGAGCCCGGCGAGATGGGTAGTGGGTGCACGCTGTCTCGGCGCCGCCGGTGGTGGTAGTAGTACTAGACCCAGGGAAAGTAACCAAAAGGTCCTCAGGAATCAGATAAGTAACGGGTGGGGGTCGCACCACAGTCGTACTCTCCTCGAGGGGGTCGACAGCAGGCAAACGGGCGCAAGGAAGAAGCATGTATGACTCACCGCAGACCCTCCAGTAATGGTCCTTCCCATTTTTAATATCAAGATAAGAAATGTCATAACGAAGGTGGTCATCATCAACAAGTGGCTCATAGTCAGCCATACGCTCATATGGGTCATCACCCTCAAAATCACAAACTGCCCTAGAAATCTTGGTGACAAGAGCACCACAGTCAAGGTTCCCGTACCTCCCAATCATCCTATCAAACGCCGAACAAACAAGAGCAGGGGGAGAGAATTGGAATGTCTCCTCCCTATAAGGATTCAAGTAACTAGCAAGTATTAAGACCTCAATAGTGGAGGTCTTGCTCTTATCGGTCCGGCCATACAACAAATAGCTCAAATACCTCAAAAACATACGAAGACAAACGTGTTGGACATCTAACAAAGCCATAGGACTGACGTCCGCATCCATATAACCAGAAACAATGGAAAATAACGAATGTATGAGCATGACCCCACCAACACCATACAAGTCCCCGTCAGTATGCTTATCGAATCCCAGGATTTCAGACAGACGGTCAAAGTCTAAAGACCGTCCAACATTAAGCAAACGAAATTTGATTAGATGATCACTGGGGAAATAAGTAAAAGAACTCAGAAATTCGAGAGTTAGGGCAGGGTAAGATAACTCGTGGAGCGTGAAAAGACCCTGCAACCCGATCTCATTAAACATGCCAAACATAATGTCATCGATCTTCAATGTGCGCAAAATTTTCCTATCCACGCATCTCGTGGCACTCATAGACTTAGATAACAGATACTCAAACCTGTCTTTCTGTGCTTTGTCACGGAATTCGATAAATGGATAATCGTCTAAGGGAGACAAATCATCCTCCGAGGACACAACCTCTTCGGGAATTACTTCGGGTTGTTGAACCGGGGCTCTCCTTTCTCTAGTCCTCTTATTTCCTTGCCTAGAAGTCGACATTATCTACATAAAAGCAAGTAGAAAATTAAACTTCAACCTTATGCAAAACAGTCCCGTTTTTGGCAATAATGGGTCCAAAAAATCAATTTTTAA
Organism: Silene latifolia; assembly: GCF_048544455.1. Classification (NCBI taxonomy): domain Eukaryota; kingdom Viridiplantae; phylum Streptophyta; class Magnoliopsida; order Caryophyllales; family Caryophyllaceae; genus Silene; species Silene latifolia. The sequence goes on along the minus strand of NC_133537.1, from coordinate 270,040,970 downwards.
GACTCCAAATGACAATGAAAGCATCCAAAAACATAGGGGAACATGAGTATGTATCAAATATGGAAGATTCCAAGCAATAGAATACAATTTTAACCAATTTAATGCATAATTTCTACCCGGATTTTGAAGAACCTTAATTCCCAAATTAGCAAATTAGGCATGAATTTCAACAATTAAGGGGCTAGAAAGCAAGGAAATAGCAATTGTATACTAGCAATGGAAGATTTAATACAATAAACTCAAGAAATAAGCAAGAAATTTCAGAATTTTCGAGACACATAGAGGCAAAATCGTGACATACCTTAGCAATTTAAGCAATGGAATTGAGAAAATAAGCACAAGAAAGTGATGCAAACAAGTAATAAGCAATTAAGCACAAGTTTTAAGTGAGATTTGATGATGATTGATGAAGAATATAAAGAGAAAGAGTGATAGAGGAGGAAGTATGCAGGAATAGAGCACGAAAAGAAGAAGGAAGTTGAAAGAAATTAGGGTAACAAAAGCATAAAACCGGTGAAAATAAAACGCGGAACCCGGTCTAAATTGGATCCTCGATCGAGTCGCAGCTGGCTTGATCGAGGAACCAATTTCAGGAATACCCAACTTTCGTTTTAAACTTTTCGAAATTCTTCACAGGTTCCTCGATCGAGTCGCAGCTGACTCGATCGAGCTGATATGTTCCTCGATCGAGTCGCAGCTGACTCGATCGAGGAAGCAGTCTGGGGCTCCTTTCTTCGTCGTTTGTTACTCATAGCTTCAAATCCCGTCAAAATTCCTGCAAAAGACACTTGAAAGCATATCAAGTGCCCTCTCCTCATCTCTCAAAGTTCAAGGAACATAAAAATAAAAACAAAACTTGAATTGAAAATCCTAATTACAAACTAATACTTTACAAAATCCGAGCTGCCTCTCGGTAGCGCTGGTTTTTGCGGTCCCGCACGACCGTAATTCTTCATCAGCAAGAAGAATCAATGGGGAAGAGATCAAGAGCCTCTATTACCCCCACAAAAGCACCTTCATAGTACGTTTTCAAGCGTTGACCATTCACTTTGAAGGTCTTTCCTGTGTCAGAATGCAGTGTAACTGACCCAAATTTGTTCACATCGATGAATGAGAACGGTCCAGACCATCTACTCTTCAATTTACCTGGAAACAAGCGCAAACGAGAGTTAAATAAGAGAACTTTCTCACCAACATGAAACTCTCTTTGCAAGATATGCTTGTCATGCCACTTCTTCGTTCGCTCCTTGTATACTTGAGCACTATCATAGGCATGCAGTCGAAATTCATCAAGCTCATTCAACTGCATCAGTCGTTTCTCACCCGCCAGTGAGGGATCCATATTCAGCTCTTTTATGGCTCACATAGCCCTGTACTCAAGCTCCACAGGTAAATGACAAGACTTGCCATAGACAAGTCGGTATGGTGAGGTTCCAATCGGCGTTTTGACGGCAGTACGGTAAGCCCACAAAGTATCATCGAGCTTTCGACTCCAATCCTTTTTGTTCTTGCTTACTACCTTTTCCAAGATCTGTTTCAGCTCTCTGTTGGAAATCTCTACCTGTCCACTGGTTTGAGTATGATAAGCCAATCCTCTTCGGTGTGTAACGCCATATTTCTTCAAGAGAGAATTAAGATGACGCTCATTGAAATGCTTGCCTCCGTCACTGATCACTGCACGAGGCGCTCCGAACCGTGGAAAGATAGTCTTCTGAAACAACTTAACAACAGATTTAGCATCACAAGTGGGGGTGGCAATTGCCTCCACCCATTTAGAAACATAATCCACAGCTACTAATATGTATTGGTTCCCAAAAGATGTAAGGAACGACCCTTGGTAATCAATGCCCCAAACGTCAAAAATCTCTACTTCGGAGATTCCAGTTTGAGGCATCTCATGCCTTTGCGAGATATTGCCCGTCCTTTGACATGCATCACAAGAACGGAAAAAAGTAGTAGCATCCTTCAAGATAGTAGGCCAATAAAAACCCGATTGCATTACCTTAGCAAATGTCCTAGAAGGACCATGATGACCTCCATAAGAAGAAGAGTGACAATGAGAAAGGATGGCACGTACCTCACCCTCTGGAATACATCGTCTGTAGATACCGTGTGCGCACTCCCGGAGCAGATATGGGTCATCCCAGAAATATCGCTTCACGTCATGCAAAAACCTCTTCTTCTCATTGATAGGAAAGATCGGGAGGAAGCATACCTCCTACCAAATAATTGGCATAATCTGCAAACCATGGAGTATTTGCGGCTATAGCTAACAAATTTGGTCATCCGGAAAAGAGTCATCAATGGGCAAAATCTCTCTTCCTGAAATCGCAACTGGACAAATGATCTCGAACAACATTTTTCAAGACTTATCTTATCACGGATTTCTAAATCAAATTCTTGTAACAATAAAATCCATCTAATAAGTCTAGGTTTAGCCTCTTGTTTGGTTAAAAGATACTTTAAAGCTGCATGGTCAGTGTGAACAATAACTTTAGAACCAACAAGATAAGCTCTAAATTTGTCTAATGAATAGACAACTGCAAGTAGCTCCTTCTCTGTAGTAGCATAGTTGATTTGGGCATCATCGAGAGTCTTGCTTGCATAGTAAATGGCATGTAACACCTTGTCCTTTCGCTGTCCCAAAACAGCTCCAACTGCATAGTCACTGGCATCGCACATAATCTCAAAAGGAAGGCTCCAATCCGGAGATCGGATAATAGGAGCTGAGATAAGTGCTTGTTTGATCCTGTCAAAGGCTTGAATACACTTGTCAGTAAACACAAAAGGAGTATCTTTATGAAGAAGCTGAGTTAGAGGTTGAGCAATTTTAGAAAAATTCTTAATAAAGCGGCGATAGAACCCTGCATGACCAAGAAAACTACGCACACTTTTAACATTAACCGGGTACGGGAGTTGCTCAATTACCTCAACCTTAGCTTTGTCCACTTGAATACCCTTACCTGACACCAAATGACCGAGTACCACCCCTTCAGTAACCATGAAGTGGCACTTCTCCCAGTTGAGAACAAGGTTGCTCTCCTCACAGCGCTGCAAAACCTTAGTCAAGTTTCTCAAGCAAACATCAAAATCAGTACCATATACACTGAAATCATCCATAAAGACTTCCATGATAGACTCTATGTAATCAGAAAATATGGCCATCATACAACGCTGAAAGGTAGCAGGAGCGTTACATAAACCAAAGGGCATCCTCCTATAAGCAAATACACCATACGGGCAAGTGAAAGTGGTCTTTTCCTGATCCTCAGGATGAATGGGTATCTGAAAGAAACCGGAGTAGCCATCTAGGTAACAGAAATAACTATGACACGCTAATCTCTCTAACATTTGGTCAATGTAAGGAAGTGGGAAATGGTCCTTTTTAGTGGTCGTGTTCAACTTCCTATAATCAATGCACATCCTCCATCCTGTGACAAGTCTAATAGCAATCAATTCATTCTTATCATTTTTCACTACTGTAGTACCTCCCTTCTTAGGTACAACTTGGACAGGACTGACCCATTTAGAATCGAAAATAGAGAAAATAATACCAAATCAAGTAATTTACTTCGTACCTCTTTTCTTACCACCTCCTGCATTGGAGGATTTAGTCGTCTCTGACCCTGTGCACTAGGCTTGTGGCCTTCTTCCAAGTGAATTCTATGCATACAAAAATCAGGACTAATACCTTTGAGATCGTCAATGCTATACCCAATTGCCTTTTTATGAGTTCTCAAAACAGTCAACAAAGCAGATAGTTGACCTTCGATTAGGCTAGCATTGACAATCACCGGTTCATTTCACGATCATCAAGAAATTCATATTTGAGATGAGAGGGAAGAGGTTTTAATTCAGGTTTCTTTACCTCGCTTACCTTAGGTGTGACACCCAAACTATATACCTTCGATGTGGGCATTCCTCTCCGCTTAGAAGCTTCTCAATTCGATGAACTTCGGACTCCATGAACCCGTCTCGATCACCGGATCGAAACCAGGGCAATCTCCGGAGGATCCCTGTCCAAACACATAGGAAGACACTCATCAATAGTAGAATCAACAACATCTATACTATGACAAGTCTCTTCTATCATGGGGTTTTTCAATGCTTTTTCCAAGTTAAAAGTAATAGTATCATCCCCCACACTAAGGTCAATCTCCCCCGCCTAACATCTATAACCGCCCCCGCAGTATGTGTAGAACGGTGCGCCCAAGATGATAGGGATTTGGTTGTCTTCAGCCATGTCCATGACAACAAAATCAACGGGGATGAAAAATTTCCCAATACGAACGGAACATCCTCTAACACCCCCGGTGGGTGCTTAACGATCTATCGACCATCTCTGCGCGTCATATTAGTAATCACAACGGACCCATATTTAATTTCTTACAGATGTAATACGGCATAACGCTGACACTAGCTCCTAAATCGCAAAGAGCTTTACTAATAAAAAGATGACCAATATGACAAGGGATAGAAAAACTTCCTGGATCCTTCAATTTGGGTGGTGTATTAATTGGCAACATGGCACTGCACTTCTGAGTGTAAGCAATAGTTTCCACCGCATCGAAGGATCTCTTCCTTATCAAAATATCCTTCATGAATTTCGCATAAGCCGGGCACTTGAGTAATTAATTCAGTAAAAGGGACACTTACCTGTAGATTCTTCACGACCTCCATAAACTTACCGAACTGCTTATCCAGCTTGGATTTTTGTTGTCGATGAGGAAAAGGTAGTGAAATAGTTATGGGCTCGGCTTGCTTATCCTTAGAAACAACTTTTGAAACACCGTAGGCTGTCAATATTGAATCCTCGATCGAGTCAGGGGTGACTCTATCGAGCTGGGTGGATCCTCGATCGAGTCGCCTGTGACTCGATCGAGGAACCTTTGCAGGTTCAACTTTTTCATCTTTTTTACTTTTATCGTCAGCTCGTGTTTCAACTTCGTCAGGTTCTTTCCCATCATCACTAAGCTCCAAATTACCCAATCCTTTGGGATGCATGTAAGGGACTTCATCAACAGTAATGGGCACTTCATTCTCAAGACTTTGCAGGTCGGGATTCGTATAAGAAGTACCGCTCCTCAGCTAAATAACATTAGCTTGCTCATGAGCTTGTTTACCTTGAGGAGGAAGACCTACGGCCTGTTTTGATGGATTTTGAAGTGCCATCTGAGCTACTTGATTATCTAGCATCTTGTTATGGGCAATCAGCTCAGAAATTTGAGCCGTCTGCTTCTGCTGCATTGACAAAGTTTGTTGCAAAAGATTGCGCAACTCTGCCATATCATTGTTCGGAGCTTGTTGAGGAATTTGTTGAGGAGTTTGCTGAGGAGGTTGTTCATATTGATTGTTAAACTGCTGGCCTCCTTGATTTTGCCTTTGATAACCTCCTTGTGGTTGATTACCACGGTTTGGAGGGATAACATAGGTACCTTGTTGAGGAACTTGAAAAAAGTTAGAATATGGTGTACCTTGCTTGAAAGATTGGAAAGCATGAACTTGCTCAATAGTACTCATACATTTGGCCGCAGTGTGGCCATCTATCCCACATCTCTCGCAGGACACTTCTTGTTGAACGATATGAACCATCTCTTGCTTACCCAAAGACTGAGTAGTCTTCAATTCAGCTATTTGAGCCAGTATGGCTTCCAACTGTGCCGCAACCGCACTATCTGAGCCACTTCCTCTCTTACTTCCTCTGGGGTTACCATACTCAGCTGTGTGAGTAGCTATCTGATCAATCAACTTCCAAGCATTACCAGCATTGGTGTTATCTTGGAATCTCCCATTGGTAGTAGAATCAAGTAAAGCTCTATGATCATCATATAACCCGTTGTAAAACTGGTTGCAAAGGAACCAAATCTCAAAACCATGGTGAGGGACGGACCGCACTAGTCTTTTGAACCGTATCCATGCTTCATTAAAATCCTCAGTAGGACCTTGCTTAAAACTTGTAATCTGGCTTCTCAATGCATTAGTTTTCTGTGGTGAAAAATACCTCTTGTAGAATGCAAGAGCTAGAGAAGTCCAGTTGGTAATTGCGTCAGTCTCCATGTCTAAGTCCCTTAACCACTCAGCTGCATCATCTCTCAAAGAGAAAGGGAAGAGAGTTTGCTTGACCTGATCTTGAGACACCCCAGCCGTCAAAGGAATAGAACAACAATAAGTAACGAATTTCTCCATATGCTTTGCGGGGTCCTCTCCTGATTTTCCTCCAAATAAATTCCTCTCTATCAAGCTTATGTAAGAAGGTTTGATCTCAAAAGTTCCCTTATCAGCGGTAGGGAGCTTGAAGCCTTTAGGAATAGAATCAACCGTGGGTTCAGAGTGACTTGCTAATGTAAGCATCTTTGGTGTTGTAGAAGTCACAGCTACAGAAATAAGTGTGTCCTCTTCTAAGGACGAGTCTTCTGCGAAAGTATACCGCTCGTAGTCAAGTGTACTCAAGTCTTCCACTTGACTTACTTCTCTTTGAAATTTTCGTCAGAGCGAAAAGTCTTTTCTCGCTCGGGATCAAACGGTAGGATCTCTAACCCGTTAGACACAGGCATACACGAAAACAACAAGAAAAGATAAAACTGTCTCAAGAAACTGAAGTTCCCTGAAACAAAAGACAAAAATAAACAGAAACAAACAGAACAATTGTTGCCTCCCCGGCAACGGCGCCAAATTTGATGTGGCTAAAGTCGTATCACCAAACCAAAGTAAATCTATCTCAGGACTAACAAGAATAGCTAGCAAAAGAAGACAGTATCGAATCCACGGGAGGAGGCGGTGAAAGCTAAGTCTGTAAATATTTAAGTTGTCTAAAGTAACCAATTTCGGGGGGTTTTGTTTTGAGTTGATTCTAACAAACTAGTTGTAAGTAATTAAATGAAGGTTTAACAATATTATTAAAAGTCTAGGAATTAGGTTCACTAGGTCAATCGGTCGGGGATTATCAATCAATTACTAAATCTATCAAGTTGTTTAAGGTCATAAGATCGGTCGACTCCATTATGCCCTTTAGATTGATTCTAACATGCGGTCGCTATGATTAGATACTCTCTATTTGATTATCGCACCTATATCAATTCTAACCCTATCGGCGATAGGATCGATTCGCTACACTAATTAATAACTCAGGCCTCAAGTTGATTAACTAGAAGAATTACAATAATCAAACAACAACTTTAATGATATCAATAGCAACTAATTGATTTTCCCTTTTAATTAACCTAGATCCCCTTCATCCTAGATGAGGGGATTAGCTACTCATAATTATAATAACAACAACAATGATGATTAAAGATGAAAACATGATTGAAAGCATAAAAGAATAATTGAAGAACATAAAACAATAATGATTAATTAATGAGGAAAGATTAGTACCATACAAGGGAAAGATTAGGGTTCTAGAGAGTTTTCCAAAGAAGATTCAAGCAAACTATAACGTAGTCTAACAATAAAACACGAGTCTTTAATTTATAACAAAAGATTAACGTTTTAGGAAATTCCGGAAATAAACCCGCCAGAGAGGATCCTCGATCGAGTCAGAGGTGACTCGATCGAGGACAACTGCTCGATCGAGTCGGCGATGACTCGATCGAGGAACCCGCTTCACACAGTTATTTCTTCTCTTCTTTCACTTCTAGTCTTCGTGATTCCCGTTTCCGTGCCATGCTTCGTGTATTCTACCGTGCGTCTCCGCTATGCTAATCCCAAACTTGATCAAACTCATATTGAGTCATTTCTGCATCAAAACACAAAATAGCGGCAGTATCGACAATTCATTGAAATAAAGCATATAAATGATATAATAGGCACGAAACGGTATGAAATATGGTGTAAAGGGAGCTATAAAAGTATATATGAAAGTGATACATCATTATAGCAGCTTGAGCTATAACATTAAAGATTCCTAAAGCGTCATATTGACTGTAACAAGTTCCAAGTATGATGATCACTCAAGCAAAAGGCTAGATCAAGTCTATAACAAGCTCAAGATAAAGAGCTTATGATCAAGATGAAGAGAAGATCCTATCACTGAAGATCTCTAGGAAGATTAGCTAGTATAGGTTTTCATCTAAAAACGATACTTTAAGAATTAATATTGGAAAGGTAAAGTTATAACTATTTCACCTATAACTTTACTTACCAAGCTTAATGTTATAGTTGTTTCTACTATAACTTTAAGTAGCAATTTTATGGTACGATTTTAATAAGTTTTAAAATCATTTTCAAAAGATAAAATTCTTCAAATGTGTTTCAAAATCATGTGTGTATATGATAGAGATGAAATATGGGTTGTTATAATGAATAATTCGCATTTTTCTATTGGTTAGTAAAACAGCTTATGGGTCGTCATGCTACCTAGGGTTTGCTAGTTTATTTGACCTAACCCTAATCCAAGGACTGGATTTTCGACTTAGCTGGACACGGCCAAGGGTTCGGCCGCCCGGCCTTGAGCCGTCTTGGTTTCGTGAGTTCTCTAGTACAAGTAACATATCCAATTAAATCTAATAATATTTTTACAAGATATTCTCATATCTTAAATATATATTTGATTTAATTTTTTTACTTATCCGAAAATCATAGAGATTAAATTAAGGTAAGATAAGATTTACGTTTATCTTATTTACCTAATTTAAGTTATCTCTTGGATTAATTTAAGGAAGAGATAGGATTTATTTCTTGCAAAATAGACTACCTATCTCACGGCACCTATTAGGGTTTAGATCCAAACCCTAATCTTCCTCTCTACTATAAATACACATGATAGTCGTTCATTGAAAACAAGCTTTTCGAAATACAAAATTCCTTGCAAATAATTTTGAGTTTATTTCTAATCAGTTATTGTTTTGCATTTGAAAATCTTTTACGAAAAGTCGTGCTCTTTAATTTGCTTATTATTCTTAAGGTTACGTTATAAGATAATAGTACTTCATATTGTTTCTTACTCGTTCAATTGTGTGAACACTTAGAAGAACAATCAAGTGCTTTCTTAGTAACTTAAGATAGTGAAATCGAATATCTAGTCATATTCAAATTGAGTTATAACTAGAGTTACTTATACGAGTTGGGTTGATAATTTTGTAATCCGGAGAAAGGTACTAAAATTATTAATCGAGAATAGTGGACGTAGGCTTCGATGTGTGATGCAGAACCACTTCAAAACCGTGTGTCTTTGCATCTTTCGTTTTCGTTCATTTCATTACGTTCTTAATCACTTAGTTAATTAGTTAAAGTTTAATCAATAAACTTTAAGTAATTAATTGTTTTGATATAAAATAAAAAGTGGACATAAGTTTTTAAATACTCAATTCACCCCCCCCCACCCTCGAGTATTTAGACCTTGATAGACTCTTAAAAGTCCAATCTAAAAGACTAAACAAATAATTACGCGCAACGATTATATAAAATATCAAGCACTCTTGACATCATCAAAACATAAACATATATATCTATATGGTTCAACAAATTCCCCTTTTTTGATGATGGCAAGTCTCCTAAAATTGTGACTAAGTATATAGTTCCCTTTCAATATAATACCGTCATCTTTATAGATAAAGATTAACGCAAGATCAAATGATTATATACAAGACCGAAATTTTAAGGACTTTAAGAGACAATTGGTCTTGACAAGGAGCAAGGTTAGGAAAATGCTTACCATGGTCATTCTTTCCCCCTCTTGACATCATTGAAAAGATAAGAACAAACATAAAATGACTAGAATAATATACGATGAGACAAGAGATAAGAACGATTAAGAAATATAGATAAACCGTAAATAACCATAGGTACTTACGAAATATAGTAGCATACAAACCAAAAGAACATGTTTAAGCCTAATGGGCCGAATGAAACAACATGTTTAGAACTACCGGGCCATAACCACAAGTAGTATGTCAAAATGGGCCGAATAGGAAATCAATTTAGGAAGGCAAAATACACCACATGAAAATAAAATAATACAAGCCAATTAGAGGGAATCCGAAAATAGGGGAGGGGCAAGACAAGGCTAAGTGTGACGGGTTTTGTAAGGATTAACATAGTTGGGACGAGTATGGAATTCCAAAGCATCAAGACAATCAAAAGAACTTCGCACAAGAGTAGCTTGGGCATTGAGGCTAGTTTCGAAGTTAAGGACCTTCAAAGACAAGGCCTTTGTGGCTTCCAAAGTAATTGCTTGATCCGCTTTCATAGCTTTTAGGTCTTTCACCAAGGCACCCCATTGACTAGTAAGAAAGGAAAGACGATCACCATGTTGACAGACTTCCTCACGGATAGTCACTAAACCCCTTTCTAAACCCTCAAGCCTTTTGTCGACGCCCTCCATCCAAGCATAAACTCGAACATCATCCAACCCGCCAACCGAGGACCGTGACTGCCCAACACTAAACATGGCCGTAGCCAAGGCCGTGGTTTGCTCCTCTAGTTTAGCCATAATAGACCCCATAAAAACATCCAATTTGGCTTCCATAGCCGCCATCCGAACCTCATTAACACTCTTATCAACACCCTTAGCAAAGACTAACTCGGGTCCTTCAAAACCGAGACCCATTAACTTTATCACACGGTCACACATACCATCCTTAGCACTCACACCGTAGCTTTCCCGACTCACAACCCGTTTAATTTCTAACAATCTCTGAATCCACATACCGTATGGGAGATCAAGCGTAGTACAATGTTTCTCCTTAGTGACGGTAATGCTAGTATGAACAATCGGGTTGAACACGAGACTAGCCAAGTTAACTTTCCAACCTTCTAACCACAAATATAAGATTATAGCTTCATAGCTCGACACCTTATCCCGTCCTCCCCTTCTCGGAACAATTGTGTTCCATAAAAAGTTCAAAAATAATTTGAGTTTGGCCGAGAGAGGACGAACCAAGATGTTGCTATTCTCGGAAGCAACCTCATCAAAGTACCTCTTAATAACCAATTCTTGATCATCACCGACATTGGACCATTCTTGACTCGGATGTCGACACCATTCACGACTGCATGCAACACACCCCTTTAAATTTTTACCGATGCAAAAAACTGGACAACCTCAAACAGGTAAGTAGGACCCGAGAATCGACTAATATCATTCCACCCTTGGAAATCAAGAAAATCCAGAAAATATTTCAAAGACGGAATTTGAGACAACCAAGATTTAGGATAATATCTTCCACCAGGAATAGAATATTGTAAAACCCGAGAGACCAAGATTCTTTCTCCTTTTGTCATGTGAACCCGGTTTAAACCGACTTTTGTTGCGCTCTTCGAAGGCTCCTGAAACAGAGTCCTCGAAATCCCGTCCTGAATAACAACCGCGGGTTCATTATATTCTTCAATATCTTCTACTACAACCTAATTCTTCCCCTTGTTAAGCCGACGCATTTTTCCCTCAGAGACCGACTCATCCCGACCACAAAACAGAGAGGAAAGTGATGATGGATGATGGATGTTGGGTTGTTGGAGTGAAGGTAGAGGAATTAGGTTGATGTGATGATGGTGGTTGATTGCATGGTTGTGGTTGGTGTTGGTTTCGGGTTGAAGACCGAGTGGTTGCATGTGGAGGTGACATGGTTGAGAGAAGGATTGATGATGATGGAGATTGTGTATAAATTTGGTAAAGTAAAACGTGAATGCAACTTGTGGGTGTTTGACCAATTTACACGGTTTTGGGGTGGGGGGGGGGGGTAGATATAGGTATAGGTGGGAATCTAGGTTTAGAGTTTTACAGAATTTAGGAAATAAATTTGGTAAAGAATTGTGTATAGATATGGAATACAAAGGTTGGAAGGATATGGCAAATATGTCGCATAAGACGTGATTTGGCATAGAAAAGATTTTGGAAAATATTTTTGATAAAATTTGGTAAATAAAAAATATGGTGTATCTTAATTTGTTGAGAGAATAAGTTTGTATGGACTCTAAAGATTTAAATACATATAGAATATATACGATAAATAAATTTCTATAAAACGTAAATATTCATGCAACGAAATATACGGACACAGTCATACAATCTTATCTCATACTAATCAATCATTAAGAGATTAAACATTTATAGAAGCTTAGGTGCCACCAATTAAACCAATTTCCAACCTTAAAGTCTCAAAACGTCCTCTAGCTCAAGGTTTTGTCAAAATGTATGCCCATTGTTTTTCAGTACTACAAAATTCGAATTTTATATTCCCTTTTTCAACCTTGTCACGTATATAATGGTGTCTAATTTCAATGTTCTTAGTACGCGAGTACTGCGCGGGGTTTTTTTGAAATAATAATAGCACTCGTATTATCAAATAAAATAGGAATAAAACCAATATTAACACCATAATCACATAATTATTGCTTTAGTCATAATAATTGAGTACATACCAGTCCTGCTGCAATATATTCGGCTTCTGCTGTTGAAAAGGCAACTGAATTTTGCTTTTTTAAACCCCAAGTAATAATGCAAGGTCCAACAAATGTGGCAAAACCTGAGGTACTTTTCCTGTCTAGGGAGCATCCTACGTAATCGGCATCTGAATATCCGATAAGATCGAAATGGCATTCCATAGGATACCATAGATAAAGTTTTAACGTGCCAATAAGATATCGTAAGATTCTTTTTACGGCCGTCATATGCGATTCTTTGGGAGATGATTGATATCTCGCACAAACGCATACACTGAACATGATATCCGGTCTACCGGCAGTTAAATATAGCAATGACCCAATCATTCCTCGGTAAGTTGTTTCATCAACTGACTTACCGTCTTCATCTAAGGTCAATTTCTTGTCTGCGACCATTGGAGTAGACATAGCATGGGAATTTTCCATTCCGAAATTTCTAATTAACTCCTTAATGTATTTCTGTTGATGAATCTTGATGCCTTCCTCAGTTTGTTGAATTTGTAGACCTAGGAAGAATTTCAATTCTCCCATCATACTCATCTCAAATTCGGAAGTCATCATCTCCGAAAAATACTTGCACAGATTGCGGTTGGTTGATCCAAAAATAATATCGTCGACGTAGATTTGAACTACCAGAAGGTCAGAACCCTCAGATTTTAGGAATAGGGTTTTATCCACAGATCCTCTCTTAAATCCATTGTCAAGTAGAAATTTCGATAATCTGTCATACCAGGCCCTTGGTGCTTGCTTCACCATACAAAGCCTTGTCTAATTTGAAGACATGGTCTTCAAATTTCTTATCCTTAAATCCAGGAGGTTGTTCTACGAAGACTTCTTCTCGTAAATACCCATTTAGGAATGTTGTCTTGACGTCCATTTGGAAGAGCTTCATTCCTTTATGAGCTGTGAAAGCTATCAGGAGTCTAATAGCTTGAAGACGAGCTACAGGTGCAAAGGTCTCGTCATAATCAATTCCTTCTTGTTGATTATAGCCTTGTATCACAAGTCTTGTCTTATTTCGAACTATGACCTCGGTATCATCTAATTTATTTCTGAACACCTATCTTATTCCAATTACAGATCGATCCTTGGGTCTAGGAACTAGGTGCCAAACTTTTTTCCGTTCGAATTATTGAAGCTCTTCTTGCAGGGCTATAATCCAATCTGATTCTGCCAGAGCTTCTTTCATATTCGTTGGTTCGATTGTTGATAAAAACGAATAGAAAGAGCAGAAATTGTTCAAGGATCGTCGCGTTTTAACACCCTCTTTAATATTACCAAGTATACTTTCCATAAGGTGTGAACTCTTATACTTCCATTTTGTTCAAGTACTTGGTTCTTTAGCATTTGAACTTGATCCAACTTTATTTGGTTCAGAGTTTAAGGATGTTCCCCTGAATCCAATCCTGGTGTTGTAGTAGAGTCGGGTATGACTTCGGACTCATCACCTTGATTTGGATTCAACGTTATAGTAACATTATCTATAACATTGGATTGAGAATCCTTATCTTGAAACAATGTTATAGTATCATCAACTATAACTTTAGTTATCTTCTTTTTGTCATTTGAAGAATGATCAAGCTCATCATTTATTCCTTCAATCTCATTATCCTCAGTTTCCAATTCTGGAGGATCACTTCTGGTAAGACGAAAATCAGGTTCATCTATGTCTTCTTCCTCATCCTGTAAAGGCTTATCAAACACATTATCTTTATCAAAAATAACATGAATACTTTCTTCAATACAAAGTGTTCTTTAATTGAAGACCTTATAAACCTTGCTATAATCCGAATAACCTATAAAAATAGCATCATCACTTCTAAGGTCGAACTTAACCTATTCTTACCATTGTTATGAACAAAACACTTACTCCCAAAATAACGAAGATCGGAGATATTAGGTTTACGACCTCTTAAAAGTTCAAGGGATTCTATTTAGGACAGGTCTTATCATAGCACGATTATGAATATAACATGAAGTACTAATGGCTTCTGCCCAAAAATTACGAGGTAGACCACTACACAAAAGCGTTGTACGAGCCATATCTTCTAGTGTTCTATTCATACGTTCATCCACACCATTTTGTTGAGGAGTTCGTGGTGCAGAAAAGTTATGTCCGACACCATTAACTCTACAATATTCTATAAAGGCTTGATTATCAAATTCGGTGCCATGATCCGTACGAATAGAAACAAGGTTAGTCTTATATTTATTTTGAACTAGTTTCATAAGACAAACAAATTCATCAAAAGTCTCATCTTTTGAGTGAAGAAAGATAGGCCACACATACCTTGAGTAGTCATCTACGAGGACAAAGACGTACCTGGATTCTCCTCTACTCCTTACCTTCATGGGACACACAAGTTCATGTGTATTAACTCCAAGGTTTGATTCGTGCTTACCACTCTTTTAGGTTTGAACGATGATCTCACATGTTTGCAACGAGCATAAGTGTCACACATCTTCTCTTGATCGAACCTGATTTTAGGTACTCCTTCAACCAAGTCCCATCTCTTGAGTTTATTCAAAATAGGTGAGCTAATGTGACCAAAATACTTGTGCCACAAACAAGGATCATCAAGTGTAACTTTCATACACGAAAAGGAGTTAGTAGGCACAGCATTTAAATCGACCATATACATATTTCGTTTTCTATGGCTTTCAAGAATAATACTACTTGTACCTTCAATTATAATGCGACAAACATCTGTATGAAAAAAAACCTTGTTACCTTTATCGCATAGTTGAGATATACTAAGTAGATTATGCTTGAGACCATCCACTAGATAAACATCACTGATTGCGTGTGTTAAGAAATTCTAACTTTGCCCACACCATTCACTTTACCCTTCTTGTTGTCCCCAAAATTCACCTTTCCTCCATTGAAAGGTTTGAGTGAAAGAAAAAAATTCTCATCTCCAGTCATGTGTCTTGAGCATCCACTGTTAAGATACCATTGGTTGTTTTCTTTCACCATTACCTGCAAAAGGATTAGATACAGTTTTTAGGTACCCAAGCTAAGTTGGGTCCTTTACGGTTAGTTACTCTATATACCATATCCTTTCGTACCCAAACTTGTCTAACAATTGTACTTCTAAACCTTTGGTAGTTTCGTTTAGGAGGAGTTCTAGGTCTAGGGGATTCCCTAGATCTCACATATACAGTCTCCTTGTGTTTAGGTCTACTTTGTTTAGGTTGACAAGGAGTTTGTGAAGTGCTAGGCTTTTTGGTGTAGTCAAAAGCCATGTCGTAGAACCAACGAAAGTTATTATTCCTTTCTTCGTTAGGTTCATCTATAGGGGATTCAACATCCTTGACTGTTGTGTCAGCCGTTTTAACAAATTTGGTATTTTCTCGTATATCATGTGCTCGTTTGACACAATTGTCTTGTATGTGACCCGTATGACAACAATAATTGCAAATCAAATATTCAGGAAGATCAGCATATTTTATTTTTCTGAAATCGTGATCAGAAGGTGTTGATTTGCATTTAGAGGGCTCTCTACGGCTGTAGCACTCATGTCCTAAACCCATCTTCATATTATTGTCAGATTGTTCGGTTAGGAAGTTTAGGACTTTTGTGCTAGCTTCCCATTTATCATGGACTTTCCTAGCATGTAAAAGTAAGTCCTTTAGGGTTGTAATCTCCTCAAAACATTTTCGGTGATCTACGTCATTATCCTTCTTGAAATTGTCACGAAAGTCTTGGAACCTTTTGTTAAGAATAAATACAACATCCGAATGTTGTTTCTTAACATTGATCATGTCAGTTTTAGATTCCTTCAATAGTTTGTAAGAGAATCTATTTCTTTCTTTTGGTCTAAAATCACTGCTTCATTAGATGTGACTTTAGTCTCTAAGAGTTCTTTGGCTTTTCTAAGTTCTAAAGTTATAGCTTCATGAGCTATAACTTTGGCTTGAAGGTGCTTAATATTAAGCTTTAGGTCTGTGGTTATAGCTTTATTAGCTATAACTTTAGACTCTAGTTCCTTCTTCTCATCATTAGCAGTATCTAAGGTTGTAGCTTTATCAGCTGTAACTTTAGATTTCAACTTCTTAGCTTTTGCCTTTAGAATATGATTCTCCTCAGCAATATCAAGAATCTGTTCTTTTAGATCCTTTAGTTCTAAAGTCTGTTCATCACATTTGTCCAGGGATTGCTCAAAGAATTCAATTAGGGCATTTTTAGAAAGTTTCTTAACACGCTTTTTGAGTTCAAGATAACTAACCTCATCATCGTCATCTTTATCTGATTCTCCTAGAAAGCAGTAATATGAGTGAGAATTTGTGCTATCATCGTAGCTGTCAGAGATTAGGTCAAGACTGACGCTGCTAAGACAAAGATTTACTACCTCGTCTTCTTCAGATCCTTCATCATCTTCTGAACTCCTTCTTTGTCTTCTCGCGTTTTGTCTTATCTTTAATTTTCTCCCATGTGGGACAATCCTTGATCATATGATCAGATTCTCCACACTTAAAGCAACTTCTGTTGGCAAATGATGATTTAGACTCTGTTTCTTTCTTATTGAAAGACTTGTTGTTGTTAGCAAAAGATTTTGCTTGCTTGTTTCGAAAAATTCTATTTTTAAAATGACGAGCAAACAATACGGTCTCATCCTCTATGTCGGAGCTGTCATCCTCGCTTTTCAAGTCCACGTTTTTACCTCTACTCGGTTCTGCTTCATCAGCATTTAGAGTGGTTTCATGGGCCAAGAGGGCACCAATGAGTTCTTGATAGGATAGGTTCTCAAGATCTCTCGATTCCTCCATTGATGTGACCTTCGCACGCCAATTTTTAGTCAGGCTCCTTAGAACCTTTCTTGCAATGTCCTCGGTGTTGAATTTTCTTCCTAGGTTTTTCAATTCGTTTATGATGCTTGAAAAACGTGCGGACATACTATCCAAGGACTTATTTGGCTACATACTGAATAGCTCATATTTCTGTATTAACAGATCTATGCGGTGTTTCCTAACAATGGAAGTACCTTCATAAGCTAGTTCAAGACCGTCCCATATTTCCTTGGTCGTTGAACATGAAGAGAAGCGATCGAATTCTGCAGTAGTCATACCGTTTTGCAATAGGCTTATTGCTTTAGAATTCTTTTCGGCCTTCTTGTAGTCAGCTTCGATGTAATCCTCTTCCTTTTTCTCATAGGTAGTGCCTTCGGCGGATGCAACCAAAATTTTATGCGCTCCATTTTGGATAATCCTCCAGTACACCCAATCATGACCCTTCACATAGTGAGTCATCATGTTCTTCCATAAACCATAATTATTCCCGTCAAAGACGGGACACTTGAGGTATTTGGATTCCATTTATCACGTGATAGGCAGCGGAATATAAAACAATAAGATAAATAAAGATAGACAGATCAGCCTCTTTGCGGTTAGGCAATCAAGAGCACGAGGCTCTGATACCAATTGAAGAGTCTATTGATCCGAAATACACTGGGGGGGGGGAGTGAATTGAGGATTAAAAACTTTACCCACTTTTTCGGCTGTATAAATATAATTAATTATTTAAAGTTTATTGATTAAACGTTAACTAATCAACTAATTAACGAACTAAAACAAAGCATAAATAAAATGTGAGAGAAAGAGAGACACACAGACTTTTGAAGTGGTTCAGTTTCACAAATCGAAACCTACGCACTATTCTCGATTAATAAATTTAGTGCCTTTCTACGGATTACAAATTTACTAACCCAACTCGTACAACTAACCCTAGTTGTAACTCAAGTGAGTATTGCTAAATACTCGAGTGACTAACTCACGCTAATAAGAAAGAACTAATGATTCTACTAAAAGTTCACGTTAATGAACGAGTAAGAAATCAATTAAGCACTATTATCTTATAACGATAACGAAAGAACGAATGCACAAGTATATAAGACACACGACCTTTTCAAAAATAACAAAACGGTTTTTTGCTTATAAAACACGGTTTTTGCTTTTTAAAATAAAATCAAAATTATGCTCAAAGGTCTTACTTTCAAATGTAGCAAAGAGTAAAGTATTTATAGCAAAAGAGGAAGCATGGCACTTGGTTTCCTCGAAACCCTAGAGGCCGAAATAATAGATATGTAAACAAATCATATCTTGTTATTTCCTTCCTTAAAATCTTAGGAGATAATAGAGAATAACTAAAAGATAATTTTATCAATTATTCTCCCATTATCTTTTACTTAAATCTTAAGATATGATAAGATTTTCCATAATAAAAATATCCTTATCATATATACCCATATCATGCTTAAATATAAAAGATATGTTAAGATAATTCTAGAGAATAAAATCTTAACAATGATCAACTTATATTGCTAAGTTCACACGAGAGAAACATGGCTCATGGGCCTTGATTTTCGTGAAAACCCTAGCTTGATATTAGGTTAGATATAAGGTTTAAGAGTGTAATATTAGAAACCCTAATTAGTAATATGACTCAACTCAGAAGTTGATTCAACATAATTACTAATTATAAGCTTAAAATAAAACCACACTAAATATGAATATAGGCTTCCTTGTTAAATAAATACTTTTTGCTAAAACATTTAAAAGAGACAAAAATATTTTTCAAAAACAATTTGAAAACATTTTGGTCGTGTATTATGTAGGGTTTTTCTAACGTGTGCCCTTAGGGCACACATTAAGAGGCTAAATATAGAAAGAATCAAAGGAATATATCATGAGAAATGTAAGAATCAACTCATTTATTCCATATTTAGTGAAATATTAGTTTAATTCTTTTTATATTTAGCCTCTTAATGTGTGCCCTAAGGGCACACGTTAGAAAAACCCTATTATGTAAACTTAACATCTCAATGTTATAGTAGAAGAGCTATAACATTGAGCTCTTATAAAAGCAATGTTATAGCTGTGAGGCTATAACTTTACTATTCTAAGAAGTGCATTCTTACGTTGCCATTATGAGATAATCACCTACGCTATTCTAATCTTCTGAGTGTAGGCTTCTTCATTATTTAAGCTTGACCAATCTTTAAATGAGCTTCATCTTCTCATGAACGCTTGAATAATTCTTTAATATCTTGTAATATGTTGATCCTTAATTGAGGGCTTGATCATAATATAAACGTATCATACTTCCATCACAATTCCTTAATGCTTGCGATTAGTAAGTCCAATCTAAAACACTAAACAAACAATTACGCGCAACAAGTACATAAAATATCAAGCACTCTTGACATCATCAAAACATAACCATATATATTTATATGGTTCAACAAATTCCCCCTTTTTGATGATGGCAAGTCTCCTAAAATTGTGACTAAGTATATTGTTCCCCCTCAATATAATACCGTCATCTTTATAGATAAAGATTAGCGCATGATCAAACGATTATATACAAGACCGAAACTTTAAGGACTTTAAGAGACAATTGGTCTTGACAAGGACCAAGCTTAGGCAAATGCTTACCATGGTCGTTCTTTCCCCCTCTTGACATCATCGAAAAGATAAGAACAAACATAAAATGTCTAGAATAATATACGACAAGACAAGAGATAAGAACGATTAAGAAATATAGATAAACCGTAAATAACCATAAGTACTTACGAAATATAGTAGAATACAAACCAATAGAACATGTTTAAGCCTAATGGGCCGAATGAAACAACATGTTTAGAACTATCAGGCCATAACCACAAGTAGTATGCCAAAATGGGCCGAATAGGAAATTAATTTAGGAAGGCAAAATACACCACATGAAAATAAAAGAAAACAAGGCAATTAGAGGGAATCCGAAAATAGGGGAGGGGCAAGACAAGGGTAAGTGTGACGGGTTTTGTAAGGACTAACATAGTCGGGACAAGTACAGAACTCCAAAGCATCAAGACGGTCAAAAGAACTTCGTACAAGAGTAGCTTGGGCATTGAGGCTTGTTTCAAAGTTAAGGACTTTGAAAGACAAGGCCTTTGTGGCCTCCAAAATAATTGCTTGATCCGCTTTCATAGCTTTTTCGTCTTTCACCAAGGCATCCCCTTGACTAGTAAGAAAGGAAAGATGATCACCATGTTGAAAGACTTCCTCACGGAGTCACTAAACCCCTTTCTAAACCCTCAAGCCTTTTGTCGACGCCCTCCATCCAAGCATAAACCCGAGCATCATCCAACCCGCCAACCGAGGACTGTGACTGCCCAACACTAGACATGGCCATAGCCAAGGCCGTGGTTTGCTCCTCTAATTTAGCCATAATAGACCCCATAAAAACATCCAATTTGGCTTCCATAGCCGCCATCCCAACCTCATTAACAATCTTATCAACACGCTTAGCAAAGACCAACTCGGGTCCTTCAAAACCGAGACCCATTAACTTTATCACACGGTCACACATACCGTCCTTAGCACTCACACCGTAGCTTTTCGACTCACAACCCGTTTAGTTTATAACAATCTCGAAATCCACATACCATATGGGAGATGAAGCGTAGTACAATGCTTCTTCTTAGTGACGGTAATGCTAGTTTGAACAATCCGATTGAACACGAGACTAGCCAAGTTAACTTTCCGACCTTCTAACCACAAATTGATTTGACTCTTATTTGCGCACATTTAGTCCCCTAATTGAACCCATTTTGCATACTAATATAGCATTTCATGACCATTTTATCCGTCAATTCCTTCCTATTTTGCTTTCCTATTGCATTGTATATATCTTGTAGGAAAGAAGATAATGAGGCGGAATTCCCATCTCTTGCGCATATTCGGAAGCTTGTTAATGATCTTGGATGGACTAGTATGAAGAAGAGGTAAGAATTATGACCAAGGATATAGGAATAAAGAGTATGTAGAAGGATCATAGGCTTAAAAGCAAGGATGACGAGAAGGAAGCCATTACAAGAAGAAATTGCTCGGAACCAAACCAAGAGTTTCTCCTTTGGCTCTGAAAGTATGCTAGATGAAACTGCGTCGAAAAATCAAGTGGTCTAGGCTTTTGAATCACTCCAATAGGAGTCCGGATGAGGAAATGACGTCTGTTTTACAATCCGAGCTCAAATAGACAAACCGGCCGCCAATCCGAGCGTCCCCGTAAGAAGACGCTCGTCTCTTGCAAGAAGACGCTCGTCTCCTGCTGTAAGACGCTCGTCTTGAATCAAGAAGATCTGAGTGTCTCCTCCACAATCCGCTTGGATCATGAGACAGGACCTCCGTGCCAAGACTCCAGACGCGCGGGACGAGCATTTTGTGGCGGGACTAACAACGTGATATGCGCATCTCCCTTCGAGACTTGCATTTCGCTACTCAACACTTAGCAATGCTATTTACTAATCTACCTTTGCTTAACCTAATGATGTACTACTATATATACTCCAATTGTAATAATCAAAAGGAAAAAGCCCTCTTAGAGGAGAAAAACCTTCCTTAGATTAGATTAGGAGTAGATTAGAATAGATTAATCTCAATCATTCCACAAAATTACACATTAATCTCTCCTTAATCATTGTTCAAGTTTATTATTATTGGGTAATTGAAGATTATTGGGTTATTATTAGAGAATTGACAACTCTTCATCAATCAATCAAGTTCTCTTCTTTTATTCTTTGCTTTATTATTTGGATCATCTCAACTTTGGTATAATTCTTTTACCCTTTACTCTTTATTGTTTATTTCTTAAATCTTCTTATCATGCTTATACTTGTTATAATGATTGACACCATAAATGACATGTTTCCCATGATAATGAGTGAGTAGTTCTTTAACTAGGATTAATGGGAAATTAAGGGAAACAAACATGGGGAATGATTTATGCTTAATCTAATATGTTTTCATAATTAATTTGCTTGCTTGTTGTGATTTCAACTTATGCACATGTTATGTTTGATGAAATGCGAGCCTATGAATCCTTGCATTTCTTACCCATCACTTATCATTTCAATGAGACTTGTAAGACATAAACCAACTCGAGTCTTATTAGACCATGCATATAGTTGAATAGGAAGGACTAAGTCGACTTGTAGGTGTTGTACAATCTAATCGATTCGGCTCCGGGACCCAAACCTTCTTAGGGATTGTAAGATATACACCAACTCGATCTCATCACAATAATAAGTGCTTGCTATTTAATCGAGAACAGGTTTGTATGATCAACTCCCATGAATCCCATATGACCCCATGACATCCTAGTATCCTTTATTATTTGTCTACACCTTTACTTGCTTGTTTTACTTTGTTACTTGCATTTGTTTCGAACACAACTACAAACCCAAATCAATTGTGACACTAGTATAAATTGAGATAGATAGACTTAGAACCCAAAGCACACCGTCACGTGGATCGACCTCGATTTAACCACTAACTAGTTGTTTGTTGAGAATTATAAATGTGTTTGATTGGGAGACACGATGCCACTCTCCATCACAAATATAAGATTATAGCTTCATAGCTCGACACCTTGTCCCGTCCTCCCCTTCTCGGAACAATTGTGTTCCATAAAAAGTTCAAAAAGAACTTGAGTTTGGCGAGAGAGGACGAACCAAGATGTTGCTATTCTCGGAAGCAACCTCATCAAATTACCTTTTAATAACCAATTGTTGATCATCACCGACATTGGACCATTCTTGACTCGGATTTATCTCGGTTCCATCATGAGGAACCTTAAAAGCAGAGCAAAAGTAGGCAATGGTGACGGTGATGTCGACACCATTCACGACTGCATGCAACACACCCCCTATAATTTTTACCGATGCAAAAAATTGGACAACCTCAATCGGATAAGTAGGACCCGAGAATCGATTAATATCATTCCACGCTAGGAAATCAAGAAAATCCACAAAAAATTTCAAAGACGGAATTTGAGACAACCAAGATTTAGGATAATACCTTCCACTATGAATAGAATATTGTACAACCCGATAGACCAAGATGCTTTCTCCTTTTGTCATGCGAACCCGGTTTAAACCGGCTTTGGTTGTGCTCTTCGAAGGCTCCCGAAACAGAGTCCTGGAAATTCCATTCCGAATAACAACACCGGGTTCATTATCTTCTTCAACATCTTCTACTACAACCTGATTCTTCCCCTTATTGAGCCGATGCCTTTTTCCATCAGAGACCGACTCATCCCGAAACAGAGCGGAAGGTGATGATGGATGTTGGGTTGTTGGAGTGAAGGTAGAGGAATTAGGTTGATGGGATGTTGGTGGTTGATTGCATGTTTGTGGTTGGTGTTGGTTTCGGGTTGAAGACCGAGTGGTTGCATATGGAGGTGACATGGTTGAGAGAAGGAGTGATGATGATGGAGATTGTGTATAAATTTGGTAAAGTAAAAAGTGAATGCAACTTGTGAGTGTTTGACCAATTTACACGGTTTGGGGGGTAGATATAGGTATAGGTGGGAATCTAGGTTTAGAGTTTTACACAATTTAGGAAATTAATTTGGTAAAGAATTGTGTATAGATATGGAATACAAAGGTTGGAAGGATATGGCAAATATGTCGCATAAGACGTGATTTGGCATAGAAAATATTTTGGAAAAGATTTTTGATAAAATTTGTAAATAAGAAATATGGTGTATCTTAATTTGTTGAGAGAATAAGTTTTTATGGACTATAAAGACTTAAATATATACAAAATATATACGATAAATAAATATCTATAAAACGTAAATATTCATGCAACGAAATATACGGACACAGTCATACAATCTTATCTCATACTAATCAATCATAAGAGATTAAACATTTATAGAAGCTTAGGTGCCACCAATTAAACCAATTTCCAACCGTAAAGTCTCAAAACGTCCTCTAGCTAAATGTTTTGTCAAAATGTATGCCCATTGTTTCTCAGTACTACAAAATTCGAGTTTTATATTCCCTTTTTCAACCTGGTCACGTATAAAATGGTGTCTAATTTCAATGTGTTTAGTACGCGTGCTGCGCGGGGTTTTTGGAAATAATAATAGCACTCGTATTATCACATAAAATAGGAATACAACCTACATTAACACCATAATCACATAAATGTTGCTTAAGCCATAATAATTGAGTACATACCAGTCCTGCTGTTAATATATTCGGCTTCTGCTGTTGAAAGGGCAACTGAATTCTGCTTTTTTGAACCCCAAGTAATAATGCAAGGTCCAACAAATGTGGCAACACCTGACGTACTTTTCCTGTCTAGGGAGCATCCTGCGTAATCGGCATCTAAATATCCGACAAGATCGAAATGGCATTCCATAGGATACCATAGATAAATTTTTGACGTGCCAATAAGATATCGTAAGATTCTTTTTATGGTCGTTATATGCGATTCTTTGGGAGATGATTGATATCTCGCTCAAACGCATACACTTAACATGATATCCGATCTACTTGTAGTTAAATATAGCAATGACCCAATCATTCCTCGGTAAGTTGTTTCATCAACTGACTTACCGTCTTCATCTAAGGTCAATTTCTTGTCTGCGACCATTGGAGTAGACATAGCATGGGAAATTTTCATTCCCAACTTTTTAATTAACTCCTTAATGTATTTCTGTTGATGAATCTTGATGCCTTCCTCAGTTTGTTAAATTTGTAGACCTAGGAAGAATTTCAATTCTCCCATCATACTCATCTCAAATTCGGAAGTCATCAACTCAGAAAAATATTGGCACAGATTGCGGTTGGTTGATCCAAAAATAATATCGTTGACGTAGATTTGAACAACCAGAAGGTCAGAACCCTCGGATTTTAGGAATAGGATTTATCCACAGATCCTCTCTTAAATCTACTGTGACGTAGAAATTTCGATAATCTATCATACCAGGCCCTTGGTGCTTACTTCAATCCATACAAAGCCTTGTCTAATTTGAAGACATGGTCTTCAAATTTGTTATCCTTAAATCCAGGAGGTTGTTCTATGAAGACTTCTTCTTGTAAATACCCATTTAGAAATGTTGTCTTGACGTCCATTTGGAAGAGCTTCCTTCCTTTATGAGCTGCGAAAGCTATCAGGAGTCTAATAGTTTCAAGACGAGCTACAGGTGCAAAGGTCTCGTCATAATCAATTCCTTCTTGTTGATTATAGCCTTGTACCACCAATCTTGCCTTATTTCGAACTATGACCCCGACATCATCTAATTTATTTCTGAACACCCATCTTATTCCAATTACAGATCGATCCTTGGGTCTAGGAACTAGGTGCCAAACTTTGTTCCGTTCGAATTGTTGAAGCTCTTCTTGCATGGCTATAATCCAATCTGATTCTGCGAGAGCTTCTTTGATATTCGTAGGTTCGATTGTTGATAAAAACGAATAAAAAGAGCAGAAATTGATCAAGGATCGTCGCATTTGAACACCCTTTTTAATATTACCAAGTATACTTTCCATAGGGTGTGAACTCTTATACTTCCATTTTGTTCAAGTACTTGGTTTTTTAGCATTTGAACTTGATCCAGCTTCATTTGGCTCAGAGTTTAAGGATGTTCCCTCTGAATCCAATCCTGGTGTTGTAGTAGAGTCGGGTATAACTTTGGACTCATCACCTTGATTTGGATTCAATGTTATAGTAACATCATCTATAACATTGGATTGAGAATCCTTATCTTGAGACAATGTTATAGTATCATCAACTATAACTTTAGTTATCTTCTTTTTGTCATTTGAAGAATGATCAAGCTCATCGTTTATTCCTTCAATCTCATTATCCTCAGTTTCCAATTCTGGAGGATCACTTTTGGAAACACGAAAATCAGGTTCATCTATGTCTTCTTCCTCATCCTGTAAGGGCTTATCAAACACATTATCTTCATCAAAAATAATATGAATACTTTCTTTAATACAAAGTGTTCTTTTATTGAAGACCATATAAGTCTTGATATGATCCGAATAACCTATAAAAATAGCATCATCACTTCTAGGGTCGAACTTACTTAACCTATTCTTACCATTGTTATGAACAAAACACTTACTCCCAAAACAACAAAGATGAGAGATATTAGGTTTACGACCTCTTAAAAGTTCATAAGGGGTTTTCTTTAGGATAGGTCTTATCATAGCACGATTATGAATATAACATGAAGTACTAATGGCTTCTGCTCAAAAATTACGAGGTAGACCACTACACGAAAGCATTGTACGAGCCATATCTTCTAGTGTTCTATTCAGACGTTCAACCACACCGTTTTGTTGAGGAGTTCGTGGTGCAGAAAAGTTATGTCCGACACCATTAACTCTACAATATTCTATAAAGGCTTGAAGGTGCTTAATATTAAGCTTTAGGTCTGATGTTATAGCTTCAATAGTTTGTGAGATAATCTATTTCTTTCTTTTGGTCTAAAATCACTGCTTCATTAGATGTGACTTTAGTCTCTAAGAGTTCTTTGGCTTTTCTAAGTTCTAAAGTTATAGCTTCATTAGCTATAACTTTGGCTTGAAGGTGCTTAATATTAAGATTTAGGTCTGTGGTTATAGCTTTATTAGCTATAACTTTAGACTCTAGTTCCTTCTTCTCAGCATTAGCAGTATCTAATGTTGTAGCTTTATCAGCTGTAACTTTAGATTTCAACTTCTTAGCTTTTGCCTTTAGAATATGATTCTCCTCAGCAATATCAAGAATCTGTTCTTTTAGATCCTTTAGTTCCAAATTCTGTTCATGACATTTGTCAAGAGATTGCTCAAAGAATTCAATTAGGGCATTTTTAGAAAGTTTCTTAACACGCTTTTTGAGTTCAAGATAACTAACCTCATCATCGCCATGTTCATCTGATTCTCCTAGAAAGCAGTAATTTGAGTGAGAATCCGTGCTATCATCATCGCTGTCAGAGATTAGGTTAAGACTGACGCTGCGGAGACAAAGATTTGCTACTTCGTCTTCTTCAGATCCTTCATCATTTTATGACTCAAGATCTCCCGAACACGAAGCCATCATTACTTGTTTGAACTCCTTCTTTGTCTTCTCGCGTTTTGTCTTGTCTTTAATTTTCTCCCATGTGGGACAATCCTTGATCATATGATCAGATTCTCCACACTTGAAGCAACCTCTGTTGGCAAATGATGATTTAGACTCTGTTGCTTTCTTATTGAAAGACTTGTTGTTGTTAGCATAATATTTTGCTTGCTTGTTTCGAAAAATTCTATTTTTAAGATGACGAGCAAACAATACGGTCTTATCCTCTATGTCCGAGCTGGCATCCTCGCTTTTCAAGGCCACATTTTTACCTCTACTCGGTTCTGCTTCATCAACATTTAGAGTGATTTCATGGGCCATGAGGGCACCAATGAGTTCTTGATAGGATAGGTTCTCAAGATCTCTCGATTCCTCTATTGATGTGACCTTGGCACGCTACTTTTTAGTCAGGCTCCTGAGAACCTTTCTTGCAATGTCCTCGGTGTTGAATTTTCTTCCTTGGTTTTTCAATTCGTTTATGATGCTTGAAAAACGTGCGGACATACTATCCAAGGACACATTTGGCTACATACTGAATAGCTCATATTTCTGTATTAACAGATCTATGCGGTGTTTCCTAACAATGGAAGTACCTTCATGACCTAGTTTCAAGGCCGTCCCATATTTCCTTGGTCGTTGAGCACGAAGAGAAGCGGTAATAGGCTTATTGCTTTAGAATTCTTTTCGGCCTTCTTGTAGTCAGCCTCGATGTAATCCTCTTCCTTTTTCTCATAGGTAGTGCCTTCAGCGGATGCAACCAAAATTTTATGCAGTCCATTTTGGATAATCCTCCAGCACTCCCAATCATGACCCTTCACATAGTGAGTCATCATGTTCTTCCATAAACCATAATTCTTCCCATCAAAGACGGGACACTTGAGGTATTTGAAATCCATTTATCACGTGATAGGTAGCGGAATATAAAACAATAAGATAAATAAAGATAGACAGATCAGCCTCTTTGCGGTTAGGCAATCAAGAGCACGAGGCTCTGATACCAATTGAAGAGTCTATCAATCCGAAATACTCAAGAGGGGGGTGAATTGAGGATTAAAAGCTTTACCCACTTTTTCGACTGTATAAATATAATTAATTATTTAAAGTTTATTGATTAAACTTTAACTAATAAACTAATTAACGAACTAAAACAACGCGTAAATAAAACGTAAGAGAAAGAGAGACACACGGACTTTCGAAGTGGTTCAGTTTCACAAATCGAAACCTACGTCCACTATTCTCGATTAATAAATTTAGTACCTTTCTACGCATTACAAATTTACTAACCCAACTCGTACAACTACCCCTAGTTGTAACTCAAGTGAGTATCACTAAATACTCGAGTGACTAACTTACGCTAATAAGAAAGAACTAATGATTCTACTAAAAGTTCACGTTAATGAACGAGTAAGAAATCAATTAAGCACTATTATCTTATAACGATAACGAAAGAACGAATGCACAAGTATATAAGACACACGACCTTTTTAAAAATAACAAAACGGTTTTTTGCTTGTAAAACACGGTTTTTGCTTTTTAAAATAAAATCAAAATTATGCTCAAAGGTCTTGCTTTCAAATGTAGCAAAGAGTAAAGTATTTATAGCAAAAGAGGAAGCATGGCACTTGGTTTCCTCGAAACCCTAGAGGCCGAAATAATAGATGTGTAAACAAATTATATCTTGTTATTTCCTTCCTTAAAATCTTAGGAGATAATAGAGAATAACTAAAAGATAATTTTATTAATTATTCTCCCATTATCTTTTCCTTAAATCTTAAGATATGATAAGATTTTCCATAACAAAAATATCCTTATCATATATAACCATATCATGCTTAAATATAAAAGATATATTAAGATAATTCTAGAGAATAAAATCTTAACAATGATCAACTTATATTGCTAAGTTCACACGAGAGCAACATGGCTCATGGGCCTTGATTTTCGTGAAAACCCTAGCTTGATATTAGGTTAGATTTAGGGTTTAAGAGTATGTAATATTAGAAACCCTAATTTGTAATATGACTCAACTCATAAGTTGATTCAACATAATTACTAATTATAAGCTTAAAATAAAACCACGCTTAATATGAATATAGGCTTCCTTGTTAAATAAATACTTTCTGCTAAAACATTTAAAAGAGACAAAAACATTTTTCAAAAATAATTTGAAAACATTTTGGTCGTGTATTATGTAAACTTTACATCTCAATGTTATAGTAGAACAACTATAACATTGAGCTCTTATAAAAGCAATGCTATAGCTGTGAGGCTATAACTTTAATATTCTAAGAAGTACATTCTTGCGTTGCCATTACGAGATAATCATCTACGGTATTCTAATCTTCTGAGTGTAGGCTTCTTCATTATTCAAGCTTGATCATCCTTAAATGAGCTTCATGTTCTCATGAATGCTTGAATAATTCTTCAATATCTTGATCCTTGATTTTTATGATTAAATGAAATAAAAAATAATTATTCAATAGGAGTTATATTTATTAACGCGGAGGACTCATAAGAAAATGCAAATCTTGAACATTTGCGTAAACCTAGATATTTAAGAAAACTAACAACATGCAAAACAATATATGAAAATATGTTGTGTTTCGACTAAAAACATTAATTCATTTAGTTTAAATCGTGACTCTAATAAAAAAAAATCCTTAAACATTCATTTTCTATTTTTTCTCATGATATAAATTGTTGTCCCTTTTTAAAGAATGTTCAAATAAGACGATATATATGTGTATATATATATATATATATATATATATATATATATATATATATATATATATATATATATATATATATATATATATATATATATATATATATATAGAGAGAGAGAGAGAGAGAGAGAGATTGGATTTGGTGATTTTGGTTCTTATGGTGAGTTGTGAGTTGGGGGAATCTGAGCCATTAAATTAAATTAGAGATGAGTGGCCAAGATTAATCTTAGTTGTCATATAAAAGCATTGTTATTTAGTTTATTTTCTCTCTTTTTTTTCTTTCTCTCTCTCTCTCTCTCTCTCTCTCTCTCTCTCTCTCTCTCTTGTTTCCGTCATTACTATTCTAACTATTTCACTCTCTAATTAAGACTCCCTATTACTGCAAACCCGTTTATATAATCATTTTTAACTGCAAGCGTTTCTCTCTCTTCTATTATTCTTGTGTTATTCTTCTTCAACCGTTCGTCACCTTCGTGTTTTCTCGTGTTTTCTCTTCGCCGTTCATCATCTTTCTTCCGATTGAAGGTAATTTCATGACATTTTCCTCTTTTATTCTATTATTTTGTTTTATTTCATGCTTTTTTATTCCTTTTTTCAGTTTAATTATCGCTAGGTTTACTTAATCGAGTACTTTAATGTCGTTATTGCGTTTATGCAGTTTCTTCATTGTAATATCATGCTGCATTTTGAATTTCTGATTTTTCCTGAAGTGATTTGCATGTTCTAGTCGTTTCTGCAGTTTTCTATTGTTTAGAAGTGATTTGCATGTTCTAGTTGAAGAGTTGTGTTGAGTATTTTACTATTGATCTCTACACACTTTACTTTTTGAGTTATTCTGCTGTTATTCTAGCGCTTAGTTTGTTGTCAAGTTATTTGTCATGTTTTAATTGTTTACTGTGCTTTTCTAAGGTTTTGTGTTTGTTCGTGTTGTCTTCACTTTTCGTGTTGTCTTCACTTTTCACTTTTCATTGCAGCGTTATTTGTCATGTTTTAATTGTTTACTGTGCTTTTCTATTGTTTGGTCCTATGGTGTCATTGCAGCGTTACTCTTCCTGTCATTGTAGTGTTTTTCCTGTTTTTATTTACTGTTATTCTTTTTGTGTTATTCTGCTGTTATTCTTGTGGTTTGTTTGTTTGTTTGGGTTTGTTTGTTTGTAGGTTTCAGCATCACTAATGGACTTAGTTTGTGAGGGATGGGCAATAAATATATAGAATGAAGATAAATTGTTATTTGCTAGAGAGTTCGCTACTGAAAAGACAAAAAAATTGGGTTGTTTATTGGACGATAAGACTGATAAGTGCTTTGAAGTTAATGTACGAGTTCGTCATCGTAATCAATCAATGTCGGCAGTTTTAAATAGCCAGGACCTAATGGAAAGAGTATTCGATCATGTAGAGACTACTTTGGACAAGAGCAATATGTGTCTTGTTTGTAAGAAATTGTCACAAATGTTCTTATTTCATAAAAGTGCGCCCGGTGTTCACGCCGAATATATGAAATTTCTAACAACAAGTCACAGTCAAGGTTTTAAGATTTTGTCAAGGGGCTCGAAAGTAGTTTCCAAACGATGCAAGTGCTACATGCTTGCAAGTGAGCCAGCAAAGGCGGTGTTGCATGCTTGCCGGTATATACACGATCATGACTCGATCCTTGATGCACCTGTATCTGAACGGATCAGGCTAATTCACGAGTACTTTGAAACACTCATGGACTATCCTGCTGCTTATGATCTTGCTTACGAATTGTATTATAAGTCAGTCAATGTTGTTGACCTTGACTGACTTTTTACGTTATGTCATGTATTTTCGGAAGTACATTTTGGTTCTTTCTCGGAAAGAATGTATTTTGGGTATTATGTAATTTGAAACTGTCTCTGGTTGTAATTTAGTACGTTTTTTTGTTTTATGAATGTGATACCTCGTGTTTTGAGTTTGTTTTGAGATGCATCTTCGTGTTTTGAGTTTATTTTGTAATACATTTTATTGTGTCTAATTGGAAGGGTTGATTGTGTTTAATTGGTTATAAGTTGAAATGGAATTTATGGTACCGAGTTGTGTTGGATGTTGCTGAGGCTCCTGGTAGCAATTTTGAGCGAACTTCGGGACGAAGTTCATTTTAAGGGGGGAAGATTGTAATACCCCGTAATTTGATAATAATTTATATAAATAATTTACGTAATTCGAATAATTAATTAATCGTATTTTATTATAGTAATTGCAAATAAGACGAGAAAAGTAAATGATATATTATGAAGGAAGTACATGGGGTTGTGTGCCATGGCTTAAGGCCAGTTGGTAATTAAGTAAAGACGGGTTTATAGGTGTGAGTCGGGAATTAATTAAGTAAGGTATCTTCTAATTAGAATAGGAGCGGGTTTTTTAATATGAGTCGGATACTAATTAAACCTAGACTATATAAAGGGACCTAGAAACCCTACACTCACATACATTGACCTAGGGTTGCCGTGGAAGAGAGGAAGAGCATTGGTCGTAGGATTCGTATATCGTCATCGGCATTCAAGCAAGGTAAGACCGTCTCACAACTACTCGCCTTAAGACGAATATAACTTGTTAATTAGACCGCTATAGGACGAACCTAGGGTACCGTTGTGACCGTGGGAGACCAGGGAGTGATTAGACCCCCTTTTGACCACCAGTGACCGGCGGGAGAAGGTGTTTCAGGCAGCTTTTGGTGGGGTTGTTATGGGATTCTGATGGCGGATAAAAACACGGGTTTAACCCTTTATTGTGACTCGATTTGACGCGGACCTGGGCTGGCGAGACTAAGGGTGAAGGGTCGACGGGCAAGGTGGCATTTGGGTGGTTATTGGTGGTGGTTTGCGCGGTGGTTGCCGGAACATTTTGTGTACAGGGGCTTCGTGGCGTTTTGTGGTTAATTCGGGTAATTGGGACCCTTTTTCAAGACCCGAATTGACACGGGTATTGTTGGGTTAACTCTTGGTGGTTGGGGCGACCACATTGGAGGCGTGTTGGTGGTCTTAGGTGGCGGTTCGTGGTGGCGGTGGCCTGAATGCGTGAAAACAGGGGAAAGGGAAGCCGAGCGGTCAGGCGCTTTCGGGGTGGTTTCTGTGGCGGTTCGGGGAGTCGAGGCGGTGATGACCACCCCTGGAACCACCGTGGGTCGAGGTGATGACGGTGGTGGCCAGAGGTGGTTTAGGTCGGCGTGGTGGTTGGGCGAGCATGAGAAGGGGAGTGTTTGAAGGGTTGTGTCGGGTTTTGCGTAATTAAAATGTTTACGTTTCGTTTTTATTTCCGAGTTTCTATTTTGGGAAACTTTCCATTTTTAGAAACTTTCTATATTGGGTAACCTATCTATTTTTTTAGTAGCTTCTATTTTGGGAGATTTCTATATTTAGTAATTAGTAATTATAAATATTATAATTGTTTTAGGTGACGGATTTGTGAGGGATCGATAATCAGATTCATTGCTTTATTTTCTGGACTGCTTGAACTGCTTAATTGGATTTGCTGGCACTTTGAGGTAGGGAAATACACTTGACTTATTATCGTTGTTGTTGAATTGTGTTGACTTGTTTGTGTTTCATATGACCAAACTGTGAACGTTGACTTGATTCGTGGTTGTTGATTTATGTTATGATTCATATACTGGAAGGTGATTGAGTGAATTGATCGTATTGAGTATGTTATCACAACATTTGGCAACCGGCATGATTTTATGATTGATCAGTTCAATGATATATATATTGTGTTGCATTAATTTCTTTTGAGCATTCATATGCATTGGAGATGGAGGATGTTGTGATGATGTGGTGTGGTGATGATGATGTTGTGATAAGGCCCAGGCGGGTTCTGCAGGACTTGCCCTGGTGTCCTCAGCTGCGAGCTGGCAGATCGGCTACGGTCGATATATAGTCTACCGGGGATCGGTATGGCTGGGTGTTCCGGGTTATGAGTTGCGATGAGATAGTGGTGGTGATGGAGGAGCATGCATATCATACATACTTGTTGCATTGTATTACCCTACTCAACCTCGTGGTTGACCCTGTGTATTCGTGAACACCTGCGGTGAACCTTTTAATGGGGAGCAGATTGACAGGTACCTCAGAGACTGATAGGAGCTGGATGGGAAGAGAGCTTGGATTGCCTGACTTAGTGTCTAGTCCACCTCGTTTAATCATGTTTAGTTATCCAACTTGTTTTACAAGTTTTATTTCCGCTAAAAGTTTGTAAATTGTTTTGCTACAGTTTTAGTTTGTACGGTTTTGTAAACAGTATTCACTTAAAGTATAATTAAAGTACTTTGGATTGTTATGTCTTATATTCACTACCTCGGGAAACCGAGATGGTAACAATCCGGTTTATTAGGGAATGTCTTGCTAAAGGCTCCTTTGTAAATCGGGGTGTTACAAAGTGGTATCAGAGCGAACGATCCCCAGGCCTAAACCAATGAACCCAATGAACGTAGGATGTGTCTAAATAAAATGAACCCCTGGGAATAAACTGTTAGGAGCTCACAGTGCGGTTAAGAAGGCGCCCTTAATGCGTGCTCTTTTGCCCTCTCGATTTTGAACCGGTAACCCGAGATAAATTGAGTGAATGGGGTAGTTAGAAGGAAAACCTTGGATATAATCGAGTTGATGTATACCTTGAGACCCATATATTCTAACCATTCTACAGGACAACGTTACGGTAAGTATTTTGTATGAATGATGACGTGATCATATGATGTTGTGGAGATGAGAAATAAATTTTCGTGTTCAGGTTGATAATCAATGAAGTGTTGGATTGTGGTAATCGTGAGTGTGAAAATAATTGCGAATTGATGATATTTATCTGGATGGATGTTGAATGACGTGTTGATAGTGCTATTATGTCTAGCGATATGCGGTTATGTGATCCCGAAGCCATGCTAGTATAGTATTGTGATAGTAATCAGAAACACTATTGAATTGCATGTTTCTAGTCATAGCAATCTTGATTTAGATGTAAGGAGTAGATCGAGATGCGAAGGGATTATATGGGATAGATGTTTACGTAAGTACAAAGTGTGAGATTTAAGTTGGGATGGGTTAGTATACATAGTATGTTCATAAGAGCTTGTAACATAGTAAAGAATGACCTAGTGCTGAAACTCGTTTTGTTTGATTTTACTCTTTAATTGACCTTACTGCCATTTCTTTTCTGTTTATTGCCTATGGATGAAAATTTTATGAGAGATAGATTCGTGAGTTAGTGTTCATTTGGCATTGGTTTCATGCTTATAGGATATACGGATTAGGAGTAATAAATATTTTAGTGGGCTGTGGTCAGGAAGTTCCTGTGCAGTGATGTTTTGACCAACGATTTTGTAAAAATCCTCATTTAAATTTTATTAATAATTTTTGCATAATTCCAACTCCATCGATCAGAAGATTTGCATATGTTTTCAAATTGATAAGCCACGAAAATTCTTGATGTCTCTATATTAAATGGTAAGTTTTGCAAACTGGCCCAAGTTTCGGACCAATTGCTGTCACATACTTGTTTGGACCAACTGAGTTGTAAAATTCTTTAAAAATGGAATTCTTGTGCTTTAGACCTAATTCTTTTTCCCCTGTGTTTTTAACTCTCCGTATTTTATAAAAGTAATATGAATCAAGTTTTAATCGAACGGTTATTTGTTCGTGGTCTTTGGAAGTTACAACGTGAATCATGACTTGTAAAATGTGCGTTCTATGTTGAGTTTTCATACAATTGTTTGGTTATTTCATGAGCCTTATTAATGTGACCTTATAATGTTTTTATATGATGATAGTAGCACGCATGTTCAGTAGTTATGTATCTTAACAAGTGATAAAATTAAAGTTTAGTTGATAACATTGTTGGCATGATAGTATGAGTAAAATTGAATAGCTTAATTTGATTCTTAATCGAGGGTGAAATATTTTATACGAGTCCAGTTGTTTGCATATTTTATATATGTTTGGCATGTTGTAATATCTCTGGTGTGTTCATCATATTTGTATAGTGGTCGGATATATATAAATATAAAACTATATTGTCATATCTTGGTAAAGTTGGTGGCGTTAAATGTTAACTTGATTGTTCTAATATACTCGCATGAATATTTATAATAATTATGTTTAAATGTTTACACATGGATGGTAGTAATGAGTATGTCTAAATGTTCACACGTGTAGGATGTCATCTGAGTTCTAATGTCTTTTATGTGAGTCTGTGTGCCTATAGTTATACTTATTACTTTCATTGCATTAATTTATTTCAGTTGAACCTAAACTTATGATATGATAATAAAATAGTGTTGTTGTTCCTTATTGGATATGTTCATAGTTGTATTGTCATGAAATGCTAAGGTGAGTGTTGCAATTGTTTAAAAAAAAAATGTTTGATATAGTTATGATATTTGAAATATATTCTCGAACCGTCGCTATGAATTATATTTTGACGGAAATTTTTTTTATGTCAGCTATGTTGGCCAATTATAATGAGATAACCCTTTGATGATTCACATGTTATGCGTATGTTTAAATGATAGTCGTTATAGTTACGTTTAATTGAGCCGCGAGTTGCCTATTTGTTCAAACCGTGCAAACCAGAGAACTTGTTCACTTGCTAATCTTTTGTCATAGATAATGTTTTACAAGTTATATGATGGTATATGTACATGTTTAAGTTGTTTATGCGATATCTTTTATTTTTGCTGAAAATGAATTATACTGAGTTGATGGATACAATTGAATGGTATGGTTGCTAAAATGTTAAACATATGTGTGATATGGAAGTAATTTTGTTGTTATTGTGAATCATATGTCTGTTTCTTTTACTGGGAGGTGTGATATGTTTCATAACTGATGTGGTGGAAACCGTGTGATAATCTAAATTATGAGTTCTAAGTATGTTGTTGAGTGTTGTATTCATCGGCCTAATCTTGACCTGGGTTAGTAAGTGAGTAAATGGTTGTATGGACATGTTAATGGATTTTGGTGATTATGATGGATTAGAGTGGTAGATTTCTTTCCGGAGATATGGTTACAAATGCGAGGAGTTTCTTTTAAATGGTATTGCGGTTACTCTCTCTTGTTTATGGCTTAGGATTGACATTGTGAATATAATGGAGGGTGGTGGTGATAGTTGACTTAATGGTATAGTAAGTTGGAGTTCCGGGGACGTAACTCGGGGGTATAAGAGCGCGCATTGTCAATAGTCGTCCAGGAATCGATAAACTAGTTGTTAGAAATAGTTGTTAGCAGTGTTAAGAGATTAGTTGTTATACATTTGTGTTTCTCAGGTGGTTAGTTGTAGTTAGTGTGGGTTAAGTGAAGATGAGTTAAACTTCGGGACGAAGTTTATTTTTAGGAGGGTAGAATGTGATACCTCGTGTTTTGAGTTTGTTTTGAGATGCATCTTCGTGTTTTGAGTTTATTTTATAATACATTTTATTGTGTCTAATTGGAAGGGTTGATTGTGTTTAATTGGTTATAAGTTGAAATGGAATTTATGGTACCGAGTTGTGTTGGATGTTGCTGAGGCTCCTAGTAGCAATTTTGAGCGAACTTCGGGACGAAGTTCATTTTAAAGGGGGAAGATTGTAATACCCCGTAATTTGATGATAATTTATATAAATAATTTACGTAATTCAAATAATTAATTAATCGTATTTTATTATAGTAATTGCAAATAAGACGAGAAAAGTAAATGATATATTATGAAGGAAGTACATAGGGTTGTGTGCCATGGCTTAAGGCCAGTTGGTAATTAAGTAAAGACGGGTTTATAGGTGTGAGTCGGGAATTAATTAAGCAAGGTATCTTCTAATTAGAATAGGAGCGGGTTTCTTAATATGAGTCGGATACTAATTAAACCTAGACTATATAAAGGGACCTAGAAACCCTACACTCACATACATTGACCTAGGGTTGCCGTGGAAGAGAGGAAGAGCATTGGTCGTAGGATTCGCATATCGTCATCGGCATTCAAGCAAGGTAAGACCGTCTCACAACTACTCGCCTTAAGACGAATATAACTTGTTAATTAGACCGCTATAGGATGAACCTAGGGTACCGTTGTGACCGTGGGAGACCAGGGAGTGATTAAACCCCCTTTTGACCACCAGTGACCGGCGGGAGATGGTGTTTCAGGCGGCTTTTGGTGGGGTGGTTATGGGATTCTGATGGCGGATAAAAACACGGGTTTAACCCTTTATTGTGACTCGATTTGACGTGGACCTGGGCTGGTGAGACTAAGGGTGAAGGGTCGACGGGCAAGGTGGCATTTGGGTGGTTATTGGTGGTGGTTTGCGCGGTGGTTGCCGGAACATTTCGTGTACAGGGGCTTCGTGGCGTTTTGTGGTTAATTCGGGTAATTGGGACCCTTTTTCAAGACCCGAATTGACACGGGTATTGTTGGGTTAACTCTTGGTGGTTGGGGCGACCACATTGGAGGCGTGTTGGTGGTCTTAGGTGGCGGTTCGTGGTGGCGGTGGCCTGAATGCGTGAAACAGGGGAAAGGGAAGCCGAGCGGTCGGGCGCATTCGGGGTGGTTTCTGTGGTGGTTCAGAGGGAGTCGAGGCGAGTGATGACCACCCCTGGAACCACCGTGGGTCAGAGGTGATGACGGTGGTGGCCAGAGGTGGTTTGGGTCAGCGTGGTGGTTGGGCGAGCAGTGAGAAGGGGGAGTGTTTGAAGGGTTGTGTCGGGTTTTGCGTAATTAAAATGTTTACGTTTCGTTTTTATTTCCGAGTTTCTATTTTGGGAAACTTTCCATTTTTATAAACTTTTTATATTGGGTAACCTATCTATTTTTTTAGTAGCTTCTATTTTGGGAGATTTCTATATTTAGTAATTAGTAATTATAAATATTATAATTGTTTTAGGTGACGGATTTGTGAGGGATCGATAATCAGATTCGTTGCTTTATTTTCTAGACTGCTTGAACTGCTTAATTGGATTTGCTGGCACTTTGAGGTAGGGAAATACACTTGACTTATTATCGTTGTTGTTGAATTGTGTTGACTTGTTTGTGTTTCATATGACCAAACTGTGAACGTTGACTTGATTCGTGGTTGTTAATTTATGTTATGATTCATATACTGGATGGTGATTGACTGAATTGATCGTATTGAGTATGTTATCATAACATTGGGCAACCGGCATGATTTTATGATTGATCAGTTCAATGATATATATATTGTGTTGCATTAATTTCTTTTGAGCATTCATATGCATTGGAGATGGAGGATGTTGTGATGATGTGGTGTGGTGATGATGATGTTGTGATAAGGCCCAGGCGGGTTCTGCAGGACTTGCCCTGGTGTCCTCAGCTGCGAGCTGGCAGATCGGCTACATTCGATATATAGTCTACCGGGGATCGGTATGGCTGGGTGTTCCGGGTTATGAGTTGCGTTGAGATGGTGGTGGTGATGGAGGAGCATGCATATCATACATACTTGTTGCATTGTATTACCCTACTCAACCTCGTG
This sequence comes from Silene latifolia, assembly GCF_048544455.1. Lineage (NCBI taxonomy): Eukaryota > Viridiplantae > Streptophyta > Magnoliopsida > Caryophyllales > Caryophyllaceae > Silene > Silene latifolia. The sequence continues at coordinate 270,001,523 of NC_133537.1, read as the reverse complement.
GTTGACCCTGTGTATTCGTGAACACATGCGGTGAACCTTTTAATGGGGAGCAGATTGACAGGTACCTCAGAGACTGATAGGAGCTGGATGGGAAGAGAGCTTGGATTGCCTGACTTAGTGTCTAGTCCACCTCGTTTAATCATGTTTAGTTATCCACCTTGTTTTACAAGTTTTATTTCCGCTAAAAGTTTGTAAATTGTTTTGCTATAGTTTTAGTTTGTACGGTTTTGTAAACAGTATTCACTTAAAGTATAATTAAAGTACTTTGGATTGTTATGTCTTATATTCACTACCTCGGGAAACCGAGATGGTAACAGTCCGGTTTATTAGGGAATGTCTTGCTAAAGGCTCCTTTGTAAATCGGGGTGTTACAATGAAGGCTTATGTAGGCCGTATGTAATTTTAAAACTGTCTTTGAATCTTTATTCAAAGAGGCTTTCTTTTGATTCTATTTGTGTTTTTCTTTACACTTCCGTGTTCTTCTTTTTGTGTTTTTACTGCTGTATTATAACGGTTCTGTTAGTAGTTTGACTAATTGTTAGTGTTCTGTTATTCTGTTGTTACCGTACTCTCATTCTGCCGTCATTATTAAAAAGTCCAGCTGAATACCTATTTATCATTTAAAATGATCCTTATTTTTATTTTCTCGATAGTACAGCTGAAAATGAAGTTAAAAATCAAATCTGCAGCTTCATCAAAGTCTACTCACCCGTCATCATCAAATTCTCCGGGTCCGTCTCCATCCAAATCCCCTGTCACATCTCCGTCAAAGAGCACTGCTTCTCAGAGAAGGAGTACTCGTAGTCAAGAAATATGTACAAATGAACCACCCACTAAAAAAACTAAACGAAAGGCTGAGACCCAAGTTGCGAAGTTGTCGTCTAGTCCACCAAAGACTAGTAGTAAGTTGGCTGGGAAAGTTAAGCATGAGAAGGGAATTGTGATAAGTAGCAACCAACCTCAGTGGAGATGCATGCCGAAAAATAACCCGATGTATGTACTATCATTTTATCCTACTTTTATTTTGCTATTAATATGTTACTTTTCGTGTTATTTTTTGCTGCTCTCCTATTATTTTGCTATTATTCTGCTGCTTTGCTTTTGTTATCTTAAATGTTTTAATGCATTGCATATTTTTCCCCTTTGTGTGCACAGTGCCGATCCATTTCTTAGCTGTTGTCGGCCTGCTTTTCTTCTCAGAGTTATTGAAGCCCTCACCGAGGAGCATAAGGAGGCTATTAGGGAAATGGGATTCGAGGGTTTACTTGAGTTGAAGCTTTCTTCCCTCCCCCATACCATGTTCCGGGAGATTATATATGCTTTTAGAAGTGGGAAGTTTTTCGAAATATCTGAAACGGAGAAGTACGAGTTGACTGCAGATGATGTGCACGATGTGTTTGATTTATCAAATTATGGACCAAAATTGGATTTGGTTATTACTGGGTTTCCGGGTTCTGCAGACGCTGATGGAGAAGCTTTGAAGCGTGCTTGGCGTGAGAAGTATGGTATCGCCAATAATAAAAGTGGGATACCACTTAATAAAGTTCAGGAGACCTTGCTAGAGTCTTTGGTTGCGGATGATGAGTTTAAGAAGACTTTTGTTCTTTTTTCTATGTCGTGTTTCGTTGCTCCTGTGTCGGGTTTTGTGGTTGATCTTAGACTTCTAAGCGTTGTGGAAGATGTTTCTAGGATCAAGGAAGTTAATTGGTGTCAGTTTGTCTTCTCAGACTTGTTGACTTCTGTGCGTGAAACCTTTAACGGGAGGAAAAATATTCGTTGTTGTCTAGTGCTGTTGGCTATCACCTATTTTCACCGTTATTTCTTTAGCGGTGACCAGGTGAATAATGAGCTACCGCTCATTAAACATTGGGATTTTAAGTCTTTCAGTGAGAGGTTGCAGCGTGAGGCAACTGCTGGTGCTCTGGGCACAGGGGAGCGTTCAGACGTTGCTTTCCCATTGTCTCGTCCAAACATCGTTGGCTCTGGTCAACGTAGTCAACGTCGATGTCTTGTGCTGGATCTACCTGATGATATTCTTACGGATGAGCAAGTACAGTCCGCAGCGGTCGACGTAAGCACCTGTTTGATTGCTTTTAAACGAATCATTCTAAAATGTTATTCTGTTATTGTCTTTAAGTTTTAGTTGTCCTACTGCTATTATTTTACGATTATTCCACTGTTATTCCTCAGTTTTTCTGCTGTCATTCCACTGTTATTCTATTTTTCATTCCAATTGTTACTCCACTGTTATTCTACTGTTATTCTACTATTACTCCACTGTTATTTAGTCTGCTGTTAGTGTACTGTTATTCCTTTGTTATTTTATTACTCCACTATTATGCTACTTATTCTACTATTAATCCACTTTCTATCTATTCTCACGTTAGTGTACTATTATTCCTCTGTTATTCTACTATTATTGTACTTTTATTATGTTTTGGAATTCAGTTTTAAGTAAAATTTTGTGATTTTATCTTGACAGGATGTTCATCAACTTATCTTTGCTTAATGAGAGGGACTCTCGATTTTATGCCGATACTTGGAACAAAGTGGAACTAATAAAGTCGAAGATGATGAAGAAGAACCAAGAAGCTATGCGTCAAGCACCTTTCTTTGCTAAGTTGCCCACCAAGTAACCCGACGAGTTGCTAAAGAAAGCACGATCGAATAGTCGGAAAAGTGCATTGTGAAGGGTCGAGAATTTGGTTGCCACCCCATCTTTCTTCACGGATCAAGTTATCCGTGAGTTGGACGAACGGGTTAAGCATGTATTGGCTATGCAAGCGGCAAATAAATCGCGATCAACTGTTCTCAAGAACCGACTTCCAAAAAAGGTAGACATGAAGATGTCATTATTGAACCTCCATCATTTAATCTGTTTTCTCAGTTTTATGAGGAGTGTGTCGGGCTTTCAGATGTGCAGCCGACTATAGCTGAAAAGAAGGGTGTTGAACATAGTCCTGTCATTCAACAAAGTGCAAAGGTGGGGACTCCACAATTGTCACCGCTCGGTTTAGATGCTATTACGACGGATATCTGTGCTGACATTCAGCTTCGTTATGGAGAGCCAGATGATGTTGGTGAGAAAGTAGTTGATGTGGGGGACATTACCATTGATGTGGAGGATGTTAACAATGATGTGGAGGACGTTAACATTCAAGTTGAAGACTATCTTGTTGATAATCCGCCGGAGGACGTGCCTAATATCTTTGTTGGATCGTACACTCGGTAGATGTTCAAGCAACTCAAATTCCAAAGATTGATGCTTGTTTGCCTGAGACAGAGGTGACGGATACCGGTGCTGACATTCCATTGCCTAATGACACGCAATATTCCACTCAAATTGACAGTGAAGCATTTGTGACTGCAGAAGAGGAAGTAGCGGATGTGGTGATGTCTTGTCATGCAGACTTGTTGTTTGGGGCTGCGTCTGAGATAGATAAATCTGATAAACAGGATGCCGAGGTTGTGTTAGAGGCCGGTACTGTTGTTGGTGAGGCTGTCCTAGAGGACAATGGCATTGCTGGGTTGAATGCTCCTAATATCGGTACAAGTTATTTGTTTGCACTCTGCTGCACATGAGGAGCTACTTGTTGTCATTGTGCCTCGAATTTCGGATGCAGCTTTAATTGTGGTACTGTGGATCCTCAGCTAGTTGTCCTGTCAAAATCAATGATAACAATGGGACATGTTTTCAACCCAATGCTATCCAAGAGGAAAGAGGTTGAAGACTACTGTTTCTTGAATGATCATAACATTTCGCAAGGGTAAGACCTCGTTTTTATTTTAAAAAATTTCCGCTTTCTGTTTAAAATATTATTCTGCTTTGTGTTCTTCAAAAATATATTTATGTGACTCTTATTTTTCTGTTTTTTCGGTTTTGAAGCGAGAATCCTGTCACTTGGGGTGTTCAGAGTTACCTGAATCGAGAGGATATGGAATCCATGGTTCCAAACTCAATGATAATGCTTGGTGTTGTGGACTGGTGGTCCCTCTTTCTTAATGATACTTGTATAAGAGGAAGTCCAAGTCGACTTTTCTTTGGGATGGGTGCAACGGTTAGTTATTCTATCTTATGGTGTCTTTTACTTTATTTTTCATTTTGCATCACGTTTCAACTCTTTTCTCCACTTTGTGTTTAGAGTCCATTGGGGCGAATTTTTATGCCGTCGAAACATGAGAAGGCTTCCAGGAGTGATTTATGTGCGGAAGTCATATTGTCATTTACTGTGTTTGTAAATAACAACAAGAGAGATTGTGATCTTAATTCTGATATGGTATGTTTTTGTACTTGTGTGTATTCTACTATTATTCTACTGTTACTCTACTATTACTCTACTGTTATTCTGCTGTGTTTCTGCTTTTTTTTAAACCACATAATTAGTAACATTTTTTTTGGCCAAATATTTTCCCAGATTTTCATCCCAATTCTTTTGTATGAGCACTTTAGCTGTTTGTGCATCAACTTCAATGCGAAGAGGGTTGAATATCTTGATAATGTATTTCAAGATGCGTTGTTTGCTGATGATCAACAGCCGTGTGTACGTTTGGTGTATTGTCAAACTATTGTAAGTCATTTATTGTGCCTAATTTTCTCTTGGTGTTTTGCCTAGTTTGTTTAAGTATTGTTACTAATTATGTTTTCTTTTTCCTTGCTTATTTGAAGCTGAGCTTGATGTCTGATTTCCTGGTCAAAAAAGGAGTTGCCCGAGGCGGGGAGGTTAAAGATTATAAAACTGTCAACGTCCCTTTTACCTGGCAAACCGCTGAGATTGAAAATTTGGACTGTGGTGTATATACGATGTTGCACATGCTCTTTTACCGTGGAACTGTTTTTGATTGCGACTTAAGTAATTCTGATTCAAGAGCCCTTTACCGCGCTGAGATTGCTGCCTTGTTGGTGCTGTCTGATATGAACGAGTCCAAGGAAGATGTGTTGAAAACTTTGGAGGAGTTGAACAAGACGAGAAAGGAAACCCTGAGTGTGCTTGAAGAGAAACGGTGTATTGAGGATACGGAAGCGAGGGTTTCTCAAAGCGCTAAGAAACGTCGTGGTTCTGGCAGGGTGAAAACTGTTGGTAAGAAGGTTAAGACGACGCAGCTTGTTGTCGAGCCCGTCGCTTCTCCTACTGTCATTGATAGCACTGAATTCTCTACAAACACCCCTACTGCCAGCCGTCAAGTAGGAAGCATGGGTGTGGATAGCACCGTGAGTCCAAAGTCGGCTTTGGGTAGCCGTAAAAGGGGTAAGTCAGACGATGGGCTGGGTTGCTCTATGGATTGCGGGCCAGAGGACAGTAGTTTTGTTGCGGTGTCGGATTTGTTTCGGAAAAACAAAAAACAGTTCTCTAAGATGCTGAAGGTGCGGAAGCAAGTGGTGGACTTTGTTCTTCGTGAAGACGCTCACATGAAAGAAGAGTAGGTGTCGATTTTCATTTCTTTGATTGTGGTGTTCTTGTTTAGTTAGTCTTTCTGTTTCCCACTGTTATTCTTCTGTTAATCTGCTGTTATTATGCTGTTATTTTGGCAAACTAGTATCAGTAATTCCACTGTTAGTTCCCTTTGTTATTCTGCTGTTATTGAACTGTTATTCTACTGTTATACCACTATTATTCCGCTGTTAGTCCAGTGTAATTCCACTGTGAATTCCTTTTGTTATTCTGCTGTTATTGAACTGTTATTCTACTGTTATACCACTATTATTCCGCTGTTAGTCCACTGTAATCCCACTGTTAATTCCCTTTTGTTATTCTACTGTTATACCACTATTATTCCGCTTTTATTCCACTATTATTCTACTGTTATACCACTGTAATCCCACTGTTCTTATCGTATGTTATTTTTTGTGAATGCAGTGAGATGTTAGTGGTGTACAACGACGACGTCGGCGTGTTTTTGGACAGGGGGGATATTGTTTCCATTGTAGATGCAGCTGCTATGATGTCAACAAGAGTAGTCGATGTTTGGTCGATTCTTTTGAATTCGTTGGAGTTTGAGGAACGTTCAGAACCAAGCTCAATGTTTTTCGGACTTCGTCATATGGTATTTTGTTTTTTCCTGTGCTATTTTGCTTTATTACCTACATATTTACTCACAAGTAGTGATATAAATTTAACACTTGTGCGCTATTTTTGGTTGTTTATGTTTTCTGTTTAGGAAGATGCTCTTTATTCACTCTTAGAGAACTTTGATTCCTCAAGCCCTCTTGACGGTCCGGGTAAGAAGTTGTTGAAATTTTGGAATGTGTTTTTCGATTCCTGCAATGGAAGATGTCGTCTGAACTCGGACCTTGTGTTTGTGCCGATTCTGTACAATGATCACTACTCTTGTTTCTGCATCAATTTTATGAATGAATCGATTGATTTTTTGGACAACATGACTCACGATGCCAAAAATTTAGCCGAGTACAGAAGATTGGCAGAGATTGTGGCAAACCATATGTATGTTTTTATGGAGGCTCATAATGTTATGAAGTCTCAAGATTGCCGCAATTTTGAAGTCGTGGATGTTCCTTTTAAATGGAAAAAGAAGGAACTGCTGGATACCGAGTCTGGGTGTTTCTTGCTGTATACAATGGCTGAATATGGTGGCAGCGTATTTGAGTCCAATCTTCACAGCAAGGTAGCTCGCCGAAGCTTTTGTGTTGAAATATCAGCTTCCCTGATCTTGGCTGATATTAATATCTATAGGCAATTAGTTCTTGATAAGGGGACGTCTTGTGAGAATCAGGGGCCTAAGACGTTGGGTTTGGGGTCAGCTAGGAACAAGTTGAAAGAGTTGAAACCCCAATCATCTGCTGCTAGTGAAGAATCAGACGTCGTAGTGAATGTTGTACCTTTGACTGTTGTGTATCCAGGAAAGTCAGACTAAGTTAGTGTAAACTGTTTGTTAAACAATTAGTGTGATGTTATTGCACTGTTATTCTATATAATAACTAGTTTATTGTGCTGTTATTCCCCTATTATTCTAGTGTTATTCCAGTGTGTACTCTAATTTAATTGAGTTTTCATATTACTTGTACTTTTTTCAAACACCATCCATTTTTACTCTAATCCCCCTGTTAGTTTATCATTATTGCAAAGATAATTCAAAGATAATGAGATTATTCTTCTGTTATTGCACAATTAGTCTACAGTTATTTGACTGTTATTCTAGTTTAATTAAGCTTTCATATCACCTTTGGTTTCTACAAAAACTATCCAATTTCTATTCAACTGTAAATGGCGGTTTTTCTCAACTGTGATTCTGTTGTTATTCCACCGTTATTATGTTGTTATTGCACTATTATTCCGCATAATAAGTAGTTTATTCTGCTCTTATTGCAGTATTATTCCACAAAAGGACTAGTTTATTCTGCAGTTATTCCACTGTTAGTCCAGCATTATTTTGTTAAAACTATTCATTTTTATTCAAGTGTAAATTTAGTCAAGTGTAAAAGCACTCGTTTAGACGCTTTTATTCCACTTTGTTATTCTACCATTATTCTCATTGTTATTGCAGATTATTCCGCATAATAAGCGATTACTCTCATTTATTGTACTAATAGTCTACACTTATTCTCTTTGTTATTCCACTAGTTTAATTAAGCTTTACAAACACTATCCATTTCTACGAAGAATATCCATTTTCTATTCAACTGTCAATGGCTGTTTTTTCTCAACTGTGAGACAATTCTTATTGCACCGTTATTATCATTGTTATTGCACTATTATTCCGCATAACAAATAGTTTATTCTCAACATTATTGCGGTATTATTCCACAAAAGTACTAGTTTATTCTCATTGCATCGATTATTTTGTTAAAACAATTCATTTTTATTCAAGTGTAAATTTAGTCAAGTGTAAAAGCGTGGTTTAGACGCTTTTATTCCACTCGTTATTCTACCATTATTCTCATTGTTATTGCGGTATTATTCCGCATAATAAGCGAGTTACTTGCTAACATTGTACTATTAGTCTACATTTATTCTCACATTATTCCACTAGTTTAACTAAGCTTTACAAACACTATCCATTTCTACGAAGAATATCCATTTTCTATTCAACTCACAATGGTTTTTTTCTCAACGTGATTCTATTCTTATTGCACCGTTATTCTCATTTGTTATTGCACTATTATTCCGCATAATAAGTAGTTTATTCTCTTGTTATTGCGATTATTTCACAAAAGGACTAGTTTATTCTCAATTTGTTATTCCACTATTAGTCCAGCATGATTTTGTTAAAACTATTCATTTTTATTCAAGTGTAAATTTAGTCAAGTGTAAAAACAGTGGTTTAGACTGGTTTTATTCCACTGTTATTCTACCCTTATTCTGCTGTTATTGTAATATTATTCCGCATAATAAGCAGTTACTCTGGTGTTATTGTACAATTAGTCTACACTTATTCTGCTGTTATTCCACTAGTTTAATTAAGCTTTACAAACACTATCCATTTCTACGAAGAATATCCATTTTTTATTCAACTGTCTATGGTCATTTTTTTTCCACAAAGATTCTATTCTTTCGCACCGTTATTCTCTTTATTATTGCACTATTATTCCGCATAACAAGTAGTTTATTCGATGTTATTGCGGTATTATTCCACAAAAGGACTAGTTTATTCTCTTTGTTATTCCACTGTTAGTCCAGCATTATTTTGTTAAAACTATTCATTTTTATTCAAGTGTGAATTTAGTCAAGTGTAAAAGTAGTGGTTTAGACTACTTTTATTCCACTGTTATTCTACCATTATTATGCTGTTATTACAGTATTATTCCGCATAATAAGCAGTTACTCTGCTGTTATTTTACTATTAGTCTACACTTATTCTGTTGTTATTCCACTAGTTTAACTAAGCTTTACGAAGAATATCCATTTTCTATTCAACTGTCAATAACTGTTTTTTCTCAACTGTAATTCTATTCTTATTGCACCGTTATTCTCCTGTTATTGCAGTATTTTTCCACAAAATGACTAGTTTATTCTGCTTTGTTATTCCACTTTAGTTAGTCCAAAGATTATTTTGTTAAAACTATTCATTTTTATTCAAGAGTAAATTTAGTCAAGTGTAAAAGCACTGGTTTACTGCTTTTATTCCACTGTTATTCTACCATTATTCTGCTGTTATTGCAGTATTATTCCGCATAATAAATAGTTACTCTGCTGTTATTTTACTATTAGTCTACACTTATTCTGTTGTTATTCCACTAGTTTAACTAAGCTTTACAAACACTATCCATTTCTACGAAAAATATCCATTTTCTATTCAACTGTCAATGGTTGTTTTTTCTCAATTGTGATTCTACTCTTATTGCACCGTTATTCTGCTGTTATTGCACTATTATTCCGCATAATAAGTAGTTTATTCTGCTGTTATTGCAGTATTATTCCACAAAAGGACTAGTTTATTCTTCTGTTATTCCACTGTTAGTCCAGTATTATTTTGTTAAAACAATTCATTTTTATTGAAGTGTAAATTTAGTCAAGTGTAAAAGCAGTGATTTAGACTGCTTTTATTCCACTCTTATTCTACCATTATTCTGCTGTTATTTTACTATTAGTCTACACTTATTCTACTGTTATTCCACTAGTTTAATTAAGCTTTCAAAACACTATCCATTTCTACGAAGAATATCCATTTTCTATTCAACTGTCGATGGCTGTTTTTTCTCAACTGTGATTCTATTCTTATTGCACCGTTATTCTGCTGTTATTGCACTATTATTCCGCATAACAAGTAGTTTATTTTGTTGTTATTGCAGTATTATTCCACAAAAGGACTAGTTTATTCTGCTGTCAGCATCATTTTGTTAAAACTATTCATTTTTATTCAAGTGTAAATTTAGTCAAGTGTAAAAGCAGTGGTTTAGACTACTTTTATTACACTGTAATTCTACCATTATTCTGCTGTTATTTCAGTATTATTCCGCATAATAAGCAGTTATTGTGCTGTTAATGTACTATTAGTCTACACTTATTCTGCTGTTATTCCACTAGTTTAACTAAGCTTTACAAACACTATCCATTTCTACGAAGAATATCTCTATTCAACAGTCAATGGCTGTTTTTTTTTTCAACTGTGATTCTATTCTTATTGCACCGTTATTCTCCTGTTATTGCAATATTATTCCGCATAATAAGTAGTTTATTCTGCTGTTATTGCAGTATTATTCCACAGAAGGACTAGTTTATTCGTTGTTATTCCACTGTTAGTCCAGCATTATTTTGTTAAAACTACTCATTTTTATTCAAGTGTAAATTTAGTCAAATGTAAAAGCACTGGTTTAGATTGCTTTTATTCCACTATGATTTTACTATTATTTTGTTGTTATTGCAGTATTATTCCGCATAATAAGCAGTTACTGTGCTGTTATTGTACTATTAGTCTACACTTATTCTGCTGTTATTCCACTAGTTTAACAAACTTTACAAACACTATCCATTTTCACGAAGAATATCCATTTTCTATTTAACTTCCAATGACTGTTTTTTCTCAACTGTGATTCTATTCTTATTGCACCGTTATTCTCCTGTAATTGCAGTATTATTCCACAAAAGAACTAGTTTATTCTGCTGTTATTCCACTGTTAGTCCAGCATTATTTTGTTAAAACTATTCATTTTTATTCAAGTGTAAATTTATTCAAATGTAAAAGCACTGGTTTAGACTGCTTTTATTCCACTGTTATTCTACCATTATTCTGCTGTTATTGCAGTATTATTCCGTATAATAAGCAGTTACTGTGCTGTTATTGTACTATTAGTCTACACTTAATCTGCTATTATTCCAATAGTTTAACTAAGCAGTTACAAACACTATCCATTTCTACGAATAATATCCATTTTCTATTCTACTGTCAATGGCAGTTTTTTCTCAACTGTAATTCTATTCTTATTGCACCGTTATTCTCTGTTATTGCACTATTATTCCGCATAACAAGTAGTTTATTCTGCTGTTATTGCAGTATTATTCAATAAAAGGACTAGTTTATTCTTCTGTTATTCCACTGTTAGTCCAGCATCATTTTGTTAAAACTATTCATTTTTATTCAAGTGTGGATTTAGTCAAGTTTAAAAGCAGTGGTTTAGACGGCTTTTTTTCCACTGTTATTCTACCATTATTCTTCTGTTATTGCAGTATTATTCCGCATAATAAGCAGTTACTCTGCTGTTATTTTACTATTAGTCAACACTTATTCTGCTGTTATTCTACTAGTTTAACTAAGCTTTACAAACACTATCCATTTCTACGAAGAATATCCATTTTCTATTCAACTGTCAATGACTGTTTTTTCTCAACTGTGATTCTATTCTTATTGCACCTTTATTCTCCTGTTATTGCAGTATTATTCCACAAAATGACTAGTTTATTCTCATTATTCCACCGTTAGTCCAAAGATTATTTTGCTAAAACTATTCATTTTTATTCAAGTGTAAATTTAGTCAAATGTAAAAGCACTTTGTTAAGACCGTTGTTATTCCACTTTGTTATTTTACCATTATTCTCATTATTGCAGGTATTATTCCGCATAATAAGCGATTCTTGTCTTTGTTAATGTACTAATAGTCTAAACTTATTCTTCTGTTATTCCACTAGTTTAACTAAGCTTTAGAAACACTATCCATTTCTACGAAGAATATCTCTATTCAACTTCCAATGACTGTTTTTTCTCAACTGTGATTCTATTCTTATTGCACCGTTATTCTCCTATAATTGCAGTATTATTCCACAAAAGGACTAGTTTATTCTGCTGTTATTCCACTGTTAGTCCAGCATTATTTTGTTAAAACTATTCATTTTTATTCAAGTGTAAATTTATTCAAATGTAAAAGCACTGGTTTACTGCTTTTATTCCACTGTTATTCTACCATTATTCTGCTGTTATTGCAGTATTATTCCGTATAATAAGCAGTTACTGTGCTGTTATTGTACTATTAGTCTACACTTAATCCGCTATTATTCCAATAGTTTAACTAAGCAGTTACAAACACTATCCATTTCTACGAAGAATATCCATTTTCTATTCTACTGTCAATGGCAGTTTTTTCTCAACTGTAATTCTATTCTTATTGCACCGTTATTCTGCTGTTATTGCACTATTATTCCGCATAACAAGTAGTTTATTCTGCTGTTATTGCAGTATTATTCAATAAAAGGACTAGTTTATTCTTCTGTTATTCCACTGTTAGTCCAGCATCATTTTGTTAAAACTATTCATTTTTATTCAAGTGTGGATTTAGTCAAGTTTAAAAGCAGTGGTTTAGACGGCTTTTTTTCCACTGTTATTCTACCATTATTCTTCTGTTATTGCAGTATTATTCCGCATAATAAGCAGTTACTCTGCTGTTATTTTACTATTAGTCAACACTTATTCTGCAGTTATTCTACTAGTTTAACTAAGCTTTACAAACACTATCCATTTCTACGAAGAATATCCATTTTCTATTCAACTGTCAATGACTGTTTTTTCTCAACTGTGATTCTATTCTTATTGCACCTTTATTCTCTTGTTATTGCAGTATTATTCCACAAAATGACTAGTTTATTCTGCTGTTATTCCACTGTTAGTCCAGCATTATTTTGCTAAAACTATTCATTTTTATTCAAGTGTAAATTTAGTCAAATGTAAAAGCACTGGTTAAGACTGTTGTTATTCCACTGTTATTTTACCATTATTCTGTTGTTATTGCAGTATTATTCCGCATAATAAGCAGTTACTATGCTGTTAATGTACTAATAGTCTAAACTTATTCTTCTGTTATTCCACTAGTTTAACTAAGCTTTAGAAACACTATCCATTTCTACGAAGAATATCTCTATTCAACTGTCAATGGCTGTTTTTTTTCAACTGTGATTCTATTCTTATTTCACCGTTATTCTCCTGTTATTGCAATATTATTCCGCATAATAAGTAGTTTATTCTGCTGTTATTACAGTATTATTCCACAAAAGGACTAGTTTATTCTGCTGTTATTCCACTGTTAGTCCAGAATTATTTTGTTAAAACTATTCATTTTTATTCAAGTGTAAATTTAGTCAAATGTAAAAGCACTAGTTTAGACTGCTTTTATTCCACTGTAATTTTACCATTATTTTGCTGTTATTGCAGTATTATTCCGCATAATAAGCAGTTACTGTGCTGTTATTGTACTATTAGTCTACACTTATTCTGCTGTTATTCCACTAGTTTAACTAAGCAGTTACAAACACTATCCATTTCTACGAAGAATATCCATTTTCTATTTAACTGTCAATTACTGTTTTTTCTCAACTGTGATTCTAGTCTTATTGAACCGTTATTCTCCTGTTATTGCATTATTATTCCACAAAAGGACTAGTTTATTCTGCTGTTATTCCACTGTTAGTCCAGCATTATTTTGTTAAAACTATTCATTTTTATTCAAGTGTAAATTTAGTTAAATGTAAAAGGACTGGTTTAGACTGCTTTTATTCCACTGTTATTCTACCATTATTCTGCTGTTATTGCAGTATTATTCCGTATAATAAGCAGTTACTGTGCTGTTATTGTACTATTAGTCTACACTTATTCTGCTATTATTCCACTAGTTTAACTAAGCTTTACAAACACTATCCATTTCTACGAAGAATATCCATTTTCTATTCAACTGTCAATGGTAGTTTTTTCTCAACTGTGATTCTATTCTTATTGCACCGTTATTCTGCTGTTATTGCACTATTATTCCGCATAACAAGTAGTTTATTCTGCTATTATTGCAGTATTATTCAATAAAAGGACTAGTTTATTCTGCTGTTATTCCACTGTTAGTCCAGCATTATTTTGTTAAAACTATTCATTTTTATTCAAGTGTGAATTTAGTCAAGTTTAAAAGCAGTTGTTTAGACGGCTTTTTTTCCACTGTTATTCTGCCATTATTCTGCTGTTATTGCAGTATTATTCCGCATAATAAGCAGTTACTCTGCTGTTATTTTACTATTAGTCTACACTTATTCTGCTGTTATTCCACTAGTTTAACAAACTTTACAAACACTATCCATTTTTACGAAGAATATCCATTTTCTATTTAACTTCCAATGACTGTTTTTTCTCAACTGTGATTCTATTCTTATTGCACCGTTATTCTCCTGTTATTGCAGTATTATTCCACAAAAGGACTAGTTTATTCTGCTGTTATTCCACTGTTAGTCCAGCATTATTTTGTTAAAACTATTCATTTTTATTCAAGTGTAAATTTAGTCAAATGTAAAAGCACTGGTTTAGACTGCTTTTATTCCACTGTTATTCTACCATTATTCTCATTGTTATTGCGTATTATTCCGTATAATAAGCGATTCTTTGTCTTTGTTATTGTACTATTAGTCTACACTTATTCTCGCTATTATTCCAATAGTTTAACTAAGCGATTACAAACACTATCCATTTCTACGAAGAATATCCATTTTCTATTCAATCATCAATGGCGCTTTTTTCTCAATCGTAATTCTATTCTTATTGCACCGTTATTCTCACATTGTTATTGCACTATTATTCCGCATAACAAGTAGTTTATTCTCTGTTATTGCGGTATTATTCAATAAAAGGACTAGTTTATTCTCATTATTCCAAAGGTGTTAGTCCAAAGATTATTTTGTTAAAACTATTCATTTTTATTCAAGTGTGGATTTAGTCAAGTTTAAAAGCAGTGGTTTAGACGGCTTTTTTTCCACTTTGTTATTCTACCATTATTCTGCTTTATTGTGCGGTATTATTCCGCATAATAAGCAGTTACTCTGCTGTTATTTTACTATTAGTCTACACTTATTCTGCTGTTATTCCACTAGTTTAACAAACTTTACAAACACTATCCATTTTTACGAAGAATATCCATTTTCTATTCAACTATCAATGACTGTTTTTTCTCAACTGTGATTCTATTCTTATTGCACCGTTATTCTCCTGTTATTGCAGTATTATTCCACAAAAGGACTAGTTTTTTCTGCTGTTATTCCACTGTTAGTCCAGCATTATTTTGTTAAAACTATTCACTTTTATTCAAGTGTAAATTTAGTCAAATGTAAAAGCACTGGTTTAGACTGCTTTTATTCCACTATTATTTTACCATTATTCTGCTGTTATTGCAGTATTATTCCGCATAATAAGCAGTTACTGTGCTATTATTGTACTATTAGTCTACACTTATTCTGCTGTTATTCCACTAGTTTAACTAAGCTTTATGAAGAATATCCATTTTCTATTCAACTGTCAATGACTGTTTTTTCTCAACTGTAATTCTATTCTTAATGCACCGTTATTCTCCTGTTATTGCAGTATTTTTCCACAAAATGACTAGTTTATTCTCATTGTTATTCCACCGTTAGTCCAAATTATTTTGTTAAAACTATTCATTTTTATTCAAGAGTAAATTTAGTCAAGTGTAAAAGCACTTTGGTTTCTTTGCTTTTATTCCATTTGTTATTCTACCATTATTCTCACATTTATTGCGATTATTCCGCATAATAAACAGTTACACCGCTTTGTTATTTTACTATTAGTCTACACTTATTCAGTTGTTATTCCACTAGTTTAACTAAGCTTTACAAACACTATCCATTTCTACGAAGAATATCCATTTTCTATTCAACTGTCAATGGTTGTTTTTTCTCAACTGTGATTCTACTCTTATTGCACCGTTATTCTGCTGTTATTGCACTATTATTCCGCATAATAAGTAGTTTATTCTGCTGTTATTGCAGTATTATTCCACAAAAGGACTAGTTTATTCTTCTGTTATTCCACTGTTAGTCCAGTATTATTTTGTTAAAACAATTTATTTTTATTGAAGTGTAAATTTAGTCAAGTGTAAAAGCGGTGTTTAGACGCTTTTAATCCACTATTATTCTACCATTATTCTCGCTTTATTTTACTATTAGTCTACACTTATTCTCTTTGTTATTCCACTAGTTTAATTAAGCTTTCAAAACACTATCCATTTCTACGAAGAATATCCATTTTCTATTCAACTGTCGATGGTTTTTTTTCTCAATCGCGTGATTCTATTCTTATTGCACCGTTATTCTCTTTATTATTCCACTATTATTCCGCATAACAAGTAGTTTATTTTGTTGTTATTGCAGGTATTATTCCACAAAAGGACTAGTTTATTCTCATTGTCGGCATCATTTTGTTAAAACTATTCATTTTTATTCAAGTGTAAATTTAGTCAAATGTAAAAGCACTGGTTTAGACTACTTTTATTCCACTGTAATTCTACCATTATTCTGCTGTTATTGCAGTATTATTCCGCATAATAAGCAGTTACTGTGCTATTAATGTACTATTAGTCTACACTTATTCTGCTGTTATTCCACTAGTTTAACTAAGCTTTACAAACACTATCCATTTCTACGAAGAATATCCATTTTCTATTCAATCACAATGGCGGTTTTTCTCAACTCGTGATTCTATTCTTATTGCACCGTTATTCTAACATTATTGCACTATTATTCCGCATAACAAGTAGTTTATTCTCATTATTATTGCGGTATTATTCAATAAAAGGACTAGTTTATTCTCATTTGTTATTCCACTTTATTAGTCCAGCATTATTTTGTTAAAACTATTCATTTTTATTCAAGTGTGGATTTAGTCAAGTTTAAAAGCAGTGGTTTAGACGGCTTTTTTTCCACTGTTATTCTACCATTATTCTGCTGTTATTGCAGTATTATTCCGCATAATAAGCAGTTACTCTGCTGTTATTTTACTATTAGTCTACACTTATTCTGCTGTTATTCCACTAGTTTAACAAACTTTACAAACACTATCCATTTTTACGAAGAATATCCATTTTCTATTCAACTATCAATGACTGTTTTTTCTCAACTGTGATTCTATTCTTATTGCACCGTTATTCTCCTGTTATTGCAGTATTATTCCACAAAAGGACTAGTTTTTTCTGCTGTTATTCCACTGTTAGTCCCGCATTATTTTGTTAAAATTATTCATTTTTATTCAAGTGTAAATTTAGTCAAATGTAAAAGCACTGGTTTAGACTGCTTTTATTCCACTATTATTTTACCATTATTCTGCTGTTATTGCAGTATTATTCCGCATAATAAGCAGTTACTGTGCTATTATTGTACTATTAGTCTACACTTATTCTGCTGTTATTCCACTAGTTTAACTAAGCTTTATGAAGAATATCCATTTTCTATTCAACTGTCAATGACTGTTTTTTCTCAACTGTAATTCTATTCTTATTGCACCGTTATTCTCCTGTTATTGCAGTATTTTTCCACAAAATGACTAGTTTATTCTGCTGTTATTCCACTGTTAGTCCAGCATTATTTTGTTAAAACTATTCATTTTTATTCATGAGTAAATTTAGTCAAGTGTAAAAGCACTGGTTTACTGCTTTTATTCCACTGTTATTCTACCATTATTCTGCTGTTATTGCAGTATTATTCCGCATAATAAACAGTTACACTGCTGTTATTTTACTATTAGTCTACACTTATTCTGTTGTTATTCCACTAGTTTAACTAAGCTTTACAAACACTATCCATTTCTACGAAGAATATCCATTTTCTATTCAACTGTCAATGGTTGTTTTTTCTCAACTGTGATTCTACTCTTATTGCACCGTTATTCTGCTGTTATTGCACTATTATTCCGCATAATAAGTAGTTTATTCTGCTGTTATTGCAGTATTATTCCACAAAAGGACTAGTTTATTCTTCTGTTATTCCACTGTTAGTCCAGTATTATTTTGTTAAAATAATTCATTTTTATTGAAGTGTAAATTTAGTCAAGTGTAAAAGCAGTGTTTAGACTGCTTTTAATCCACTGTTATTCTACCATTATTCTGCTCTTATTTTACTATTAGTCTACACTTATTCTACTGTTATTCCACTAGTTTAATTAAGCTTTCAAAACACTATCCATTTCTACGAAGAATATTCATTTTCTATTCAACTGTCGATGGCTGTTTTTTCTCAACTGTGATTCTATTCTTATTGCACCGTTATTCTGCTGTTATTCCACTATTATTCCGCATAACAAGTAGTTTATTTTGTTGTTATTGCAGTATTATTCCACAAAAGGACTAGTTTATTCTGCTGTCAGCATCATTTTGTTAAAACTATTCATTTTTATTCAAGTGTAAATTTAGTCAAATGTAAAAGCACTGGTTTAGACTACTTTTATTCCATTGTAATTCTACCATTATTCTAACATTGTTGCGGATTATTCCGCATAATAAGCGATTCTTTGTCTTTGTTAATGTACTATTAGTCTACACTTATTCTGCTGTTATTCCACTAGTTTAACTAAGCTTTACAAACACTATCCATTTCTACAAAGAATATCCATTTTCTATTAAACTGTCAATGGTTGTTTTTTCTCAACTGTGATTCTACTCTTATTGCACCGTTATTCTGCTGTTATTGCACTATTATTCCGCATAATAAGTAGTTTATTCTGCTGTTATTGCAGTATTATTCCACAAAAGGACTAGTTTATTCTTCTGTTATTCCACTGTTAGTCCAGTATTATTTTGTTAAAACAATTCATTTTTATTGAAGTGTAAATTTAGTCAAATGTAAAAGCAGTGATTTAGACTGCTTTTATTCCACTGTTATTCTACCATTATTCTGCTGTTATTTTACTATTAGTCTACACTTATTCTACTGTTATTCCACTAGTTTAATTAAACTTTCAAAACACTATCCATTTCTACGAAGAATATCCATTTTCTATTCAACTGTCGATGGCTGTTTTTTCTCAACTGTGATTCTATTCTTATTGCACCGTTATTCTGCTGTTATTGCACTATTATTCCGCATAACAAGTAGTTTATTTTGTTGTTATTGCAGTATTATTCCACAAAAGGACTAGTTTATTCTGCTGTCAGCATCATTTTGTTAAAACTATTCATTTTTATTCAAGTGTAAATTTAGTCAAATGTAAAAGCACTGGTTTAGACTACTTTTATTCCATTGTAATTCTACCATTATTCTGCTGTTATTGCAGTATTATTCCGCATAATAAGCAGTTACTGTGTTGTTAATATACTATTAGTCTACACTTATTCTGCTGTTATTCCACTAGTTTAACTAAGCTTTACAAACACTATCCATTTCTACGAAGAATATCCATTTTCTATTCAACTGTCAATGGCAGTTTTTTCTCAACTGTGATTCTATTCTTATTGCACCGTTATTCTGCTGTTATTGCACTATTATTCCGCATAATAAGTAGTTTATTCTGCTGTTATTGCAGTATTATTCCACAAAAGGACTAGTTTATTCTTCTTTATTCCATTTGTTAGTCCAAAGATTATTTTGTTAAAATAATTCATTTTTATTGAAGTGTAAATTTAGTCAAGTGTAAAAGCGGTGTTTAGACCGCTTTTAATCCACTGTTATTCTACCATTATTCTGCTTTGTTATTTTACTATTAGTCTACACTTATTCTCTTTATTCCACTAGTTTAATTAAGCTTTCAAAACACTATCCATTTCTACGAAGAATATCCATTTTCTATTCAACTCAACGATGATGATTTTTTTCTCAATTTGTGATTCTATTCTTATTGCACCGTTATTCTCACATTGTTATTCCACTATTATTCCGCATAACAAGTAGTTTATTTTGTTGTTATTGGTGCAGTATTATTCCACAAAAGGACTAGTTTATTCTCATTATCGACATCATTTTGTTAAAACTATTCATTTTTATTCAAGTGTAAATTTAGTCAAATGTAAAAGCACTGGTTTAGACTACTTTTATTCCATTGTAATTCTACCATTATTCTGCTGTTATTGCAGTATTATTCCGCATAATAAGCAGTTACTGTGCTGTTAATGTACTATTAGTCTACACTTATTCTGCTGTTATTCCACTAGTTTAACTAAGCTTTACAAACACTATCCATTTCTACGAAGAATATCCATTTTCTATTCAACTGTCAATGGCGTTTTTCTCAATCATGATTCTATTCTTATTGCACCGTTATTCTGCTGTTATTGCACTATTATTCCGCATAACAAGTAGTTTATTCTGCTGTTATTGCAGTATTATTCAATAAAAGGACTAGTTTATTCTGCTGTTATTCCACTGTTAGTCCAGCATTATTTTGTTAAAACTATTCATTTTTATTCAAGTGTGGATTTAGTCAAGTTTAAAAGCAGTGGTTTAGACGGCTTTTTTTCCACTGTTATTCTACCATTATTCTGCTGTTATTGCAGTATTATTCCGCATAATAAGCAGTTACTCTGCTGTTATTTTACTATTAGTCTACACTTATTTTGCTGTTATTCCACTAGTTTAACAAACTTTACAAACACTATCCATTTTTACGAAGAATATCCATTTTCTATTCAACTGTCAATGACTGTTTTTTCTCAACTGTGATTCTATTCTTATTGCACTGTTATTCTCCTGTTATTGCAGTATTATTCCACAAAAGGACTAGTTTTTTCTGCTGTTATTCCACTGTTAGTCCAGCATTATTTTGTTAAAACTATTCATTTTTATTCAAGTGTAAATTTAGTCAAATGTAAAAGCACTGGTTTAGACTGCTTTTATTCCACTATTATTTTACCATTATTCTGCTGTTATTGCAGTATTATTCCGCATAATAAGCAGTTACGGTGCTATTATTGTACTATTAGTCTACACTTATTCTGCTGTTATTCCACTAGTTTAACTAAGCTTTATGAAGAATATCCATTTTCTATTCAACTGTCAATGACTGTTTTTTCTCAACTGTAATTCTATTCTTATTGCACCGTTATTCTCCTGTTATTGCAGTATTTTTCCACAAAATGACTAGTTTATTCTGCTGTTATTCCACTGTTAGTCCAGCATTATTTTGTTAAAACTATTCATTTTTATTCAAGAGTAAATTTAGTCAAGTGTAAAAGCACTGGTTTACTGCTTTTATTCCACTGTTATTCTACCATTATTCTGCTGTTATTGCAGTATTATTCCGCATAATAAACAGTTACACTGCTGTTATTTTACTACTAGTCTACACTTATTCTGTTGTTATTCCACTAGTTTAACTAAGCTTTACAAACACTATTCATTTCTACGAAGAATATCCATTTTCTATTCAACTGTCAATGGTTGTTTTTTCTCAACTGTGATTCTACTCTTATTGAACCGTTATTCTGCTGTTATTGCACTATTATTCCGCATAATAAGTAGTTTATTCTGCTGTTATTGCAGTATTATTCCACAAAAGGACTACTTTATTCTTCTGTTATTCCACTGTTAGTCCAATATTATTTTGTTAAAACAATTCATTTTTATTGAAGTGTAAATTTAGTCAAGTGTAAAAGCAGTGATTTAGACTGCTTTTATTCCACTGTTATTCTACCATTATTCTGCTGTTATTTTACTATTAGTCTACACTTATTCTACTGTTATTCCACTAGTTTAATTAAACTTTCAAAACACTATCCATTTCTACGAAGAATATCCATTTTCTATTCAACTGTCGATGGCTGTTTTTTCTCAACTGTGATTCTATTCTTATTGCACCGTTATTCTGCTGTTATTGCACTATTATTCCGCATAACAAGTAGTTTATTTTGTTGTTATTGCAGTATTATTCCACAAAAGGACTAGTTTATTCTGCTGTCAGCATCATTTTGTTAAAACTATTCATTTTTATTCAAGTGTAAATTTAGTCAAATGTAAAAGCACTGGTTTAGACTACTTTTATTCCACTGTAATTCTACCATTATTCTGTTGTTATTGCAGTATTATTCCGCATAATAAGCAGTTACTGTGTTGTTAATGTACTATTAGTCTACACTTATTCTGCTGTTATTCCACTAGTTTAACTAAGCTTTACAAACACTATCCATTTCTACGAAGAATATCTCTATTCAACTATCAATGGCCGTTTTTTTTCAACTGTGATTCTATTCTTATTGCACCATTATTCTCCTGTTATTGCAATATTATTCCGCATAATAAGTAGTTTATTCTATAACATTATTGCGATTATTCCACAAAAGGACTAGTTTATTCTGCTGTTATTACACTGTTAGTCCAACATTATTTTGTTAAAACTATTCATTTTTATTCAAGTGTAAATTTAGTCAAATGTAAAAGCACTGGTTTAGACTGCTTTTATTCCACTGTGATTATTCCATTATTTTGCTGTTATTGCAGTATTATTCCGCATAATAAGCAGTTATTGTGCTGTTATTGTACTATTAGTCTACACTTATTCTGTTGTTATTCCACTAGTTTAACTAAGCAGTTACAAACACTATCCATTTCTACGAAGAATATCCATTTTCTATTCAACTCAAATTCTTGTTTTTCTCAACTGTGATTCTAGTCTTATTGAACCGTTATTCTCCTGTTATTGCAGTATTATTCCACAAAAGGACTAGTTTATTCTGCTGTTATTCCACTGTTAGTCCAGCATTATTTTGTTAAAACTATTCATTTTTATTCAAGTGTGAATTTAGTCAAGTTTAAAAGCAGTGGTTTAGACTGCTTTTTTTCCACTGTTATTCTACCATTATTCTGTTGTTATTGCAGTATTATTCCGCAGAATAAGCAGTTACTCTGGTGTTATTTTACTATTAGTCTACACTTATTCTGCTGTTATTCCACTAGTTTAACTAAGCTTTACAAACACTATCCATTTCTACGAAGAATATCCATTTTCTATTCAACTGTCAATGACTGTTTTTTCTCAACTGTGATTCTATTCTTATTGCACCGTTATTCTCCTGTTATTGCAGTATTATTCCACAAAATGACTAGTTTAGTCTGCTGTTATTCCACTTTTAGTCCGGCATTATTTTGCTAAAACTATTCATTTTTATTCAAGTGTAAATTTAGTCAAATGTAAAAGCACTGGTTTAGACTGCTGTTATTCCACTGTTATTTTACCATTATTCTGCTGTTATTGCAGTATTATTCCGCATAATAAGCAGTTACTGTGCTGTTAATGTACTATTAGTCTACACTTATTCTGCTGTTATTCCACTAGTTTAACTAAGCTTTACAAACACTATCCATTTCTATGAAGAATATCTCTATTCAACTATCAATGGCTGTTTTTTTTCAACTGTGATTCTATTCTTATTGCACCGTTATTCTTCTGTTATTGCAATATTATTCCGCATAATAAGTAGTTTATTCTGCTGTTATTGCAGTATTATTCCACAAAAGGACTAGTTTATTCTGCTGTTATTCCACTGTTAGTCCAGAATTATTTTGTTAAAACTATTCATTTTTATTCAAGTGTAAATTTAGTCAAATGTAAAAGCACTAGTTTAGACTGGTTTTATTCCACTGTGATTTTACCATTATTTTGTTGTTATTGCAGTATTATTCCGCATAATAAGCAGTTACTGTGCTGTTATTGTACTATTAGTCTACACTTATTCTGCTGTTATTTCACTAGGTTAACTAAGCAGTTACAAACACTATCCATTTCTACGAAGAATATCCATTTTCTATTCAACTGTAAATGACTAATTTTTCTCAACTGTGATTCTAGTCTTATTGAACCGTTATTCTCCTGTTATTGCAGTATTATTCCACAAAAGGACTAGTTTATTCTGCTATTATTCCACTTTTAGTCTTGCATTATCTTGTTAAAACTATTCATTTTTATTCAAGTGTAAATTTAGTTAAATGTAAAAGAACTGGTTTAGACTGCTTTTATTCCACTGTTATTCTACCATTATTCTGTTGTTATTGCAGTATTATTCCGTATAATAAGCAGTTACTGTGCTATTATTGTACTATTAGTCTACTTTTATTCTGCTATTATTCCACTAGTTTAACTAAGCTTTACAAACATTATCCATTTCTAGGAAGAATATCCATTTTCTATTCAACTGTCAATGGCTGTTTTTTCTCAACTGTGATTCTATTCTTATTGCACCGTTATTCTGCTGTTATTGCACTATTATTCCGCATAACAAGTAGTTTATTCTCACATTATTGCAGATTATTCAATAAAAGGACTAGTTTATTCTCATTTGTTATTCCACTTTAGTCCAAAGATTATTTTGTTAAAACTATTCATTTTTATTCAAGTGTGAATTTAGTCAAGTTTAAAAGCGAGGGTTTAGACGGCTTTTTTCCACTCATTATTTTACCATTATTCTCATTGTTATTGCAGATTATTCCGCATAATAAGCGATTCTTTGTGTTGTTATTGTACTATTAGTCTACACTTATTCTCCTGTTATTCCACTAGTTTAACTAAGCTTTACAAACACTATCCATTTCTACGAAGAATATCCATTTTCTATTCAACTGTCAATTGCTGTTTTTCTCAACTGTGATTCTATTCTTATTGGACCGTTATTCTGCTGTTATTGCACAATTATTCCGCATAATAATGAGTTTATTCTGCTGTTATTGCAGTATTATCCCACAAAGGGACTAGTTTATTCTTCTGTTATTCCACTGTTAGTCCAGCATTATTTTGTTAAAACTATTCATTTTTATTCAAGTGTAAATTTAGTCAAGTGTAAAAGCGGTGGTTTGATCGCTTTTATTCCACTTTGTTATTCTACCATTATTCTCACATTATTGCAGTATTATTCCGCATAATAAGCGATTCTTGTCTTTATTATACTATTAGTCTACACTTATTCTGCTGTTATTCCAATAGTTTAACTAAGCTTTACAAACACAATCCATTTCTACGAAGAATATCCATTTTCTATTCAACTGTCAATGACTGTTTTTTCTCAACTCGTGATTCTATTCTTATTGCACCGTTATTCTCACATTATTATTGCAGTATTATTCCACAAAAGGACTAGTTTATTTTGTCGTTATTCCACTCGTTAGTCCAACATTATTTTGTTAAAACTATTCATTTTTATTCAAGTGTAAATTTAGTCAAATGTAAAAGCACCGGTTTAGATCGCTTTTATTCCATTTGTTATTCTACCATTATTCTCAACATTTGTTATTGCGATTATTCCGCATAATAAGCGATTCGGTCTTTGTTATTTTACTATTAGTCTACACTTATTCTGCTGTTATTCCACTAGTTTAACTAAACTTGACAAACACTATCCATTTCTACGAAGAATATCCATTTTCTAGTCAATTGTCAATGGCTGTTTTTTCTTAACTGTGATTCTATTCTTATTGCACCGTTATTCTGCTGTTATTGCACAATTATTCCGCATAACAAATAGTTTATTCTGCTGTTATTGCAGTATTATTCCACAAAAGGACTAGTTTATTCTGCTGTCAGCATTATTTTGTTAAAACTATTCATTTTTATTCAAGTGTAAATTTAGTCAAGTGTAAAAGCAGTGGTTTAGACTGGTTTTATTCCACTGTTATTCTACCATTATTCTGCTGTTATTGTAGTATTATTCCGCATAATAAGCAGTTACTGTGCTGTTATTGTACTATTAGTCTACACTTATGCTGCTGTTGTTCCACTAGTTTAATTAAGCTTTACAAACACTATCCATTTCTACGAAGAATCTCCGTTTTCTATTCAACTGTCAATGGCTGTTTTTTCTCAATTGTGATTCTATTCTTATTGCACCGTTATTCTCCGGTTATTGCACTATTATTCCGCATAATAAGTAGTTTATTCTGCTGTTATTGCAGTATTATTCCACAAAAGGACTAGTTTATTCTGCTGTTATTCCACTGTTAGTCCAGCATTATTTTGTTAAAACATCACTTTTATTCACGTGTAAATTTAGTCAAGTGTAAAAACACTGGTTTAGACTGCTTTTATTCCACTGTTATTTTACGTTTATTCTCAACATTATTGAAGTATTATTCCGCATAATAAGCGATTCTTGTCTTTGTTATTGTACTATTAGTCTACACTTATTCTCATTGTTATTCCAATAGTTTAATTAACCTTTACAAACACTATCCATTTCTACTAAGAATATCCATTTTCTATTCAATCACAATGACTTGTTTTTTCTCAACTCGTGATTCTATTCTTATTGCACCTTTATTCTCATTATTGCGGTATTATTCCACAAAAGGACTAGTTTATTCTGCATTTATTCCACCGTTAGTCCAAAGATTATTTTGTTAAAACTATTCATTTTTATTCAAGTGTAAATTTAGTCAAATGTAAAAGCGCTGGTTTAGACTGCTTTTGTTCGACTGTTATTCTACCATTCTTCCGCTGTTATTGCAGTATTATTCCGCATAATAAGCGATTCATCTTGTTATTGTACTATTAGTCTACACTTATTCTCACTTGTTATTCCACTAGTTTAACTAAACTTTACAAACACTATCCATTTCTACGAAGAATATCCATTTTCTAGTCAATTGTCAATGGCTGTTTTTTCTCAACTGTGATTCTATTCTTATTGCACTGTTATTCTGCTGTTATTGCACTATTATTCCGTATAACAAGTAGTTTATTCTCACATTATTGCGATTATTCCACAAAAGGACTAGTTTATTCTCACGTTATTCCACCGTTAGTCCAAATTATTTTGTTAAAACTATTCATTTTTATTCAAGTGTGAATTTAGTCAAGTGTAAAAGCAGTGGTTTAAACTGCTTTTTTTCCACTGTTATTCTACCATTATTCTGTTGTTATTGCAGTATTATTCCGTATAATAAGCAGTTACTGTGCTGTTAATGTACTATTAGTCTACACTTATTCTGCTGTTATTCCACTAATTTAACTAAGCTTTACAAACACTATCCATTTCTACGAAGATATCTCTATTCAACTGTTAATGGCTGTTTTTTTTTCAACTGTGATTTTATTCTTATTGCACCGTTATTCTCTTGTTATTGCAATATTATTCCGCATAATAAGTAGTTTATTCTGCTGTTATTTCAGTATTATTCCACAAAAGGACTAGTTTATTCTCAACATTATTCCACTTGTTAGTCCAAAGATTATTTTGTTAAAACTTCATTTTTATTCACTTGTAAATTTAGTCAAGTGTAAAAACACTGGTTTAGACTGCTTTTATTCCACTGTTATTTTACGTTTATTCTGCTGTTACTTAAGTATTATTCCACAAAATAAGCAGTTATTGTGCTGTTATTGTACTATTAGTCTACACTTATTCTGCTGTTATTCCACTAGTTTAACTAAGCAGTTACAAACACTATCCATTTCTACGAAGAATATCCATTTTCTATTCAACTGTCAATGACTGTTTTTCTCAACTGGGATTCTAGTCTTATTGCACCGTTATTCTCCTGTTATTGCAGTATTATTCCACAAAAGGACTAGTTTATTCTCATTGTTATTCCACTTTGTTAGTCCAAAGATTATTTTGTTAAAACTATTCATTTTTATTCAAGTGTAAATTTAGTTAAATGTAAAAGGACCGGTTTAGATCGCTTTTATTCCACGTTATTCTACCATTATTCTCATTGTTATTGCAAAGATATTCCGTATAATAAGCGATTCTTTGTCTTTATTATTGTACTATTAGTCTACACTTATGTTTTTGTTGTTCCACTAGTTTAATTAAGCTTTACAAACACTATCCATTTCTACGAAGAATATCCGTTTTCTATTCAACTCACAATGGTCGTTTTTTTCTCAATTGTGATTCTATTCTTATTGCACCGTTATTCTCCGGGTATTGCACTATTATTCCGCATAATAAGTAGTTTATTCTTTGTTATTGCGGTATTATTCCACAAAAGGACTAGTTTATTCTCAATGTTATTCCACCGTTAGTCCAAAGATTATTTTGTTAAAACTTCATTTTTATTCACGTGTAAATTTAGTCAAGTGTAAAAACACCGGTTTAGACGCTTTTATTCCACGATTATTTTACGTTTATTCTCATTGTTATTGAAGTATTATTCCGCATAATAAGCGATTATTGTCTTGTTATTGTACTATTAGTCTACACTTATTCTCACTTTGTTATTCCACTAGTTTAACTAAGCGATTAAAACACTATCCATTTCTACGAAGAATATCCATTTTCTATTCAATCACAATGATTTGTTTTTCTCAACCGTGATTCTAGTCTTATTGCACCGTTATTCTTCTGTTATTGCAGTATTATTCCACAAAAGGACTAGTTTATTCTCATTGTTTGTTATTCCACTTTATTAGTCCAAATTATTTTGTTAAAACTATTCATTTTTATTCAAGTGTAAATTTAGTTAAATGTAAAAGGACTTTGGTTTAGATCGCTTTTATTCCACTCGTTATTCTACCATTATTCTCATTGTTATTGCGATTATTCCGTATAATAAGCGATTCTTGTCTTTGTTTATTGTACTATTAGTCTACACTTATTCTGCTATTATTCCACTAGTTTAACTAAGCTTTACAAACACTATTCATTTCTACGAAGAATATCTGTTTTTATTCAATCACAATGACAGTTTTTTCTCTCTTGTGATTCTATTCTTATTGCACCGTTATTCTCCGGTTATTGCACTATTATTCCGCATAATAAGTAGTTTATTCTGCTATTATTGCAGTATTATTCCACAAAAGGACTAGTTTATTCTCATTGTTATTCCACTTTGTTAGTCCAAAGATTATTTTGTTAAAACTATTCATTTTTATTCAAGTGTAAATTTAGTTAAATGTAAAAGGAGTGGTTTAGACTGCTTATATTCCACTGTTATTCTACCATTATTCTGCTGTTATTGCAGTATTATTCCGTATAATAAGCAGTTACTGTGCTGTTATTGTACTATTAGTCTACACTTATTCTGCTATTATTCCACTAGTTTAACTAACCTTTACAAACACTATCAATTTCTACGAAGAATATCCATTTTCTATTCAATCACCAATGACATTTTTTTTCTCAATGTGATTCTATTCTTATTGCACCGTTATTCTCACATTTATTGCGGTATTATTCCACAAAAGGACTAGTTTATTCTGCCGTTATTCCACTGTTAGTCCAGCATTATTTTGTTAAAACTATTCATTTTTATTCAAGAGTAAATTTAGTCAAATGTAAAAGCACTGGTTTAGACTACTTTTATTCCACTGTTATTCTACCATTATTCTCAACATTATTGCGATTATTTCGTATAATAAGCGATTCTTTGTCTTTGTTATTGTACTATTAGTCTACACTTATCTTCTTTGTTGTTCCACTAGTTTAATTAAGCTTTACAAACACTATCCATTTCTACGAAGAATATCCGTTTTCTATTCAACTGTCAATGGCTGTTTTTTTTCAACTGTGATTCTATTCTTATTGCACCGTTATTCTCTTGTTATTGCAATATTATTCCGCATAATAAGTAGTTTATTCTCATTATTGCAGATTATTCCACAAAAGGACTAGTTTATTCTCATTTATTCCACCGTTAGTCCAAAGATTATTTTGTTAAAACTTCATTTTTATTCACGTGTAAATTTAGTCAAGTGTAAAAACACTGGTTTAGACTGCTTTTATTCCACTGTTATTTTACGTTTATTCTGCTGTTATTGAAGTATTATTCCGCATAATAAGCAGTTATTGTGCTGTTATTGTACTATTAGTCTACACTTATTCTGCTGTTATTCCACTAGTTTAACTAAGCGATTCTAAACACTATCCATTTCTACGAAGAATATCCATTTTCTATTCAATCACAATGATCGTTTTTTTCTCAATCGTGATTCTAGTCTTATTGCACCGTTATTCTCCCCGTTATTGCAAGATTATTCCACAAAAGGACTAGTTTATTCTCATTGTTATTCCACCGTTAGTCCAAAGATTATTTTGTTAAAACTATTCATTTTTATTCAAGTGTAAATTTAGTTAAATGTAAAAGGACTGGTTTAGATCGCTTTTATTCCATTTGTTATTCTACCTTTATTCTCATTGTTGTTGCAGATTATTCCGTATAATAAGCGATTCTTGTCTTTGTTATTGTACTATTAGTCTACACTTATCTTTGTTTGTTGTTCCACTAGTTTAATTAAGCTTTACAAACACTATCCATTTCTACGAAGAATATCCGTTTTCTATTCAACTGTCAATGGCTGTTTTTTCTCAATTGTGATTCTATTCTTATTGCACCATTATTCTCCGGGTATTGCACTATTATTCCGCATAATAAGTAGTTTATTCTGCTGTTATTGCAGTATTATTCCACAAAAGGACTAGTTTATTCTGCTGTTATTCCACTGTTAGTCCAGCATTATTTTGTTAAAACTTCATTTTTATTCACGTGTAAATTTAGTCAAGTGTAAAAACACTGGTTTAGACTGCTTTTATTCCACTGTTATTTTACGTTTATTCTGCTGTTATTGCAGTATTATTCCGCATAATAAGCAGTTACTGTGCTGTTATTGTACTATTAGTCTACACTTATTCTGCTGTTATTCCAATAGTTTAACTAAGCTTTACAAACACAATCCATTTCTACGAAGAATATCCATTTTCTATTCAACTGTCAATGACTGTTTTTTCTCAACTGTGATTCTATTCTTATTGCACCGTTATTCTGCTGTTATTGCAGTATTATTCCACAAAAGGACTAGTTTATTCTGCTGTTATTCCACTGTTAGTCCAGCATTATTTTGTTAAAACTATTCATTTTTATTCAAGTGTAAATTTAGTCAAATGTAAAAGCACTGGTTTAGACTACTTTTATTCCACTGTTATTCTACCATTATTCTGCTGTTATTGCAGTATTATTCCGCATAATAAGCAGTTACGGTGCTGTTATTGTACTATTAGTCTACACTTATTCTGCTGTTATTCCACTAGTTTAACTAAACTTTACAAACACTATCCATTTCTACGAAGAATATCCATTTTCTAGTCAATTGTCAATGGCTGTTTTTTCTCAACTGTGATTCTATTCTTATTGCACTGTTATTCTGCGGTTATTGCACTATTATTCCGTATAACAAGTAGTTTATTCTGCTGTTATTGCAGTATTATTCCACAAAAGGACTAGTTTATTCTGCTGTTATTCCACTGTTAGTCCAACATTATTTTGTTAAAACTATTCATTTTTATTCAAGTGTGAATTTAGTCAAATGTAAAAGCACTGGTTTAGACTGCTTTTATTTCACTGTTATTCTACCATTATTCTGCTGTTATTGCAGTATTATTCCGCATAATAAGCGATTCATGTCTTTGTTATTGTATTATTAGTCTACACTTATTCTGCTGTTATTCCACTAGTTTAACTAAAATTGACAAACGCTATCCATTTCTACGAAGAATATCCATTTTCTAGTCAATTGTCAATGGCTGTTTTTTCTTAACTGTGATTCTATTCTTATTGCACCGTTATTCTGCTGTTATTGCACAATTATTCCGCATAACAAGTAGTTTATTCTCAACATTATTGCAGTATTATTCCACAAAAGGACTAGTTTATTCTCTTCATCGATTATTTTGTTAAAACTATTCATTTTTATTCAAGTGTAAATTTAGTCAAGTGTAAAAGCGTGGTTTAGACCGCTTTTATTCCACTTGTTATTCTACCATTATTCTCTTGTTATTGTAGTATTATTCCGCATAATAAGCGATTCTTGTCTTTGTTATTGTACTATTAGTCTACACTTATCTTTCTGTTGTTCCACTAGTTTAATTAAGCTTTACAAACACTATCCATTTCTACGAAAAATCTCCGTTTTCTATTCAACTGTCAATGGCTGTTTTTTCTCAATTGTGATTCTATTCTTATTGCACCGTTATTCTCCGGTTATTGCACTATTATTCCGCATAATAAGTAGTTTATTCTGCTGTTATTGCAGTATTATTCCACAAAAGGACTAGTTTATTCTGCTGTTATTCCACTGTTAGTCCAGCATTATTTTGTTAAAACTTCATTTTTATTCACGTGTAAATTTAGTCAAGTGTAAAAACACTGGTTTAGACTGCTTTTATTCCACTGTTATTTTACGTTTATTCTGCTGTTATTGAAGTATTATTCCGCATAATAAGCAGTTACTGTGCTGTTATTGTACTATTAGTCTACACTTATTCTGCTGTTATTCCTATAGTTTAACTAACCTTTACAAACACTATCCATTTCTACGAAGAATATCCATTTTCTATTCAACTGTCAATGATTGTTTTTTCTCAACTGTGATTCTATTCTTATTGCACCTTTATTCTGCTGTTATTGCAGTATTATTCCACAAAAGGACTAGTTTATTCTCATTGTTATTCCACCGTTAGTCCAAAGATTATTTTGTTAAAACTATTCATTTTTATTCAAGTGTAAATTTAGTCAAATATAAAAGCACTTGGTTTAGACTCGCTTTTATTCCATCGTTATTCTACCATTATTCTCATTTATTGCGATTATTCCGCATAATAAGCGATTCATTTGCTTTGTTATTGTACTATTAGTCTACACTTATTCTCACATTATTCCACTAGTTTAACTAAACTTTACAAACACTATCCATTTCTATGAAGAATATCCATTTTCTAGTCAATTGTCAATGGCTGTTTTTTCTCAACTGTGATTCTATTCTTATTGCACTGTTATTCTTAACATTATTGCACTATTATTCCGTATAACAAGTAGTTTATTCTCATTATTGCAGTATTATTCCACAAAAGGACTAGTTTATTCTCACGTTATTCCACTTTGTTAGTCCAACATTATTTTGTTAAAACTATTCATTTTTATTCAAGTGTGAATTTAGTCAAGTGTAAAAGCAGTGGTTTGGACTGCTTTTTTTCCACTGTTATTCTACCATTATTCTGTTGTTATTGCAGTATTATTCCGTATAATAAGCAGTTACTGTGCTGTTAATGTACTATTAGTCTACACTTATTCTGCTGTTATTCCACTAGTTTAACTAAGCTTTACAAACACTATCCATTTCTACGAAGATATCTCTATTCAACTGTTAATGGCTGTTTTTTTTCAACTGTGATTCTATTCTTATTGCACCGTTATTCTCTTGTTATTGCAATATTATTCCGCATAATAAGTAGTTTCTTCTGCTGTTATTGCAGAATTATTCCACAAAAGGACTAGTTTATTCTGCTGTTATTCCACTGTTAGTCCAGCATTATTTTGTTAAAACTTCATTTTTATTCACGTGTAAATTTAGTCAAGTGTAAAAACACTGGTTTAGACTGCTTTTATTCCACTGTTATTTTACGTTTATTCTGCTGTTATTGAAGTATTATTCCGCATAATAAGCAGTTATTGTGCTGTTATTGTACTATTAGTCTACACTTATTCTGCTGTTATTCCACTAGTTTAACTAAGCAGTTACAAACACTATCCATTTCTACGAAGAATATCCATTTTCTATTCAATCACAATGACTTTTTTCTCACCGTGATTCTAGTCTTATTGCACCGTTATTCTCCTGTTATTGCAGTATTATTCCACAAAAGGACTAGTTTATTCTCACATTATTCCACCGTTAGTCCAAAGATTATTTTGTTAAAACTATTCATTTTTATTCAAGTGTAAATTTAATTAAATGTAAAAGGACCGGTTTAGATCGCTTTTATTCCATCGTTATTCTACCATTATTCTCACATTATTGCAGATTATTCCGTTTAATAAGCGATTCTTCGTCTTTGTTATTGTACTATTAGTCTACACTTATACTATTTGTTGTTCCACTAGTTTATTTAAGCTTTACAAACACTATCCATTTCTACGAAGAATATCCGTTTTCTATTCAATCACAATGGTCCGTTTTTTTCTCAATTGTGATTCTATTCTTATTGCACCGTTATTCTCCGGGTATTGCACTATTATTCCGCATAATAAGTAGTTTATTCTCGCATTTATTGCGATTATTCCACAAAAGAACTAGTTTATTCTCCTTTTATTCCACTTTAGTCCAAAGATTATTTTGTTAAAACTTCATTTTTATTCACGTGTAAATTTAGTCAAGTGTAAAAACACTTTGGTTTAGATCGCTTTTATTCCATCGTTATTTTACGTTTATTCTGCTTTGTTATTGCGATTATTCTGCATAATAAGCGATTCTTCGAGCTGTTATTGTACTATTAGTCTACACTTATTCAAATTTTATTCCAATAGTTTAACTAACCTTTACAAACACTATCAATTTCTACGAAGAATATCCATTTTCTATTCAATCACAATGACTTTTTTTCTCAATCGTGATTCTATTCTTATTGCACCGTTATTCTCTTTTATTGCAGTATTATTCCACAAAAGGACTAGTTTATTCTCCTGTTATTCCACTGTTAGTCCAGCATTATTTTGTTAAAACTATTCATTTTTATTAAAGTGTAAATTTAGTCAAATGTAAAAACACTGGTTTAGACTGCTTTTATTCCACTGTTATTTTACGTTTATTCTGCTGTTATTGAAGTTTTATTCCGCATAATAAGCAGTTACTGTGCTGTTATTGTACTATTAGTCTACACTTATTCTGCTGTTATTCCTATAGTTTAACTAACCTTTACAAACACTATCCATTTCTACGAAGAATATCCATTTTCTATTCAACTGTCAATGACTGTTTTTTCTCAACTGTGATTCTATTCTTATTGCACCTTTATTCTCAATTATTATTGCGGTATTATTCCACAAAAGGACTAGTTTATTCTGCTTTGTTTATTCCACTTGTTAGTCCAAAGATTATTTTGTTAAAACATTTATTTTTATTCAAGTGTAAATTTAGTCAAATGTAAAAGCACTTTGGTTTAGATCGCTTTTTTATTCCACTTGTTATTCTACCATTATTCTCAATGTTATTGCGGATTATTCCGCATAATAAGAAGTTACGGTCTTTGTTATTGTACTATTAGTCTACACTTATTCTCACATTATTCCTATAGTTTAACTAACCTTTACAAACACTATCCATTTCTACGAAGAATATCCATTTTCTATTCAACTGTCAATGACTGTTTTTTCTCAACTGTGATTCTATTCTTATTGCACCTTTATTCTGTTGTTATTGCAGTATTATTCCACAAAAGGACTAGTTTATTCTCAACATTTATTCCACTTTTAGTCCAAATTATTTTGTTAAAACTATTCATTTTTATTCAAGTGTAAATTTTGTCAAATGTAAAAGCACTTTGGTTTAGATCGCTTTTATTCCACTCGTTATTCTACCATTATTCTCATTGCATTGCGGTATTATTCCGCATAATAAGCGATTCACGGTCTTTTTATTGTACTATTAGTCTACACTTATTCTGCTGTTATTCCACTAGTTTAACTAAGCTTTACAAACACTATCCATTTCTACGAAGATATCTCTATTCAACTGTTAATGGCTGTTTTTTTTCAACTGTGATTCTATTTTTATTGCACTGTTATTCTCTTGTTATTGCAATATTATTCCGCATAATAAGTAGTTTATTCTGCTGTTATTGCAGTATTATTCCACAAAAGGACTAGTTTATTCTCAACATTATTCCACCGTTAGTCCAAATTATTTTGTTAAAACTTCATTTTTATTCACGTGTAAATTTAGTCAAGTGTAAAAACACTTTGGTTTAGACCGCTTTTATTCCACCGTTATTTTACGTTTATTCTCACATTTATTGAAGTATTATTCCGCATAATAAGCGCTTATTGTCTTTGTTATTGTACTATTAGTCTACACTTATTCTGCTGTTATTCCACTAGTTTAACTAAGCAGTTACAAACACTATCCATTTCTACGAAGAATATCCATTTTCTATTCAACTGCCAATGACTGTTTTTCTCAACTGTGATTCTAGTCTTATTGCACCGTTATTCTCCTGTTATTGCAGTATTATTCCACAAAAGGACTAGTTTATTCTGTTGTTATTCCACTGTTAGTCCAGCATTATTTTGTTAAAACTATTCATTTTTATTCAAGTGTAAATTTTGTTAAATGTAAAAGGACTGGTTTAGACTGCTTTTATTCCACTGTTATTCTACCATTATTCTGTTGTTATTGCAGTATTATTCCGTATAATAAGCGATTCTTGTCTTTGTTATTGTACTATTAGTCTACACTTATCTTTCTTTTTGTTCCACTAGTTTAATTAAGCTTTACAAACACTATCCATTTCTACGAAGAATATCCGTTTTCTATTCAACTGTCAATGACTGTTTTTTCTCAATTGTGATTCTGTTCTTATTGCACCGTTATTCTCCGGGTATTGCACTATTATTCCGCATAATAAGTAGTTTATTCTCCATTATTGCGATATTATTCCACAAAAGGACTAGTTTATTCTCACATTATTCCACCGTTAGTCCAAAGATTATTTTGTTAAAACTTCATTTTTATTCACGTGTAAATTTAGTCAAGTGTAAAAACACCGGTTTAGACTCGCTTTTATTCCACTTTGTTATTTTACGTTTATTCTCAACATTATTGAAGTATTATTCCGCATAATAAGCGAGTTATTGTCTTTGTTATTGTACTATTAGTCTACACTTATTCTCAACATTATTCCACTAGTTTAACTAAGCAGTTACAAACACTATCCATTTCTACGAAGAATATCCATTTTCTATTCAACTGCCAATGACTGTTTTTCTCAACTGTGATTCTAGTCTTATTGCACCGTTATTCTCCTGTTATTGCAGTATTATTCCACAAAAGGACTAGTTTATTCTCATTGTTATTCCACTTTGTTAGTCCAAAGATTATTTTGTTAAAACTATTCATTTTTATTCAAGTGTAAATTTAGTCAAATGTAAAAGCACTGGTTTATACTACTTATATTCCACTGTTATTCTACCATTATTCTGCTGTTATTGCAGTATTATTCCGCATAATAAGCAGTTATTGTGCTGTTATTGTACTATTAGTCTACACTTATTCTGCTGTTATTCCACTAGTTTAACTAAGCAGTTACAAAACACTATCCATTTCTACGAAGAATATCCATTTTCTATTCAACTCCAATGACTTTTTCTCAACTGTGATTCTAGTCTTATTGCACCGTTATTCTCCTGTTATTGCAGTATTATTCCACAAAAGGACTAGTTTATTCTGCTGTTATTCCACTGTTAGTCCAGCATTATTTTGTTAAAACTATTCATTTTTATTCAAGTGTAAATTTAGTTAAATGTAAAAGGACTGGTTTAGACTGCTTATATTCCACTGTTATTCTACCATTATTCTGCTGTTATTGCAGTATTATTCCGTATAATAAGAAGTTACTGTGCTGTTATTGTACTATTAGTCTACACTTATTCTGCTATTATTCCACTAGTTTAACTAAGTTTTACAAACACTATTCATTTCTACGAAGAATATCCATTTTCTATTCAACTGTCAATGACAGTTTTTTCTCAACTGTGATTCTATTCTTATTGTACCGTTATTCTCCGGTTATTGCACTATTATTCCGCATAATAAGTAGTTTATTCTCATTATTGCGTATTATTCCACAAAAGGACTAGTTTATTCTCATTTATTCCACTTTGTTAATCCAAAGATTATTTTGTTAAAACTTCATTTTTATTCACGTGTAAATTTAGTCAAGTGTAAAAACACTGGTTTAGACTGCTTTTATTCCACTGTTATTTTACGTTTATTCTCTTGTTATTGCGGTATTATTCCGCATAATAAGCGATTCTTGTCTTTGTTATTGTACTATTAGTCTACACTTATTCTCATTATTCCAATAGTTTAACAAACCTTTACAAACACTATCAATTTCTACGAAGAATATCCATTTTCTATTCAATCATCAATGATCGTTTTTTCTCAACTCGTGATTCTATTCTTAATGCACCGTTATTCTCATTATTGCAAGTATTATTCCACAAAAGGACTAGTTTATTCTGCTGTTATTCCACTGTTAGTCCAGCATTATTTTGTTAAAACTATTCATTTTTATTCAAGTGTAAATTTAGTCAAATGTAAAAGCACTGGTTTAGACTACTTTTATTCCACTGTTATTCTACCATTATTCATCTGTTATTGCAGTATTATTCCGTATAATAAGCAGTTACTGTGCTGTTATTGTACTATTAGTCTACACTTATGCTGCTGTTGTTCCACTAGTTTAATTAAGCTTTACAAACACTATCCATTTCTACGAAGAATATCCGTTTTCTATTCAACTGTCAATGGCTGTTTTTTCTCAATTGTGATTCTATTCTTATTGCACCGTTATTCTCCGGGTATTGCACTATTATTCCGCATAATAAGTAGTTTATTCTCAATGTTATTGCGAGATTATTCCACAAAAGGACTAGTTTATTCTGTCATTATTCCACCGTTAGTCCAAAGATTATTTTGTTAAAACTTCATTTTTATTCACGTGTAAATTTAGTCAAGTGTAAAAACACTTTGGTTTAGATCGCTTTTATTCCATTTGTTATTTTAGGTTTATTCTCACATTATTAAAGTATTATTCCGCATAATAAGTCGTTATTATTGTCTTTGTTATTGTACTATTAGTCTACACTTATTCTCATTTATTCCACTAGTTTAACTAAGCGATTCTAAACACTATCCATTTCTACGAAGAATATCCATTTTCTATTCAACTGTCAATGACTGTTTTTCTCAACTGTGATTCTAGTCTTATTGCACCGTTATTCTCCTGTTATTGCAGTATTATTCCACAAAAGGACTAGTTTATTCTGCTGTTATTCCACTGTTAGTCCAGCATTATTTTGTTAAAACTATTCATTTTTATTCAAGTGTAAATTTAGTTAAATGTAAAAGGACTGGTTTAGACTGCTTTTATTCCACTGTTATTCTACCATTATTCTGTTGTTATTGCAGTATTATTCCGTATAATAAGCAGTTACTGTGCTGTTATTGTACTATTAGTCTACACTTATTCTGCTATTATTCCACTAGTTTAACTAAGCTTTACAAACACTATTCATTTCTACGAAGAATATCTGTTTTCTATTCAACTGTCAATGACAGTTTTTTCTCAACTGTGATTCTATTCTTATTGCACCGTTATTCTCCGGTTATTGCACTATTATTCCGCCTAATAAGTAGTTTATTCTGCTGTTATTGTAGTATTATTCCACAAAAGGACTAGTTTATTCTGCTGTTATTCCACTGTTAATCCAGCATTATTTTGTTAAAACTTCATTTTTATTCACGTGTAAATTTAGTCAAGTGTAAAAACACTTTGGTTTAGATCGCTTTTATTCCACTTGTATTTTACGTTTATTCTATTGTTATTGCGATATTCCGCATAATAATAAGCGATTCTTTGTCTTTTATTGTACTATTAGTCTACACTTATTCTCATTGTTATTCCAATAGTTTAACTAACCTTTACAAACACTATCAATTTCTACGAAAAATATCCATTTTCTATTCAATCACAATGATTGTTTTTTCTCAATCGTGATTCTATTCTTATTGCACCGTTATTCTCAACATTTATTGCAGATTATTCCACAAAAGGACTAGTTTATTCTGCTGTTATTCCACTTTGTTAGTCCAAATTATTTTGTTAAAACTATTCATTTTTATTCAAGTGTAAATTTAGTCAAATGTAAAAGCACTTTGGTTTAGACTACTTTTATTCCACTTTGTTATTCTACCATTATTCATCTGTTATTTGCGGTATTATTCCGTATAATAAGCGATTCTTTGTCTTTGTTATTGTACTATTAGTCTACACTTATCTTCTTTGTTGTTCCACTAGTTTAATTAAGCTTTACAAACACTATCCATTTCTACGAAGAATATCCGTTTTCTATTCAACTGTCAATGGCTGTTTTTTCTCAATTGTGATTCTATTCTTATTGCACCGTTATTCTCCGGGTATTGCACTATTATTCCGCATAATAAGTAGTTTATTCTCAACATTATTATCATATATTATTCCACAAAAGGACTAGTTTATTCTCATTTATTATTCCACCGTTAGTCCAAAGATTATTTTGTTAAAACTTCATTTTTATTCACGTGTAAATTTAGTCAAGTGTAAAAACACTTTGGTTTAGACCTTTTTTATTCCACTTTGTTATTTTACGTTTATTCTGCTGTTATTGAAGTATTATTCCGCATAATAAGCAGTTATTGTGCTGTTATTGTACTATTAGTCTACACTTATTCTGCTGTTATTCCACTAGTTTAACTAAGCAGTTACAAACACTATCCATTTCTACGAAGAATATCCATTTTCTATTCAACTGTAAATGACTGTTTTTCTCAACTGTGATTCTAGTCTTATTGCACCGTTATTCTCCCCGTTATTGCGATTATTCCACAAAAGGACTAGTTTATTCTCACATTATTCCACCGTTAGTCCAAAGATTATTTTGTTAAAACTATTCATTTTTATTCAAGTGTAAATTTAGTTAAATGTAAAAGGACTGGTTTAGACTGCTTTTATTCCACTGTTATTCTACCATTATTCTGTTGTTATTGCAGTATTATTCCGTATAAATAAGCGATTCTTGTCTTTGTTATTGTACTATTAGTCTACACTTATTCTGCTATTATTCCACTAGTTTAACTAAGCTTTACAAACACTATTCATTTCTACGAAGAATATCTGTTTTCTATTCAACTGTCAATGACAGTTTTTTCTCAACTGTGATTCTATTCTTATTGCACCGTTATTCTCCGGTTATTGCACTATTATTCCGCATAATAAGTAGTTTATTCTCATTGTTATTGCGAGATTATTCCACAAAAGGACTAGTTTATTCTCATTTTATTCCACTTTAGTCCAAAGATTATTTTGTTAAAGCTTCATTTTTATTCACGTGTAAATTTAGTCAAGTGTAAAAACACCGGTTTAGATCGCTTTTATTCCACTTGTTATTTTACGTTTATTCTCAACATATTGCAGATTATTCGCATAATAAGCGATTCTTGAGTTGTTATTGTACTATTAGTCTACACTTATTCTGCTGTTATTCCAATAGTTTAACTAACCTTTACAAACACTATCAATTTCTACGAAGAATATCCATTTTCTATTCAACTGTCAATGACTGTTTTTTCTCAACTGTGATTCTATTCTTATTGCACCGTTATTCTAACATTATTGCAGGTATTATTCCACAAAAGGACTAGTATATTCTCACATTATTCCATCGTTAGTCCAAAGATTATTTTGTTAAAACTATTCATTTTTATTCAAGTGTAAATTTAGTCAAATCTAAAAGCACTTTGGTTTAGACTACTTTTATTCCATTGTTATTCTACCATTATTCTCAATTTGTTGCGATTATTCCGCATAATAAGCAGTTATGGTGCTGTTATTGTACTATTAGTCTACACTTATTCTGCTGTTATTCCACTAGTTTAACTAAACTTTACAAACACTATCCATTTCTACGAAGAATATCCATTTTCTAGTCAATTGTCAATGGCTGTTTTTTCTCAACTGTGATTCTATTCTTATTGCACCACTATTCTCATTGTAATTGCACTATTATTCCGTATAACAAGTAGTTTATTCTCAATTGCGATTATTCCACAAAAGGACTAGTTTATTCTCCTGTTATTCCACCGTTAGTCCAAAGATTATTTTGTTAAAACTATTCATTTTTATTCAAGTGTAAATTTAGTCAAATGTAAAAGCACTGGTTTAGACTGCTTTTATTCCACTGTGATTTTACCATTATTTTGTTTGTTATTGCGGTATTATTCCGCATAATAAGCGATTCTTGTCTTTGTTATTGTACTATTAGTCTACACTTATTCTCATTTATTCCTATAGTTTAACTAACCTTTACAAACACTATCCATTTCTACGAAGAATATCCATTTTCTATTCAATCACAATGACTGTTTTTCTCAACTGTGATTCTATTCTTATTGCACCTTTTTTCTCACTGTTATTGTTGCAGTATTATTCCACAAAAGGACTAGTTTATTCTCAACATATTCCACCGTTAGTCCAAAGATTATTTTGTTAAAACTATTCATTTTTATTCAAGTGTAAATTTAGTCAAATGTAAAAGCACTTTGGTTTAGATCGCTTTTATTCCATTTGTTATTCTACCATTATTCTCATTGTTATTGCAGATTATTCCGCATAATAAGCGAGTTATGGTGCTTGTTATTGTACTATTAGTCTACACTTATTCTCAACATTATTCCACTAGTTTAACTAAAGCGATTCTGAAACACTATCCATTTCTACGAAGAATATCCATTTTCTATTCAATCACAATGATCAGTATTTCTCAACCGTGATTCTAGTCTTATTGCACCGTTATTCTCCCCGTTATTGCAGTATTATTCCACAAAAGGACTAGTTTATTCTCATTGTTATTCCACTTTGTTAGTCCAAAGATTATTTTGTTAAAACTATTCATTTTTATTCAAGTGTAAATTTAGTTAAATGTAAAAGGACCGGGTTTAGATCGCTTATATTCCACTTTGTTATTCTACCATTATTCTCATTTGTTATTGCAAAGTATTA
The DNA here is from genome assembly GCF_048544455.1 of Silene latifolia. Taxonomy (NCBI): domain Eukaryota; kingdom Viridiplantae; phylum Streptophyta; class Magnoliopsida; order Caryophyllales; family Caryophyllaceae; genus Silene; species Silene latifolia. The sequence goes on along the minus strand of NC_133537.1, from coordinate 269,959,321 downwards.
TTCCGTATAATAAGCGATTCTTGTCTTTGTTATTGTACTATTAGTCTACACTTATTCTGCTATTATTCCACTAGTTTAACTAAGTTTTACAAACACTATTCATTTCTACGAAGAATATCCATTTTCTATTCAATCACAATGACAGCTTTTTCTCAATTGTGATTCTATTCTTATTGCACCGTTATTCTCCTAGGTTATTGCACTATTATTCCGCATAATAAGTAGTTTATTCTCATTGTTATTGCGATTATTCCACAAAAGGACTAGTTTATTCTCACGTTATTCCACTTTGTTAGTCCAAAGATTATTTTGTTAAAACTTCATTTTTATTCACGTGTAAATTTAGTCAAGTGTAAAAACACCGGTTTAGATCGCTTTTATTCCACTTTGTTATTTTACGTTTATTCTCGTTATTTGCGGTATTATTCCGCATAATAAGCGATTCTTGGCCGTTATTGTACTATTAGTCTACACTTATTCTCACATTATTCCAATAGTTTAACTAACCTTTACAAACAAAACGATCAATTTCTACGAAGAATATCCATTTTCTATTCAATCACAATGACTGTTTTTTCTCAACCGTGATTCTATTCTTATTGCACCGTTATTCTCATTGTTATTGCGGTATTATTCCACAAAAGGACTAGTTTATTTTGCTGTTATTCCACTGTTAGTCCAGCATTATTTTGTTAAAACTATTAATTTTTATTCAAGTGTAAATTTAGTCAAATGTAAAAGCACTGGTTTAGACTAGTTTTATTCCACTGTTATTCTACCATTATTCTCATTATTGCGATATTCCGTATAATAAGCGATTCTTCGTGCGTTTATTGTACTATTAGTCTACACTTATGCTGCTTTTGTTCCACTAGTTTAATTAAGCTTTACAAACACTATCCATTTCTACGAAGAATATCCGTTTTCTCTTCAACTGTCAATGGCTGTTTTTTCTCAATAGTGATTCTATTCTTATTGCACCGTCATTCTCCGGGTATTGCACTATTATTCCGCAAAATAAGTAGTTTATTCTGCTGTTATTGCAGTATTATTCCACAAAAGGACTAGTTTATTCTGTTATTCCACCGTTAGTCCAAAGATTATTTTGTTAAAACTATTCATTTTTATTCAAGTGTAAATTTAGTTAAATGTAAAAGGACCGGTTTAGATCGCTTTTATTCCACTTTGTTATTCTACCATTATTCTCATTATTATTGCAGATTATTCCGTATAATAAGCGATTCTTGTCTTTATTGTACTATTAGTCTACACTTATTCTGCTATTATTCCACTAGTTTAACTAAGCTTTACAAACACTATCCATTTCTACGAAGAATATCCATTTTCTATTCAATCACAATGGCGCTTTTTTCTCAACTGTGATTCTATTCTTATTGCACCGTTATTCTGCTATTATTGCACTATTATTCCGCATAACAAATAGTTTATTCTCATTATTGCAGATTATTCCACAAAAGGACTAGTTTATTCTCACATTATTCCACCGTTAGTCCAAATTATTTTGTTAAAACTATTCATTTTTATTCAAGTGTAAATTTAGTTAAATGTAAAAGGACTGGTTTAGACTGCTTTTATTCCACTGTTATTCTACCATTATTCTGTTGTTATTGCAGTATTATTCCGTATAATAAGCAGTTACTGTGCTGTTATTGTACTATTAGTCTACACTTATTCTGCTATTATTCCACTAGTTTAACTAAGCTTTACAAACACTATTCATTTCTACGAAGAATATCTGTTTTCTATTCAACTGTCAATGACAGTTTTTTCTCAACTGTGATTCTATTCTTATTGCACCGTTATTCTCCTGTTATTGCACTATTATTCCGCATAATAAGTAGTTTATTCTGCTGTTATTGCAGTATTATTCCACAAAAGGACTAGTTTATTCTGCTGTTATTCCACTGTTAGTCCAGTATTATTTTGTTAAAGCTTCATTTTTATTCACGTGTAAATTTAGTCAAGTGTAAAAACACTGGTTTAGACTGCTTTTATTCCACTGTTATTTTACGTTTATTCTGCTGTTATTGCAGTATTATTCTGCATAATAAGCAGTTACTGAGTTGTTATTGTACTATTAGTCTACACTTATTCTGCTGTTATTCCAATAGTTTAACTAACCTTTACAAACACTATCAATTTCTACGAAGAATATCCATTTTCTATTCAACTGTCAATGACTGTTTTTTCTCAACTGTGATTCTATTCTTATTGCACCGTTATTCTGCTGTTATTGCAGTATTATTCCACAAAAGGACTAGTTTATTCTGCTGTTATTCCACCGTTAGTCCAAAGATTATTTTGTTAAAACTATTCATTTTTATTCAAGTGTAAATTTAGTCAAATGTAAAAGCACTTTGGTTTAGACCGCTTTTATTCCACTGTTATTCTACCATTATTCTGCTGTTATTGCAGTATTATTCCGCATAATAAGCAGTTACGGTGCTTTTATTGTACTATTAGTCTACACTTATTCTGCTGTTATTCCACTAGTTTAACTAAGCAGTTACAAACACTATCCATTTCTACGAAGAATATTCATTTTCTATTCAACTGCCAATGACTGTTTTTCTCAACTGTGATTCTAGTCTTATTGCACCGTTATTCTCCTGTTATTGCAGATATTATTCCACAAAAGGACTAGTTTATTCTCATTGTTATTCCACTCGTTAGTCCAAAGATTATTTTGTTAAAACTATTCATTTTTATTCAAGTGTAAATTTAGTTAAATGTAAAAGGACGGGTTTAGATCGTTATATTCCATCATTATTCTACCATTATTCTCACATTATTGCAAAGTATTATTCCGTATAATAAACGATTCTTGTCTTTGTTATTGTACTATTAGTCTACACTTATTCTGCTATTATTCCACTAGTTTAACTAAGTTTTACAAACACTATTCATTTCTACGAAGAATATCCATTTTCTATTCAACTGTCAATGACAGTTTTTTCTCAACTGTGATTCTATTCTTATTGCACCGTTATTCTCCGGTTATTGCACTATTATTCCGCATAATAAGTAGTTTATTCTGCTGTTATTGCAGTATTATTCCACAAAAGGACTAGTTTATTCTGCTGTTATTCCACTGTTAGTCCAGCATTATTTTGTTAAAACTTCATTTTTATTCACGTGTAAATTTAGTCAAGTGTAAAAACACTGGTTTAGACTGCTTTTATTCCACTGTTATTTTACGTTTATTCTGCTGTTATTGCAGTATTATTCCGCATAATAAGCAGTTACTGTGTTGTTATTGTACTATTAGTCTACACTTATTCTGCTGTTATTCCAATAGTTTAACTAACCTTTACAAACAGTATCAATTTCTACGAAGAATATCCATTTTCTATTCAACTGTCAATGACTGTTTTTTTCAACGTGATTCTATTCTTATTGCACCGTTATTCTCACATTATTGCGATATTCCACAAAAGGACTAGTTTATTTTGTTTTATTCCACTCGTTAGTCCAAAGATTATTTTGTTAAAACTATTAATTTTTATTCAAGTGTAAATTTAGTCAAATGTAAAAGCACCGGTTTAGACTAGTTTTATTCCACTTTGTTATTCTACCATTATTCTCATTGTATTGCAAAGATTATTCCGTATAATAAGCGATTCTTCGTGCGTTTATTGTACTATTAGTCTACACTTATGCTGCTTTTGTTCCACTAGTTTAATTAAGCTATACAAACACTATCCATTTCTACGAAGAATATCCGTTTTCTATTCAACTGTCAATGGCTGTTTTTTCTCAATTGTGATTCTATTCTTATTGCACCGTTATTCTCCGGGTATTGCACTATTATTCCGCAAAATAAGTAGTTTATTCTGCTGTTATTGCAGTATTATTCCACAAAAGGACTAGTTTATTCTGCTGTTATTCCACTGTTAGTCCAGCATTATTTTGTTAAAACTATTCATTTTTATTCAAGTGTGAATTTAGTCAAGTGTAAAAGCAGTGGTTTAGACTGCTTTTTTTCCACTGTTATTCTACCATTATTCTGTTGTTATTGCAAGATTATTCCGTATAATAAGCGATTCTAAAGGTCTTTGTTAATGTACTATTAGTCTACACTTATTCTCGTCGTTATTCCACTAGTTTAACTAAGCGATTCTGAAACACTATCCATTTCTACGAAGAATATCCATTTTCTATTCAATCACAATGACTGTTTTTCTCAACCGTGATTCTAGTCTTATTGCACCGTTATTCTCCTGTTATTGCAGTATTATTCCACAAAAGGACTAGTTTATTCTGCTGTTATTCCACTGTTAGTCCAAAGATTATTTTGTTAAAACTATTCATTTTTATTCAAGTGTAAATTTAGTTAAATGTAAAAGGACCGGTTTAGATCGCTTTTATTCCATCGTTATTCTACCATTATTCTCATTGTTATTGCAAAGATTATTCCGTATAATAAGCGATTCTTGTCTTTATTGTACTATTAGTCTACACTTATTCTGCTATTATTCCACTAGTTTAATTAAGCTTTACAAACACTATCCATTTCTACGAAGAATATCCGTTTTCTATTCAACTGTCAATGACTGTTTTTTCTCAATTGTGATTCTATTCTTATTGCACCGTTATTCTCCGGGTATTGCACTATTATTCCACATAATAAGTAGTTTATTCTGCTGTTATTGCAGTATCATTCCACAAAAGGACTAGTTTATTCTCAATATTATTCCACCGTTAGTCCAAAGATTATTTTGTTAAAACTTCATTTTTATTCACGTGTAAATTTAGTCAAGTGTAAAAACACTGGTTTAGACTGCTTTTATTCCACTGTTATTTTACGTTTATTCTGCTGTTATTGAAGTATTATTCCGCATAATAAGCGATTCTTGTCTTTTATTGTACTATTAGTCTACACTTATTCTCACATTATTCCAATAGTTTAACTAAGCGATTCTAAACACTATCCATTTCTACGAAGAATATCCATTTTCTATTCAACTCGCCAATGACTGTTTTTTCTCAACTCGTGATTCTAGTCTTATTGCACCGTTATTCTCCCGTTATTGCAGTATTATTCCACAAAAGGACTAGTTTATTCTCATTTATTCCACCGTTAGTCCAAAGATTATTTTGTTAAAACTATTCATTTTTATTCAAGTGTAAATTTAGTTAAGTGTAAAAGGACTTTGGTTTACACGCTTATATTCCATCGTTATTCTACCATTATTCTCAACATTATTGCAAAGATTATTCCGTATAATAAGCGATTCTTGTCTTTGTTATTGTACTATTTGTCTACACTTATTCTGCTATTATTCCACTAGTTTAACTAAGTTTTACAAACACTATTCATTTCTACGAAGAATATCCATTTTCTATTCAATCACAATGACAGCTTTTTCTCAATCGTGATTCTATTCTTATTGCACCGTTATTCTGCTATTATTGCACTATTATTCCGCATAATAAGTAGTTTATTCTCACATTATTGCGTATTATTCCACAAAAGGACTAGTTTATTCTCAATTATTCCACCGTTAGTCCAAAGATTATTTTGTTAAAACTTCATTTTTATTCACGTGTAAATTTAGTCAAGTGTAAAAACACCGGTTTAGACTCGCTTTTATTCCACTTGTTATTTTACGTTTATTCTCACATTATTGCGGTATTATTCCGCATAATAAGCAAGCGATTCTTTGTCTTTTTATTGTACTATTAGTCTACACTTATTCTCATTGTTATTCCAATAGTTTAACTAACCTTTACAAACACTATCAATTTCTACGAAGAATATCCATTTTCTATTCAATCGTCAATGACAGTTTTTTTTCTCAACTCGTGATTCTATTCTTATTGCACCGTTATTCTCAACATTATTGCGTTATTATTCCACAAAAGGACTAGTTTATTCTCATTGTTTATTCCACCGTTAGTCCAAATTATTTTGTTAAAACTATTCATTTTTATTCAAGTGTAAATTTAGTCAAATGTAAAAGCACTGGTTTAGACTACTTTTATTCCACTCGTTATTCTACCATTATTCTCATTGTTATTGCGATTATTCCGTATAATAAGCGATTCTTTGTCTTTATTGTACTATTAGTCTACACTTATCTTTGCCGTTGTTCCACTAGTTTAATTAAGCTTTACAAACACTATCCATTTCTACGAAGAATATCCGTTTTCTATTCAACTCACAATGGTCAAGTTTTTCTCAATTGTGATTCTATTCTTATTGCACCGTTATTCTCCGGGTATTGCACTATTATTATCCGCATAATAAGTAGTTTATTCTCTGTTATTGCGATATTATTCCACAAAAGGACTAGTTTATTCTCAAATTATTCCACCGTTAGTCCAAAGATTATTTTGTTAAAACTTCATTTTTATTCACGTGTAAATTTAGTCAAGTGTAAAAACACCGGTTTAGACCGCTTTTATTCCACTTTGTTATTTTACGTTTATTCTCATTTATTGAAGTATTATTCCGCATAATAAGCGCTTATTGTCTTGTTATTGTACTATTAGTCTACACTTATTCTCACGTTATTCCACTAGTTTAACTAAGCGATTCAAACACTATCCATTTCTACGAAGAATATCCATTTTCTATTCAATCACAATGACTTGTTTTTTCTCAACTGTGATTCTAGTCTTATTGCACCGTTCTTCTCCTGTTATTGCAGATTATTCCACAAAAGGACTAGTTTATTCTCATTTGTTATTCCACCGTTAGTCCAAAGATTATTTTGTTAAAACTATTCATTTTTATTCAAGTGTAAATTTAGTTAAATGTAAAAGGACCGGTTTAGATCGCTTTTATTCCATCGTTATTCTACCATTATTCTCATTGTTATTGCAGATATTCCGTATAATAAGCGATTCTTCGTCTTTTTATTGTACTATTAGTCTACACTTATTCTGCTATTATTCCACTAGTTTAACTAAGCTTTACAAACACTATTCATTTCTACGAAGAATATCTCGTTTTCTATTCAATCACAATGACGAGTTTTTTCTCAACTCGTGATTCTATTCTTATTGCACCGTTATTCTCCTAAGTTATTGCACTATTATTCCGCATAATAAGTAGTTTATTCTCATTATTATGCGAGATTATTCCACAAAAGGACTAGTTTATTCTCACGTTATTCCACTTTGTTAGTCCAAAAGATTATTTTGTTAAAACTTCATTTTTATTCACGTGTAAATTTAGTCAAGTGTAAAAACACCGGTTTAGATCGCTTTTATTCCACTCGTTATTTTACGTTTATTCTCGCATATTGCGATATTCTTACGCATAATAAGCGATTCGAGTTGTTATTGTACTATTAGTCTACACTTATTCTCACATTTATTCCAATAGTTTAACTAACCTTTACAAACACTATCAATTTCTACGAAGAATATCCATTTTCTATTCAATCACAATGACTGTTTTTTCTCAATCGTGATTCTATTCTTATTGCACCGTTATTCTCACATTATTGCGGTATTATTCCACAAAAGGACTAGTTTATTCTCACAAGTATTCCACCGTTAGTCCAAGATTATTTTGTTAAAACTTCATTTTTATTCACGTGTAAATTTAGTCAAGTGTAAAAACACTTTGTTTTAGATCGCTTTTATTCCACTGTTATTTTACGTTTATTCTCATTGTTATTGCGATTATTCGCATAATAAGCGATTCTTGAGTTGTTATTGTACTATTAGTCTACACTTATTCTCAACATTATTCCAATAGTTTAACTAACCTTTACAAACACTATCAATTTCTACGAAGAATATCCATTTTCTATTCAATCACAATGACTGTTTTTTTCTCAATCGTGATTCTATTCTTATTGCACCGTTATTCTCAACATTATTGCGGATTATTCCACAAAAGGACTAGTTTATTCTCAACATTATTCCACGTTAGTCCAAAGATTATTTTGTTAAAACTATTCATTTTTATTCAAGTGTAAATTTAGTCAAATGTAAAAGCACCGATTTAGACTACTTTTATTCCATCGTTATTCTACCATTATTCTCGCATTTATTATTGCAAGATTATTCCGCATAATAAGCGTTATGGTGTCTTTGTTATTGTACTATTAGTCTACACTTATTCTCATTATTCCACTAGTTTAACTAAACTTTACAAACACTATCCATTTCTACGAAGAATATCCATTTTCTAGTCAATTGTCAATGGTCATTTTTTTTTCTCAATCGTGATTCTATTCTTATTGCACCGCTATTCTCAATGTAATTGCACTATTATTCCGTATAACAAGTAGTTTATTCTCATTGTTATTGCGATATATTCCACAAAAGGACTAGTTTATTCTCCTGTTATTCCACTCGTTAGTCCAAAGATTACTTTGTTAAAATTATTCATTTTTATTCAAGTGTAAATTTAGTCAAATGTAAAAGCAATCGGTTTAGACCGCTTTTATTCCACTTGTGATTTTACCATTATTTTGTCATTATTGCGGTATTATTCCGCATAATAAGCGATTCTTCGTCTTTGTTATTGTACTATTAGTCTACACTTATTCTCATTGCTATTCCACTAGTTTAACTAAGCTTTACAAACACTATCCATTTCTACGAAGAATATCCGTTTTCTATTCAATCACAATGACTGTTTTTTCTCAACTATGATTCTAGTCTTATTGCACCGTTATTCTCATGTTATTGTAGTATTATTCCACAAAAGGACTAGTTTATTCAGCTGTTATTCTACTGTTAGTCCAGCATTATTTTGTTAAAACTATTCATTTTTATTCAAGTGTAAATTTAGTCAAATGTAAAAGCACCGGTTTAGACCGCTTTTATTCCACGTGATTTTACCATTATTTTGTCATTATTGCAGATATTCCGCATAATAAGCGATTCTTTCTTTGTTATTGTACTATTAGTCTTCACTTATTCTCACAAGTTATTCCACTAGTTTAACTAAGCTTTACAAATACTATCCATTTCTACGAAGAATATCCATTTTCTATTCAACTGTCAATGACTGTTTTTTCTCAACTATGATTCTAGTCTTATAACACCGTTATTCTCATGTTATTGTAGTATTATTTCACAAAAGGACTAGTTTATTCAGCTGTTATTCCACTGTTAGTCCAGCATTATTTTGTTAAAACTATTCATTTTTATTCAAGTGTAAATTTAGTCAAATGTAAAAGCACCGGGTTTAGATCGCTTTTATTCCACCGTGATTTTTACCATTATTTTCCGTTATTGCGCAGATTATTCCGCATAATAAGCGCATCTTGTCTTTGTTATTGTACTATTAGTCTACACTTATTCTCATTTATTCCACTAGTTTAACTAAGCTTTACAAACACTATCCATTTCTACGAAGAATATCCATTTTCTATTCAACTGTCAATGACTGTTTTTTCTCAACTATGATTCTAGTCTTATTGCACCGTTATTCTCATGTTATTATAGTATTATTCCACAAAAGGAATAGTTTATTCAGCTGTTATTCCACTGTTAGTCCAGCATTATTTTGTTAAAACTATTCATTTTTATTCAAGTGTAAATTTAGTTAAATGTAAAAGGACTTTGGTTTAGATCGCTTTTATTCCATCGTTATTCTACCATTATTCTCGATGTTATTGCGTAGATTATTCCGTATAATAAGCGATTCTTCGGTCTTTGTTATTGTACTATTAGTCTACACTTATTCTGCTATTATTCCACTAGTTTAACTAAGCTTTACAAACACTATCCATTTCTACGAAGAATATCCATTTTCTATTCAATCACAATGGCGTTTTTTCTCAATCGTGATTCTATTCTTATTGCACCGTTATTCTGCTATTATTGCACTATTATTCCGCATAACAAATAGTTTATTCTCATTGTATTGCGGTATTATTCCACAAAAGGACTAGTTTATTCTCAACATTATTCCACTTTGTTAGTCCAAAGATTATTTTGTTAAAACTATTCATTTTTATTCAAGTGTAAATTTAGTCAAATGTAAAAGCACCGGGTTTAGATCGCTTTTATTCCACTCGTTATTTTACCATTATTCTCATTGTTATTACGGTATTATTCCGCATAATAAGCAGTTACTGTGTTGTTATTGTACTATTAGTCTACACTTATTTTCCTGTTATTCCACTAGCTTAACTAAGCTTTACAAACACTATCCATTTCTACGAAGAATATCCATTTTCTATTCAATCACAATTCTTTTTTTTCTCAACTCGTGATTCTATTCTTATTGCACCGTTATTCTGCTGTTATTGCACTATTATTCCGCATAATAAGGAGTTTATTATGCTGTTATTGCAGTATTATCCCACAAAAGGACTAGTTTATTCTGCTGTTATTCCACTGTTAGTCCGGCATTATTTTGTTAAAACTATTCATTTTTATTCAAGTGTAAATTTAGTCAAGTGTAAAAGCAGTGGTTTAGACTGCTTTTATTTCACTGTTATTCTACCATTATTCTCATTGTTATTGTAGTATTATTCCGCATAATAAGCGATTCTTCGTCTTTGTTATTGTACTATTAGTCTACACTTATTCTGCTGTTATTCCACTAGTTTAACTAAGCTTTACGAAGAATACCCATTTTCTATTCAACTGTAAATGACTGTTTTTTCTCAACTGTAATTCTATTCTTATTGCACCGTTATTCTCCTGTTATTGCAGTATTTTTCCACAAAATGACTAGTTTATTCTGCTGTTATTCCACTGTTAGTCCAGCATTATTTTGTTAAATTTATTCATTTTTATTCAAGAGTAAATTTAGTCAACTGTAAAAGCACTGGTTTACTGCTTTTATTACACTGTTATTCTACCATTATTCTGTTGTTATTGCAGTATCATTCCGCATAATAAACAGTTACTCTGCTGTTATTTTACTATTAGTCTACACTTATTCTGTTGTTATTCCACTAGTTTAACTAAGCTTTACAAACACTATCCATTTCTACGAAGAATATCCATTTTCTATTCAACTGTCAATGGTTGTTTTTTCTCAACTGTGATTCTACTCTTATTGCACCGTTATTCTGCTGTTATTGCAATATTATTCCGCATAATAAGTAGTTTATTCTCATTGCATTATTGCAGATTATTCCACAAAAGGACTAGTTTATTCTTCTCGTTATTCCACCGTTAGTCCAAAGATTATTTTGTTAAAACAATTCATTTTTATTGAAGTGTAAATTTAGTCAAGTGTAAAAGCGTGATTTAGACTCGCTTTTATTCCACTCGTTATTCTACCATTATTCTCAACAAGTTATTGTACTATTAGTCTACACTTATCTCATTTGTTCCACTAGTTTAATTAAGCTTTACAAACACTATCCATTTCTACGAAGAATATCCGTTTTCTATTCAACTCACAATGGTCAATGTTTTTTTCTCAATTGTGATTCTATTCTTATTGCACCGTTATTCTCCTAGTATTGCACTATTATTCCGCAAAATAAGTAGTTTATTCTAACATTGTTATTGCGAGATTATTCCACAAAAGGACTAGTTTATTCTCATTTATTCCACTTTTAGTCCAAAGATTATTTTGTTAAAACTTCATTTTTATTCACGTGTAAATTTAGTCAAGTGTAAAAACACCGGTTTAAATCGCTTTTATTCCACTTTGTTATTTTACGTTTATTCTCATTGTTATTGAAGTATTATTCCGCATAATAAGCGAGTTATTGTCTTTGTTATTGTACTATTAGTCTACACTTATTCTCACATTTATTCCACTAGTTTAACTAAGCGATTACAAACACTATCCATTTCTACGAAGAATATCCATTTTCTATTCAATCACAATGACTGTTTTTCTCAACCGTGATTCTAGTCTTATTGCACCGTTATTCTCCCGTTATTGCAGATTATTCCACAAAAGGACTAGTTTATTCTCACTGTTATTCCACCGTTAGTCCAAAGATTATTTTGTTAAAACTATTCATTTTTATTCAAGTGTAAATTTAGTTAAATGTAAAAGGACTTTGGTTTAGATCGCTTTTATTCCACTCGTTATTCTACCATTATTCTCAACATTGTTATTGCAGATTATTCCGTATAATAAGCGATTCTTTGTCTTTGTTATTGTACTATTAGTCTACACTTATTCTGCTATTATTCCACTAGTTTAATTAAGCTTTACAAACACTATCCATTTCTACGAAAAATATCCGTTTTCTATTCAATCACAATGACAGCTTTTTTCTCAACTTGTGATTCTATTCTTATTGCACCGTTATTCTCCTAAGTTATTGCACTATTATTCCGCATAATAAGTAGTTTATTCTCACAAGTTATTGCAGATTATTCCACAAAAGGACTAGTTTATTCTCACATTATTCCACCGTTAGTCCAAATTATTTTGTTAAAACTTCATTTTTATTCACGTGTAAATTTAGTCAAGTGTAAAAACACTTTGGTTTAGATCGCTTTTATTCCATCGTTATTTTACGTTTATTCTCATTTATTGAAGTATTATTCCGCATAATAAGCAGTTATTGTGCTGTTATTGTACTATTAGTCTACACTTATTCTCATTTATTCCACTAGTTTAACTAAGCGATTAAAACACTATCCATTTCTACGAAGAATATCCATTTTCTATTCAACTCCAATGACTCAAGTTTTTTTCTCAACTCGTGATTCTAGTCTTATTGCACCGTTATTCTCCCGTTATTGCAGGTATTATTCCACAAAAGGACTAGTTTATTCTCATTTGTTATTCCACCGTTAGTCCAAAGATTATTTTGTTAAAACTATTCATTTTTATTCAAGTGTAAATTTTAGTTAAGTGTAAAAGGACTGGTTTACATCGCTTATATTCCATCAAGTTATTCTACCATTATTCTCATTGTTATTGCAGATATTATTCCGTATAATAAGCGATTCTTTGTCTTTGTTATTGTACTATTTGTCTACACTTATTCTGCTATTATTCCACTAGTTTAACTAAGTTTTACAAACACTATTCATTTCTACGAAGAATATCCATTTTCTATTCAACTGTCAATGACAGTTTTTTCTCAACTGTGATTCTATTCTTATTGCACCGTTATTCTCCGGTTATTGCACTATTATTCCGCATAATAAGTAGTTTATTCTGTTATTACGCAGATTATTCCACAAAAGGACTAGTTTATTCTCAAATTGTTATTCCACCGTTAGTCCAAAGATTATTTTGTTAAAACTCCATTTTTATTCACGTGTAAATTTAGTCAAGTGTAAAAACACTTTGGTTTAGACCGCTTTTATTCCATCGTTATTTTACGTTTATTCTCATTTATTGCAGATTATTCCGCATAATAAGCGATTCTTGTCTTATTGTACTATTAGTCTACACTTATTCTCACATTATTCCAATAGTTTAACTAACCTTTACAAACACTATCAATTTCTACGAAGAATATCCATTTTCTATTCAATCACAATGACTGTTTTTTCTCAACCGTGATTCTATTCTTATTGCACCGTTATTCTCATTGTTATTGCGTTATTATTCCACAAAAGGACTAGTTTATTCTCATTGTTATTCCACCGTTAGTCCAAAGATTATTTTGTTAAAACTATTCATTTTTATTCAAGTGTAAATTTAGTCAAATGTAAAAGCACTCGGTTTAGACTACTTTTATTCCACTCGTTATTCTACCATTATTCTCATAAGTATTGCAAGATTATTCCGTATAATAAGCGATTCTTTGTCTGTTTTTGTACTATTAGTCTACACTTATGTCTTTGCTTGTTCCACTAGTTTAATTAAGCTTTACAAACACTATCCATTTCTACGAAGAATATCCGTTTTCTATTCAACTGTCAATGGCTGTTTTTTCTCAATTGTGATTCTATTCTTATTGCACCGTTATTCTCCGGGTATTGCACTATTATTCCGCATAATAAGTAGTTTATTCTCACATTATTATCGCAGATTATTCCACAAAAGGACTAGTTTATTCTGCTGTTATTCCACTGTTAGTCCAGCATTATTTTGTTAAAACTTCATTTTTATTCACGTGTAAATTTAGTCAAGTGTAAAAACACTGGTTTAGACTGCTTTTATTCCACTGTTATTTTACGTTTATTCTGCTGTTATTGAAGTATTATTCCGCATAATAAGCGCTTATTGTCTTTGTTATTGTACTATTAGTCTACACTTATTCTCATTTATTCCACTAGTTTAACTAAGCAGTTACAAACACTATCCATTTCTACGAAGAATATCCATTTTCTATTCAACTTTCAATGACTGTTTTTCTCAACTGTGATTCTAGTCTTATTGCACCGTTCTTCTCCTGTTATTGCAGTATTATTCCACAAAAGGACTAGTTTATTCTCATTGTTTATTCCACCGTTAGTCCAAAGATTATTTTGTTAAAACTATTCATTTTTATTCAAGTGTAAATTTAGTTAAATGTAAAAGGACCGGTTTAGATCGCTTTTATTCCATCATTATTCTACCATTATTCTCACATTATTGCAGATATTCCGTATAATAAGCGATTCTTCGTCTTTGTTATTGTACTATTAGTCTACACTTATTCTGCTATTATTCCACTAGTTTAACTAAGCTTTACAAACACTATTCATTTCTACGAAGAATATCTGTTTTCTATTCAACTGTCAATGACAGTTTTTTCTCAACTGTGATTCTATTCTTATTGCACCGTTATTCTCCGGTTATTGCACTATTATTCCGCATAATAAGTAGTTTATTCTCAACATTATTGCAGATTATTCCACAAAAGGACTAGTTTATTCTCATTTGTTATTCCACCGTTAGTCCAAATTATTATTTGTTAAAACTTCATTTTTATTCACGTGTAAATTTAGTCAAGTGTAAAAACACCGGTTTAGATCGCTTTTATTCCATCAAGTTATTTTACGTTTATTCTCAACATATTGCGATTATTCTCGCATAATAAGCGATTCTTGATCGAGTTGTTATTGTACTATTAGTCTACACTTATTCTGCTGTTATTCCAATAGTTTAACTAACCTTTACAAACACTATCAATTTCTACGAAGAATATCCATTTTCTATTCAATCACAATGACTTTTTTTTTCTCAACTGTGATTCTATTCTTATTGCACCGTTATTCTCACATTATTGCAGATTATTCCACAAAAGGACTAGTTTATTCTCATGTTATTCCACCGTTAGTCCAAAGATTATTTTGTTAAAACTATTCATTTTTATTCAAGTGTAAATTTAGTCAAATGTAAAAGCAATCGATTTAGACTACTTTTATTCCACTTTGTTATTCTACCATTATTCTCATTTGCGGTATTATTCCGCATAATAAGCGAGCTTATGGTGTCATTTATTGTACTATTAGTCTACACTTATTCTCATTATTCCACTAGTTTAACTAAACTTTACAAACACTATCCATTTCTACGAAGAATATCCATTTTCTAGTCAATTGTCAATGGCTGTTTTTTCTCAACTGTGATTCTATTCTTATTGCACCGCTATTCTGCTGTAATTGCACTATTATTCCGTATAACAAGTAGTTTATTCTGCTGTTATTGCAGTATTATTCCACAAAAGGACTAGTTTATTCTCCTGTTATTCCACTGTTAGTCCAGCATTACTTTGTTAAAATTATTCATTTTTATTCAAGTGTAAATTTAGTCAAATGTAAAAGCACTGGTTTAGACTGCTTTTATTCCACTGTGATTTTACCATTATTTTGCTGTTATTGCAGTATTATTCCGCATAATAAGCGATTCTTCGTCTTTGTTATTGTACTATTAGTCTACACTTATTCTGCTGTTATTCCACTAGTTTAACTAAGCTTTACAAACACTATCCATTTCTACGAAGAATATCCGTTTTCTATTCAACGGTCAATGACTGTTTTTTCTCAACTATGATTCTAGTCTTATTGCACCGTTATTCTCATGTTATTGTAGTATTATTCCACAAAAGGACTAGTTTATTCAGCTGTTATTCTACTGTTAGTCCAGCATTATTTTGTTAAAACTATTCATTTTTATTCAAGTGTAAATTTAGTCAAATGTAAAAGCACTGGTTTAGACTGCTTTTATTCCACTGTGATTTTACCATTATTTTGCTGTTATTGCAGTATTATTCCGCATAATAAGCAGTTACTGTACTGTTATTTTACTATTAGTCTTCACTTATTCTGCTGTTATTCCACTAGTTTAACTAAGCTTTACAAATACTATCCATTTCTACGAAGAATATCCATTTTCTATTCAACTGTCAATGACTGTTTTTTCTCAACTATGATTCTAGTCTTATAACACCGTTATTCTCATGTTATTGTAGTATTATTTCACAAAAGGACTAGTTTATTCAGCTGTTATTCCAGTTAGTCCAGCATTATTTTGTTAAAACTATTCATTTTTATTCAAGTGTAAATTTAGTCAAATGTAAAAGCACTGGTTTAGACTGCTTTTATTCCACTGTGATTTTACCATTATTTTCCTGTTATTGCAGTATTATTCCGCATAATAAGCGATTCTTCGTCTTTGTTATTGTACTATTAGTCTACACTTATTCTCATTTATTCCACTAGTTTAACTAAGCTTTACAAACACTATCCATTTCTACGAAGAATATCCATTTTCTATTCAATCACAATGACTGTTTTTCTCAACTATGATTCTAGTCTTATTGCACCGTTATTCTCATGTTATTGTAGTATTATTCCACAAAAGGACTAGTTTATTCAGCTGTTATTCCACTGTTAGTCCAGCATTATTTTGTTAAAACTATTCATTTTTATTCAAGTGTAAATTTAGTTAAATGTAAAAGGACTGGTTTAGACTGCTTTTATTCCATCGTTATTCTACCATTATTCTCATTTATTGCAGATTATTCCGTATAATAAGCGATTCTTTCGTCTTTGTTATTGTACTATTAGTCTACACTTATTCTGCTATTATTCCACTAGTTTAACTAAGCTTTACAAACACTATCCATTTCTACGAAGAATATCCATTTTCTATTCAATCACAATGGCGTTTTTCTCAATCGTGATTCTATTCTTATTGCACCGTTATTCTGCTATTATTGCACTATTATTCCGCATAACAAATAGTTTATTCTCACATTATTGCGTATTATTCCACAAAAGGACTAGTTTATTCTCATTGTTATTCCACTTTGTTAGTCCAAAGATTATTTTGTTAAAACTATTCATTTTTATTCAAGTGTAAATTTAGTCAAATGTAAAAGCACTTTGGTTTAGATCGCTTTTATTCCACTTTGTTATTTTACCATTATTCTCGTTATTATTACGAGATTATTCCGCATAATAAGCGATTCTTCGTGTTGTTATTGTACTATTAGTCTACACTTATTCTCCTGTTATTCCACTAGTTTAACTAAGCTTTACAAACACTATCCATTTCTACGAAGAATATCCATTTTCTATTCAATCACAATTCTTGTTTTTTCTCAACTCGTGATTCTATTCTTATTGCACCGTTATTCTCATTTTGTTATTGCACTATTATTCCGCATAATAAGGAGTTTATTATCTTTGTTATTGCAGATTATCCCACAAAAGGACTAGTTTATTCTGTTTGTTATTCCACCGTTAGTCCTAAGATTATTTTGTTAAAACTATTCATTTTTATTCAAGTGTAAATTTAGTTAAGTGTAAAAGCGTGGTTTAGACTCGCTTTTATTTCACCGTTATTCTACCATTATTCTGTCATATTGTAGTATTATTCCGCATAATAAGCAGTTACTGTGCTGTTATTGTACTATTAGTCTACACTTATTCTGCTGTTATTCCACTAGTTTAACTAAGCTTTACGAAGAATACCCATTTTCTATTCAACTGTAAATGACTGTTTTTTCTCAATCAGTAATTCTATTCTTATTGCACCGTTATTCTCCTTTATTGCAAGATTTTTCCACAAAATGACTAGTTTATTCTCTCATTTATTCCACTTTGTTAGTCCAAAGATTATTTTGTTAAAACTATTCATTTTTATTCAAGAGTAAATTTAGTCAATCCGTAAAAGCACGTTTTCTTGCTTTTATTACATCGTTATTCTACCATTATTCTCGTTGTTATTGCAAGATCATTCCGCATAATAAACAGTTACTCTTTGTTATTTTACTATTAGTCTACACTTATTCTCATTGTTATTCCACTAGTTTAACTAAGCTTTACAAACACTATCCATTTCTACGAAGAATATCCATTTTCTATTCAACTCACAATGGTTGTTTTTTCTCAACCGTGATTCTACTCTTATTGCACCGTTATTCTCATTATTGCAATATTATTCCGCATAATAAGTAGTTTATTCTGTTTGTTATTGCGATTATTCCACAAAAGGACTAGTTTATTCTTCTCGTTATTCCACCGTTAGTCCAAAAGATTATTTTGTTAAAACAATTCATTTTTATTGAAGTGTAAATTTAGTCAAGTGTAAAAGCGTTGATTTAGACCGCTTTTATTCCACTCGTTATTCTACCATTATTCTCATTATTTTACTATTAGTCTACACTTATTCTATTTGTTATTCCACTAGTTTAATTAAGCTTTCAAAACACTATCCATTTCTACGAAGAATATCCATTTTCTATTCAACTGTCGATGGTCATTTTTTTTCTCAATCGTGATTCTATTCTTATTGCACCGTTATTCTCAACATTATTGCACTATTATTCCGCATAACAAGTAGTTTATTTTGTTGTTATTGCGTATTATTCCACAAAAGGACTAGTTTATTCTCATTGTCGCATCATTTTGTTAAAACTATTCATTTTTATTCAAGTGTAAATTTAGTCAAATGTAAAAGCACTGGTTTAGACTACTTTTATTCCATTGTAATTCTACCATTATTCTGCTGTTATTGCAGTATTATTCCGAATAATAAGCGATTCTTGTCTTTGTTGATGTACTATTAGTCTACACTTATTCTCAACAAGTATTCCACTAGTTTAACTAAGCTTTACAAACACTATCCATTTCTACGAAGAATATCCATTTTCTATTCAACTCACAATGGTTGTTTTTTCTCAATCGTGATTCTACTTTTATTGCACCTTTATTCTCATTGTTATTGCACTATTATTCCGCATAATAAGTAGTTTATTCTCATTATTATTGCAGTATTATTCCAGAAAAGGACTAGTTTATTCTTCTGTTATTCCACTGTTAGTCCAGTATTATTTTGTTAAAACAATTCATTTTTATTGAAGTGTAAATTTAGTCAAGTATAAAAACAGTGATTTAGACTGCTTTTATTCCACTGTTATTCTACCATTATTCTGCTGTTATTTTACTATTAGTCTACACTTATTCTACTGTTATTCCACTGGTTTAATTAAGCTTTCAAAACACTATCCATTTCTACGAAGAATATCCATTTTCTATTCAACTCCGATGGTCATTTTTTTTCTCAACAAAGATTCTATTCTTATTGCACCGTTATTCTCACATTTATTGCACTATTATTCCGCATAACAAGTAGTTTATTTTGTTGTTATTGCAAGATTATTCCACAAAAGGACTAGTTTATTCTCATTGTCGCATCATTTTGTTAAAACTATTCATTTTTATTCAAGTGTAAATTTCGTCAAATGTAAAAGCAGTGGTTTAGACTACTTTTATTCCACTGTAATTCTACCATTATTCTGCTGTTATTGCAGTATTATTCCGCATAATAAGCAGTTACTGTGCTGTTAATGTACTATTAGTCAAAAGTTATTCTGCAGTTATTCCACTAGTTTAACTAAGCTTTACAAACACTATCCATTTCTACGAAGAATATCTCTATTCAACTGTCAATGGCTGTTGTTTTTCAACTGTGATTCTATTCTTATTGCACCGTTATTCTCCTGTTATTGCAATATTATTCCGCATAATAAGTAGTTTATTCTGCTGTTATTGCAGTATTATTCCACAAAAGGACTAGTTTATTCTGCTGTTATTCTACTGTTAGTCCAACATTATTTTGTTAAAACTATTCATTTTTATTCAAGTGTAAATTTAGTCAAATGTAAAAGCACTAGTTTAGACTGCTTTTATTCCACTGTGATTTTACTATTATTTTGTCATATTGCAGCAGATTATTCCGCATAATAAGCGATTCTTGTCTTTATTGTACTATTAGTCTACACTTATTCTGCTGTTATTCCACTAGTTTAACTAAGCAGTTACAAACACTATCCATTTCTACGAAGAATATCCATTTTCTATTCAACTGTCAATGACTGTTTTTTCTCAACTATGATTCTAGTCTGATTGCACCGTTATTCTCATGTTATTGTACTATTATTCCACAAAAGGACTAGTTTATTCAGCTGTTATTCCACTGTTAGTCCAGCATTATTTTGTTAAATTTATTCATTTTTATTCAAGTGTAAATTTAGTTAAATGTAAAAGGACCGGTTTAGATCGCTTTTATTCCACCGTTATTCTACCATTATTCTCATTATTATTGCAGATTATTCCGTATAATAAGCGCATTCTTGTCTTATTATTGTACTATTAGTCTACACTTATTCTGCTATTATTCCACTAGTTTAACAAAGCTTTACAAACACTATCCATTTCTACGAAGAATATCCATTTTCTATTCAATCACAATGGCGCTTTTTTCTCAACCGTGATTCTATTCTTATTGCACCGTTATTCTCATATGTTATTGCACTATTATTCCGCATAACAAGTAGTTTATTCTCACATTATTGCAGGATTATTCCACAAAAGGACTAGTTTATTCTCATTGTTATTCCACCGTTAGTCCAAAGATTATTTTGTTAAAACTATTTATTTTTATTCAAGTGTAAATTTAGTCAAATATAAAAGCACTGGTTTAGACTGCTTTTATTCCACTGTTATTTTACCATTATTCTGCTGTTATTGCAGTATTATTCCGCATAATAAGCAGTTACGGTGTTGTTATTGTACTATTAGTCTACACTTATTCTCCTTTTATTCCACTAGTTTAACTAAGCTTTACAAACACTATCCATTTCTACGAAGAATATCCATTTTCTATTCAACTGTCAATTGCTGTTTTTTCTCAACTGTGATTCTATTCTTATTGCACCGTTATTATGCTGTTATTGCACTATTATTCCGCATAATAAGGAGTTTATTCTCACATTGTTGTTAGATATCCCACAAAAGGACTAGTTTATTCTCATTGTTATTCCACCGTTTAGTCCAAGATTATTTTGTTAAAACTATTCATTTTTATTTAAGTCTAAATTTAGTCAAGTGTAAAAGCAGTGGTTTAGACTGCTTTTATTTCACTGTTATTCTACCATTATTCTGCTGTTATTGTAGTATTATTCCGCATAATAAGCGCTGTTATTATACTATTAGTCTACACTTATTCTGCTGTGATTCCACTAGTTTAACTAAGCTTTACGAAGAATACCCATTTTCTATTCAACTGTCAATGACTGTTTTTTCTCAACTGTAATTCTATTCTTATCTCACCGTTATTCTCCTGTTATTGCAGTATTTTTCCACAAAATGACTAGTTTATTCTCAACATTATTCCACCGTTAGTCCAAAGATTATTTTGTTAAAACTATTCATTTTTATTCAAGAGTAAATTTAGTCAAATCGTAAAAGCACTCGGTTTCTCGCTTTTATTCCATCGTTATTCTACCATTATTCTCACATTGTTATTGCAGATTATTCCGCATAATAAACATTACTCTGCTTTATTTTACTATTAGTCTACACTTATTCCACCGTTATTCTACCATTATTCTCATTGTTGCGGATTATTCCGTATAATAAGCGAAGCATCTCTTGTTATTTTATTATTAGTCTACACTTATTCTCATTATTCCACTAGTTTAACTAAGCTTTACAAACACTATCCATTTCTACGAAGAATATCCATTTTCTATTCAACTCAAATGGTTGTTTTTTTTCAACTGATTCTACTCTTATTGCACCGTTATTCTACTATTATTGCACTATTATTCCGCATAATAAGTAGTTTATTCTACATTATTGCAGATATTCCACAAAAGGACTAGTTTATTCTTCCGTTATTCCACCGTTAGTCCAAGATTATTTTGTTAAAACAATTCATTTTTATTGAAGTGTAAATTTAGTCAAGTGTAAAAGCAGTGATTTAGACTGCTTTTATTCCACTCGTTATTCTACCATTATTCTGCTGTTATTTTACTATTAGTCTACACTTATTCTACTGTTATTCCACTAGTTTAATTAAACTTTCAAAACACTATCCATTTCTACGAAGAATATCCATTTTCTATTCAACTGTCGATGGCTGTTTTTTCTCAACTGTGATTCTATTCTTATTGCACCGTTATTCTGTTGTTATTGCACTATTATTCCGCATAACAAGTAGTTTATTTTGTTTTTATTGCAGTATTATTCCACAAAAGGACTAGTTTATTCTCACACATCATTTTGTTAAAACTATTCATTTTTATTCAAGTGTAAATTTAAGTCAAGTGTAAAAGCAAAGTGGTTTAGACTACTTTTATTCCACTTTGTAATTCTACCATTATTCTCATTGTTATTGCAGATATTCCGCATAATAAGCGATTCTTGTCTTTGTTAATGTACTATTAGTCTACACTTATTCTCAGCTTATTCCACTAGTTTAACTAAGCTTTACAAACACTATCCATTTCTACGAAGAATATCTCTATTCAATCAAATGGTCGTTTTTTTTCAACCGTGATTCTATTCTTATTGCACCATTTATTCTCCCGTTATTGCAATATTATTCCGCATAATAAGTAGTTTATTCTCCATTGTATTGCAATATTATTACACAAAAGGACTAGTTTATTCAAATTTATTCCACTTTCATTAGTCCAAAGATTATTTTGTTAAAACTATTCATTTTTATTCAAGTGTAAATTTAGTTAAATGTAAAAGGACCGGTTTAGATCGCTTTTATTCCACTCATTATTCTACCATTATTCTCATTGTTATTGCAGATTATTCCGTATAATAAGCGATTCTTGTCTTTATTATTGTACTATTAGTCTACACTTATTCTGCTATTATTCCACTAGTTTAACTAAGCTTTACAAACACTATCCATTTCTACGAAGAATATCCATTTTCTATTCAACTCACAATGGTTTTTTTTTTCTCAATCGTGATTCTATTCTTATTGCACCGTTATTATCTTTGTTATTACACTATTATTCCGCATAATAAGTAGTTTATTCTGCTGTTATTGTAGTATTATCCCACAAAAGGACTAGTTTATTCTGCTGTTATTCCACTATTAGTCCAGCATTATTTTGTTAAAACTTCATTTATATTCACGTGTAAATTTAGTCAAGTGTAAAAACACTGGTTTAGACTGCTTTTATTCCACTTTGTTATTTTACGTTTATTCTTTGTTATTACGGTATTATTCCGAATAATAAGCGATTCTTTGTCTTTATTGTAATATTAGTCTACACTTATTCTCAACATTATTCCACTAGTTTAACTAAGCTTTACAAACACTATCCATTTCTACGAAGAATATCCATTTTCTATTCAACTGCCGATGACTGTTTTTTCAAACTCGTGATTCTATTCTTATTGCACCGTTATTCTTCTCGTTATTGCGTATTATTCCACAAAAGGACTAGTTTATTCTCATTGTTATTCCACCGTTAGTCCAAAGATTATTTTGTTAAAACTATTCATTTTTATTCAAGTGTAAATTTAGTCAAATGTAAAAGCACCGGTTTAGACCGCTTTTATTCCATCGTTATTCTACCATTATTCTCATTTTTATTGCGGTATTATTCCGCATAATAAGCGATTCTGGTCTTTGTTATTGTACTATTAGTCTACTTATTCTCATTTGTTACTCCACTAGTTTAACTAAACTTTACAAACACTATCCATTTCTACGAAGAATATCCATTTTCTAGTCAATTGTCAATGGCCATTTTTTCTCAACTGTGATTCTATTCTTATTGCACTGTTATTCTGCTGTTATTGCACTATTATTCCGTATAACAAGTAGTTTATTCTGCTGTTATTGCACTATTATTCCGTATAACAAGTAGTTTATTTTGCTGTTATTGCAGTATTATTCCACAAAAGGACTAGTTTATTCTCATTTATTCCATCGTTAGTCCAAAGATTATTTTGTTAAAACTATGCATTTTTATTCAAGTGTGAATTTAGTCAAGTGTAAAAGCAAAGTGGTTTAGACGCTTTTTTCCACTTTATTCTACCATTATTCTCATTTGTTATTGCGGTATTATTACGCATAATAAGCGATTACTCTCTTTGTTTTTTACAATTAGTCTACACTTATTCTGTTGTTATTCCACTTGTTTAACTAAGCTTTACAAACACTATCCATTTCTACGAAGAATATCCATTTTCTATTCAACTGTCAATGGTTGTTTTTTCTCAACTGTGATTCTATTCCTATTGCACCGTTATTCTAACATTTTATTACACTATTATTCCGCATAATAAGTAGTTTATTCTCACGATATTGCAAAGATTATTCCACAAAAGGACTATTTTATTCTCAACATTATTCCACTTTTAGTCCAAAGATTATTTTGTTAAAACTATTCATTTTTATTCCAGTATAAATTTAGTCAAGTGTAAAAGCAGTGATTTAGACTGCTTTTATTCCACTGTTATTCTACCATTATTCTGCTGTTATTGTACTATTAGTCTACAGTTATTCTGCTGTTATTCAACTAGTTTAATTAATCTTTACAAACACTATCTATTTCTACAAAGAATATCCATTTTCTATTCAACTATCAATGACTGTTTTTTCTTAACTGTGATTCTATTCTTATTGCATCGTTATTCTCACATTTATTGCACAATTATTCCGCATAACAAGTAGTTTATTCTCACTGTTATTGCGTATTATTCCACAAAAGGACTAGTTTATTCGGCTGTCAGCATTATTTTGTTAAAACTATTCATTTTTATTCAAGTGTAAATTTAGTCAAGTGTAAAAGCAGTGGTTTAGACTGCTTTTAGTCCACTGTTATTCTACCATTATTCTGCTGTTATTTTAGTATTATTCCGCATAATAAGTAGTTACTGTGCTGTTATTGTACTATTAGTCTACACTTATTCTGCTATTATTTCACTAGTTTAATTAAGCTTTACAAACACTATCCATTTCTACGAAGAATATCCGTTTTCTATTCAAGTGTCAATGGCTGTTTTTTCTCAATTGTGATTCTATTCTTATTGCACCGTTATTCTCCGGTTATTGCACTATTATTCCGCATAATAAGTAGTTTATTCTGCTGTTATTGCAGTATTATTCCACAAAAGAACTAGTTTATTCTGCTGTTATTCCATTGTTAGTCCAGCATTATTTTGTTAAAACTTCATTTTTATTCACGTGTAAATTTAGTCAAGTGTAAAAACACTGGTTTAGACTGCTTTTATTCCACTGTTATTCTACCATTATTCTGCTGTTATTGCAGTATTATTCCGCATAATAATAAGCGATTCTTGTCTTTGTTATTGTACTATTAGTCTACACTTATTCTGCTGTTATTCCACTAGTTTAACTAAGCTTTACAAACACTATCCATTTCTACGAAGAATATCCATTTTCTATTCAACTGTCAATGACTGTTTTTTCTCAACTGTGATTCTATTCTTATTGCACCGTTATTCTGCTGTTATTGCAGTATTATTCCACAAAAGGATTAGTTTATTCTGCTGTTATTTCACTGTTAGTCCAGCATTATTTTTTAAAACTATTCATTTTTATTCAAGTGTAAATTTAGTCAAATGTAAAAGCACTCGGTTTAGATCGCTTTTATTCCACTCATATTCTACCATTATTCTCATTTGTTATTGCAGTATTATTCCGCATAATAAGCGATTCACGGTCTTTATTGTACTATTAGTCTACACTTATTCTGCTGTTATTCCACTAGTTTAACTAAGCTTTACAAACACTATCCATTTCTACGAAGAATATCCATTTTCTATTCAACTGTCAATGACTGTTTTTTCTCAACTGTGATTCTAGTCTTATTGCACCGTTATTCTGCTGTTATTACACTATTATTCCGCATAATAAGTAGTTTATTCTGCTGATATTGCAGTATTATTCCACAAAAGGACTAGTTTATTCTCTTTTGTTATTCCACTTTTAGTCCAAAGATTATTTTGTTAAAACTATTCATTTTTATTCAAGTGTAAATTTAGTCAAATGTAAAAGCACTGGTTTAGACTGCTTTTATTCCACTGTGATTTTACCATTATTTTGTCTTTGTTATTGCAGATTATTCCGCATAATAAGCGCGATTCTTGTCTTTGTTATTGTACTATTAGTCTACACTTATTCTCAACATTTTATTCCACTAGTTTAACTAAGCGATTCAAACACTATCCATTTCTACGAAGAATATCCATTTTCTATTCAACTGTCAATGACTGTTTTTTCTCAACTGTGATTCTAGTCTTATTGCACCGTTATTCTCCTGTTATTGCAGTATTATTCCACAAAAGGACTAGTTTATTCTGTTGTTATTCCACTGTTAGTCCAGCATTATTTTGTTAAAACTATTCATTTTTATTCAAGTGTAAATTTAGTTAAATGTAAAAGGACTGGTTTAGACTGCTTTTATTCCACTGTTATTCTACCATTATTCTGCTGTTATTTTAGTATTATTCCGCATAATAAGCAGTTACTGTGCTGTTATTGTACTATTAGTCTACACTTATTCTGCTATTATTTCACTAGTTTAATTAAGCTTTACAAACACTATCCATTTCTACGAAGAATATCCGTTTTCTATTCAAGTGTCAATGGCTGTTTTTTCTCAATTGTGATTCTATTCTTATTGCACCGTTATTCTCCTTATTGCACTATTATTCCGCATAATAAGTAGTTTATTCTCAACATTATTATTAGATATTATTCCACAAAAGAACTAGTTTATTCTGCTGTTATTCCATTGTTAATCCAGCATTATTTTGTTAAAACTTCATTTTTATTCACGTGTAAATTTAGTCAAATGTAAAAGCACTGGTTTAGACTGCTTTTATTCCACTGTTATTCTACCATTATTCTGCTGTTATTGCAGTATTATTCCGCATAATAAGCAGTTATGGTGCTGTTATTGTACTATTAGTCTACACTTATTCTGCTGTTATTCCACTAGTTTAACTAAGCTTTACAAACACTATCCATTTCTACGAAGAATATCCATTTTTATTCAACTGTCAATGACTGTTTTTTCTCAACTGTGATTCTATTCTTTTTGCACCGTTATTCTGCTGTTATTGCAGTATTATTCCACAAAAGGACTAGTTTATTCTCACATTTATTTCACCGTTAGTCCAAAGATTATTTTGTTAAAACTATTCATTTTTATTGAAGTGTAAATTTAGTCAAATGTAAAAGCACTTTGGTTTAGATCGCTTTTATTCCACTGTTATTCTACCATTATTCTGCTGTTATTGCAGTATTATTCCGCATAATAAGCAGTTATGGTGCTGTTATTGTACTATTAGTCTACACTTATTCTGCTGTTATTCCACTAGTTTAACTAAGCTTTACAAACACTATCCATTTCTACGAAGAATATCCATTTTCTATTCAACTGTCAATTGCTGTTTTTTCTCAACTGTGATTCTATTCTTATTGCACCGTTATTCTCACATATTGCACTATTATTCCGCATAATAAGGAGTTTATTCTCATTGTTATTGCGGTATTATCCCACAAATGGACTAGTTTATTGATGTTATTCCACCGTTAGTCCAAAGATTATTTTGTTAAAACTATTCATTTTTATTCAAGTGTAAATTTAGTCAAATGTAAAAGCACTTTGGTTTAGATCGCTTTTATTCCATCGTTATTCTACCATTATTCTCATTTTATTGCAGATTATTCCGCATAATAAGCGATGTTATGGTCTTTGTTATTGTACTATTAGTCTACACTTATTCTCAACATTATTCCACTAGTTTAACTAAGCTTTACAAACACTATCCATTTCTACGAAGAATATCCATTTTCTATTCAACTGTCAATTGTTGTTTTTTCTCAACTGTGATTCTATTCTTATTGCACCGTTATTCTGTCAACATTATTGCACTATTATTCCGCATAATAAGGAGTTTATTCTGTTGTTATTGCACGTATTATCCCACAAAAGGACTAGTTTATTCTCATTTATTCCACCGTTAGTCCAAAGATTATTTTGTTAAAACTATTCAATTTTATTCAAGTGTAAATTTAGTCAAGTGTAAAAGCAGTGATTTAGACTGCTTTTAATCCACTGTTATTCTACCATTATTTTGCTGTTATTTTACTATTAGTCTACACTTATTCTACTATTATTCCACTAGTTTAATTAAGCTTTCAAAACACTATCCATTTCTACGAAGAATATCCATTTTCTATTCAACTGTCGATGGATGTTTTTTCTCAACTGTGATTCTATTCTTATTGCACCGTTATTCTCATTGTTATTCCACTGTTAGTCCAACATTATTTTGTTAAAACTATTCATTTTTATTCAAGTGTGAATTTAGTCAAGTGTAAAAGCAGTGGTTTAGACTGCTTTATTTCCACTGTTATTCTACCATTATTCTGCTGGTATTGCAGTATTATTCCGCATAATAAGCAGTTACTCTGCTGTTATTTTACTATTAGTTTACACTTATTCTGTTGTTATTCCACTTGTTTAACTAAGTTATTCCACTTATGCTGTTTTTTCTCAACTGTGATTCTATTCATATTGCACCGTTATTCTGCTGTTATTACACTATTATTCCGCATAATAAGTAGTTGATTCTGCTGATATTGCAGTATTATTCCACAAAAGGACTATTTTATTCTGATGTTATTCCACTGTTAGTCCTGCATTATTTTGTTAAAACTATTCATTTTTATTCAAGTATAAATTTAGTCAAGTTTAAAAGCAGTGATTTAGACTGCTTTTATTCCACTGTTATTCTACCATTATTCTGCTGTTATTGTACTATTAGTCTACACTTATTCTCAACATTATTCCACTAGTTTAAATAATCTTTACAAACACTATCCATTTCTACGAAGAATATCCATTTTCTATTCAACTCACAATGTCAATGGTCAAGTTTTTTCTTAATCGTGATTCTATTCTTATTGCACCGTTATTCTAACATTATTGCACAATTATTCCACATAACAAGTAGTTTATTCTCACATTTATTGCGTATTATTCCACAAAAGGACTAGTTTATTCTCATTGTCACGACATTATTTTGTTAAAACTATTCATTTTTATTCAAGTGTAAATTTAGTCAAGTGTAAAAGTAGTGGTTTAGATCGCTTTTATTCCACTCGTTATTTTACCATTATTCTCGCTATTATTGTCTTTGTATTATTCCGCATAATAAGCGATTCTTTGTCTTGTTATTGTTATTATTAGTCTACACTTATTCTCATTATTCCACTAGTTTAACTAAGCTTTACAAACACTATCTATTTCTACGAAGAATATCCATTTTCTATTCAATCACAATGGTCATTTTTTTTCTCAATCGTGATTCTATTCTTATTGCACCGTTATTCTCACATTATTTCACTATTATTCCGCATAATAAGTAGTTTATTCTATTTTATTATTAGATATTATTCCACAAAAGGACTAGTTTATTCTCATTATTCCACCGTTAGTCCAAAGATGATTTTGTTAAAACTACTCATTTTTATTTAATTGTAAATTTAGTCAAGTGTAAAAACAAAGTGGTTTAGATCGCTTTTATTCCACTCGTTATTCTACCCTTATTCTCACTGTTATTGCGATTATTCCGCATAATAAGCGATTACTCTTCACATTTATTGTACAATTAGTCTACACTTATTCTCAACATTATCCCACTAGTTTAATTAAGCTTTACAAACACTATCCATTTCTACGAAAAATATCCATTTTCAATTCAACTGTCTATGGTCGTTTTTTCTCAATCGTGATTCTATTCATTTTGCACCGTTATTCTACGCTTATTGCACTATTATTCCGCATAACAAGTAGTTTATTCTCATTGTTATTATTGCGGTGATTATTCCACAAAAGGACTAGTTTATTCTCATTGTTATTCCATTTATTAGTCCAAAGATTATTTTGTTAAAACTATGCATTTTTATTCAAGTGTGAATTTAGTCAAGTGTAAAAGCGTGGTTTAGACTCGCTTTTTCCACTTTGTTATTCTACCATTATTCTCATTTATTGCGATTATTACGCATAATAAGCGATTACTCTCTTTTTTTTTTACAATTAGTCTACACTTATTCTGTTGTTATTCCACTTGTTTAACTAAGCTTTACAAACACTATCCATTTCTACGAAGAATATCCATTTTCTATTCAATCACAATGGTTGTTTTTTCTCAACGTGATTCTATTCCTATTGCACCGTTATTCTCATTATTACACTATTATTCCGCATAATAAGTAGTTTATTCTCATTGATATTGCTTGTATTATTCCACAAAAGGACTATTTTATTCTCATTGTTATTCCACCGTTAGTCCAAATTATTTTGTTAAAACTATTCATTTTTATTCCAAAGATAAATTTAGTCAAGTGTAAAAGCGTGATTTAGACTCGCTTTTATTCCATCATTATTCTACCATTATTCTCATTGTTATTGTACTATTAGTCTACGCTTATTCTCAACATTATTCAACTAGTTTAATTAATCTTTACAAACACTATCTATTTCTACGAAGAATATCCATTTTCTATTCAACTATCAATGACTGTTTTTTCTTAACTGTGATTCTATTCTTATTGCATCGTTATTCTGCTGTTATTGCACAATTATTCCGCATAACAAGTAGTTTATTCTGCTGTTATTGCAGTATTATTCCACAAAAGGACTAGTTTATTCGTCTGTCAGCATTATTTTGTTAAAACTATTCATTTTTATTCAAGTGTAAATTTAGTCAAGCGTAAAAGCAGTGGTTTAGACTGCTTTTAGTCCACTGTTATTCTACCATTATTCTGCTGTTATTTTAGTATTATTCCGCATAATAAGTAGTTACTGTGCTGTTATTGTACTATTAGTCTACACTTATTCTGCTATTATTTCACTAGTTTAATTAAGCTTTACAAACACTATCCATTTCTACGAAGAATATCCGTTTTCTATTCAAGTGTCAATGGCTGTTTTTTCTCAATTGTGATTCTATTCTTATTGCACCGTTATTCTCCGGTTATTGCACTATTATTCCGCATAATAAGTAGTTTATTCTGCTGTTATTGCAGTATTATTCCACAAAAGAACTAGTTTATTCTGCTGTTATTCCATTGTTAGTCCAGCATTATTTTGTTAAAACTTCATTTTTATTCACGTGTAAATTTAGTCAAGTGTAAAAACACTGGTTTAGACTCGCTTTTATTCCATCAAGTTATTTTAAATTTATTCTCATTTGTTATTGCAGATTATTCCGCATAATAAGCGATTCTTTGTCTTTGTTATTGTACTATTAGTCTACACTTATTCTCAACATTATTCCACTAGTTTAACTAAGCTTTACAAACACTATCCATTTCTACGAAGAATATCCATTTTCTATTCAACTCACAATGACTGTTTTTTCTCAACCGTGATTCTATTCTTATTGCACCGTTATTCTCACATTATTATTGCAGATTATTCCACAAAAGGATTAGTTTATTCTGCATTTATTATTTCACCGTTAGTCCAAAGATTATTTTGTTAAAACTATTCATTTTTATTCAAGTGTAAATTTAGTCAAATGTAAAAGCACTTTGGTTTAGACGCTTTTATTCCACTCGTTATTCTACCATTATTCTCAACATTGTTATTGCGATATTATTCCGCATAATAATAAGCGATTCACGGTCTTTATTATTGTACTATTAGTCTACACGTATTCTGCTGTTATTCCACTAGTTTTACTAAACTTTACAAACACTATCCATTTCTACGAAGAATATCCATTTTCTATTCAACTGTCAATGGTTGTTTTTTCTCAACTGTGATTCTATTCTTATTGCACCGTTATTCTGCTGTTATTACACTATTATTCCGCATAATAAGTAGTTTATTCTGCTGATATTGCAGTATTATTCCACAAAAGGACTAGTTTATTCTGCTGTTATTATACTGTTAGTCCAGCATTATTTTGTTAAAACTATTCATTTTTATTCAAGTGTAAATTTAGTCAAATGTAAAAGCACTGGTTTAGACTGCTTTTATTCCACTGTGATTTTACCATTATTTTGCTGTTATTGCAGTATTATTCCGCATAATAAGCAGTTACTGTGCTGTTATTGTACTATTAGTCTACACTTATTCTGCTGTTATTCCACTAGTTTAACTAAGCAGTTACAAACACTATCCATTTCTACGAAGAATATCCATTTTCTATTCAACTGTCAATGACTGTTTTTTCTCAACTGTGATTCTAGTCTTATTGCACCGTTATTCTCCTGTTATTGCAGTATTATTCCACAAAAGGACTAGTTTATTCTGTTGTTATTCCACTGTTAGTCCAGCATTATTTTGTTAAAACTATTCATTTTTATTCAAGTGTAAATTTAGTTAAATGTAAAATGACTGGTTTAGACTGCTTTTATTCCACTGTTATTCTACCATTATTCTGCTGTTATTTTAGTATTATTCCGCATAATAAGCAGTTACTGTGCTGTTATTGTACTACTAGTCTACACTTATTCTGCTATTATTTCACTAGTTTAATTAAGCTTTACAAACACTATCCATTTCTACGAAGAATATCCGTTTTCTATTCAAGTGTCAATGGCTGTTTTTTCTCAATTGTGATTCTATTCTTATTGCACCGTTATTCCCCGGTTATTGCACTATTATTCCGCATAATAAGTAGTTTATTCTCTTTATTATTGCGATTATTTCACAAAAGAACTAGTTTATTCTGCTGTTATTCCATTGTTAGTCCAGCATTATTTTGTTAAAACTTCATTTTTATTCACGTGTAAATTTAGTCAAATGTAAAAGCACTGGTTTAGACTGCTTTTATTCCACTGTTATTCTACCATTATTCTCATTATTGCAGTATTCCGCATAATAAGCGAGTTATGGTGCTGTTATTGTACTATTAGTCTACACTTATTCTGCTGTTATTCCACTAGTTTAACTAAGCTTTACAAACACTATCCATTTCTACGAAGAATATTCATTTTCTATTCAACTGTCAATTGCTGTTTTTTCTCAACTGTGATTCTATTCTTATTGCACCGTTATTCTGCTGTTATTGCACTATTATTCCGCATAATAAGGAGTTTATTCTGCTGTTATTGCAGTATTATCCCACAAATGGACTAGTTTATTCTGATGTTATTCCACTGTTAGTCCAGCATTATTTTGTAAAAACTATTCATTTTTATTCAAGTGTAAATTTAGTCAAATGTAAAAGCACTGGTTTAGACTGCTTTTATTCCACTGTTATTCTACCATTATTCTCACATTTATTGCGATTATTCCGCATAATAAGCGCTATGGTGCTTTATTGTACTATTAGTCTACACTTATTCTCATTTATTCCACTAGTTTAACTAAGCTTTACAAACACTATCCATTTCTACGAAGAATATCCATTTTCTATTCAACTGTCAATTGTTGTTTTTTCTCAACTGTGATTCTATTCTTATTGCACCGTTATTCTGCTGTTATTGCACTATTATTCCGCATAATAAGGAGTTTATTCTGTTGTTATTGCTGTATTATCCCACAAAAGGAATAGTTTATTCTGCTGTTATTCCACTGTTAGTCCAGCATTATTTTGTTAAAACTATTCAATTTTATTCAAGTGTAAATTTAGTCAAGTGTAAAAGCAGTGATTTAGACTGCTTTTAATCCACTGTTATTCTACCATTATTTTGCTGTTATTTTACTATTAGTCTACACTTATTCTACTATTATTCCACTAGTTTAATTAAGCTTTCAAAACACTATCCATTTCTACGAAGAATATCCATTTTCTATTCAACTGTCGATGGATGTTTTTTCTCAACTGTGATTCTATTCTTATTGCACCGTTATTCTGCTGTTATTCCACTGTTAGTCCAACATTATTTTGTTAAAACTATTCATTTTTATTCAAGTGTGAATTTAGTCAAGTGTAAAAGCAGTGGTTTAGACTGCTTTATTTCCACTGTTATTCTACCATTATTCTGCTGGTATTGCAGTATTATTCCGCATAATAAGCAGTTACTCTGTTGTTATTTTACTATTAGTTTACACTTATTCTATTGTTATTCCACTTGTTTAACTAAGTTATTCCACTTATGCTGTTTTTTCTCAACTGTGATTCTATTCTTATTGCACCGTTATTCTGCTGTTATTACACTATTATTCCGCATAATAAGTAGTTTATTCTGCTGATATTGCAGTATTATTCCACAAAAGGACTATTTTATTCTGATGTTATTCCACTGTTAGTCCAGCATTATTTTGTTAAAACTATTCATTTTTATTCAAGTATAAATTTAGTCAAGTGTAAAAGCAGTGATTTAGACTGCTTTTATTCCACTGTTATTCTACCATTATTCTGCTGTTATTGTACTATTAGTCTACACTTATTCTGCTGTTATTCCACTAGTTTAATTAATCTTTACAAACACTATCCATTTCTACGAAGAATATCCATTTTCTATTCAACTGTCAATGGCTGTTTTTTTTCTCAACTGTGATTCTATTCTTATTGCACCGTTATTCTGCTGTTATTTCACTATTATTCCGCATAATAAGTAGTTTATTCTACTGTTATTGCAGTATTTTTCCACAAAAGGACTAGTTTATTCTGCTGTTATTCCACTGTTAGTCCAGCATGATTTTGTTAAAACTATTCATTTTTATTTAATTGTAAATTTAGTCAAGTGTAAAAACAGTGGTTTAGACTGCTTTTATTCCACTGTTATTCTACCCTTATTCTGCTGTTATTGCAGTATTATTCCGCATAATAAGCAGTTACTCTGCTGTTATTGTACAATTAGTCTACACTTATTCTGCTGTTATTCCACTAGTTTAATTAAGCTTTACAAACACTATCCATTTCTACGAAAAATATCCATTTTCAATTCAACTGTCTATGGCTGTTTTTTCTCAACTGTGATTCTATTCATTTTGCACCGTTATTCTACAGTTATTGCACTATTATTCCGCATAACAAGTAGTTTATTCTGCTGTTATTGCAGTATTATTCCACAAAAGGACTAGTTTATTCTGCTGTTATTCCACTGTTAGTCCAGCATTATTTTGTTAAAACTATTCATTTTTATTCAAGTGTGAATTTAGTCAAGTGTAAAAGCAGTAGTTTAGACTGCTTTTATTCAACTGTTATTCTACCATTATTCTGCTGTTATTACAGTATTATTCCGCATAATAAGCAGTTACTCTGCTGTTATTTTACTATTAGTCTACACTTATTCTGTTGTTATTCCACTAGTTTAACTAAGCTTTACAAACATTATCCATTTCTACGAAGAATATCCATTTTCTATTCAACTGTCAATGGTTATTTTTTCTCAACTGTGATTCTACTCTTATTGCACTGTTATTCTGCTGTTATTGCACTATTATTCCGCATAATAAGTAGTTTATTCTGCTGTTATTGCAGTATTATTCCACAAAAGGACTATTTTATTATTCTGTTATTCCATTGTTAGTCCAATATTATTTTGTTAAAACTATTCATTTTTATTTAAGTGTAAATTTAGTCAAGTGTAAAAGCAGTGATTTAGACTGCTTTTATTCCACTGTTATTCCACCATTATTTTGCTGTTATTTTACTATTAGTCTACACTTATTCTACTATTATTCCACTAGTTTAATTAAGCTTTCAAAACACTATCCATTTCTACGAAGAATATCCATTTTCTATTCAACTGTCGATGGATGTTTTTTCTCAACTGTGATTCTATTCTTATTGCACCGTTATTCTGCTGTTATTCCACTGTTAGTCCAACATTATTTTGTTAAAACTATTCATTTTTATTCAAGTGTGAATTTAGTCAAGTGTAAAAGCAGTGGTTTAGACTGCTTTATTTCCACTGTTATTCTACCATTATTCTGCTGGTATTGCAGTATTATTCCGCATAATAAGCAGTTACTCTGCTGTTATTTTACTATTAGTTTAAACTTATTCTGTTGTTATTCCACTTGTTTAACTAAGCTTTACAAACACTATCCATTTCTACGAAGAATATGCATTTTCTATTCAACTGTCAATGGTTGTTTTTTCTCAACTGTGATTCTATTCTTATTGCACCGTTATTCTGCTGTTATTACACTATTATTCCGCATAATAAGTAGTTTATTCTGCTGATATTGCAGTATTATTCCACAAAAGGATTATTTTATTCTGCTGTTATTCCACTGTTAGTCCAGCATTATTTTGTTAAAACTATTCATTTTTATTTAAGTATAAATTTAATCAAGTGTAAAAGCAGTGATTTAGACTGCTTTTATTCCACTGTTATTCTACCATTATTCTGCTGTTATTGTACTATTAGTCGACACTTATTCTGCTGTTATTCCACTAGTTTAATTAATCTTTACAAACACTATCCATTTCTACGAAGAATATCCATTTTCTATTCAACTGTCAATGGCTGTTTTTTCTTAACAATGATTCTATTCTTATTGCACCGTTATTCTACTGTTATTGCACAATTATTCCGCACAACAAGTAGTTTATTCTGCTGTTATTGCAGTATTATTCCACAAAAGGACTAGTTTATTCTGTTGTCAGCATTATTTTGTTAAAACTATTCATTTTTATTCAAGTGTGAATTTAGTCAAGTTTAAAAGCAGTGGTTTAGACGGCTTTTTTTCCACTGTTATTTTACCATTATTCTGCTATTATTGCTGTATTATTCCGCATAATAAGCAGTTACTGTGCTGTTATTGTTACTATTAGTCTACACTTATTCTGCTGTTATTCCACTAGTTTAACTAAGCTTTACAAACACTATCTATTTCTACGAAGAATATCCATTTTCTATTCAACTCACAATGGTCATGTTTTTCTCAACTCGTGATTCTATTCTTATTGCACCGCTTATTCTCAATGTTATTACACTATTATTCCGCATAATAAATAGTTTATTCTGCTGATATTGCAGTATTATTCCACAAAAGGACTATTTTATTCTGATGTTATTCCACTGTTAGTCCAGCATGATTTTGTTAAAACTATTCATTTTTATTTAAGTGTAAATTTAGTCAAGTGTAAAAACAGTGGTTTAGACTGCTTTTATTCCACTGTTATTCTACCCTTATTCTCAACATTGTATTGCAGATTATTCCGCATAATAAGCGATTACTCTGCTTTGTTATTGTACAATTAGTCTACACTTATTCTCACATTATTCCACTAGTTTAATTAAGCTTTACAAACACTATCCATTTCTAGGAAAAATATCCATTTTCAATTCAACTGTCTATGGCTGTTTTTTCTCAACTGTGATTCTATTCATTTTGCACCGTTTTTCTACTGTTATTGCACTATTATTCCGCATAACAAGTAGTTTATTCTGCTGTTATTGCAGTATTATTCCACAAAAGGACTAGTTTATTCTCATTGTTATTTCACCGTTAGTCCAAAGATTATTTTGTTAAAACTATTCATTTTTATTCAAGTGTGAATTTAGTAAAGTATAAAAGCGAGCGTGGTTTAGATCGCTTTTATTCAATCGTTATTCTATCATTATTCTCACGTTATTACAAAGATTATTCCGCATAATAAGCAGTTACTGTGATCTTATTTTACTATTAGTCTACACTTATTCTGCTGTTATTCCACTAGTTTAACTAAGCTTTACAAACATTATCCATTTCTACGAAGAATATCCATTTTCTATTCAACTGTTAATGGTTGTTTTTTTTCAACTGTGATTCTACTTTTATTGCACCGTTATTCTGCTGTTATTGCATTATTATTCCGCATAATAAGTAGTTTATTCTGCTGTTATTGCAGTATTATTCCACCAAAGGACTAGTTTATTCTTCTGTTATTCCACTGTTAGTCCAATATTATTTTGTTAAAACTATTCATTTTTATTGAAGTGTAAATTTAGGCAAGTGTAAAAGCAGTGATTTAGACTGCTTTTATTCCACTGTTATTCTACCATTATTTTGCTGTTATTTTACTATTAGTCTACACTTATTCTACTATTATTCCACTAGTTTAATTAAGCTTTCAAAACACTATCCATTTCTACGAAGAATATCCATTTATATTCAACTGTCAATGGCTGTTTTTTCTCAACTGTGATTCTACTCTTATTGCACCGTTATTCTGCTGTTATTGCTTATTATTCCGCATAATAAGTAATTTATTCTCTTTTATTATTGATTTATTCCACAAAAGGACTAGTTTATTCTCATTGTTATTCCACCGTTAGTCCAAAGATTATTTTGTTAAAACTATTCATTTTTATTCAAGTGTAAATTTAGTCA
The DNA here is from genome assembly GCF_048544455.1 of Silene latifolia. Taxonomy (NCBI): domain Eukaryota; kingdom Viridiplantae; phylum Streptophyta; class Magnoliopsida; order Caryophyllales; family Caryophyllaceae; genus Silene; species Silene latifolia. Next base: position 269,920,931 of record NC_133537.1, on the reverse strand, counting down.
AGTGTAAAAGCATTGGTTTAGACTGCTTTTATTCCACTGTTATTCTACCATTATCCTGCTGTTACTGCAGTATTATTCCGCGGTTTTTTCTCAACTGTGATTCTATTGCTATTGCACTGTTATTCTACTGTTATTGCACTATTTTTCCGCATTATAAGTAGTTTATTCTGCTGTTATTGTTGTTTTATTGCGCATAAGGACTAGTTTATTCGACTGTTAGTGAAGTGTCAATGCAGTCGTTTTAGACTGATTTTAGTTCACTATTATTCTAACATTTCTCTGCTGTTATTGCAGTATTATTCTGCATAATTAGCAGTTATTATGCTGTTATTGCACTATTATTCTGGTAAAAACTTCTGTTATTCCAACATTACTTAAACATAGTAGTAAATAGTACTTAAAGATAGTACTTACATAATAAACATTAACGTTCTAAAATATTAAAGACATTATTTTTAAAGCAATAAATATTTTAAACATATTTTAAAGCAGCATCCCTGGACCATCATCGTTAGATTTTTATATCTTTATTCTATTCTCGACGCTCGCAAGCAGTCCTTGGACAGTGGTCTCAACTTCCACCGACTCATCCTGAAAAGGATTTTTGTATCCTTCCATAAGTTCCATGGCTTTCAGAACTGGTGTCCAATCGGTTGAGATTGAAGGATAGACTTCAGTGTAATACTTCTTCAAAGCATTCACACCAGCAATGAATTGATTGTCCATGTCGGCTTCTATGTAGTTCCTATTTTTCTTTTCCTTCAATCTGTTTTTACGATACGTTCATTTTGAAGTTCAGCAACCTTCAACTGTGCCCTAACATTGTCGACCTCTCTTATTAATGCCTCTTCACGGTTTTCTGCTGCCTCTACATTTGTCCTTGTCTCGATCAACTCTATCGAAAGGGACTCTATCTTCCGTTTCGTTTCATTGATTTCCTCCGTTGTTGAGGACCTTCGGTTATCGTCAGTTACGTCACTCATTCTGCAGCATTGGAATTATGAAACTTTTTGCATTATAAAAAGATGTTTAAAATATTTCAACCAAATTAAAAGCATAGCAAAGCAGAAGAAAGAGAATTACCTTTTCTGCAGCATCCAGTATAGTGTAGACAGATAAGAAAAATAAACATCAAAGAAAAATAAAGAATAGAAAGATAAGAAATTACCTTTTTGCAGAGGAGATAAAGTTTTTTTTTGGAATGGACTTTTTCAGTGTGTGTTTGTTTTTTTTACACGCAATAGCAGTATTTATAGGGGCTTGTGGAATACAAACAGTTTTTCTGTAATTATATTAGATTAGGATAGGTAACTGTTTTTAATAAAAACTGAAAAGTGGAACTGCTTTTTATAAATATTACTAATATGTTATTATTCAACTATTATTGTTGTGTGTAAATGCAGTTTTATTTTGTGGGTGGTTTGTGGAAAACAGTGAGATAATATTAACAAAAAAAATTAAAGTAACTAGTATTAATTCTCATATAATGTAGGTCTCACTTTATTATCTAGAAGTAACATTTTAGGATAAAAATTCAAACAATGACAAATAGTAAAAGTCTTTGACATTTAGGCGAGGTCTTCATCATAGCCGTTGTCTTTTGCGTCTCTTTTGTTTTTCTCAGTTCATGCATCTGATTCATATTCCTGCAATTTTTGCTTAGTATTTGTCATTGAGGTAAAGTAACAATTAGAGGAAAAATAACAACACATTAATAGTAGAATAGCAGTAGAAAAACACAACAACAGCAGAATAACAGAGTAACACCGGAATAATAGGGGAATAACAGTAGAATAAGAGGATAACATTAGAATAATAGGAGAGTAATAGTTCAGATTCATACCTCTTCAGTTTCTGATTCTTCTTCATCATCGTCATCAGAAGGGGGACTTTCAGCAAAAGGAAGATTACAAGTTCTCTTTTGTTGTGGTTCACCCACTTCTTGCGCTTACCGCATCTTCGCTTCCTCTTTTCCTCGGCTTGCTCTTGGCCTTTTCTTTCGACGACCTCAATCTTTTGCTCGCCTTATTCTTGGCCTTGTTTGGCGGTCGAAGGTTAATATCATTTGAAGTCTGTGATGCCAAGAAGATCCTCGATTTCTGGATTTTAGTTTTCGGTTCAATTGGTCTGTGATGTTCTCCCGAATCGTGTCGGGGTTTTCTCGCAGCTTGCTTCATCTGTTTAACCGTAGCATAATTGTCCATCACCTCGACAGTTGCATAAATCTCAGACCAAACCTTTGACATCTCAGCTTTCTTGATGTCAGCTTCGTCAATGTCTTCTATGACCTTTCCATTTTCATTTTGGACAATTGGCCTGTAGGATTTCTTTGTCCATTGAGCAAGGACATAAGGCTCAGGTATCCTGTGTACCTGCCTACCATTCCACACCCACAGTATATGCTCGTTGGCAGTGTCCATCCTCTTTTGCGAATGCCTTTGCTATTCTATTGCAGAATTGTACCTCATCTAGAACTCGACAAGGGTTCCAAAGTGGCTTTCAAACCGTTTGAAATAGCTGTTTGAACTTACGGATCTCTGGGTTTTCCGCAGCAAACAACCTAGAGGCAGATCGCGAAAGTAAGTCGGTAGCCACTTTTGTCTGATTGCGAATACATACTTCAACCACCGGTTGCTTTGCATACCATGTGCTTCAATAACGGTTTGCCAGTTTTGTTCAAATTCTTCTGGTTCTAAGTCGATATCCCAAACAACGGCATTTATGTCTGTCATAAATTCTGTGTCATTACAGATTGCTCTTCCCACCTTCTCAGGCACTTTCTGCATGATATGCCACATGCAGTACTTGTGCACAAAATTCTTGAAAACATTTGGGCATGCCTTTTTAATTCCAGGGCATTGGTCTGTTATTATAGACCGAGGTTGCTGCTGCCCCATTGCTTCGAGGAATTTTGTAAAAATCCACTCAAATGAATCCTGACTCTAAAAGTCAAGTAACCCAGCTGCAAAAGTTACCGTCTTCTTGTTGTGTTCTACTCCGGTGAACGGAGTAAACACCATGAAATATTTGTTTGTCCCATAAGTAGGGTCAAACGAGATCGTATCTCCATATAACTTGTAGTTGTTTATCCCTTCCTTATCAGCCCAAATAACCTTCGTCAAGCATTTGTTCTCATCCTGATCATAAGCAAAATAGAACCCCTTTGTTTCAAATTGAAAGATTTTGAAATGCCCAATGAACATATTAGCATCCTTATCCCCAATGTAACACTTGATATTTCGTTTGAAGTTTTTGAAGTCTAGCAAAGAGGCACCGATATTCTGATAACCATTTGAGTATTCCTTGAGAAATCTGAAGCTCAATGTTGGACCTATGTTTAGCTTAGTATGATCAATAATGGTCCTCTTAATGTAATCATGGACGTCCCTTGACAGCTTTTGGAACTCTCTGTTTTTGACAGAGTAAAGAGAGTGATTGTGAACGTCTACAAAGACGTCCACAATATATCAAGCCGGGCTGTCGTCTGTTTTTTCACAGGTTCTCAACCTCATGTGCGCCTTGCAACCACACCTTGTCAGAGCATGCTTCTTTGGTTGTCTAATTCGTCGCTCTTTGTTCTCTACTGTACTCAAATTACCAGCTTCGTGATTTGTTGCTTCAAGTCGCAGTTTTCTTTTCATATCTCTATACCCCTGTCTGTTACAGACCAGTGATTTGACGCTGATGCCCCATTATATTTCGCATTTGTGTACCTTCTCACATCAAATCCGCAAGCCAATGCATATATGTTGTAGAACTGTACTGCATCCTCCAAGGTAAGTTAGAACATGCCACGTTTAGGCGTAAAATCACTCTCAACAGTCCTTACCTTCCACTCGCCCAAGACTGTACTCCGTAATGAAGAGTTGGAACAAACTTATCGTTTTCTTCGTCTGAACAAGTTGGGCTGGTGAATATATTGTTATTAGAAGAATCCCCAATAGGTAAGACTACATTGTCTTCAACAATAGAGACAATAGAAAGATCTGGGACAGTAAATTATTATAATGAGTACAGTCAGTGGACAACAAAATGACAATAACATCAAAATAACAAAGAGCATGGGGAGAGATCAACATTGCAATAATGTGACAATAACAAGATGATAACAAAGAAATGGGAAATAGACGACAATCAATAACATCACAATAACACTAAATGTGTTTTTCTTATGCTACTCTCTTATCAGCCGTATATTTTCATGCTAATGCACAATAATATCACAACAATAGTACCATAATATCAGAATAAGAGTACAATAATATCATCATGTTTCTCTACTTTTACAATAATAGTACAATAATATCAGAATAACAGTACTCTGATTCTACTTTATTATAATACAGATAATACTGTATTTTTTATGCTACTCTTTTACAAACCATATATTTTCATGCTACTGCACAATAATAGCACAATAATATTACAATAATATCACAATAACAGTACAATAATATAATCATGTTACTGTACTGTTACAATAATAGTACATTAATATCAGAATAACAGTTCTCTTTTTCTACTCTAATACAAGCCAGACAGTATAATAATATCAGAATAACAGCTGAGAAACACATAAAAATCAATAATTGATTTATAAACAACGGCAGATAAAGAGATAAGAATCAATAACAGTATTACCTGTTTCCATATTTACTGTCGAGTTGATTTCTTCGCTACAATTGTTATTAATATCGTTGTCCATCTTTTATACCTGAAAACAGTAAAATCAAGTATTCAATTCAATTAAAATCAACGAATTTCACGAATTTTACATTAATTTCGAAAATACGATTGAATAAACTATAAATCAACGAATTTACATTACCTGTAATTCGATTGCAGCTAAAAATCAACGAATTTGTGTAATCTTATTAGGTTTTTTATGAGATTTCGATAGCCGGCGTTCTGTTTTTTGTGTTTCTCTATTTCTGATTTGTAGAAATATGTAGAGAGAGAGAGAGAGAGAGAATATCGTTTGAATGAAGTTTCTGTTTTCATGTTTCAGCTGCTTTTGTATTTTTCGATTTTTTTTTTCCTAATTTATCATTTAATCTCAGCCCTTGATTTCTTTTAATCTCAGCCCTTGCTTTCCCCAACTCACAACTCACCATAAGACCCCAACTCACGAGATCCCGCTTATATATATATATATATATATATATATATATATATATATATATATATAGAGAAGGGATCATGTAAGTCCACCATTTTAGGTTGAGTCCGTAAGTCCTAATCTAGACCCTTAGATGAGAAAGATAAAGGGCTAAGATTAAAACAAAATGAAAGGCTAAGATTAAATTAGACAAACCCTAACTCTCCCTCACAATTCACTCACCCACTTTCTCTGACTAAAAAAAAAAAAAATCTCCCTCGGCCTTTCTCCCATCTAACCCGCCACCACCTGCCACCTGTTGGCGCCGCCACCACCCACCAATGACGCCTATGACGCCGGCCACCCTCCTCGCACCACCACTCACCGACAGCCAACCCACAACCGTCCTCCCTTCTTTTTTTTTTTCTTTTTTTTTTCACAGATTTGCCGCCTCTCCTCTCTCGTCCGCCGCCTCTCCCTCCTCTTCCTCTACCGCATCTCCTCATCATATGCCGCCTCCCTCATAGTCCCTGCTACCCCTTCCGACATCAACTCGTTTTTATGGTTAGTTTTTTTTTGATTTGGGGTTTTTGTGTGTTGGTGTTGATGTTATTGTTGGGGGTGGTGATGCCGTGCTGTTGGTGGTGATGCCGTGGAGGTGGTGTTTAGGGTTTAGGGTTGATGTTGTTGTTGGTCTTTCCGGTTTGGAGGTGGTGGAGGGAGTGGGCTGGTGGTGCGTGGTGCGTGGTGCAGCCTTGTCCTCTTTCTTTTTTTTTTTTTTTTTTTTTTTTTTCAGATATGAGATAATAAGTGGTTGATGTTGTTGTTGGTTGTTGCGGTTTGGAGGTGGTGGTGCTGTGGTGGTTGGGGTAGGAGGGGGTAGGATGGTGGTGATGGTGAAAGAAGAGTTGTTAGCATAAAGTTACACTTCTGTGTACTAAAGTTACAAATTTACGGACTAGAGTTACACTCGTTAGTCAATAAAATTACACCTTTATTGACTAAAGTTACACTTTTGAAGGACAAAAGTTACACTTGAAAGGACTAAAGTTACAATAACAAAATATATTAATTCAAATTTTCACATACAATTCACTATTATGACTAAAGTTACAACTCCAATGACTAAAGTTACACTTAAAAGGGGTAAAATTACACCCGTAAAAGTATAGAAACCACCCTACGACTAAAGTTACATCTAAAATGACTAAAGTTACAACTAAAACGACTAAAGTTATACTCGTAAAAAAATAAAGTTACATATACTTTTGTTAAAATTACATAAATTCCAATTTATAAATTCAAATTTTCATATACAAAATGACCTTAAAGACAAAAGTTCCACTCATGAATCAATAAATGAGTAAAATTACACTCATAAAGTAGTAAAGTTACACTAAGAAATGATTGGCTAAGAATGGGACTTAGGGACTCAACCAAATTTGTGGACTTACCTGAACCTATCTCTATATATATATATATATATATATATATATATATATATATATATATATATATATATATATATATATATATATATATATATATAAATTGAATCATGTGAGGCACCCTCCTTAGGGTGAGGCGGCTGAACCATTTACTCACCATTGGATCTAATTTACAGATGCACCAGATATGTGACACGTGTCCCCCATATATACTCCCCAACTAACGCACTTCCCTCATTTACAATCTCACTTCCTCTCATTTATTTCTCTCTCTTCCTTCACAGCTACTTTTCCGCCATTATCACCATTACCACCGAGCTTCTACAAGCTCATCTATTCCGCCATTTCCCTTCATCCTCAATCATTTACTCCGTCATATTTACTCCGTCATATTGGAATAATAGGTGAGCTCCGTCTTCGCCATTTACTCCGTCTCCGCCATTTACTCCGTCTTCGCCATTCGCTGAACTCCGTCACATTTGTTCCGCCATTGAAGTCGATTTCTCCTTTTCTTCGTATGTTCCTTTCCGTTTCTTTAATTAGTTTAATTACTCAGTTTTCTCTTATTTTTCTATTTTCCTTCACTCGACTTCGTTTGATTTCTATGCATTTCGTTTCTGCTCGATTATGCTCGCAATTTGATTGAAACTTTCTCTTATTTTTCTATTTTCCGTTTCTTTACTAAATTATTGTTGTTATTATGCAGGTTTTGATCACTTTGTGAGCATAATCGAACACAATAGGAACGCATAAAATCAATTGCAATCGATTTCTCCGCTTTTTCGTATGTTCCTTTCTATTTCAAATTGTGAAACCAGTAGCTTATTTTGTGAATCTAGGAGGTAAATTTGTGAAACCATTAGCTTATTGTTATATTATCTTCAAACTTGGACTTAATGTTTGTCATCTATTTGTTAAGATTTCGTTTACCTGCTTTTGTGAAACCTAGAACTTATTTTGTGAATCTAGGAGGTAAATTTGTGAAACCAGTAGCTTATTGTTATATTATCTTCAAACCAGTAAATTTGGCTGCGTGTTGCATTTTTGTCTTCTGCTGTTGTTGTTGTTGCTTGAGTTCTCATTGAATAAGGTCTGAGATTATTCAAAGGTTTGCATAAATTACAGAGGTTTGCATAAATTACACTAGCTACTTTTTGTCTTCTGCTGTTGTTGCTTGAGTGTTTATTGAATAAGGTCTGCGATTACAAAGAAGCAGAGAAACAAATTAAGAAGAAAAGAGCAAAATAGATGATTTTAACCACTTATAATGACCAAGTTTCACAAAACAAGCTCTTAGATTCACTGAATAAGGTCTGAGATTCACAAAATAGGGTCTGTAAATTCACCAAATAAAGAAATGAGCAAAACAGATGATTTTAACCACTTATACTGACCAGGTTTCACAAAACAAGCCTTTAGATTCACTGAACAAGGTCTGAGATTCACCAAACAAGGTCTGAGAATCTAAACATTTTTATTTTCCCGGCTTTTGTGCTTCCTAGATCTAATTTTGTGACCCTCCTTCACCTTTGTTTATTTTCCCAGCTTGTTAGTCCAACTACCTGGGAATTTGTGTTTTGTATTTTTCACATTTCTTTTGTTTAAATAATATTTGTATTTCACTTGTTTCATAGACAAGTATGACAACTTGGTGCAATGGTTGTGTTGTTAATCTTCTTGACGAAGATCAAGTGTCATTTCGCGCACTTTATGTCACTGAAAAACAAACAAATATGGATTTCTCTTTTTTTTTAGTTAAAGGAAGTTATAGTGCCTGGCCGTCACTATCAAGCATGTCATTATGTTTTTAATAATCAAGATCTTATGCAAAAACTCTTCTCTAAAATTAATCATTACGAAGATAAAGCACATATGGCGCTCGTATGTCGAAATTGGGCTCAACTATTTCTGATACATAAAAGTGCACCTGGGGTCACCTTGGCATATTGGCTTTCTGTAGACATAAATGATATGAATGGTGTTCGGACTATTCGTAGGGGTCCTAGAATAGTCTTTCAAACATGCAAATGTTTCATGACGGAGGATATGATTGCCAAATTCTTACTGCATTATCACCACGCAAAAATTCCATCTCAGAGTACTCATCTATGTAATACCCCGTATTTTTATATAATAAATTAAACGGATATTATTGAATTAAACGGATATTATTATATATTAATTATTATACATTTTATATTACCAATTAAGTCGGGTAAATTGTCGAGTCGATAATTATGATAAGTTATTTTAATTAACTCGCGTTGTATCGATCTAAGTTAATTGAGACGGTTTTATATAATTCGAAAGGTGAGCTAACCAGTTGAGCTGGCCCATTAACTGTCCAGCCCAATTACCCTTAACCCTAAGCCCAACTAACCCTAATTATAAACCTAAACACTACCCTAACCCTAACCCTAATAGTAACCAGCCGCCTCCTTCATTTCCATCTCCCTCAACCCGCCTCCCTCCTTCACCAACAACAAAACTTCAGATTTTGCGGGTAAAGAGAGAGAAAGAGTGAGCCTGGTGGTGACCGTGCAGCAGGGAGGAGCTAGGGATTATTGTCGACGGTCGTAGGTGGCCGTGGTGGCTGTTGTGGTGGCGGCAAGGTAAGCATTCAATCCCCTTCTCTGTTTTTCGAATTGATGTCGGGTTTTGTGGGTGGTTGCGTGTCTGATAGGGGCATTGTTAGTGGTTGTTGTCAGGTTATATGAGTGGTGTGGTGAGTGGCGAGTAACTTGGTGGTTGTTGGGGTGGTTATAGGTGGTTAGGGTGGCGAATAGGCGGCATCGACATAGGGGTAACAAACGAGTTAAATGCGGTTTTCAGGCAAGTTAGACGAGTAGTGTTGGGGTGGCACCACCGTGGACTCGGGGGAGGTCGAAATGGTGGTGCCACGGTGTCTGTGTTGGTGGGCTGACGGCGAGCATAGCCGTGGTGGTTTGACAGAGTTCGATGATGGTTGCGGTGGTGGTGAGAGGAGAAACAGAGGCGGTTGGTGAGGCTCGGTGTTGAACCGAGGCGATTGACGGCCGTGGTTCACCTCGCCGGCGGGAGTCGACCCCAGTGGGGGTGGTTGTTGGTGGCTGGGTTGAAGTGGGGACCACGGCTGGTGGTTGTCGTGGTGGTTCAGGCGGCGGTTTAAGGGTGTGGGCGTGAGTGAAGTGTGAGTGTAAGAGTTGGGTTATTCGATTTGTTTTGAAGCGGGTTTTATTAGTTAATCATTATAATTCGTTAATCGGTTGTACTTTTAATTAATTAATTTAATTCCCGAGTTGATTAAAATAATTGAAGACGGGTTTAAGTCGGGTTGTTTAAGTTATTCAAATGATTGATTCGGGTTTTTATTAAATCGCAGAATTCGTTTAATCCTTTAATTATCATTTGATTTGAGTTCCGAGTTATTAAAATAAAATAATAATTAATCATAATTAATTTTTCTAAGTCGGGTTTGTTTAATAGAAAAGTTACTATATCGGGAAAGCTTCTATTTTGGGAGATTGCTATATTTAGTAGTTAGTAATTATAAATATTATAATTGTTTTAGGTGACGGATTCGTGAAGGATCGATAATCAGATTCGTTGCTTTATTTCTGGACTGCTTAACTGCTTAATTGGATTTGCTGGCACTTTGAGGTAGGGAAATACACTTGTCCTATTATCGTCATAGTTGAATTGTGTTGACTTGATTCCTGGTTGTTGATTTACGTTATCATTTATATTCGGAAAGGTGATTGACTGATTTGATCGTATTGAGTATGATATCACAACATCGGGTAAATCGGCATGACTTTATGATTTATCGATTGATGATTTACATACATATTGCATTGCATTAATTATTGTTGAGCATTTCATATGCATTGGAGTTGGAGGATGATGTGGTAGTGACGATGTTGAGATACGATGTGATGTTGTGATAAGGCCCAGTGGGTTCTGCAGACTTGCCCTGGTGTCCTCACCGTTGAGTGGCGGATCGGCTTCGGTCGATATATAGTCTACCGGGATCGGTATGGTCAGGGCGTTCCGGGAATGGGATGTGTGTGATGAGTTGAGATGGAGATGGAGGTGACGGAGTATCATGCATATCATATTTTATTGTTTTATTGTTTTCCCTACTCAACCTCGTGGTTGACCCTGTGTATTCGTGAACACCTGTGATGACCCTATTGGCGAGCAGACTTGACAGGTTAAGAGATAGGACGGGAGCTTGATGGGCGTGAGACACTGGATCAGACGACTTAGTAGCTAGATCATCATCTAGAAGACTTTCACTTTTATTTATGTTAATTCTTGTAATTTGACGTAAAGAGGTTTTGTAATAATTAAGTTAAAAATAATTACATAAATTGCCTTGGAGTTTAATTTGTTATTCACTACCTCGGGAAACCGAGATGGTAACAGTCCGGTTTATTAGGGAATGTCTTGACGAAGGCTTCTTTTATAAACCGGGGTGTTACAAAGTGGTATCAGAGCGAACGATCCTCAGGCCTAAACCAATGAGCCCAATGAACCTAGGATGTGTCTAATTAAAATGAACCCCGGGATAGAACTGTTAGGAGCACACTACGGTAAGGTATGAGTTAGGGGCCCCCTCACACCGAACCTGTGGTCCTCTCAGTTGAACCGGAAACCATGAGTGTATACGAGAGAAAGGGTAGAATAGTTGCCTAAGGTTGAACCTGAAATTCATATATCGTTGCCAAAGTATTAACTGATTGATGCATTGATTATTGCTTAATTGAGTTGATGTATGCCTTGAGACCATATATTCTAACCATTATGCAGGACAACGCTACGGTAAGTAAATTGTATGAATGATGTGTTGATAGCACTACTATGATTAAGTGATATGCGGTTATGTGATCCCGAAGCCATGTTAGTATAGTCTGGTGATAGTAATAAGAAACACGATAGACTTTCATATCTTTAGTCATCACAATCGTGATTTAGATGTAATGAGTAGATCGAGATGCGAAGGGATTCTATGGGGTATATGTTTACGTAAGTACAGTGTGAGATCTAAGTTGGTATGGGTTAGTATCGATAGTATAGTTGTAAGAATTGGGACATAGGAAATGAAAGACTTAGTGATGAAACTTGTTTTGGTTGATGTTACTCTCTAATTGACCTTACTACCATTTCTTTTCTGTTTATTGCCTATGGATGAAAATTTTATGAGAGATAGTCTTGGGAGTTAGCGATCGTTTGGCGTTTGTTTCACGCTTATAGGATATACAGACTAGGAGTAATAAATATTTTAGTGAGCTGTGGTTAGGAAGTTCCTGTGCAGTGATGTTCGACCAACGATTTTGTAAAAATCCTCATTTAAATGGTATAATTAATTTTCACATAATTCCAACTCCATCGATCATAAAATTCACATATGTTTTCAAATTAATAAGCCACGAAAAATCTTGATGTTTCAATATTAAATAATAAATTTTGCAAACGGACCCAAGTTTTTGAACCAATAGCTGTCACGTGTTTGTTTGGACCAACTAAGTTGTAAAATTCTTTAAAAATGGAATTCTTGTGCTTTAAACCTAATTCTTTTTCCCTGTGTTTTGAACCCACCATGTTTTATAAAAGTAATATGAATCAAGTTTTAATCAAACAGTTATTTATTCGTGATTTTTGGAAGGTACAACGTAAATCAAAACATTTAAAATGTGCGTTCTATGTTAAAATTTCATACAATTGTTTGGTTAATTCATGAGCTTTAGTAATGAGAATTTATAATGTTTCATATGGCGATAGTAGCACGCATGTTCAGTAATTATGTATCTTAACAAGTGACAAAAATTTAAAACTTAGTTGATAACATGGTTGGCATGATAGTATGAGTAAAATTGGATAGCTTAAATTGATTTCTAATCAAGGGTGAAATATTTTATACTAGTCCAGTTGTTTCATATTCTATATACGTTAGGCATGTTGCAATATCTCTAGTGTGTTCATCATATTTGCATAGTGGTCGGATATATATAAATATAAAACTATATTGTCATATCTTAGTAAAGTTGATGGTATTAAAAGTAATTTGATTATTCTAATATACTCGCATGAAAATTATAATAGTTATGTTTAAAAGTTTACACATGGATGGTAGTAATGATTGTGTCTAAATGTTCACACGTGTAGGACGTCATCTGAGTTCTAATGCCTTTTATGTGAGTCGGTGTGTCTATGGTTATACTTATTGCTTTCATTGCATTAAATTATTTCAGTTAAACCTAAAACCTATAACATGAAAATAAACAGTGTTGTTAATTCTTAGTGGATATGTTCATCATTGTATCGTCATCAAATACTAAAGGGATTCTTGCAATTGTAGGAGCATGATGTAAAGGAAACTGTTTGATATAATACGACATTTAGCATATCTATATTCTCGAGTCATCACTATCAATTATATTCTAATAAGGATTGTTTATGATAACTATGTTGGCAATATTATAACGGGATAACCCTTTGATGATTCACATGATACGCGTCGGTTTAAAGGATAGTCGTTAAAGTTACGCTTAATTGAGCCATGAATATAACTGAGTAAAGAAGTGCAACTAAAATCCTGATGTTGAAGTAATAGTCGTTCATTAGTAAAGATAGGACTGAAATGAATAAGATGAACCTGTAAATTAAGATATATGAGTCGACACCTAAGCTTGTTTTGTTTTAAGGAATTGAATTAAGTTTATCCGATTTTGAGTTTCGTAGCAAGCTGTAAGAAGGATTCTATGACGGCTCTGTTATAAGATTATGTTAAGAAAATTATTCACCGTCCAGTAGGAAAGTAAAAGTTTTTGAAAATAAAGTTAAATTTTGTCGTATGAGTATAAATTCGGAATGAGATTTCCAGCCAGTGTCTGGTTGCATGGTTCATAATTTTTCTAGTCGGGGGGAATGAAACTAGAACGGAGTCACAAGTAGTGAGTTAATTTAGTCATGTGGTTTGTTCATGTAACGAATTGGTGGGTTGTGGTTAGTTACGAATGTCAAAACGGGAAAGGTAATGTGATGATTTAAGTGAGTTATGTGTTAACACGGTATGTTGATATTAGCATGATATGCAAGGGATAATTGTAAAATTGGTATAGTTAAATACATTTAATCTTTTATGTCATTGTGTTGGGTACAGTCTAAATATAATTAACACCAAGAACGAAATTTTGTGTATAATAGTCTTGTACGATAACTTTCCAATATCGCTGTTTATTCACTTGTTTGACTCGACCAATAAATTTATAAAATTTGCCAATCAATGTGCATTCGTCATTCATGAATAAATACCAAACCCTTTGCTATGAAGATTAAAAATATTTCTAAGATAATAAGTACTGCGAAACTGATTGTCTTCATTCTACTGGTGATTCTGTGTCTTGACCTGAATTTGTACAACTGTGTAAAAGGAAGTCAGACGGGACCTATTAGGTTATAAATTTTCATAAAATCGATTTATCAAAGTGTTGACCCTAATTCTTTCCTTATGATGATTGATCCCCTATATTCTAAAGTATGAAATTACAATGATTGGTGAGATGAATAATTACTAATGATTTTTACTGGTAACGGTAGCTTCCTTGAGAGAGCTTGCATATAGATTGTCTTTGGTAAGGATTAGTTAACTTAAGCGAGAGTTGAGAATCTTTTATCCTTTTCAGTTGTTAGCAGTAGTTTGAGAACTTTTGTTATAATAATGAAGGTTACGAGGACGTAACCATGTTTCTAGTTGGGTAGGATTGTAAAATCTTGATGCTTAATTTACACTTGTTTGAAGGTGATAGTGACCAAGTTGACGTTTAGTTGTGGGGTACCTATGCAAATGAGTCCTATATGTTTTGTTCCTACTTCTGTAGTTGGTTGATGTGTAAAAGAAGAGTATAAGTTAAACTACTGGTAATGAGTTATGAGTTGGCCTATGAGCCGAGTGATGGTTACGGGAGTTATGTTTGCGGTCCAGTGCGACCATGGTTATTGAGTTACTTGAGTTTGAGATCGGAATTTAGATGGAAAATGACGGTGTTCTCAAGTGATTATTTAGTTGTTATACAGTTGTGTTCTCAGGTAGTTATCAGTCTTAGTTAATTGGGTTAAGTATAGACGAGTTAAACTTCGGGACGAACTTTATTTTTTTAGGAGGGCAGAATGTAACATTCCGTGTCTGTCATGTATAATTGATGTGTCAAAAGTGTGTGTTAACCGTGTTAGAAATGCGTGACATCCGTAAGTACGATATGCAATACCTTTCTGTTGTTTGAGTATAGGAGCGAACTTCGGGACGAAGTTCATTTTAAGGGGGGAAGACTGTAATACCCCGTATTTTTATATAATAAATTAAACGGATATTATTGAATTAAACGGATATTATTATATATTAATTATTATACATTTTATATTACCAATTAAGTCGGGTAAATTGTCGAGTCGATAATTATGATAAGTTATTTTAATTAACTCGCGTTGTATCGATCTAAGTTAATTGAGACGGTTTTATATAATTCGAAAGGTGAGCTAACCAGTTGAGCTGGCCCATTAACTGTCCAGCCCAATTACCCTTAACCCTAAGCCCAACTAACCCTAATTATAAACCTAAACACTACCCTAACCCTAACCCTAATAGTAACCAGCCGCCTCCTTCATTTCCATCTCCCTCAACCCGCCTCCCTCCTTCACCAACACCAAAACTTCAGATTTCGCGGGTAAAGAGAGAGAAAGAGTGAGCCTGGGTGGTGACCGTGCAGCAGGGAGGAGCTAGGGATTATTGTCGACGGTCGTAGGTGGCCGTGGTGGCTGTTGTGGTGGCGGCAAGGTAAGCATTCAATCCCCTTCTCTGTTTTTCGAATTGATGTCGGGTTTTGTGGGTGGTTGCGTGTCTGATAGGGGCATTGTTAGTGGTTGTTGTCAGGTTATATGAGTGGTGTGGTGAGTGGCGAGTAACTTGGTGGTTGTTGGGGTGGTTGTAGGTGGTTAGGGTGGCAGTAATAGGCGGCATCGACATAGGGGGTAACAAACGAGTTAAATGCAGTTTTCAGGCGAGTTAGACGAGTAGTGTTGGGGTGGCACCACCGTGGACTCGGGGGAGGTCGAAATGGTGGTGCCACGGTGTCTGTGTTGGTGGGCTGACGGCGAGCATAGCCGTGGTGGTTTGACAGGAGTTCAGTGATGGTTGCGGTGGTGGTGAGAGGAGAAACAGAGGCGGTTGGTGAGGCTCGGTGTTGAACCAGGCCAGTTGACGGCCGTGGTTCACCTCGCCGGCGGGAGTCGACCCCAGTGGGGGTGGTTGTTGGTGGCTGGGTGGTTGTCGTGGTGGTTCAGGCGGCGGTTTAAGGGTGTGGGCGTGAGTGAAGTGTGAGTGTAAGAGTTGGGTTATTCGATTTGTTTTGAAGCGGGTTTTATTAGTTAATCATTATAATTCGTTAATCGGTTGTACTTTTAATTAATTAATTTAATTCCCGAGTTGATTAAAATAATTGAAGACGGGTTTAAGTCGGGTTGTTTAAGTTATTCAAATGATTGACTCGGGTTTTTATTAAATCGCGGAATTCGTTTAATCCTTTAATTATCATTTGATTTGAGTTCCGAGTTATTAAAATAAAATAATAATTAATCATAATTAATTTTTCTAAGTCGGGTTTGTTTAATAGAAAAGTTACTATATCGGGAAAGCTTCTATTTTGGGAGATTGCTATATTTAGTAGTTAGTAATTATAAATATTATAATTGTTTTAGGTGACGGATTCGTGAAGGATCGATAATCAGATTCGTTGCTTTATTTCTGGATTGCTTAACTGCTTAATTGGAATTGCGGGCACTTTGAGGTAGGGAAATACACTTGTCCTATTATCGTCATAGTTGAATTGTGTTGACTTGATTCCTGGTTGTTGATTTACGTTATCATTTATATTCGGAAAGGTGATTGACTGATTTGATCGTATTGAGTATGATATCACAACATCGGGTAACTGGCATGACTTTATGATTTATCAGTTCAGTGATTTACATACATATTGCATTGCATTAATTACTGTTGAGCATTTCATATGCATTGGAGTTGGAGGATGATGTGGTAGTGACGATGTTGAGATACGATGTGATGTTGTGATAAGGCCCAGGCGGGTTCTGCAGACTTGCCCTGTGTCCTCACCGTTGAGTGGCGATCGGCTTCGGTCGATATATAGTCTACCGGGGATCGGTATGGCTGGGCGTTCCGGGGAATGGGATGTGTGTGATGAGTTGAGATGGAGATGGAGGTGACGGAGTATCATGCATATCATATTTTATTGTTTTATTGTTTTCCCTACTCAACCTCGTGGTTGACCCTGTGTATTCGTGAACACCTGTGATGACCCTATTGGCGAGCAGACTTGACAGGTTAAAAGATAGGACGGGAGCTTGATGGGCGTGAGACACTGGATCAGACGACTTAGTAGCTAGATCATCATCTAGAAGACTTTCACTTTTATTTATGTTAATTCTTGTAATTTGACGTAAAGAGGTTTTGTAATAATTAAGTTAAAAATAATTACATAAATTGCCTTGGAGTTTAATTTGTTATTCACTACCTCGGGAAACCGAGATGGTAACAGTCCGGTTTATTAGGGAATGTCTTGACGAAGGCTTCTTTTATAAACCGGGGTGTTACAATCTAAATGCTCTTGATGATGTTGCACGCAGTCCAGTTAATGAGTCATTGCATGTTTTAGCTACGCCGAGTGAAGAACGAGATATAGCTATTGGCATTGCTGCTGACTTACTAGTCACTCGTAGAGATATATCTTTTCTTGACTTACCTTTGATGCTGTATATATAGCCTAGAGTTGTCCCTTATTTGTAATGTACTATCTGTGTAACTAGGGCTTTGCACTTTAAGGTTTTAACTTTGCCCTTTTGTTATTTTGTATAATTTCGTAGTAGTGTCAACCTTCTGTATAATTATGTACGTCTTAGTTTAACATTTTGGATTACATAAATTATCATGTAATCTTGTACTTTGTTTTAAATATTTGCATGGATCACTTTTCTGTGTATAATGCAATGTTCTTTACTTTGTTTTAATTTTGTATTTGTTTTCTTACATATTCTTCCATGCACTTATAATGACCAACTAATTTTGTGACCTTATTTTGTGAATTATGAAACTTCTTTTGTGAATCTTGCAACTTATTATGTGAATCCTGGAACTTATTTTGTGAACTTATTTTGTGAATCTTAGATCTTATTTAGTGAATCTGAGACCTTGTTTAGTGAATTTTCCTGCTTCTTCGTACGGTTTTCCCTCTTTCTTACCTATTATCACTTAAATTCAGTTAAGTGACCATAGCTTATTGTTATAATGTAATGTTCTTTAAAAACTTATAATGACCAAGTTTCACAAAACAAGCCCTTAGATTCACTGAATAAGGTCTGAGATTCACAAAACAAGGTCTGTGAATTCACCAAATAAAGGTATGAGCAAAATAGATGATTTTAACCACTTATAATGACCAAGTTTCACAAAAAAAGCCTTTAGAGTCACTGAATAAGGTCTGAGATTCACAAAACAACGTATGTGAATTCACCAAATAAAGGTATGAGCAAAATAGATGATTTTAACAACTTATAATGACCAAGTTTCACAAAACAAGCCCTTACATTCACTGAATAAGGTCTGAGATTCACAAAACAAGGTATGTGAATTCACCAAATAAAGGTATGAGCAAAATAGATGATTTACACCACTTATAATGACCAAGTTTCACAAAACAAGCCTTTAGATTCACTGAATAAGGTCTGTGATTCACAAAACAAGGTCTGTGAATTCACCAAATAAAGGTATGAGCAAAATAGATGATTTTAACCACTTATAATGACCAAGTTTCACAAAACAAGCCCTTACGTTCACTGAATAAGGTCTGAGATTCACAAAACAAGGTCTGTGAATTCACCAAATAAAGGTATGAGCAAAATAGATGATTTTAACCACTTATAATGACCAAGTTTCACAAAACAAGACCTTAGATTCACTGAATAAGGTCTGAAATTCACAAAACAAGGACTGTGAATTCACCAAATAAAGGTATGAGCAAAATAGATGATTTAAACCACTTATAATGATCAAGTTTCACAAAACAAGCCCTTAGATTCACTGAACAAGGTCTGAGATTCACAAAACAAGGTCTGAGAATCTAAACCTTACTGACCAAGTTTCTTTATTTTGTGAACTTATTTCCTTTGTTTTGTGAATAATAGACTTTTCTGAGTTGTAGGAAGCAAGCTAAGCCAGGATGAAGCGACGTGTTGAGGACATACTAAAGCTACTGAACCACTCTCTGAGCCACCTACAAAAAAGACAAGAATTTACAAAGACAGACTGCCTACGTTGAGGACTCGGATGTCTCCTGCTGGGCTTTACAACATTCTCAACAATAAGGAGAATCCACCATCAGATAAGCAGATTGAAGCTATACAAGAAATGGGATTTGGTTCTCTATTGCATCTTAAAACAGATGTTGTTCCGGGTCACTTAGCGTACTGGCTAGTTTCAAATTATGACCCCTTTACAGGATCGTTGTGTGATGGGAAACTCCTTGTTTTAGAGGAATATATCCATCTGTGCCTGGGATTGCCAATGGGTCCAAACATTATCGAAGAAGCAAAAATTGGAGATAAGTGCCCTTCTTATGTGTCTGTTTTGGAGGAGTTCAGAAGTCAATACAAAGGTAGTTCCATTGAGCTCAAACATATTATGCAAAAGCTCTCTACACAAAGAGATGGTGGAGATGATTTCAAACGCACTTTCATCATTTATATCTTCAATGCTCTTTTAGGCGGTGTTGTAGGCAATCGGGCAAGTTTGAGACTTCTTAAAAGTTTGGTAAACACTGAGTTGATCTCCAAATTGAACTGGTGCAATTTCATCAAACGCAAATTGGTTGCCCAAGTTGAGTCTTGGCAAAAGGAGGAGTGACAGACCAAAAAGCTGAAAGAAAATTGGTTTGGTGGACCTATTATGGTCTTGGTTTTCATTTATCTTGACCGATGTGTCATCAAAGCACGCCTTGTTACTAGGCAGTTTCCAACGCTCTCAACTTGGACTAAAGAAGCTATATCCAAGAGAGTTAAGGAGGAAGTAAATGACAAAAATTCGGACAAGAAAACTTTCGGCAGGGGTTCTATTGAGCCTCCAATGGTCATCAACCACCATATTCCACAGTTGTGTCCTCCTCCTCCAAAGATTGAGCTCGACCAGTCTTCCAAGTCAACAATTCAAGATAAAGCATATGAAGTTGAAGCTGAAGAATTATCTCTACCTGGGAATGAAGGCACTGATGAGTTTGTCCATACACTTGCGCTTTCCGCAAAGGCAATGGCTCAAGCTTTTGCGGACTATAAATCACTTTCTAGTCAAGCTCCCTCCAAACTGCCTTCAACAACAACAGTGAAGAAACTAGTTGCAGCTGTAGACGGTATAGCAGAAGGTTTTAAGTTATCTGAACAAGAGGATGATGCTGAAAATGTGAAGGATGTGAAGAATGAGGAAAAGGTGTCGGACATTGTGGATGAGAATATCGTTGAGAAAGTGGTTGACGATATCCATGAGAATGTGGAGATGTAACACCCCCATTTATTCGGGAATGTCTAGCTAAAGGCTCCCGAATAAATGGGGATGCTACAAAGTGGTATCAGATAAAAACGATCCTCAGGCCTAAATAATGAACAATAAATGAATATAGGTTGTGTCTAATAAAATTAACCCGAGTAGAAACTGTTAGGAGCCCCCTTAAGGCTTGGGATGAGTAGGGCCCCTCACACCAAACTTCCGGCCCTTCCAGTTTTGAACCGGTAACCTTGAGAGAATACTTGAGAGTGTGGGGTAATTTAAAATGAATATAGTATATTTCTCTTAGGAATTTTGTTTGTCTTGGTTGCGTATTGTTGTCATTAATGGTTGCGGTTACGGGGGCGTAACCTTATTTTAGGGAGGAGGGGTGTGACATGATTTCTTTTAAGCATTGTTTTAAGCATGTTGATATGAGGAAGTATGTGGGCATGTATGTGGAAGGAGTGAATATGATTAAGCATGTGAGGTATTAATTGTTGCGTAAAATTGTGAAGAATGCGATTTTGGTTGATTTCACAAGATTTTTACCCTTGATTGTTTTGGCTGCCATTTACTGTTTGTTAATAATTCTTGCCTGAGATTTTTATGTGTGATACCTTTGTGAGTTAGCTTTCATATGCCACTGCTATCATGTTCAAATAATATACGGTTTAGGAGAAATAAATATTTTAATGGGCAGTGGTCGGAATATTCCTGTACAGTTATAATTTCGTCCCATGTTTTTGTAAAAATTGTCATTTAAAAAATACTTAATGATTTATTATAATTCAACTCCACTGTTTAATAGACTCATGTAAGCTTTCAAATTGATAAGCCACGTCGCAATTTAAATTTTTAACAATTAATAGTGATTTTTACAAATTGACCTAAGTTTCTGACAAGTTGCTGTAAAATTTCTGTTTCGACCAAGTAGTTTGTAAAATGCATTATAAATTGATCTTATGAGTTTTGGCCTTCATTCTTTTTCTCATGGTTTATTAACTTTCTGTATTTTTCTAAAAAGTATATGTTCTCAATAAGTAGTTATGTTATTATGTATTAATGGTTGTTAGGAGTTATTACGTGTTTTCCTAGCCTTGAAGATTGTTAGAAGTTATAACATGTAAAATGTATAACAAGTTTTGTTTTTGATCTCTTGAACATTATATTTGATTTTGTCAATTATGTGAAGTATAATAACATGTCTAGTGATATGCGGAATGTGTTGCCCTAAGCCATATATATGTTTACGATAATTGCATCCATGCTTAAGTTAGATGACGTTAGGTAAGGATTAAAATGAACGAAAAATAAATTTAAATCAATTATGAAGGAAGGGTGGATAGTACCTCATTGGTTTAAGTGATCATTATACTAAACAATTAGGCGTATTTTTGTTATAGATTATTATTTAGTCTGACAATGTATTCGTCGGTAGTTAAGTAAAGTAGTTGAGTTTAAATAAAGATTGGTTCGAATATACTATACAATGTGGTTTTGCTGTTTAAAATTAATTATGCCATCAATCAATGTTCTGTTGAAAATAATAGTCGTCTTATGTTACAATGTGTATTATATGTTATGGTGATAAATGGTCTAATTATTTCCGTTGGTTATTATCTCGAACTTCGAGGACGAAGTTTATTTTTAGGGGGAAGGTATGTAATACTACGAATGTTTTGAGTTATTGTTGTGATACCTTGTGATAAGATTGGTGTGGTTGATAATCGTAAATGGATAATTGTGTTATCATCAGTTGGATAGTGCTCAGTTGTATGGATGTTCATAGGTGTTATTGTAGTAGTTATAGGCAAACTTCGGGACGATGTTCATTTTAAGGGGGGAAGACTGTAATACCCCGTATTTTGATAATAATTTCTGAGAATAATTTATGTACATTAATAATTGATTAAAGACATTTCTAATAATAAGTATAGGTAAGACGTTAATTAAATAATAAATTAAGCATCCAAGTCGGGAATTGGGCTTAGCTTATATTTGTGCTTTGGGCCGTGTGCCATTATTATATGGACCGAAATTTATTAGTATAGTATGAGTGTGATCGGGTTTTTATATCGGGAATTAATAATAAATAATATGGAAATAATAATAATATGGGAAAGTAATAATAATTATATTAATATCTTAATAATTAAATTAGTAAAAGAGATGTATGGTAATCCTACTTATGGTAAGACTAGTATAATAATAAAAAAGAGAGAAACTTTCCTAAAATAATACTACCTTACTAGTATATAAGCAAGGCTAACCTAACCATAAATCCTTATTCCACATAAAAACTCATAATATCACATAAAAGAGAGAGAGAGAGAGAGAATTAAAAGGGAAAAAAAGAAGAGAAGTTCATCATCTTTTATTTTGTAAGTTCATCTTTAATCTTTCAATGTTTAGAATAAAGTTACCGCAATTCAATAAATCTGTAAGTTGTCTTAAACGAACTACCAGACTATCTTAAAGTCGTTGTCTTCAAAAACGTAAAGAATAGACTTAGGTTATTTTCAAGTCTTGTTGATGCCTATAAAATTCCGTAGCAATTGAAAGTGTAAATTTTCCAGAATAAATTCGTTATGAACATGTCGACTGAGAATCCGCGAATGCACTAGCGGTCTAAAGTTTATTTTGCAAACCTAATTTATAAATTGAAATTGAGTTGAGTCTTTTGCAAACATTAAAATTGGAGAGTCTAGATGATGTTAGACTTTTGTTTCACCTGAAAAGGATTTGTTAAACTTATTTTAGAGGTCAATACTTTTTATGCGACGGAATTCGTCAGTATTTATGATTCCTTCAAGAAAACCCTGATAAGTCTGGAATTTGAAGAAAGCCTATTTCACAAGAATTGTAGATATGTGTCTTAGGGTTCCAACCTCACTGGTCTTGCATCGTTTTGATTTTTGATGAATTAATTATGAATTTTATAGCGAGACTGAACAGTGCTGTAAAACGGTAGAATTAGAGATTTAGCTTTGAAGTTGTCAAAAGGATTAGGACGTGATGGGCATAGGATAAGTGCATGATTAGTTGGTTGATTATTGGTTATATAGTAATTGTACATAATTATGTTATGTAGGTTATGAATTGGTAAAGAATCAATTTTGATTGCTTGTGTGACTCGAAGATTTGCGAAAAGGTAGGATAACTACTCAACTCGTCTTGTTTTTGTTGGTTTGTGGAATTTATAAAAATATTGTGAAATTGGATGGATTAATGGATGTGGATTATATATCATTGGATTGTTTATTATTGATTATTTATATTGGAATTTCGTTTGCATTGGATACCTCGGCTCGTGTCTGAGATGATTTTTATAACTAGCATGGTGTATAATTGAATACCTCAACTTCGGTTGGGATGGTGGATACCTCAACTTCGGTTGGGATGGTGAATACCTCAACTTCGGTTGGGATGGTGAATACTTCAACTTCGGTTGGAATGATGAATACCCCGGGCCAGGGATTGGCGGGATGAATGGGTGTTTCGGGTGATGAGTTCAGTTGTATTGGCATTATATATCATATCATTTCACTTTGACTTGTTGTTGGTTATTCCTACTCAACCTCGTGGTTGACAGTGTATTCGTGAACACCTGCGGTGAACCGTTTTATGGGGAGCAGATTTGACAGGTACTAAAGATTAGCTGACTCGGGAGCATTGGGATGAGAGCTTGACTTGGACCATAGTTGAAGTCTAGATCACATAGAATAATTATATCACTTTATTTATTTCCGCTGCGAGTTGTAAATATTTTATATTAAGTTTTAGTTGATTAAATTTGTAATAAACATGTAATCATTAAAGTTTTAATTTAAAGTACTTTGGTTTGTTGTACTTTGTTATTCACTACCTCGGGAAACCGAGATGGTAACAGTCCTATTTATTTGGGAATGTCTAGCTAAAGGCTCCCGAATAAATGGGGGTGTTACAGGAGAAAGGTGGGGAGAATGTGGAGAAAGCTGGGGAGAATGTGGATAATTTGTATGGGTGGACTGAGACTGATTTGTTGGCGGCATTGGATGCGATGGGTGAAGATTTGCAACCAATAGCGCCACATCATTCACCACCACCAAATGCAGAATACCCATCCTTTAGGCTCCTAGCAGCTGATGACCATTTGTTGTCTCAACTCGAGCCCGAGCCCGACACATATCTTTCGTGTCATCCCTCCTTGTGGATGTCATCCCTCCTTTCACCGAGCTCACTCCTTTGGTAGGGAACACATCCTCTCACGCCGCTCGGATGATGTTCTTCCCGACAAGGACGTCACCGAGCCTACAATTATTGAGATAACGACTACTCCTCCTACTCCTCCTAATACGTGGTACGGAACACAACTCTTGATGTTATTTCCCTACCGAGATACTCCACTTGTTTCAACAATCGATAAACCATCCGTCGAGAACGATCGTCACAAGAATGTCTATATTCGTCGATCGCCACGTTATTTGGCAAAGTCGATTGCCAGTGTTCCTTGCAAAACCCCAACTACTGCTGCAATCCCATTTCCCTTATCTCCATCACCAATTGAAGAGGATGTTCCGGGTCGTGGTAAGAGGAGGGTTGTAGTTCCAGCTGAAGTTTTCCGATCGCCCTATTTGCAAAGAAATTTTAATATTTTTAGGGATTTCAATCAAGCTGAGAAACAAGTATTAGATTTTATACTTGGCGAATCATATGATGAAACGGAGATTCTTTTCCAAAGTCAATGTCAGACTTTGACAAGGAGCCAGTTGAAGCGTGTGGCTGAAGGCGATCGGATATCATCTCATGTCATAGATGTGTATTGTGAGATCTTAAATAGTATTGAGATATTCAAATCCCGGACTTCCCCTTCTCGTTTATTTGGCCGTATAGAAATGAAAGTGTTAGTCTTATTACTCTCTACTTTATCCAATTCTCCAAGTCTATTTTACATGATGTTGACTTCTAATCGTTACTCATACTGATCTTATTTTTTGTTCCGAGTGTCTCTCCAATGTTGATGTTTCTGCAGTTCAACTAGTAAGTCTTTGATTTTGGTCTGCTTATATTTCAACTTAAGTTCATTTTTGTCTTTTTTATTCACTGCATTTTTGTCTTTTTAGTTCAGTTTACTTTTTGTCCTTTTTCAGGTTTGCGCTCCAATAGTCTCCGCCTCATGCCCACCTTTCTTGATTTGTATCGACCTCAGAACTAAAAGTAGCAAAGTGCAAATCATCCATCCTATGAAAGGTAGATCTGTTGATTATTCTTGTTTTATACAACCTGTGGTACGTCTATTGTTTCCATTTTGCTTAGGAAAATGTGTGTTATTGTGATTCTACTAGGAAATGACTTTGTGAATGTATGACTTTTTTTTTGTGAAGCCTACACTTAAGGTTTGTGAATCTTATCACTTTAACTACTTATGTTGACCAAGTTTCACAAAAACAAGCCCTAAGATTCACTAAACAAGGTATGAGATTCACAAGATAAGGTCTGAGATTCACAAAATTAAGAGCAAAATAGATGATTTTAAACCACTTATGTTGACCAAGTTTCACAAAACAAGCCCTAAGATTCACTGAACAAGGCCTGAGATTCACAAAACAAGGTCCGAGGTTCACCAAAAAAGGAAAAGGGCAAAATAGGGGACTTTGTGAAAGTAGGCCTTTATTTTGTGAATCCTAGATCTTATTTTGTGAACCTATGGTCCTTTACCATTTCACTCCAAGTTTTACAAACTAAGATGTATGGTTCAACTAGTGCAATTTCGTAGCTAGTGTCTGTTTTGACAGTATAGTACCTTACATGATTCCTAGATAGTGTGTTGTACCTCACAAAATAAGTTTTGTTTATACCTGTGCTAAGAAAGACTGATTTCTCTTTTGTTCATACAGAAAGAAAAGCTCATCCGGCTTCTTAAACCAAAGTTGCCAACACTGACAAGTATTTTGTGGACGCCCGAAGTGTTTATCCCAAAATCAAACCTAACTTCTGATGAAATAAATAATGGCATCTATTTATTGAACATATTGGAGAATTACAAAGGAAACAAAAGTGATTGTCCAATAACCATATATACTGTAAGATTACTTTTTCAACTCTATTTATACATTGATAAATATAAATTTTTATAAGTTTGCAACACATTATTATTCCTCTTTTTCCATTTATAGGAAGCTCAGGTGAAGCGTTTTGCATTGAGGGTGTGCTATCACATTATTACATGTGATAAGAACGTATTAAGAGATAGAGTGAAAAAAGATGCACTAGAATGGAGTCGTGTACCGCTGTAAGAACCTTCTTCTTTTAATATTATCAAATTTTTCTTGCAAAACCTTTACATTCTTTAGTACTTTAGTTGATTAAATAATGTTATATGTTCGTATTGTGGCAGTGGCTCTCGACCACTTCCTTACGTGACCAAAGAATTGTTGGATTATGTTTGCAGATCAAAATCGGCACAAACTAAATTGTAATGATTTTGCTTTGATTTTACAATATAAAAGTTATATGATTTTGCTTTGAGTTTACAATATAAAAGTTATATTGTGAGAGATATTGACTAATTGCATTTCCTGAATATTTAAGTGACGCTATGGTGTCCACTCCATGGATGGAAGTTATAAGACATGCTTTACAGACCCCTGGACCACGTGGCTTTGTTATGGATCAGGTAAGTATCATTTTCCTTTCCTTTTCTTTTCATGTTTCATTTTACTTTTTTGTGAATCCTAGAACTTGTTTTGTGAATCCTAGAACTTATTTTGTGAATCTTGGAACTTGTTTTGTGAATCTTGGAACTTATTTTGTGAACTTATTTTGTGAATCCTGGAACTTGTTTTGTGAATCTTGGACCTTATTTTGTGAATCCTTTACCTATGTTTTGTTAAATTTGATTTTGTAGGTGATTGATATGTTTGGAGTTAAGTCCACACTCGGTAGATCACATCTCCTCTACTTGCCAACCACAGTATATGTGAGCTTCAAATCCTTTAGATGTTGATATTCAAGTATTTGCGTTCTTAATGTTGCTCCGCTCTGGTTTATTAAAATGGTCCTACTTTTGTCACATGCAGACCGTTCATGAAGAACGCAACCCAGCTATTTGGGGTCAATACCTGAAGTCTGATTACATTCCATTTGATGGGAGCAATATCCAAAAGGTGAAAGATCCCTCTTCTGCTATTTATGTTCTTTTTTATTTATTTTCGTTCATGTGTATTGTTAATTGGTTTGTCTATTGCAGGTTTTTATCCCTATGCTTAACGATAAGTGTCATCATTGGTGGGCTTGCGTTTGCGATTTAAAGCAATAAGTAAATTTCATCCTCGACTCGAGCACCGATTTACATGCGGATCCTGATAACCACACAACCCACGAGATTTTATGATTTTTTCCCAAAATATTTTGGAGTATTTATCTTTAGTTTCTTAAAAATATAACCCTGTCATATTTTTATATTTTATTGTTTTTTTCATGTTCCAGTTGTACCAAGTTTCATCTGTTCTTTGTGGTGGTTCATCTGCATTTGAACCTTTGCGGTTGATGTACATGAACCCAATTGTCAACACTACTACAGATACAGGCTATAACAACGTCTAAAAACCGTTGTTATATAAAATAGCGGACGTTGTTAAAGCGTCCGTTGTAAAAGGTTTTAACAACGGTTGGTTTTCTTAAGCAACCCGTTGTTAAAACTATTAACAACGGTTTTAAGTATCAAAACCCGTTGTGGAAAGTGTCACTCAATTTTGGTGGGAAAGTTATAACAACGGTTAATTTACAAGGAACCGTCGTTATAACTAAAGACAACGGGTTGTATCTACATAACCGTTGTTGTTTGTTTTTACAAAATAAAAAAAAATTAAATTAAATATTACTAGATGCATGCATAATTACGGGGCCCGTTATAATTCCGATGCATGCATTATTACCGCCATCCCCCTGTGTCTTGTGCATATGAATGGACAATATATGGAATGAGAAGGGTTTACATAAGATTTGAAGCAAGGAGATATGATGATTATGACACAACTTCCTAAACATGCATATATTATATTAATTAAAAAACAACTCAAAGGACACATTACTTAGTATAAATACATACATTATCTCAACCACCATTCCATTATCTCACTATCTTCAAACCCTAACTGCTAAAATAATCTCCAACCCCTAATTAATCTTTCAAACTAACAACTCCAAAGTTCATCAACAAAATGAACGATTACATCCTTAAAACTCTTACTATGACCGAGAACAACAACAGCTTCATCCGCTGGTTGCTCCACATCGAGGACAGTTTTAGGAGCTATCTTGTGGATGCTCAAGCCGCACTCAAGGACGCCAAAAGAAATGGCTTGACAGAGCAGCAGTTGTTGCAGCTATATGACGATATAGCAAATGGCACGAAACGAAACCTCCAAATAGCTAAGGAGGAGAGGAGGGATATCATAGAAGAGAATAAGACTCTCTATGAAAATATAAGAATTGCATTTTTAGAAATGTAATTCTTTTTTTAATTTATGTATTTATATATATATATATATATATATATATATTAATGAATTATTAACTAAGTTTATCATGCATTCCTCTCTATCATCTTGCTTCTTCTTTGTTTTATTTAATTTAATTTGTTTTACGAGCTAATTAAGCGAATAATAACATAATAATGATCGATAAAAACCCATCATATATACATGCAAATGAAATAATTAAAAAAAGAAAACAATCACGATGAAAGACGATAAAACCAACAGTGACGGCGAGATTTACCTGATAATTAGAGAAAGTAAGAGACGATGAAACCAACAGTGACGGCGAGATGATAAAGCGACGATGAGAAAGAGAGAAAGAGAGAAAGAGACGATGAGAAAGTGTGTTTGCTGTGTTTGTGTATGTTTGTGTTTGTCTGTGTTTGTGTTTGTGTTAGGTTATGTATGTGTTTTGTGGCTGCAGCTGATCTGTGTTTGTGTGGTTTATAGTATTGAAAGTATTGACAACGGTTGTTCAACAACAACCGTTGTTAAATAAGTTTTAACAACGGTTGTAAATCAACAACCGTTGTCAAATAAGTATTAACAACGGGTTTAAAAATACCCGTTGTGATTACTTTTCACTAACTTTGCGCCAATTTTGGGCCAAATTATTAACAACGGTTGTGCAAATTTAACCCGTTGTTAAAACGTATAACAACGGTTATATAACCATACCCGTTGTAATTAAGTTTAGTAAAAATCGCGCCATACATTCTACAACGTCTATTGTGATTTTCGTGCATAAACGTTGTTAAAGGGGCGTTGTAGTTGCCTGGATTTGTAGTAGTGCAACCTTAAAGTCCCTCAACAAAAAACATGGTATGTAACCATGTATCTTCGTTTTTTAGGCTATATTTGTGTTTTTATCGTACAAGTTTGAATGGTCCCTCTCTGACCAAAACCAAGTACCCAATCCCATATTGCTGAAATGAATGGTTGAATAGTTGATCTTCACTTGAGATGTTT
This sequence comes from Silene latifolia, assembly GCF_048544455.1. Classification (NCBI taxonomy): domain Eukaryota; kingdom Viridiplantae; phylum Streptophyta; class Magnoliopsida; order Caryophyllales; family Caryophyllaceae; genus Silene; species Silene latifolia. The sequence goes on along the minus strand of NC_133537.1, from coordinate 269,891,312 downwards.
CTTTTACTCATAAATGTTTATTTATTTGTAGTTTTGATTGTGGAGTGTTTGTGCTGAAATGGTTGGATGCGTTGGACAATGAAAGTTTATGGACCAACAATGAATATTTTGAGGTATAAATTTACGGATTTTGCCTCCTACCTTGCCATTGCTACATATTAAATATATACTATACTGTATGAAAATCTCTTTTGCAGAAATTGCCTGACTATCGAAAGAAGATAATATTGGAACTTCTTAAATGGGATAAAAATACAAAAACGGTACACTTGCTTGACTTAAAATTAATGCAAAGTCCATTTGGGCATAACTTTGGTGAACATTTTGTAAATAAGTTGGGTGAAAATCTCTTAATTGTTACTTGTTTTTGATGGTATAGGTGTTTCATTGATGACATGACAGTCTTTTTGCAAGAAAATGATCTTTCTCCGATGGATATGTGTTCACTGGCGGACATCCCTTGTTTCAGCAGGCCTGCTATATCTATCTTGTGTTGATGTACTCAGTATTCGAAATGGTGAAATTCGGCCATATGACCTTGTTTGTTTGTAATGGTACCATGAATTGATTAGTCTGTAGTCTTGTATTTGAGTAGTCGAGATTGTATTTAGTAGTCGAGAATGTAATGCTACAAGAAATTGTGAAACTTGGATTTGACCATAAGATGAGACGGATGTACTTCGTATGACGGTCTTTTATTGAGAGACAAAGATGTTTAATGCAAGCCGCCTTCTCATTTGATTCGCATCTGTTTCTGTATTATGTACATTACATGATTAATGGATTCAGGTCTGGATATACCTTTGGCACAATTACATGTTTAATGTCATCAACTAAAAGCTTTACTTCATTGGGAAACGATGCTGGATTCAGGCTAAATTGGGAAACGATGCTGGATTTAGGCTTTACTTCATTGGGAAACAATGTGACATCGACTAAAGACTAAATTTTGATCAAAATCCACATTATAAAAAAGACTAAAGACTAAATTCACAAAAATACTTAATGCTGGATTCAGGTCTAGGTTTCATAATTTTATGTTCCAGTTTCATAAGATAAGTTCCAGGATTCACAACATTGAGTAAAAGAAACATCTTAAGTGAAGATCAACTATTCAGACTTAGTTTCACAATTTCATGCTCCAGTTTCACGTAATTAGTTCCAAGATTCTCAAAATTAGGAGTCATGTATTCTTAAGTAAAGATCCACGTGGTCCAGTTTCACAAAATTTCGCAATTTCAAATTTCACTTCAACTTCCATATTCAGTGCTCTCTCTTCAACTTCCATATTCACTAACTATCTCTCTCTTCAACTTCCATATTCAGTACTCCAATTTCACATCTGTCTTCGCCATTATCCGCCATTATCATTGAGCTTTTCGTCTGCCATTAGCATTGCCGTTTCTACTATCGCTATCATCTGCAAATTAGGTATTTTCTATCTACTTTCTCAAGTTTCGATTCATCCTCCTTTTGTTTCGTATTTTTCACCATAATTTTCAATCAACTTCTTTAATTCGTCAAATTATTGTTTTTATTATGCAGGTTTTTGTTATTGAGAGTTTAGGGTTTTTGCCAGTTTTTGTTATTGAGGGTTTAGGGTTTTTGTTATTGAGGGTTTAGGGTTTTTTTAGTATATTTCGATTCTCTTGCGTATGGTTTTGTGATTAATTTATCGTTCTTTTGGATGCATGTTCTTTGGATGCATGTTCTTTGCCAGTTTTTAAATGTATTGTTGGTTAAGTTTTCAGTAGCTACATCTCATTTGCATTTCGTGAATCTAGGACCTAATTGTGTGAATCTCAGACCTTGTTTTGTGAAACTGGAAGATAATATTGTTATACTTGTTAATAAGTGCATGAAATCACCTTCTCTGTTTTCATTATCTTATCCTTCCATATTGCCAGTTTTTAAATGTATTGTTGGTTAAGTTTTCAGTAGCTACATCTCATTTGCATTTCGTGAATCTAGGACCTACTTGTGTGAATCTAGGACCTAATTGTGTGAATCTCAGACCTTGTTTTGTGAAACTGGAAGATAATATTGTTATACTTGTTAATAAGTGGGTGAAATCACCTTATCTGTTTTCATTATCTTATCCTTCTATATTGCCAGTTTTTAAATTTATTGTTGGTTAAGTTTTCAGTAGCTACATCTCATTTGCATTTCGTGAATCTAGGACCTACTTGTGTGAATCTAGGACTTAATTGTGTGAATCTCAGACCCTGTTTTGTGAAATTGGAAGATAATATTGTTATACTTGTTAATAAGTGCATGAAATCACCTTCTCTATTGTCAAACTTACTTAAAATGTTTACATTTTGGATTTTAGTTCTGATGTTATTTTGCCTTACTTGGTGCATAATAGGAAGCAAGCTAAAATGAAGCGACCTGTTGAACCAGCTGCTGATTCTACTGAAGCACCTACTGAAGCTACTAAACCACTCTTTGAGCCACCTACAAAAAAAACAAGAATTTACAAAGACAGACTGCCTGTGTTGAGGACTCGGATGTCTCCTGCTGGGCTTTACAACTTTCTCAACAATAAGGAGAATCCACCATCAGATAAGCAGATTGAAGCTATACAAGAAATGGGATTTGGTTCTCTATTGCATCTTAAAACAGATGTTGTTCCGGGTCACTTGGCGTACTGGCTAGTTTCAAATTATGACCCCTTTACAGGATCGTTGTGTGATGGGAAACTCCTTGTTTTAGAGGAAGATATCCATCTGTGCCTGGGATTGCCAATGGGTCCAAACATTGTCTAAGAAGCAAAAATTGGAGATAAGTGCCCTTCTTATGTGTCTGTTTTGGAGGAGTTCAGAAGTCAATACAAAGGTAGTTCCATTGAGCTCAAACACATTATGCAAAAGCTCTCTACACAAAGAGATGGTGGAGATGATTTCAAACGCACTTTCATCATTTATATCTTCAATGCTCTTTTAGGCGGTGTTATAGGCAATCGGGCAAGTTTGAGACTTCTTAAAAGTTTGGTAAACACTGAGTTGATCTCCGAATTCAACTGGTGCAATTTTATTAAACGTAAATTGGCTTCCCAAGTTGAGTCTTGGAAAAAGGAGGAGTGGAAGACCAAAAAGCTGAAAGAAAATTGGTTTGGTGGACCTATTATGGTCTTGGTTTTTATTTATCTAGACTGATGTGTCTTCAAAGCACGCCTTGTTACTCGGCAGTTTCCAACGATCTCAACTTGGACTAAAGAAGCTATATCCCAGAGACTTAAGGAGGAAGTGAATGACAAAAATTCGGAAAATAAAACTTTCGGTAGGGGTTCTATTGAGCCTCCACTGGTCATCACTGAGCATAAGGCACATGCACTTTTGCCTACTATTGAGTTTAGGCAGTCTTCAAAGCCACCGAGTGCACCTTTGCCAACTATTGAGTTTAGGCAGTCTTCAAAGCCAAGAAGTGAACAACAACATTCTGAAGATGAAGAACCTTCTGATCCTCCTACTGAGTTTATTAATAAACTTGCGCTTTCCGCAAATGTTGATCCTCTTCTACCTAATAATTCAGGTAGTACTACTGAGTTTGTTAATAAACTTGCGGTTTCCGCAAAGGTCATGGCTCAAGCTTTCGTGGCGTACAAATATCTTGCTAGCCAAGCTCTACGCAAACTACCTTCCTCAGCAACAGTTTCTAAACTAGTTGCAGCTGTACATGGTATGGCAGATGGTTTTAGGTTATCTCAAGAAGACAATAATGAGGAGGGTAATGTACAGGAGAGTGTGGAGGGTAATGTCCAGGAGAGTGTGGAGGGTAATAGTGGGGATTATTTAGCTGAATTGTTGGAGGCATTGGACGTGATGGGTGAAGCTTTGCAACCAATACAGTCACGTCGTTCACCACCAAAACTATAATGCCAAATCATACCACTTGGCGAACCTTCAACGTCTTGTATTCAAGCTGATGAACAACCTGATCATCTTTTATCTCCCTCTCATAATACTGCTATTGATGATTTCCTTCCCATCAATGATGATGTCCCTCCCGTCAATGATGAAAAACCTGACCATTCTGAGCCACAGTGGTAGCGGATGATCATGATAATCAAGAACGGTGGGTTGAGTACAATAGGAGGAGAACAAGTGAAAGAGATATGCAAACAAGTTCCAGTGCTATTGATGATGTCCCTTCCGTCAATGAGCCCACTCACCCCACTGTTACTGTTCTAGCTACTCCTGCGACTTCTACTGCTCCTCCTCCTCCCGTGGTAGGGAACAGTGACCCTCCTTCTACACCATCTGCCAGTAAGGAGTTGAGGGCGTGCGATCAAATTATTACATGTTTTGAGAACAGTGAGCCTAGTCACCCCATCGTTACTGTTCTAGCTACTCCTGCGACTTCTACTCCTCCTCCTGTGGTAGGGAACAATTATCCTCCTTCTACACCAATTGTTTTCGGCCTCGATAAACCATCTTCCAGTAAGGAGTTGAGGGCGTGCGATCAAGAGAACCTATACAGAGAAATAGTACAAAATGATGCACTAGAATAGCCTCAATACACTGACACAGAATTGCTGAATTTTGTTCGAAAGAGATCAAAGAAAACTCAATAGTAATGTCATATTTTTGCTTTGATTTTTTGATTTTTTTATTGTAATAAATATATCTACTAATTGAATTTTATCAATAATGAAGTGAGGTTATGGTGTCCACTCCGTGGATGGAAGTCACAAGAGATGCTTTGCATAGCCTTGGACCGAAAGGCCTTATTATGGATCAGGTAAGTAACCCCTGAGTATTATTTTCCTTTTCCTGCCCATATTTTCATTTTGTTCACGTCACTCGATGTGTATGTTTCCTAACAAATTTAATTTTGTAGGTCATTGATATATTTAGAATTAAGTGCACACTCAGTAGAAGAAATTTACTCTACTTGCCAACAACAATATTTGTCAGTCTCAAATCCTTTATATGTTGATATTCAAGTATTTTGCGTTCTTAAAGTTGCTTTGTTTCTAAAATTGCCTTCTTGTGACTTGTAGGGTCTTCATCGAGAAAACAACCCCGTTATTTGGGGTCCATACATAAAGGACAGTTACACTTCAGTTGATGGTAGCCATATCGACAAGGTCAGATATTTGTGATGTTTATTTTACTTATTTGTAGGTCATTGATATGTTCGGAACTTGTTTGAATCTTGGAGCTTATTTTGTGAATCTTGGAGCTTATTTTGTGAATATTGGAACTTATTTTGTGAACTTATTTGTGAATCCTGGACCTTATTTCGTGAATCCTGGAACTTGTTTTGTGAATCCTGGACCTTATTTTGTGAACTTATTTGGTGAATCCTGGACCTTATTTTGTGAACTTATTTTGTGAATCCTGGACCCTATTTTGTGAACTTATTTTATGTATCCTTGACCTTATTTGTGAACTTATTTTGTGAATCCTTGACGTTATTTTGTGAATCTAGGAGCTTATTTTGTGAATCTTGGAACTTATTTTGTGAACTTATTTTGTGAACTTATTTTGTGAACTTATTTGTGAATCCTGGAACTTAATTCGTGAATCCTGGACCTTGTTTTGTGAATCCTAGACCTTATTTTGTGAACTCCTTGACCTTAGTTTGTGAACTTGTTTTGTGAATCGTTAACCTTATTTTGTGAATCCTGGACCTTATTTTCCTTATTATAGCATTAATCTCTTGGTTTGTCTTGTACATCTACTATCTCAGGTTTATATCCCTTTCCATAGTAACACGCCGCCGCAGCATTGGTGGGCTTGTGTTTGTGATATAAAGCAGGGAAAAAATTTCATCCTTAACTCATGCATGGCTGTTAATGTGGATCCTGATAACAAGCATGCCAAAGAGCTTGTATGATTTTTTTTTTCCAAAATATTGTTATTGCCTTTTCTTTTAAAAATATACTCCAAAATATATTTTGATCTTATTATTGCCTTTTCTTTTTCAGGTACATCATGTTTCATCTATTTTGGGAGAGTCATATAAATCTTTGGAGTTCATGCACACGAACGAATTTGTCAATCTCGAAGTCCCTCAACAAACAACAAGGTATGTAAGCATGTATCTTTTTCCTTTTGTTAACAGATCAATAATTATTATTTTGAGCTTGTTGATTTTAAACCATTTACTGTTTTTTTTTGTCTAGTTATGATTGTGGAGTTTTTCTGTTGAAGTGGTTGAGTGCCATGGACGACGATAGTTTATGGACCAAAAGTGAATATTTTGAGGTAAGTTCATTAGTATACAAAAGTAAAGGCTTATCTTGTGAATCTCAGACATTGTTCAGTGAATCTTAGAACTTTTTTTGTGAAACTTGGTCATTATATAAGTGGTTTAAAATCAACAAGCTCTGAGATTCAATGAACAAGCTCTGAGATTCACTGAACAAGGTTTGAAAATCACAAAACAAGGTTTGATATTCACCAAATAAAGATAGGTTGGTTGTCTATATACTTCATTAATATATGTCGCTCTTTGGAGAAATTGACACAATATCGAAAATCGATCATATTGGAACTACTTAAATGGGATAAAAATACTAAAAAGGTACACTTCATTGTCTTAAAAATGATGTGAAGTTCATTTCTTCATAACTTTGGCGAATATTTCGTAAATAAGTCGATTGTACTTGTTTTTGGTTGTATAGGTGTTTAATTAAAGAAGACAATTGTCCGTGAAGTCATAATATGCAAAAGTGGGTCGAGGCTCCTGTAAAGATTGTTGCCTTCATCAACTCTAGTAAAGATATTTGATAGTTGTAAAGTCGTAATGATTTTTCAGGGTCACTTATGTGACTTATTTAGCTAATTTGACATTGAGTTGAGCAATTTGAGCTAATTTGACATTGACATTGACATTGACATTGAGTTGAGCAAAAGTAGGTCGAGGCTCCTGTAAAGATTGTTGCCTTCATGGACTCTTGTAAAGATATTTGATAGTTGTAAAGTAGATGATTTTAAACCACGACCAAGTTTGACATTGACATTGACATTGAGTTGAGCAAAAGGACTGAGATTCACAAGATAAGGTCTGAGATTCACAAAATTAAGAACAAAATAGATGATTTTAAACCACGACCAAGTTTCACAGAACAAGCCCTAAGATTCACTGAACAAGGTCTGAGATTCAAAAGATTCACTGAACAAGGTCTGAAATGATAAAAATGCTTGATGCTAGATTCAGAACCAAGTTTCACAATTTTACATTCCAGTTTCACAAAATAAGGTCCAAGATTCACAGGATTCACAACATTGACAAAAATAAAACGAGCTTAAAACTTGTCTTCTTCAATCGTCATCTCTATTCTCGTTGCTTAAGAATACTCCATTACATTGACAAAAATAAAACGAGCTTAAAACTTGTCTTCTTCAATCGTCATCTCTATTCTCGTTGCTTAAGAATACTCCATTAAATCATTCTTCATTCTCGACCTCTTCCTCTTCTTCCGATGTGTCTCCCTATGTGAAGAATCAAACCTTTATTAGATACTTTTTTTTAGAAAAAAAAAGAATTAGTAGACAATAGTAATTGCGTTTTCAAGCAATACTAAAATGGAAAGACAAGAGTAGAATTATACATACTTGATTCTCAGGAGGATGCTCTGCAAACTCATTTGGACAATTTCTTTTATCGTGGTGTGACATGCGTTTACACTTAGCACACATCCTTTTCGGTTTTTTTGCCTTCATAATTGCCTTATTTTTGCTGCTCACCATCCTTTTACCACTACCTTTGTTTCTAGAGACTTTAGGTGGTAAGATCTTGATTTCTTTTGGAGCCTTGCAGTTGAGAAGGGCCTCAGATTCTTGTTCTTTGGTCAAAGGCTTTGGGTTTGGCTCCAACTTCTCTCGGAATTCTTTTATTAGCTTGGCAAACTCTCTCATATCCGACTCTTCTTCTTTTCTTTTGAGCATACCAACAGTTGCGTAAATCTCAGACCACACCCGAGACATTCCAAATTTACTATTACCAATAAGATCATTGTTTTCCAGTAGATTTCCATTCAAATCATAAACCGGGTTTCTGAGTGCATTCTTACTCCACCTACGCAAAATGTATTTCTTAGGAATTTCCTTAAACTTTCCCGAGCAAATCCAAATGATGTGTTTGCATAAGATACCTTTCCTTTCAAACAATTTACATGCACAACGGACATCCATTGTTCTCCTATTGTACTCAACTGTATATCTCTTTCGCTTGTTCACGTCCTCAACAATTGAAACTTCAAAGTTAGTTACTGGATCTGGTGGGGTGTATCCACAGTACAAACACTACACGCATTTACCGAAAATTTAACCTTCTCTTGGAAGTCCAAGAACACTTCATGTGTATAGACCTTCACTGCATGGGCCTCCCAGTTTAACCCGAATAGGGTTTCAGGCATTGAGTTGTGGCTCTTTGCTTCAAGAAGCTTTAGATTGTGCCTTTGTTGGTCCATGGCACTCTCAAATCTCATCCAAAATTCGACAAGAGTCCCATATTTATTTTTAAATCTCTTGAAGAAGCTATTCGAACTCTCTGATCTTTGTGTGGTTTTTAAAACGTTGCCTATCGGCACATTCCTGAAATAAGCGGGTATCCACTGATCTCGTTCCGCAAACTTGTCAGTCAACCATTTATTTTCTTCTAACGAAAACTCGCTAATGACCTTAGCCCAATTCTCTTCAAATTTCTCAGGCTCCAAGTCCTCGCTCCAGACAACATTGTTCAGACGACTTAAGAAATCAGTCTCTTTGCAAATTGTGCTCCCAACCTTGTCTGTTACTTTTTTCATAATGTGCCACATGAAAAAGTGATGTCTTACTTTTTTGAACACGGCTGCAAGTCACAAAATCCACATTATCTATTGTCAGAGATCTTTGGTCATAAATCAAGCTCTAAGATTCACTAAACAAGGTCTCAGATTCACAAGATAAGAGAAATAACAAAATAGGCAATTTCAACAACTTATGGCCAAGTTTAAGAATATTAGCTTTGTGTTTCACATAACAAGCCCAAAGATTCACTGAACAAGGTCTGAGATTCACAAGATAAGGTCTGAGATTCACAAAATTAAGAGCAAAATAGATGATTTTAAACCACGATCAAGTTTCACATAACAAGCCCTGAGATTCACTGAACAAGGTCTGAGATTCACAAGATAACGTCTGAGATTCACAAAATTAAGAGCAAAATAGATGATTTTAAACCACGACCAAGTTTCACATAACAAGCCCTAAGATTCACTGAACAAGGTCTGACATTCACAAGATAATGTCTGAAATTCACAAAATTAAGAGCAAAATAGATGATTTTAAACCACGACCAAGTTTCACATAACAAGCCCAAAGATTCACTGAACAAGGTCTGAGATTCACAAGATAAGGTCTGAGATTCCAAAAATTATGAGCAAAATAGATGATTTTAAACCACGACCAAGTTTCACATAATAAGCCCAAAGATTCACTGAACAAGGTCTGAGATTCACAAGATAAGGTCTGAGATTCACAAAATTAAGAGCAAAATAGATGATTTTAAACCACGACCAAGTTTCACATAACAAGCCCAAAGATTCACTGAACAAGGTCTGAGATTCACAAGATAAGGTCTGAGATTCTCAAGATAAGGTCTAAGATTCACAAAACAAGGTCTCAGATTCACAAGATAAGAGAAATAACAAAATAGGCAATTTCAACAACTTATGACCAAGTTTAAGAATATTAGCTTTGTGTTTCACAAATCAAGATCTAAGTTTCACAAAACACGCTCTATGATTCACAAAATAAATTTCAAGATTCACGAATAATGTTCCTAGATTCACCAAATTAATAACCAGTTTCACAAAAGTAAGATATTCCAAACACACCTGGAATTGCATTTATTATTCCGGCATCTTGGTCACTGATGATGTAATTGGGTTCTTTGCCACCCATTGCTTTCAGGAACTGCTGAAATGCCCAAATAAATGAGTCATCGTCTTCATGATCTAAAAGCACGCATCCAAATGTTATTGACTTTTTGTGATTGTCAATGCCAGTGAAAGGTGCAAATTTTATGTTATATTTGTTCGTTCCATAGGTTGTATCGAATGAAATAGCATCACCAAACAATGCGTAACATCTGATGGAATCCGCATTTGTCCAAAAAATTCTTGTCAAAGCACTGTCAGCATCTGTTTCATATGAAAATACCAAACCTTTTGTTTCTCGGAGGGTTTCTAAACGAGAGATGAACATATGTCCATCCTTGCCATTAAGTAGACACTTTACATTCCTTTGGAAATTCTTGAACTGCGTAAGGGTAGCTCCAACATTTTCGAAACCCTCTACTTGTTCCTTGCATAATTTGTATGTTAAACTAGCCCCGACATTCAATCTCGAATTTTGGATAATCAATTGCTTATGATATTCGTTCAGTTGATTTATATTAACAGCAAGTTTCTCAAATTCCCTATTTTTGACAGGCGTCACTGGGTGATTGTGACCCTCACGGAATTGTTCAATCTTGTACATCTTTTCATGGAACATGAATTTTATCATTGCTTCACAACCCCACCTTTTAATTTTGGTTATTCTTGTACCACTTTGCTTATTGGAACTCTCAGCTTCACCTGCACCTGTACCTCCACTCTTTTTCGTACTGGTTTTAGCAATTTTTGTTTTTCTATTTGCACTTATTGCACCAGCTTTTGTTTTGTCACCAGTTTCAACGGTTGTTGTTTTTGCATCAGCTTTGGGAGGACGATTTTTCCTGTTATTAAAACCTTGACGATGACAAACCATGCATTTTGTTCGAATAACACCATCTTTAAACCTCTTAGTTGAAGACTTCCTTGCTTCAAACCCACAAGCAATAGCATAAATTTATAGAACAACATTGCTGACTCTAAGTCCACAAATGTTTTGCCAACCATGGGTGTAAACTTATCTTCAATCCTACTTATCCATTACTCAGTGCCACCCGGTGTGTAAGTTACCAAAGTAGTAGGTGTGGAAATAGTTTGCATTGTAGGGGTTGTTAAGACAGCAGTAGAACCCTCACCATCCTGACCAGAACCAACATTAGAGCAAGGAACCTCACCACAACCGACACGAGGCGTCACACTACACTGTGAGTTGTTGTTGACATTTGAATCAATACCTAAGAAGATAAAAGGTTCACAAAGTCACATCTCACATTCACAAAACAAGGCTTAAGATTCAATAAATAAGGTCTGTGATTCACAAATAAAGTCTGAGGATATTATCTGAGCAAGGAAGAGAGCAGAATAGGTCTTTCCTAAAGGGTTCACAAAAAGAGCTCTAGGATTCACGAACACAAGGACTGAGATTCACAAGTTCACTTTTTGGTTCAGATTATTAGTTCAGTTTTTAATCTTACCCAGGTTGTATATATTAGTTATTAAGTTTCACAAAATAACCTTCTAGTTTCAGACACTACGGTCTCTGCTTCACACAAAAAGAAATAAATAAATTGCATCAGTAACGTTTAACAACAGAGATTCACAAAATAAGGCCCAAGATTCACTAAATAAAGGCTGAGATTCACCAAATAAAGTCCGAGATTCACTAAATAAAGTATCAGATTATTAGTTCAAATAATTTAAAAAATTTTTGGTGAAGATTTTTAAGTTTTATTTAATTATCACACTATCATCATTTGCTAAGATTCACTGAGTAAAATCTGAGATTCACAAAATAAGTAAAAGAGCAGCAAAGGTGATTCTAACCACTTATGATGACCAAAACAAGCTCTAAGATTCACTAAATTAGGTCTGAGATTCACAAAATAAGGTCTGAAATTCACCAAACAGCAAAATCCACTCCATTCATAAACTCTTACAGTAACAATTCAACCAACTCTTACAGTCACACAATTAGGTCCTAAGATTCACAAATTCAACTCAATTCATAAATTAAACCTTGCAAAAAAACTGAAATACAATATCGATCCATATATTCCATAATAATCGAGCATAAATTTTGACAAATGCAAATTGAATCAGAAAACATGAGATTTTACAAAAATTACATAAAAAACGATATACCTGATTCAATAACACTATTATCATCACCAAAATTTTGATCAAAATTATGAAATTACCTGGAAATCAATCGATTTTTCTTCTGAAATTACTTGAATCAACGTTGTTGAATGTTGTTTTGATGAAATCCACGAACAATCGATGAACAAATTGATGAGCTTTGCTGAAGAATTTCTGTTGAACGAACGAGAGCTTGCTTATTGAAGAATTTTCAGGAAAACAATTTTATTTGTATATTTTAGAGAGATAGTGTGTAATTGGGCTATTGTATGATTTAATATTTTAGTGAGAGAAAGTATTTTGGGCTAAATGAAAAGATTTGGAATGACCTCTCAATTTTCAGCTCAATGAATAATAGAAAGTTAGTCCATAAATGAAGGATTAATGAAGGAATTTGGTGAGGCCGGCCGTCTCGCCATAATTAACGGCCTCACCGGATTCGGCCTATATATATATATATATATATATATATATATATATATATATATATATATATATAGTTAGGTTCTTGTAAGTTTTGTTTCTTATGGTGAGTTTGTGCTTTGAAATCTCAGCTACTAGATTAAATTAGAGATAAATGACCAAGATCTAATCTTACCTGTCATATAAAACCACTATCATTTACTTATTTTCTCTTTTTTTCTAGTGTACTCTTTTTTTTTACTTTAATTTTTTTATCTCTTTTTTTTTTTTACCTTGTGTTATTATGCTGTTATTGTGCTTTTTTTTACGACTTTGATTTTTTTTTTCTCTTATGTTTTTCTCTAATTTTCTCATTATGTTACCTTTTTTTCTTTTTCTTGTTGTAACAGATTTTTTTTTTACTTTAAATTCTTTTACTCTTTTTTTTACCTCTTTTTATTATGCTGTTATTGTGCTTTTTTTTATTTTGATTTTTTTTACGACTTTGATTTTTTTCTCTCTTTTTTTTTTACGTGTTATTGTGCTGTTATTCTGCTATTATTGTTATTCTGGTGTTATTGTATTGTTATTCTGGTGTCACTTAGATTTTTTACTACTTTGATTTTTTTACCCCTTTTTTACCACATGTTATTGTGTTGTTATTTTGGTGTTATTGTTATTTTGGTGTTATTGTGATGTTATTCCGGTGTCACTTTGATTTTTTTTTACTACTTTGATTTTTTTTTACCACATGTTATTGTTCTGTTATTCTGGTGTTATTGTTATTCTGGTGTTATTGTGATGTTATACCGGTGTCACTTTGATTTTTTAAAGTACTTTGATTTTTTTTCCTCTTTTTTCTACCACATGTTATTGTGCTGTTATTCTGATGTTATTGTTATTCTGGTGTTATTGTGATGTTATTCCGGTGTCACTTTGATTTTTTTTACTACTTTAATTTTTTTTTTTTTTTACTACATGTTATTGTGCTGTTATTCTGGTGTTATTGTGATGTTATTCCGGTGTCACTTTGATTTTTTTTACTCTTTTTTACCACGTGTTATTGTGCTGTTATTCTGGTGGTATTGTTATTCTGGTGTTATTGTGATGTTATTCCGGTGTCACTTTGATTTTTTTTACTAATTTCATTTTTACTAATTTCATTTTTTTATCTTTTTTTACCCGGTGTTATTGTGCTGTTATTGTAGTGCTAAGAGTATCCGCAAAGGAGGGAAATAAGCTCCCCTTTTGCCTTCTCTTTCCTCAAATGAGCAACCCCATTGTTACACCAACCTCCCCATTTTTTGGGGTTCCACTGTTTTTAGGGAAGGTCCCCAACAAAAAAGTAAGGCAATTTTTATTACTTTTGGGGAGCTTCCCAAATTTTTGTGTGTGTATTGGGGAACCCCATTGTTGCATTGATGAAATGGGGAGGGTAAATGGAAAAGTTAGTGGAAAATGAGGTGGACGAATAAAAAAAGGAAAGAGAAATTATGGGGAGCCTCACCTTTGCGGATGCTCTTAAATTGCCAAAATAAGGAAATGCAGGCATTAGGATGTGTCGGTGGGATAGCTTAGACGATGCTTCCTGAGGTTGCTCAACGTTATTGCAGTGCATTCATATCAGCTTTGACGATGCTTCCTGAGGTTGCTTCGAGATCATTCACCATCTTTTACGAAGTAAGAATGCCTATAAACGGTAAAGGTTTTAGTCTAAAGATTATTTGAGGTCAATCTAAGGCTTTAGTCTTAGATTGCCCTTCTGTCGTTGCCTTCTTCACTGAGGTTATCCTCTTCAAGTGATGGATTGCTCTACAATTTGTAAGCCGTTATAAGGTACGCGTACAGCGTACTTTTGTATATAAATGAAGGTTATGGGTCTTCGTTGAACATGTTATCTTTTGGACACTTTCCTGTCATGAGCTTGAGTACCAATATTCCGTAACTATAACATCAACATCTGTAGATGCATCACTTTCTAGACCAACTAAGACCATACTCTAGCATGTAAATTCATTGACAACAATCACGCACAAAGTATTAGTTCTCAGATTCCAATCATGCTTCTTTTCATTAAAATGCTTAGGCTGAGTAGCTAATCATGTCATTCTCGAGCAACATGTTACTCGGTTTCAGATCGCAGTGAACAATTAGAGTTTCACACTCGTAATGGAGATAAATGAGCAATGCATATTCATTTATCTGTTTCTTTGGCCTAGATAACAATTTTGAAAATTTATTATACTGCGATTTTTCTCTGAACTGGTTTACTTCCCAATGCTGTGGAATTCTTGAAGCACTGAATATTTTTGGTGTAAGCATAGGAACATAATACTAGTCTTTTTATCAAATACGATTTTTCATATTTTTGTCGCGTATCCTTGACACTTAAAATCTTCAATTTTCAGCTTAAAACATACTGGAAGTATTATTTGTAATTTAGTCGAGTACGACAAATCACACTTAGACGAGTTCCTCGCAATTTTGCCTCACGATGATGAGATCCTTTGAGCTACAGGATAATTAAATCAAGACTTTCTATTTTATTTACTTCTTTAAGCTAGTCAACAAAAAAAGGCAATCTCTGAAGATTTTTCTAGGCACATTTAGATGTTTTCATTGGTGCCGAAAATAGAACAATACTCGTATCACAATTCTTATTTAAGACAGTATTTTGTTATTCCATTGTAACGGTAGTAACTATGTGGAACATTTTTAGGGTGCGACAGGATAAAAAGTGACTATTTGTAAAAAGTGGTCAATTTATGATGGACCATGTGCAACAATAAATATTCAGATCCGGTCATTTTAATCGGTTCAATTTGGATTACGGCCATTTACTGGACAATCTTGGGTCCTTAGTTCCGGAGTCGGGTCGGGTACATATGGTCATTCGGTGTCACTCTATATATAGTACTAAAAACTAAACTAAAGAAATTAATCGTAACCAGTTTCGAAACCTGAGATCGAAACTCAATGGCGACAAACAAAAAAGATGTTCATATAGTGATGCTACCATGGTCAGCCTTTGGTCATATGCTCCCTTTCTTAGAGCTTGCCATAGCTTTAGCTAACCATGGTGTCGGAGTTT
The DNA here is from genome assembly GCF_048544455.1 of Silene latifolia. NCBI lineage: Eukaryota > Viridiplantae > Streptophyta > Magnoliopsida > Caryophyllales > Caryophyllaceae > Silene > Silene latifolia. The sequence continues at coordinate 269,875,809 of NC_133537.1, read as the reverse complement.
CATACATATCGACACCACGAAACATTTCGAGACTACCTAAAATCCCTCCAACCTTATCCTCCCTTATACAATATGTAAGCCTTCCAATGCCGATGGTTCCTAATGACAACAACCTACCAGAAGGAGCCGAGGCAACAATTGATGTAGAATTCGACGAGGTTCCCTTCTTGAAAAGAGCTTACGATCTTCTCTATCAACCCGTCAAGACGTTTATTTCTACTCATTTACCGAGTTAGATTATCTCTGATTTTGCTGCTTATTGGATGCCGCAAATTGCAGAGGAATGTCGAGTTCAGTTGATGTATTTATCTATTTTCAACGCCGCCACAATGTGCGTTTTCAGTCAAGTGGCGGCAGGAACTTCGATAAGCCCACCGACAGTGGCAGTACTAGATTACGAAGCAAAAAATCGGGGAAATCGATTGAAAAAATTGGGGAATTTTTTGGGGAAATTTTAGGGTTTATGGGATTTGATTAGATAGAGTCATAGAACGTAGAGAGTGAAGTGACCATAGTAATAATAAAAAAAGCTCGGCGTCAAATATGCTAAATAGAATGTCAACTGTCCATTTGTCCTCATCTAATAGATGGGATTTTAAAGCACAAACTCATCATAAGAACCAAACTCACGAGATCCCGCCTATATATATATATATATATATATATATATATATATATATATATATATATATATATATATATATATATATATATATAGGGGCGGGATCCAAAGGCAAAACCAATGTACCATACGAACCGTACGAACTTATATTAAAGAGGCAGATCATCTATGAGGCTAACCCAATCAGTAAAACAAAAAGGCGCATTCCCTTTTCAAACCCCAACATCAATTTATGCCACACTCTCTCTCCTCCTTAATTCCCTTCTCCAACCACCTAACACCGGTAGCCGGCAACAGCAGACGCCAACAACAACGTCCTCTGTCGTCGGAGTTATAATGATTTACGTTGTCGCGCCTCTGGTTCCGGCCATCGGCGACGCATCACCTTAGATCTTTTGTCACCGGAGTTTCACCCTCACACGATCTCCCTGTTGAGGAAACTACCATCATCGACCACCCAACGGTGCCTTTGTTCATCTTACGCCGGCACATCCCTCACAAACACTTCCTCTTACTTTCTTACTTTCTGATTTGTGCTATTAGAGCGGAGCTCCGGTGGCGGCTTTCCGGTGGACGGACGAAGGAAAAACGTAAGAAAAAAAAAATATTGAGTGCTGGTGAAGTGGTGGTGGGTCTATATGAGATATGCAATATGGGTGGTCGTTTAATGAGTTGCCAGTGTAGGAAGGTATTGGTGATCGTTCATCGGCTGGGTGGTTGGTCTGGTATTAGACGGAGTGGGATGATTGTTGATTAGAGGTGGGGTGATCGTCTCACATCAATTGGTATTATTTATAAGTAAAAATTTACAAAATAATATTTCAGATACACAAATTTATTATCCTAGATACACATATTATTACTTCCAGATACACATATTATTACTCCCTCAAATAAAAAACAATAGTCCACAGGTAACCAGATTACTGGATACCAATGCACAATGCACAACTTCCGTTCTATACGGTAATCCGATGGAGTCACAACTTTAATAACAAATTATGTTTGTATGGTTTAAAAAAATTCAGTGATATGTATCTAGCAAGGCAAAGTAATGTATCTAGCTTGTCATATATGTGTATCTAGCAAGATAAGGAAGTGTATCTAGCAATATAAATTTGTAGGATGGGTTAACGCCTTAACGACAATGTCGAGACTCGAGAGTAATGACTACTGATAGAATGTACAGACTATAAGGACACTAGGAGTCAACAGCGTACATCTTACGGCCTAGATAGATATTTAGGGGAAAAGAATTGGTTGCTAGATGTAATTAGAAATTTAAGGTAGCAAATGAGGGTTAATTCCGCGTAATTACATCAAATGTTAAGAAAATTTTCTAGATCGGATTAAATTTGTAGTTTTGATTCAGATACGATTCTAGCAAAGTCAATCCGAGTACCTCACCACGAACTATTTTGGTTAAATTTGTAGTTCTGATTCAGTAACTAATCATTGCGAGTGCATATAATTAAACTAACATATAGTCCAAATTCAATTTTTCCTATTTTAGATATACTTTTTCATTTAATTTTAGACACATTTTAATCTACTCCATACTAGATACATCTTGTTGTCATTGTAGATACACTATTTCATATATTTAATAAATCAAAATTTATACTATGTAGACAATAACCTGAATAATTTTATGAAATGTTAAATTTATTTCTTAGTTACAACTTACAAGATATACATGGTAATACTACTAGATACACATGGTATTACTATTAGGTACACAAATCGACTTATGTATCCGGTAGTAATATCGTGTGTATCTGGGCTGGTATTTTGTGTATCCAACACTCCACCATGATCAACCAAGCCCACCACCGCTATAACGCTACATCTACGACGACCACTGATTAACAGCACACTACCATAGAACACCATGAATCTGCTGTTTCAACACCCGCAACATCAAACCTACATGATATTACTATCGGATACACAAATCCATTTATGTATCCAGTAGTAGTACCATGTGTACCTAGACTGGCATTTTGTGTATGTACTGCCACAACCAGCGACACCACCTCACCACCTCACCATCTCTCTTCTTGTGCATTGGCATGCGCCCTCCATCTCTCTTCCTATGCATCAGGTTCCGTCTCATTGTTGGCCTTTCCATTCAATGCACCATCTGATGCTGCAGCCGCTGTTTGATTTCCTTCGTGTAACTGAGATGTGAGCATTGTTGCAAGAACAAGCTTAGAATCAAAGTTTGATGTAGATCCATTATCGTGCAGGCAAAATCTGGGTGTCATTAGTATTGTCCCGTTTCAAAACTAATATTTCACTTTTCAAGAGCATTCCCATAGACTACAAGAGTTAATACTCATACATAAAAGTAGTATAATACTATAATACACTCAGATAGACGATTCCGGGAAAAGCTTTTGCTAATTATTAACATCTTAAAAAAAGATACTTCTTTGGAAGGTCAATGATGAAAAAAAGGTTCCGTACAAGGTATGAAAAGATAATGAAATGGAAACTTGAACATGTGCCATCCTCAGGAAACTCGTGTAGAATGAAGACTGACTGACAGCTTTGCATAGTACAACTTCATACAAAAATAACACACTCTTGAATAATTGGGAAGCTTACTTGTAGAATCAACGTCAAGTAGATGCACGCGCAAATGATCGATGCTTGAAAGAGGAGTCTTTAGAACAACACAAACAGCCTACTCAAACAAAACAACCCTAGAAATTGACATCATAACCAAATAACTTAACCGCCAAACTGATTTAACCTAAATGGTAATACGTAACATAACAATATATAAGTACCTTCAAGAGGATGCTGAACTGGACTTGTGTATCCGGTAGTAGTACCATGTGTACCTGGACTGGCATTTTGTGTATCCCCTGCGACACCACCTCACCAATCATACCCACGACCAGTATCTCACCCAGATGACCATCACCAGCACATTCGCCGACGATTGCCCCAAATTCTCATGTGACCTCCCTTCATCCTATTTCTCTTACCGCCATCACATTCAGCGGTGTGTCACCTAACCTGCCCCCCCTGTCGCCACTGCCGCCAACTACCTTCTCTAGTCTATGCCCTTTATGTCGTTCCTTGCCCCTGCACATGAACAGAGTGCTGCCATCATCAACAACCCAGTTGAAAAAACTATATAACCATCACACACCTAATTAATAGATAAACAACCGATTAAAAACATAAAACAATCTTCAATTACAGGCCAATTGTGCAGATACTACGACATACGTAATTAATCGATAAGCAAAATATCAAAAATAGTAATAATGAATTAAAATTAGGATATAATCATCACACACCTAATCAATAGACTAACAAACAATAATAAAAAAACATAAAACAAAAATCAATTAAATTGATCTATCCATCCACCGCATCGCCAACATCAATGGCTTTTCCAATGTTATTTTCTATTTCACTTCTATTCCTTGCTATTAATCTGTCCATCCGCCGCATCGCAGCCGACTATGGTGGATGGCAAAGCGCTCATCGCATCCGACTATTGTATTTAAATGTCATTCCGTTAAATAAACTATTTCATATCGTTAAACAACTAAACTAGCTGGCGTAGAAAAATCGTTGCCCATATTACTGCATTTTTATTTGTTATTGTCACTTGAAATCTTTGATTGGTCGACTTTGATGGAAATTACTCGTATTAATGGAAATCCTTTTGTGCTATTCAAAATAACACAAATATTAAAATGTCGTTGGATAATGGATATGTAGGGGGAGCATGTGGATACGGGAACTTAGACAGCCAAGGGTACAAACCTAACACAGCAGTACTAAGCACATCACTGTTCAACAGTGGATTAAATTGTGGAGCGTGCTACGAGCTTCAATGCACCTACGACCCCAGTTAACGATGCCGAGTTAGAATTTGTCGCAACAATAACCTGCACATTATAAAAACTATTCTTAAACTGGATTATATGGGATCACTAATAATTCCGTATGAAATAACTCCGTCCTGTCGCCGCTCCCCCAACAGATAACTAACATTATTCTTAAAATGTTAATGAGGATATTCTGTACTGTCTAATCAACGCATAGAAATCGATTTGAAAACAGAAAAATCCAAGCACACTCAAATGATTCAAAAGTTACACACAAATATAACTAAATTAATCAAACAACAAAGTAGCAAAAATTGATTGAAAACAACAACGAAGCAGGAGAAATGGAGAAGAACGGAAGTGTATACCTAGTATAGAGAAAACGGAGATTGTGAGACGATAATGAAACCGATGAGCTTGATAGGTAGGAACACAACAAACTGAACAAACTGCTGGCAATGTAATGCTACAGGGTGCACGAAAATAAGAAATAATTAGCATAACACAGTAAAATTAGGGTTAGAATTGTGAGAAAACTTAAATTTGTGAATAAATTAGAAAAACTTACATCAAATTAAAGAAGAACCGCAGAGACACATGAAAGGCAACGAATGCGAAATTGTTAACGCCATTTTGGGGGGAAAGTGGCGAGAATTGAATTAGGGTAAGATTTCTTCTAAATAGGGCAAATTTGGGGGAAATTAAGAAAATAATGGAAGGAATTGATGAAAACAATAAAATTAATACGAACTAGAAACTTACATGACAAAGAATCTCAAAAATTCGATCAAATTGGATGAGTGATCTGATGAAATTGAGCGAATGAATTTGAAATTCGACCAAATACAATCAGAATACGCCACCGGTGCTAATCGTCGTCGTCGGAGAGCGGCCGTCGGACAACATTCGTCGTAGGTGATGAGAAAGATTAGTGAAGGGGATTGGTGAGAGTGAGTGTCGTGGGTTAGGGGTTTTGTTTGAGAGGATAAGGGAGTAAGGTTGGTCGCGGATAAATTGATCTGAAAGGCTATTATTAAGTTCGTATGGTTCGTACCATAATTTAATTCGTACGGGATTCTGATTCTATATAGGGGCGGGATCCAGTGCGAACCAATGTACCATACAAACCGTACAAACTTATAATCATCTATGCGGCTAACCCAATCAGTAAAACAAAAAGGCGCATTCCCTTTTCAAACCCCAACATCAATTTATGTCACACTCTATCTCCTCCTTAATTCCCTTCTCCAACCACCTAACACCGGTAGCCGGCAACAGCAGACGCCAACAACGACGTCCTCTGTCGGTGGATTTATAATGATTTACGCTGTTGCGCCTCTGGTTCCGGCCATCGGCGACGCGTCACCTTAGATCTTTTGTCACCGGAGTTTCACCGTCACACGATCTCCCTATTGAGGAAACTACCATCAGCGACCACCCAACGGTGCCTTTGTTCGTCTTACGCCGGAACATCCCTCACAAAGACTTCCTCTTACTTTCTTACTTTCTGATTTGTGCTATTAGAGCGGAGCTCCGGTGGCGTCTTTCCGGTGGACGGACGAAGGAAAAAGGTAAGAAAAAAAAGAAGAAATATTGAGTGCTGGTGAAGTGGTGGTGAGTCTATATGAGATATGCAATATGGGTGGTCGTTTAATGAGTTGCCAGTGTAGGAAGGTATTGGTGATCGTTCATCGGCTGGGTGGTTTGTCTGGTATTAGACGGAGTGGGATGGTTGTTGATTAGAGGTGGGGTGATCGTCTGACATCAATTGGTATTATTTATAAGTAAAAATTTACAAAATAATATTTCGGATACACAAATTTATTATGCTAGATACACATATTATTACTTCCAGATACGCATATTATTACTCCCTCAAATAAAAAACAATAGTCCACGAGTAACCAGATTACTGGATACTAATGCACAATGCACAACTTCCGTTCTATACGGTAATCCGAAATCGGAGTCACAACTTTAATAACAAATTATGTTTGTATGATTTAAAAAAATTCAGTGATATGTATCTAGCAAGGCAAAGTAATGTATCTAGCTTGTCATATATGTGTATCTAGCAAGATAAGGAAGTGTATCTAGCAATATAAATTTGTAGGATGGGTTAACGCCTTAACGACAATGTCGAGACTCGAGAGTAATGACTACTGATAGAATGTACAGACTATAAGGACATTAGGAGTCAAGAGCGTATATCTTACGGCCTAGATACATATTTAGGGGAAAAGAATTGGTTGCTAGATGTAATTACAAATTTTAAGGTAGCAAATGAGGGTTAATTCCGCGTAATTATATCAAATGTTAAGAAAATTTTCTAGATCGGATTAAATTTGTAGTTTTGATTCAGATATGATTCTAGAAAAGTCAAGTACCTCACCACGAACTATTTTGGTTAAATTTGAAGTTCTGATTCGGTAACTAATCATTGCGAGTGCATATAATTAAACTAACATATAGTCTAAATTCAATTTTTCCTATTTTAGATATACTTTTTCATTGAATTTTAGACACATTTTAATCTACTCCATACTAGATACATCTTGTTGTCATTGTAGATACACTATTTCATATATTTACTAAATCAAAATTTATACTATGTAGACAATAACCTGAATAATTTTGGACGCGGGTACACGGGGGTCGCTCGGGTAGAAAACGAGCGAGCTTTACATTTGTGGAGTTGCCACCAATTTATTGTGGACAATTGGAAACCGTTCGAATACCTCATGTCATGTCAAGACACAAAGTAGTGACATGAACACCAAGAACTCGTTACCCTTAGCATTCTATGTCTATAATGACTCTCGTGGATGCCAATGAACACGGATGTTCACAGAGATCTGGAGTAAGGGGGGAGGGTACGTATTAGGAAGCTCTTTTGATCTAACACCTAATCCCGCCCGCCTCAATAGCGGCCTCTTCTAATGATTAGGGAAGTTATTCATACTCGAAATGTTGAAGGTTATATGCATGCAATGCAACATCCAATAAATTAATCCTAACATGTGAGAATTAACTAAGTCGGTTAACAATTAATTTAGCACTCATTAGGTCGAAACATGATTTAGAATTAATTACATGTGAGAGCAAGTAAATAAACATACAATACGATAAATAAATAAATGCATTAATTAAAATTACAATAATTACAACGAAACAAAAAAAAGAGAGAATGATTTCTAGAGAGAGAAAATCCTCTCTAGTAAATTAGGGTTTCGGTTGCACTATGGCAAAGAAACCACGATCAAAATCTTCTCTCAACAAACAAAAAATTCAATCCAAGGCAAAATTACGACTTTCTTTCACAAATACTGCGGATCTTCGTCTTGATAATAGTGATAATAGTGACGAAATGGGTGACCTATTGATTTAGAGATACCAGCTGCTTGTTCTGAAGGTCCTGTGATTCCGCAATCCTCTGACGCGAAGACCACTCGTTCCGTTAGTGAGATTGTGGGGATCCCGGTCCTTAATCTGGATACTTTGGTAGAAACTGTTGAATATGAAGAATCTAAAATCTCTGAGGTAGAGGATGAACCAGTTGCTGAAGAACCTGGGTGGACTCAAGTTACTGGTAAGTATCGTCCTACTCCGGTTAAGCAATCTATTCAAATTACTCTTGATGATGTTAAACCAGAGCTTGAATACTGGTCAACTGCGGTCATCTGTTATGTGTTGGGGGGTAACCCTCCATGGGCACAGTTATCTGGGTTCATTAAGACTATTTGGGGGCAATATAAATATGATAAGGTGTCCTTCTTACCTAATGGGGCGTTCCTCGTACACTTCCCGACCATGGAGTGTAGAGACCTGGTTTTAAACAGGGCTTTCCAATATTTGGAAACAAGCCTCTTGTTGTCAAACCATGGACTGAAACTGCTTCATTGGCTAAGGAACCTGTTAAGTCTGTTCCAGTTTGGATTCGCTTGTGTGGTCTGGGCCTTAAATTCTGGGGAGCATCTAGTCTGGAGAAAATTTCTTCTCTTATTGGTAAGTTTATGAGAGCTGACACTTCTACCATAGATAAGACTAAAATTAGCTGTGCTCGTCTTATGGTGGAGGTTGAAATAGGCCAAGAATTCCCGGATAGAATTTATTTTAACGATGAAAAGGGAGCAGATGTCAGTGTTGGTGTGGAGTATGAGTTGAAACCAGTAAGTTGTGGAGCCTGTAAAGGTATTGGTCACACTAAAGAGGCTTGTATTAAGAAGACTGCAGCACAACGTATAGTTCAGGTGTGGAGGCCAGTGGTGAAAACCCCTGGTCTTGTGGCTCCTCCTCCACAGCCCCCTGCTACAGTGGAGCCAGTTCGTGAGACTCCTTTTGGTGGTCCTACTCATCATGACTCGTCTCTGATACCTATTGCTAGTCCTATACTTCAGGTCACTAGGCAGGAGTTTGTGACCAGCTCTGCCACCAGTCCTGGCAAAACTTATGCTGAGGCTGTGTCACCAACTAAAGATAAGGGGAAGAGTATTGATCAAGTTTCAGTTGATGGTGGAGAATCGTCTTCTAGTGCTAATGGATAAATTAGGCTTTTGGAATGTACGTGGAATGAATAATCCAAATTAACAGCTAGATATTAAGAGATTTCTCTATCAGAATAAGGTTGGTTTATTTGGTTTAGTTGAGACTAAAATAAAAGAGCATGACTTCTTAACTGTTCTGCATAGATTAGGTCATTACTGGGAGGGAGTTAATAATAATAGTCATCATCCTGGAGGAAGAGTTTGGATTATTTGGCTACCACAGTTATTTTCTATTCACCTTCTTGCTAGTTCAGACCAACATGTCACTGTTGAGGTTACTGAAATTAGCTCTGGTTATTCTTTTTGGTATACAGTGGTTTATGGCTTCAATTCTGATGGTGAGAGGCAGGGATTGCGGAGTCAACTTAACGACCTTAAAGATAATTTCTCTAAACCTTGGTGCATTTTTGGGGACTTCAATTCTTTGCTTAACTATAATGAGAGACTTGGGAGTGAGATGACTTGGAATGAAATCAGAGATTTTAGACAGTGTGTGAGCTATTGTGATGTTACTGATATCCAAGCTTATGGTTCTTTCTATACTTGGAACAATAAGGAGGATCCTACCACAAAGGTTTTCTCTAGAATTGACAGATTCCTGGTTAATATTGACTGGATGTAGATACCCAGTATCTGCTGAGACTCCAACAAACACCCGATGATTATCGGACTACAACATGTTTTGGGATCGCAGCGTTTGATCGACAGTTTGTGTACAACTTTACGTCGGAAAACTTAAAACGATTTCGAAAACAAAACATTTCAAAACATTTCAAAAATACCTGGAGTGTTTAATGCACAACGACGGGGTCGCGATGACACTAACTAGAGTCAAAACCGACACCGGACCAAAAACCGACTCGAAAATTTAAATCCCGACTCCAACAACGAGTCAAACCGAGTCAAATACAAAAACCAAAAATATCTCAAGCCTTCTATACTATGTTTTCCTGGATTCATGTTGGTCAAGTACCAAACATGTGACTACAAAACCTAGGATAGAACAAATCATGATTGCGTTTGTTGTGATAGTGACAACACAACTCGAAGTGCCGCGACGTGGCTCGCGCCTCTTTGAGCAGCCCAGGTGGCCACGTCGCTCAAAAATCACACAATCACTCATTCTCCTATAAATACCCCTCAAATGCCACCCATTTGAGACTTACGCGAGTGTCCGCCCCCTCTTTTCTCCCGTAAAATTCTCGACTCGACTTCTTAAGTCACAATCCGACGCGTATTTACGACCTACCGATCGTAAATACAAGCCTTACACATTGTTTAGTACCGTCATCGTGCATTAAATCACTTGTCCGACCACTTTGACCACTACACCATCACTAAACTTTTAAAACACTCTTTACTTACCAAAACGGTTTTAAACCGAGTTTTTTCCGATCAAACGAGTTGTTACACTTACGTCGGTCACTCGCCATAACCAAACATGTAAGTATGAGGGTGTAAAAATCCTCCTTTATTATGTTTTCATTTGTTTCATGACTTTAACATGCTAAAACATGCATAACATGAACCAAAACATGGAATAAACGAGCCAAAACTGATTTTTGGTTTGAGGCAGAAGCCCCTTGGGTCACCAACAGGCTCGCGCCTAGATGGGGTACTCAGACCAGAGATCAACCGTGTTTGTTCTCGTCATTTCCCTTAATCCATTTTCATATTTGTAATCGGTTTTTTTACCATTTCAAGTATTTTCGAAATCTTTTGTTTCATTTCACATGTTTTAACCATAAAGCATTTTTCACCCTTGGTTCTTCATACCATGACGGTTAAATCCGTGTTTCGGTGATAATATTTGGTTAATGACATTTGAGAGGTATTTTAAAGCCTTTTATTTCATTTCTTTACATTTTTCAAACAAACATATTAGTCACCAACACAAAGTCATCCTTGGTTATACATACCATGCCGGATTTTAACCCGGGTACGATGATGAGTACCGACTAATTACATTCAAAATGGACTTAAAACAATTAGTCCATAATCATTTTCAAAACTATTCATGTCAAGCTTGTCAAATCGAACCCGACACCGAATATTATCAAACAATGATGATTATTCAGATCTAGTTCTTCAAATCAACAAATGCGGTCTAAACGACCCTTTCAAATCAAACCGGGTTCAAATACCCATTTTCAACACGTTTTACAACGTTTTCTAAATAGTCAGAACACGGCATACAACCGTTGGCTAACCCGCGCCTCATGCAGGCTCTCTTATTTCATTTTCAAAACCAGAGGGAGGCCCCTTACACCGCCGGCTGGCTCGCGCCTCTTATAGCCGTCTGGTACAGGGCCTGTTCCCTTCCAGCATTAGTCTAGGATGATCCCGACTCCGGTTAACCCGGATATAGGACGGATCAGATGACTATTCGTTTGTTCAAAAGCATATTTGCAAAATGCCTTACTAAGACAAATGGATCATGTTATGCACCCTAAACCTAATACGGTAAATGGATGTTTAATTTTTGTCTTGCATGCAAATCAATCATTAATCCAACTCGACATCTTATACTTGATACTTGGATTAAATCAACCGACTTAGAAAGCTCTCAAATGTTAGGTTTAAATCATTGGATGCGCCTTCATGCATTTAAACCGTTTTATCAATCCTTGCATTCACCGACCAAGATCGATCAGTAGAGGCCGCTAAACGCGGGCGGGATTGGGTGTCTGATTAAAGGGCTTCTCAATACGTACCTTCACCTCTTACTCAGAAACATGGGATAGTGGACGACCTTATCCAGGGCGTACGAGAGTCATTCTAGAGATAGGATGCTAAAGAGGGACGATTTCCTTATCTTTAGTACCTATGTCAAAACGCTGCTTTGTGCTTCGATTTGACCGAGGTATAAAGTGGAATTCGAACGGGTTCCAGGCATCCCACAAATGCTTGGTGGCGACTCCGAACATCTCTAATCGTTTCGAGACCCTTACCGAGACGAAACCGACCGATCTAAAACGATCCGGTCGAAGGCATCTTTACGCTGCCGAGCGTGGCTTTCAAAAGACCGTTGCATGTCCATAGATCGACTGGGCTTGCAGGTGGCCCGCGACTACGGACTGGTAGGCGGCCCGAATCCACAGACCAAGACGTGGCCCATGACCACAGATTGGTGACTCCGCTGGGGAAAACTAGGACACTTACGTCTTTGTGATCCCTAGATGGTGAGACTCGAACGAGGTCTTGGTTAGAATGCATCAATTGATATTACGGTCACGGTCGGGTTCCTTGTCCGGGCCCACAACCTAACCCTTTTCGACCAATTGGCTCGTTTCGTCGGCGTGAGTTTTCTCATCCCCGCGTTTCGAATCCCGATTGAGTCAAGCATACCATTGACGTTACACATTTCTATTTCGTCAAAGAGCTTTCATCACTTTCGAGCACGAGGCTAGGTCACCCTCCTTACACATTTTGTTTGGATTGGTATCCCTCTCGCAAATAGGGGTTTGATTGCTTGGTGTGTAACCCAACCTTTTAAGCCAAAACCCGTGTCAGCATGATGCATAATATAATGAAACTGTGAGTGCTTATGTGCTACTTGATCATAAGTCCTACCGTGTCATTTTCAAACTTTCAAAACACCTTTTTGCGTCGTTATAATGGCCATTTCAAACCTCGGTCTTTCGCCGACCGATGCACGCCTTTCTAGGCCGTCGTAATGACGATTTTCAAACCCAGTTTTGTATAACCATTTCAAACACGCCTTTCTAGGTCGTCGTAATGACGATTTTCAAACTCGGTTTTGTATAACCATTTCAACACGCCTTTCTAGGCCGTCGTAATGACGATTTTCAAACCCAGTTTTGTATAACCATTTCAAACACGCCTTTCTAGACCGTCGTAATGACGATTTTCAAACCCAGTTTTGTATAACCATTTCAAATCACTTTTTTACGCCGTTATAATCGCCGCGTCTAGACACGGATTTTAACCCGTTTCGTGCCGACAATGGCTCTTTCAAAACCCGAGAAAAGCACACACCCTTTTCTCGAGACACTTTCGGGATCCCGAGGACCATACACCGTCCCCGAGAGCTCTTCAAACATTTCAAACTCGATTTTCAAAACATACAATTTTGAATTTCAAAACCGTCTTGGGAAACAATACACTGTTTTTTGAGCCGACTCAAACTCAAACCGTCTTTTGCAAATAAACTTAAGACAACCCCTTCTCAACTGATCGACTTGCGGAGATTTCTATCTTCGGAAGCCGCCCACTAAAGCGACAAATGAATCTTTTTGAAAATTTCTATTTTCGAAAACTTCAGTCCACCATTCCAATTCCGCCTCGTGTCTATCGAGTCAAAGCAAACGTACTTATGGGTCTTTACTTATGAGTCGTCTCACCACGAGACCCGTCCAATGGCGTCACGCCATCATGATTTGACTCGTGTCAAAGGTTCGGTCAAACACCGTCACGTCATAAATCGAGTCAGCACCGAGGGACCACACACGGTCACCCCGTCTTGTTGAGTCAATCTTGGTCTCGTCCTCTGTATTGTCTGCGTTCAGTCTTGGAACCGTGTCGGATTGATTTGTAATGTGAGCCGTTTTTCTGCCTCAGAGCCATGGCCCCCGTCTTCAGCTTCGTCCAACAACAACAATGATAACAACAAAGATGTCACAACTGATCAGCTAGCCAGCCTGCTTACCGCTCTTAAGGTCACCCTGGATCGCGTCGAGACCCGTATCGACGCCCTCGAGAACAAGGAAATTGGGGAACATAATACCCCACCTCTGACTGAGACTGAAAAGAGGCTGAAACTCTTGGAAGAACAACTCCTAGCCCGGGGTAACAACATCCACCTTGAAAATAACCGAAGGTTCGAACTCGTTGGGGACCAAGCATTACGACAACTTCACCCCGACCGATGTGCCTAAGTTCAAGGGAGTGGAGGACCCACTCAACCACATCCGTGCTTTCAAACACTACATGGCCATTAAGGGGGTCAAACAGGAACTTTTTACCAGGATCTTCCCATCCTCTTTGGAGCCAATTCCTCGCCAATGGTACTACTCCTTGGACCCGAAAAACCTTACCACTTGGGATGAGATCGCAGTTGAGTTTGCCAAACAGTATGCCGACAATGTCGAGATCTAGGCCAACACCCGTACTCTCGAGGTGCTAACCCAAAACGACAAGGAAGGATTCACTGAGTTCCTAACCCGTTGTAGGAGAGTGAGTACTCAGTTGGTCAGTAAGCCGAGTGAGTCAACTCTGGTAGAAAAATTTGTCAACAACCTCCGCCCGGTTTATGCCAACCTGCTGAGGTATCAGAATATCAAAACTTTTCAAGATCTGTAGATTCTGGGGACACGTATTGAGGACGACCTCCGAAAGGGTGTCTTAGCAAAGACCACCGGCAGGGGTTATCAAGGATCCACCTCAACCGGATCTCGCCCTTACGGTCAGACAAACAAGATTGATGAGGTTAACCTTGTCGAACCATCTGCCAAGAAAATTGAACGCCCCTATAGAGTGTTCACCAACATAGGGTCAACTTATGCAAGTGCCCTAAAAAGGCTCATGGACCAAGGGAAGCTACAACCGATCGGGCCCACCCCGGACCCGGTCGTCGCCAAGAAATCCCGATTTTGGAACCCCAACGCCTACCGCCAGTATCATCGAGGGAAGGGGCATGATACCGAAATTGCTTCAAGCTCAAGCACCTCATTCAAGACATGATTGAGAAGGGAGATTTGCCCATACCCCCACCAACTAAGCCGAACAGCAAGACGAATCCCCTGGGAATCCACGCCATCTCTGACGATGAGCCGACCCTAGACTGCTCTCATCTCATCTTGCCGATTGACGACGAAGTGAATGTTCTGGAAAAGGATCCTTCAGACTGAGTGTTTGTGTTCGATCTTTTGCCACTATGCTCACTATGTTTCAGCAAGTTGAGGAGGCCTTTGCCAGCCTTTCCGAGAGAATCACCCGACTCGACGACGCCTACCGTCGACTCATCTTCAATCCCCCGGCACCACGTCCGAGGGACAATTCCCCAAGCATTCAAAACTATCCACCCCAGGATGGATTGCTCCCGCGACCATTCTGGGATAGACTCCATGAAAATCACCTTCGAAATAACCACCTTCACGAGAATTACCCTCAAAATAACTACCCTCAAAATAACTACCGTCACAAAAATCGCCCTCACAAAAATATCCCCCACAAGAACTACCCACCGAGGAATACCCCTCCAAGGTATCCTTGAGACCCTGAAATTAACGGCATATGGCGGGATGATGTTGAGGATGTCTATGTCATCCCGGGGAAGGAAAAGCGGACGAAGGAAATCGGACAACTCACCCGGTTCGGACGCCCCTATCAAAATCTGAGCAACCCAGCGGTCGTTCCAACAACGAATGAACAAATCGTCCCAGAGATAGACACTCAACCAAAGGCTCCCGAGAACTCAATCCTGAAACAGCTCCGGAAAGTAAAAGCCGAGATCTCAATTTGGCAGTTGATCGCAACGTCTTTTGAGCACCGACAGGCCCTACTGCAGGCCTTGGGAAAACTAACCGTGCCCTCCACCTCTTCCCCGGAAGAAATAGTGGCACACATGACGAGAGACGCCCCTGATCTGAGTAACCCGGTCGTCTTCTCCGACGAGGATATCCCCCTGTTCGGAGCCAATCATAACCTGGCCCTGTATATCACCGTACAATGCCTCCAAAAAAATATACCGATGGTCCTCGTGGATGACGGCTCCGCCGTGAATGTCATTCCTCTCAAAACTGCCCACAGGCTAGGTATCAAGGAATCTGATTTAATCCCAACAAATCAAGGAGTACGCGCCTACGACGGCACTCGTCGCAAGGTCGTTGGGCTAGTCACTTTGACCGTCGCAACCGGGCCATTAGAAAGAGAAACCAGTTTTCAAGTGGTCGACATCGACGCGTCCTTCAACATGCTCCTGGGACGTCCCTGGATTCACGCCGTCAAAGCGGTCACCTCAACGCTCCACCAAAAGATCAGGGTCCCCTTCAACGGGAAAACAATCACGATCCCCGCTTCCCCAATCAAAGCGATTATGAGAAGGGGGTAGCCTCCCAAGCCATTGAGGAGGACGACAATGAAATGTGGGGTTTCCAGGCTGTAAACGCCATAACTGATGAATCAGCAACCTCTGATGGTGACCCGTTCACCAACCTCACGATCAACCGTATCATGATGCGTCAGGGTTATTTCCCGGGTTTGCCGCTCAATCCACTAAAGGACCCTTTGCCTACCTTGAAACAGGCTAAGGTCCCCAACATTCCCTTTGGGCTGGGGTACGAACCTACTTACGAAGACGTCCAGGAGATGAACCTCCTAGTCCGAAAACGCAAGAAGCACGGAGTCGTCCTCCGTCCATACCACCTAACCCTCAACAGATACTTCGTCCCTGAGGGAGAGTCTGAACTCTACCACGGCTTTTCGGAGCCAATCTATGACTCTGTGGCCAGGGCTAGATACCCGGGAGTGGAAGTCTTCTAGGACTGCTACTTTATTCCTGACAACATCGAAGCTGCATCAACTGAGTCCAAACCGTCACCATGCCTCGACGGACAAGCTGTCACACTACTCTTTGGGGAAGATAACGTCAAACGCCTCGACTATGAGGACATCATCAACATCGCCCTGAAAGACAATCAGTTTGATCCAACCGCCTTGATCTCCGATATCGACCGGAGAAAGCCACCCGGGGCTGGAGGAAGGCCGTCAAGTGGACCGATCGCCAGGGCCACATTCTCAAGATAACAACTGGAGAAGGCCCTATGTTCAAGGAGGGAAGTGAAGGAGGATCTGAGTCTGAGTCTGAGTCGGAGTCAGAGTCTGTTATAGCTCCTAACACTCTTGATGACCCAGTCAAGGTCCCCTTCCTACTATTTTATCACAAAGTCGTGGCTGATTCAGAGGCTGAGTCTACTAAGGTCACCCCCATTCCCATGAAAGGTGACAACCTGGAGCCTGTTCCAGGGGCCACTTCTTCTGTTGTGTCGCCTCTGACTGACCACGAGATGTCTGTCCTCTCCGAGCTTTTCGCTCGTGTTAACTTAATGAACGCTAAGTTTGCTTATAACTCTTCTCAATTTAACTGCAATGCGACTCTGAATGATTATGAGGAATTTGAATTGAGTGACTACCCACCTCACTTAGCCAAAGAACTTGACAAACGGGAAACCAGAACCCCCATCATTGAGGAAACCGAGCCTATTAACGTAGGAACCGACAATACACGTCAAGAACTTAGGATAGGGACAACCCTGGACCCCTCGGAAAGACAACAGTTCATTGACCTCCTCTACGAATACAAGGACGTGTTCGCCTGGTCTTACAGAGACATGCCTGGGATTGACAGATAAATTGCGAGCACCGGATACCCATCAAACCCGGCTAAACTCCGTGAAATGTAAGATACGCCGGATGCGTCCCGAGTGGGCCTTGAAAATCAAAGAAGAGGTGGACAAACAACAAAGCCGGTTCATCAAAGTATCTGAATACTCGGATTGGGTGGCCAACATTGTGCCGGTACCAAAGAAAGACGGAAGAATTCGGGTTTGCGTCGACTTCAGGGATCTGAACAAGGCAAGTCCAAAACACGACTTCCCATTGACACATGTTGACATTCTGGTATACAACACTGCCGAGCATGCTTTCCTATCATTTATGGACGGGTATGCTGGGTACAACCAGATTAAAATGGCTGAGGAAGACATGCACAAGACTGCGTTCACTACACAGTGGGGTACATATTGCTACACGGTCATGCCTTTCGGCCTCATCAACGCCAGGGCAACCTGTCAGAGAACCGCTACCACTCTCCTACATGATATGATGCACAAGGAGGTAGAGGTATATGTCGATGACATGATCGTCAAATCAAAAGAACGGGACGACCACATCGCGCCCTCCCGGAAATTCTTCGCCGCCAAACGGAAATATAACATGAGACTAAATCCTCAAAAGTGTGCATTCGGGGTCACCTCCGGAAAACTCTTGGGACATGTCGTCAGCAAAAGAGGCATTGAGATTGATCCAACCAAAATCAAAGCCCTACAACAAATGCCTCGGCCTAGGAATGAGAAGGAGATTCGGGGATTTCTCGATCAGGTCCAGTACATCAGCCGGTTCATTGCCAATCTCACTATGATCTGTGAGCCAATATTCAAGAAGCTTCGCGCCTCCGATCACACCGATTGGGACGACGACTGTCAGAAGGCATTCGACAGGATAAAGGAAATCCTATCCAAACCTCTTGTCCTCATGCCACCTCAACCGGATTCCTCTATCCCCATGTACTCCGATCATTCTCGACACAAAGCCATGGGAGCAATGCTAGCACAAACAGTTGGCAACGAGGAGCGAGCCATCTACTACATCAGCAAAAAGTTCATTGAGTACGAGACGAGGTATACCCAACTGGAAAAGACATGCCTTGCCCTAGTATGGTCAACAAAGAAGCTGCGGCATTACATGCTTAGCTACTCGGTCCACATCTACTCCAAGATGGACCCAGTCAAATACATCTTCGAAAAACCCGTGCTAAACGGAAGGCTGTCTAGGTGGACACTCATGCTGTCCGAATTTGATCTCAAGTTTGTACCCCTCAAGGTTATCAAGGGAAGAGCAGTTGCCGATTTCCTGGCAGAAAATCCCGTCAACGAGGATCCAACGACCGACACATGGTCACTTCCTGGCGAAGACATCCTTTGTGCCGACTGCGACGCATAAGACCTATATTTTGATGGTGCATCTAATCTGAGAGGCTTCGGGGTAGGAATCCTTCTAATTTCACCAGAGGGAGAACATGTTCCGATCTCGGTCAAGCTAGACTTCGCCGTCACCAACAATGTCGCTGAAGATAAAGCATGCCTCATCGGCCTACAAGCAACCATCACACTTGGCATCAAGAGATTGAGGGTCCATGGCGATTCCTCACTCATCATCAATCAGGTATCTGGATCATGGAAAATCCGATCTGACAGCTTAGCTCCCTACCGAGCAAAGATCAATCAAGAGGCCGAGTTCTTCGACCAAGTCGACTACTTCCACTTGCCACGAGAGGAAAATCAATTTGCTGATGCCCTGGCAAAACTTGCCGCGCTCGTCAACATACCTGACGACATGACATCGATGCCCCTTTGCGTCGAGAGAAGGAGCGAGCCAGCTCACATTTGTGCCATTACCGACGACGAGGAAAGCCATGATGAACCTTTGTACCAAGCCATCCTCAATTACAAAACCAAAAACGAATTCCCTCCCAACTCTGACCAAAGAGGACAAAGAGCCATCCGTTTACTTGCATCACAATTCGTGATAAACCAAAATCAACAATACAAAAGAACACCCCAAGGAATTCTCCTCCTTTGCATCGACCATCACAAAGCCAAAAAAGTCATGGGAGAGGTCCACGACGGAGAATGTGGCCCTCACATGAGTGCAATGATGCTTACACGGAAAATCATGCGGCTAGGTTACTACTGGACAACCATGGAAGCCGATTGCCGTAACTACGTCAAACATTGCCACAATTGCCAAATCTTCGCCAATATACAACATATACCACCATCCCTTTTATACACCATGACGTCACCCTGGCCTTTCTCAACCTGGGGCATCGACATCATCGGGAAAGTCAACCCGATAGGCACCAAGGGGTATTGCTTCGTCCTCGTCGCCATCGACTACTTCACCAAATGGGTGGAAGCGCAGTCATATACAGTCTTGACCGCCAAAAAAGTGGCCAAGTTCATTCAAAACAACATCATCTGCCGATATGGGGTACCCCATGAAATCATCAGCGATCAAGGCTCTCACTTCCGGGCGGAAACTCGGGCTTTGCTGGACAAATACAAGATCAAACGACATCGATCATCCCCCTACCGTCCCCAAACTAACGGAGCGGTGGAGGCAGCGAACAAAACTCTTGTCACCATTATCAAGAAAATGCAAGACAACTACCGAGATTGGCCGAGCAAACTCCCATTCGCACTCTGGGGATACCGAACCTCCTTTCGAACACCGACAGGCGCCACACCCTTCTACCTAGCATACGGCATGGAGGCGGTCCAACCGGTAGAGTTAGAGGTCCCATCTCTACGCATCCTACTGGAGAGTCAAGTCCCTGAGGCGGAATGGACCCGTCGAAGGTACAAACAGCTCACTCTTCTAGACGAACGGCGACCCAACGCCTTACACAACGTCCAGCTAAACCAACGACGTATACAACGGGCATTCAACAAAAAGGTTAAACCCAGAAACATCCAAGAGGGCGACTTGGTCCTCAAGTTAGTTCGAGCACCATTACCCGTCGATCCGAGGGGAAAATTCAAACCCAACTGGGCCGGGCCATACCTGGTCAAGAAAATACTTTCGGGGGGCGCAGTGAGACTGAGTGACCTAGATGGGGAGGACTTTACAAACCCGACCAACCTAGACCAACTCAAGAAATACTACCCTTGAACCCTATCAACCAACAACCTAGCCTAGTTTTGCAACTAGCCACCAACCTCAACCCTTTTCAAGTCAAGTTCCTCAATATGTTCTGATTTGAAATTGTATGTTTTATCGAGTCTAAGCTGCAGCACCTTGCCCGTTTCGAATGTCCTTTGATCCGTCAAAGGCAACGTCCATTTGCACTACCAAAAACGAACCCCCGGAACTACGAGCATGGTTTGATTTCACCTCTTCAGGTGAATACGTAGGCAGTCCCTCTTATGCCTGAGGGATACAACCACAAAACCCAAATTAAATTCACAAAACATTTCGAACTACGATCATGGTTTGATTTCACCTCTTCAGGTGAATACGTAGGCAGTCCTTTCTTACACAAGAAGGATACAACCATTCCCACAATAAAAAAACAACCATCCCCATACAAAAACCATCCCCACATACAAAAAAACAACCTCAATAAAAAAAGGGAAAACCATTCCCTTTCCCACCAAAATACAAAAAATGAGCCTTTCTCCCTTTCCACAAAATACCACTTTCTCAAGTGCAAATGTTGAGGACGATTCAAATCGAATTGCCTTTACCAAAATGGATGGAAGAAACAAGCGTTCACAATTTTCGACACGAGCAATCCTCCTATTTAATTAATAATGGGAGGGATTACAATTTCAACAACAAATAAAGCAGGACGAGTCTACAACTTGTCAAAGCTAAGGTGTCCACTAACACACCTCACATAGTAAAACTAGCACAAAACACACAACAACTAGCTAGTACAATATAATACAAACTCACAACAATAATACAACATAATAATAAAGTGGGTAATGGAGGTCTTCACTCTTCCATTCTACCCTTGCCTTTTCCTTCGGGGTACATCTTCCCCTTGTTCTTCTTGTGGGCCCGCCTAGCATGGACTTCCTCCTCGGAACGGATCCTCAACGGATCTAAGACGGCGACGGCCTCCGGTCTAGCACAAGACCCCATATTCGTCCCAAGACGAGCCAATGCACGGCCCACCATATGCTTAGGGCCGGAACTCCTCCTCTTCGGTGGTCTCATCACATCGGGAGTAGCTCCATCAACATACTCCTCAAAGAAGGCACGGTTGGCCTTGCCAACCTCTCGGTACTTCAAGTCTACAACCTCGTCCTTACGGAATTTGGATCTCTCTTCCAAGGACGGAGCACGTGACCACTTGACATAAGCGGGAGTCACCCATGTCGTAGCAACGGGGTTTGGTACCTCCCAAAGTGGCCGAGTGGCCCACCACCTTTCAAAGAATTCCACAAGCTCGGAGTTCCGGAACACATTCTCTTGGACAAGAGTATCTTGAGCGGGCATCTTTTGTTGACGCCCCATTTGCCTCATGAGCCTTTCGGGATAAATGAAAGAAACAACCTTCACGCCCACCACCATCAAAGAACGAGGACTAGCACTCGAAGCGGGCAACCCCGTGAAGGACCTCAAGTGTCACCACGGCACCACCCAACGGATATGAGGACCACCCTCCTCCGCCAATCTTGCGGCCCAATAGGCCTCGGTGGAAGCAAAACTATCCGGGTATAACTTCTTCCTCATGGTAAGGTGACGGAAGGAGTAAGAAGAAGGATTAACCGGAGGCTCTACATACCTTAGCCTCTCCAATAGCCACACTTGGAGGATCCTTGGCGATCCAAAAGAGGGAGCTTCTCCACAAGAGCCTTCCTTGTCCAAAGCTTGGATAATCTCTCCAAGCACCAACCATGATGGATCTCTACCATGCTTCATTTGCTCAATCACATGGATAAGGGTCATGCTACCATGGCATCTTAGCCCCTTCTTCTTCAAGACATCAACAAAGAGGTACACATGGACAAGGCAAAATGCAAGAGCCCTTCTCCTAGCCACCTCCGAGACATTAGCATCTAACCGATTCGAGAAGATGTTGATAAGAGCCAACATATCCACACCATGTGGAGCAAGAAGAAAGTTGACTTGGCTTGTTGACAAGCCCAACATAGAACGGAATTTCTCCTTGTAGCACAACCGAGTCAGAGGAAGCACCGGAGCACAATCCGGCCACCCACCAATGGCTCCAATTTCTTCGGCAAGAGGACAAATCTCACCTTTCGGGAAAACGAGAACATGATGTTTCGAATCCCAAAACCGAGAGCATGCTTCAAGAAACGAAGGTTGCACCTTGACTTGACGAAGCACCAACAATTGACCAACTCCCATGCAATCGAGTTGATACTTTTCGGGAGGCGACAAATCCCGACACCATTGTCGCAATGCGTTCTCGAAAGCATCCATGAAATATTTTTGTGGAAGAAGAAGAGGTTTTATAGAGATGTTTTTGTGTTTCGGATGATGAAACAATGAAGCGCAAACGCCCCTATTTATACAAAATGATCAGCGCATTTTTTTTCAGAAAAAGAGGAGAGCCGGCTTCCATCGCCGAGCAGCTCGCGCCTCTTTGAGGCTTCTCCAGGATTCCCGCTGTTGACTTGTCTCTTTCAACATGTGTTTTCTTCTGACACCTCAAACCTCCCGCCAGGAACCTCGCGCCTCTTCGGGATGATCCGGAACATTTTGTGTTTCTTCACACTCACATTTTCTTGTTTTCGCTTTTTACGAAATCCGACACGGTTTCCATGACGCAGCTTTAAACATACGGATTTTTCTTTCTTTTTTTTAGGGGGGAAGGGCTAGTCGCCCCGATCCGCGATAGATTGTTTCCATGTCAGTCGAAATTCCGAAAATTTTTCGCTTTTTCGCAAAACAAAAATCAAAATCGAAAATTGATAACACGACATCAATTTTCCTCAAAAATTCAAGCACTCACAAATTCGAGTCTTGACCTCAAGAGCCAAATATATTCGCAAAAATCCTTTTCTAAAATTCTTTCCTGACGGTTTGAGTTTTATTTTTTTTCGAGTCAATTTTCAAAAATTTCGATGCAATTTAATTCACGACACGAGTAAATTGCTCAAATTTTCAAATCAATTCCTTTTGAATTCCAAACGCGACGATTTGTCACGGAATTTTCAAAATTTCAATTTTAACTTCAAGTCATCTTGGTTAATTTTTGATTTTCAATCAAATGCTTCTACGTGTTTACGTTTATGCGTATGCGCTATCTGTTGCATGTTTTCTACAGCTAACGATGCAGGAACTGGTGCAAAGCAAAAGGAGAATCAACAGCCGACAGCGTTCCTCCGAAACACAACACAAAAAAGCCAAAAATCACAAAAATAAACCACAATCCAAAAACACATATATACAAACCGCCTCACGCAAAATGTAAATATGTACAGGCAAGAGTCCAAGACACAGACAAGCTACAACAACTACTCGACGTCTCCCGTCGGACCAGTCCTGATCTCACTAGGAGTCGCCGCCAACGCAGACACCACCACCAGCTCAGACTCCCTCTCCGGGGAACTCTCCAGCGTCTCACGCTCCATCTCGACGTGAAGCTCCTCCGCTGCAGCCAACCGAGCCTTCGAGAGGCAATCTCCGTGTCTCGACTCTGCAGCTCGTCCTCGTGACGCCTCAAGTCCCGGGTCCCGACGGATGATCCCCGCTCTCCCGGCCCGCGATCGTCGACCCGGCCGCCTCCAACTCAAGACGGACCCGAGCAAGCTCCACCGGATCCACCGTGCCCCGCCAAACACAATAATGATTCTCAAGATCTAAAAACGTGAAATACAACACCAAATATACAAAAACAACACACAAAACGTGCACTCCAGAAAGCCGAGCCTCCCTCATAGCCAGGTCACCCGCAGCGCCCTCCGTTAGCCATCCGCCGCAAGTTCTCGTGACTAAATCGTCGTCACCTACAAAACAAAAATGTCCTTCAATACAATGTAAGGCAAAGTATAATTGGAGAAAGTGTTCAAGTCGAACTCGCCCTCGGAAATGCCCAACCTCCACTCCATGCCGACATCGGCCACCTCGGCCACCGCAGCTCCAGGAGGTAAGCGCAATCAAGCTCCTCGCCACCCGGCCCCCGAAAAGTGGTCTCCGTCGGAAAGTCAAACGAGTCCTCATCGCCAGTCGACTCCCCGCCATTTGGATCCACATCAAAAATGACAAATCCTCCTATCAAGGGAGGCAATGAAAACAAAGAAAAGAGGAAAACATACCTCGATCGGGTACCAAGCAAGCCTCGACAACCGGAAGGTGTCGTAGTCGGCCCCGCAAAGAATAGTCACTCCTCACCTCCTCGACCGTGAAGGTGCTCCTCAACCTCATCGAGTCGACTCACTGAACAACACCCAGCGGGTCAACCGGCACGACGAAAGTCTCGGTAAAGCACTCGGCGAACTAGACGCTCGCCCAAGTACTGCACGCTCAATCGCCGCTCCAAGTACAAAGGCGCGAGGAGTCTGCGAGGCCGCAAACGCCGGGCAAAGCACACCCGTGTAGTGCTCCCAAGGCCGCCCAATAAACTGCATTCGAAACAAAGCTACTCAGCTAACTGGGGGCTTCATAAGCTACCTAATCACCCTATCTCTATCTATCTCTATAAGGGAGAAGGGGGAAGAGGACAAGAACTTACATCAGCAACCCGAAGCTTGTTCACGCGACGCCTACAGTCCTCGTAAGCCGACTTAGTCGACTTCTTCCGAGCCACCGTCCAACCCCTCACAGCAGGGTAAGCTGAGGGAACACCGCCTGTGGTCCCTGGACGTAGAGGAGTGAATTTAGCATACAACCAAGCCTGTAATCAAACACAGCAAACATAAATTAGCCAATTTCTCAAAAATTGCCAAAGTCAAAATCATAATCAAAATAAAAAAAACTACCAAAAAAAAAACGCTCGTACCTGAAAGATGAGGCCGGGACCAACCAGAGCAGGAGCACTACCCGCTCCCACTGTCTCCGGACGTACCGCCGCGTGCAAGTACCGGATGAAACTCGCCAAAGCCAGCGTAACCCAGTCAAACCGACCCAAAGCGTCAAGGTCGGCAAGAAGAGGAAGAACCTTGGTCGACAAGCGCTCGCCCTTGTCGCCAAAGTACGTGGCACCCAAGAAGTACCACAACCACGGCGCCTCCTCCGCGTCGGCCATTGCCTCTCCTCCGGGCTCGCTAACGGCGCCGAGAGCAACACTGTCACCCTCTCGGTGAAGTGGTCCTTCACGTATGAACTCGCAATCGTGCGGGGTGACGTCGGAAGGCTCGAGCAAAGCGATCCGATCAAAGCAAAGGACCGCAGAGAAGACACCCTCTCCGGTGTCGCGGTAAACTCAATGGGCAGTTCACCACCGGGAAGGCCGGATACCATAGCGAAGTCCTCTAAAGTCACGCAGACCTCCCCAAACTCCATGTGGAACGACGACGTCGTGTCCCAGTACCGATCCAACATGGCGCGGATCAGACACAAGTTCGCCCTAATCGAGGACCTGTAAATGTCCCGCCAAGCGGCCACCAACGGCCTAAACGCCGACCTCTCTATCAATGCCCTCGACCCGGCTCGAAGAACGTCGTAGAGGCCCAAGCAGGTAGAGTAGCCAGAGAAAGTCCTCATCGTGCCGATCTCCTGAAATCAAAAACAGACAACGTCAGAATGCCTATTTAGGCTCGACACTTCAAAAATGAATGACAAATTTCAACCGGGGAATGCGACTCACCATGCCCTCGTGAGCACGGTAGGAAAGATGCCGGTCCAGTCGAAGCAATAACTGGCTACCGTCAAAACCCTCGGCCTACTCTGGCGCCGCCCGTAAAAGCAACCCCCGCGGGGCCGTAACTCGCCTGGCTTTGAAACTCGCGACGTCAGCATCATCCTCGACCGTCTCCGCTCTCCGCCTCTTATGGCCGCGAGACTCAACGTGGTGGATAGGGCCCAACTCAACAACCCTGTTGACGTCCCGCAATGTCCGCCTAGTCGCCCGTGGACGGCGCTCCCTCGAAGAAACCCTCCTCCCGGAGGTACTCGCCTCAGCCCCAGTCTGAGCTCTACCGGCACTAACAGCCCCAACAACGGGCTCCGCACGCTCCTCGACGGCCCCTGAGGCCCCAGCAGTCTGCTCAGGAGGTCTCTCCTCCTCAGTAACGTCCTCCAAAACCACGGCGGGCGTGCTAACCGGAGTACTAACCGGGCCCGACCCGAACAACTCCTCAAAAGTCGCAGCCATGAACTCGGCCTGCTCCGAACACTCTCCTACAAGCAAAAATCGTCAGCCGAAATTTCGGCATTACGACGGCATGAAATGGATAAATCCAAAAACAAAACACAACCTGCAATACAAAAATAAGGGGCAATCCCGCCCCAAACCATTCACAAAACAAACACACAAAAACGACTCGCCCCTCTTTTCAAGCAAAAGACGAGTCAAAATCACAAAAACAGGCGTTTCAAGACCCATACAAGGTCCGCCAACAACCCAAAATACATTCCCGACACAATGGGGATTTTTCTGCGGCTCAAAAAGGCAATTCATACGCTAATTTGAGCCCGAGCCGGTCAAAAATTCAAAAACGACCGCAAAAAGGCAAACGTGATTTTATCACGCTTCAACGCGACCTAAATTACCAATAAGGTCCATTTCAAGGCAAACTGACTCAATTCAAGCAAAAACAAGCGCTTATTTTGTCAGACATAAGACCGTCGCAAAAGGCAAAAATCCAATTTTGCCCACAAACATCCAACGAAGGTCCTTAGATGGCAAACACGGGTTTTCCCAACTACAATACAACCTAGTGGGACCCACTACCCAAGCAAATAAACTTGGCATTGTGAAATGAGACGGTTTCTCGCCTCATTCACGTTTTTCGAGCCTAGGGAGCAGGAACGGGGACCAAAATGCAAACTAAAAGCACCCCTATACTCCTAAACAGGTTTCTAACCTAATGCAAACATCAATTTCACTCGAAATTGGCTCAATCAAAAACGCCCAATTCGATTTTTTTAGGGCAAAATCCGCCCTAATTCAACTAAGCTAACAATCAACAAATTTGAAAGGATTCAAGAGGAAATACTTACCTTGAGATGACATTTGTTGACGATGGCACAAGTGAAAGCAAGCTTGAAGGTCTTTTAATGGCGATTTTGCGGGATTTTGAGGTTGAAGATGAATAATCATCCGCAGCTCAACCTCGCGTCTTTTTAACAGAAAATAGGGAAGCTGGCTTGCATCGCCAGGTGGCTCGCGCCTAAACCAGGCCTCCCCTTTGCTTTTCAGCGAAATTTGGGCTTTGGCCCAATTTCCCACAACAAACTTCAAAATTTTCGTTGACGATATGAATGTCGTCATTTCCTCGAAAACAAACAAAACAAATAGTGAAAATTTAAAACTCGCTATTTTCAAGCAAACGGCGATCAAAACCGCCAACTTCAAAAAATAATAGCGAAAGTTCAAAAACCGCTATTTTCTCCAAATTTCCAAGCAAACGGCGATCAAAACCGCCAACTTCAAAAAATAATAGCGAAAGTTCAAAAACCGCTATTTTCTCCAAATTTCAAGCAAACGGCGATCAAAACCGCCAATTTCAAAAATAATGGCGAAATCAAAATTCACCATTTTCCTTCAAATTTTCCAAAATAATGGCGAAAATTCAAAAACCGCTATTTCAAGCAACGGCAATTAAAACCGTCAATTTCAAAATAGTAGTTGGAAATTGAATTCCACTATTTTCACCACACATGTCAACGGCGGCACATAAATCGTCACCTCAATTAATAGTGAAGATTCCAAATTCACTATTTCCAACAAATGTCAACGGCGGCACATAAACCGTCACTTCAATCAATAGTGAAGATTTCAAATTCACTATTTCCATCAAATGTCAACGACGGCACATAAACCGTCACTTCAAACGCTATAGCAAAACTCAAATTTGCTATTTTCCTTCAAAATTAGAACAAACGGCGATCAAAACCGCCACTGCAAATTCAAACCGAATGGTGAAAATTCCAAATTCATTATTCCTTCAAATACCAGCAGGGGGCTTCCTCGCGGAACCCGCTCATTCCAAAAGCAGTGATAGTGAGAATCCATACTCACTATTTCCCCAGCGACATCACGAGTTCGCTACTTTCAAAACAAGCCCATTCGACGCGGCTACTCCCATGGTCCATTAACCGACCGTACCACTGGCTGGCGAGCCTTTGTCCACAACCTTTTCAAGGATACATCCCGAAGATGCCTCGGGTACATTTCCTTACCTTTTCAAGGATACATCCCGAAGATGCCTCGGGTACATTTCCTTACCTTTTCAAGGACACATCCCGAAGATGCCTCGGGTACATTTCCTTGTCTCGGCTGGCGAGCCTTACAACGCATCGCGGCTGGCGAGCCCTCCTCACATACGCACCATGGCTGGCGAGCCTTTGTCCGGACCCTTCCAAGGACACATCCCGAAGATACCTCGGGTACATTTCCTTGTCTCGGCTGGCGAGCCTTACAACGCACCGCGGCTGGCGAGCCCTCCTCACGTACGCGCCGCAGCTGGCGAGCATTTATCCGCAACCATGCAAGGACATATCCGAAGATGCCTCAGGTATGACTCCTTCTTATGGCTGGCGAGCCTTCGTACGTAGTCTAATGGACTTTAAACGACCCGAACAGGAAGTCGACAAACTCTAAACTGTTCCCGACGACAGGTCCTTGGCTCGTACCCTCGAGTCGCCTTGGCGTCGCCCTTCCCGACAGCAGGTCCTTGGCCCGAATCCATTCGAGCCGCCTCGACGTCGCTTGGGTCTTCAGGTTGTAATCTTCGATTGGCCTGGGGACTCTACTTTGACTTTCGCCATGTCCAAGCCTCAGTCAAAGTGGGGGCTCTGTAGATACCCAGTATCTGCTGAGGCTCCAACAAACACCCGATGATTATCGGACTACAACATGTTTTGGGATCGCAGCGTTTGATCGACAGTTTGTGTACAACTCGAAAACCGACACCGGACCAAAAACCGACTCGAAAATTCAAATCCCGGCTCCAACAACGAGTCAAACCGAGTCAAACACAAAAACCAAAAATATCTCAAGCCTTCTATACTAAGTTTTTCCGGATTCATGTTGGTCAAGTACCAAACATGTGACTACAAAACCTAGGATAGAACAAATCATGATTGCGTTTGTTGTGATAGTGACAACACAACTCGAAGTGCCGCGACGTGGCTCGCGCCTCTTTGAGCAGCCCAGGTGGCCACGTCGCTCAAAACTCACACAACCACTCATTCTCCTATAAATACCCCTCAAATGCCACCCATTTGAGACTTACACGAGTGTCCGCCCCCTCTTTTCTCCCTTAAAATTCTTGACTCGACTTCTTAAGTCACAATCCGACGCGTATTTACGACCTACCGATCGTAAATACAAGCCTTACACAATGTTTGGTACCGTCATCGTGCATTAAATCACTTGTCCGACCACTTTGACCACTACACCATCACTAAACTTTTAAAACACTCTTTACTTACAAAAACGGTTTTAAACCGAATTTTTTCCGATCAAACGAGTTGTTACACTTACGTCGGTCACTCGCCATAACTAAACATGTAAGTATGAGAGTGTAAAAATCCTCCTTTATTATGTTTTCATTTGTTTCATGACTTTAACATGCTAAAACATGCATAACATGAACCAAAACATGGAATAAACGAGCCAAAACTGATTTTTGGTCTGAGGCAGAAGCCCTTGGGTCGCCAACAGGCTCGCGCCTAAATGGGGTACTTAGACCAGAGATCAACCGTGTTTGTTCTCGTCATTTCCCTTAATCCATTTTCATATTTGTAATCGGTTTTTTTACCATTTCAAGTATTTTCGAAACCTTTTGTTTCATTTCACATGTTTTAACCATAAAGCATTTTTCACCCTTGGTTCTTCATACCATGACGGTTAAATCCGTGTTTCGGTGATAATATTTGGTTAATGACATTTGAGAGGTATTTTAAAGCCTTTTATTTCATTTCTTTACATTTTTCAAACAAACATATTAGTCACCAACACAAAGTCATCCTTGGTTATACATACCATGCCGGATTTTAACCCGGGTACGATGATGAGTACCGACTAATTACATTCAAAATGGACTTAAAACAATTAGTCCATAATCATTTTCAAAACTATTCATGTCAAGCTTGTCAAATCGAACCCGACACCGAATATTATCAAACAATGATGATTATTCGAGTCTAGTTCTTCAAATCAACAAATGCGGTCTAAACGACCCTTTCAAATCAAACCGGGTTCAAATACCCATTTTCAACACGTTTTACAATGTTTTCTAAATAGTCAGAACACGGCATACAACCGTTGGCTAACCCGCACCTCAAGCAGGCTCCCCTTTTTCATTTTCAAAACCAGAGGGAGGCCCCTTACACCGCCGGTTGGCTCGCGCCTCTTATAGCCGTCTGGCACAGGGCCTGTTCCCTTCCAGCATTAGTCTAGGACGATCCCGACTCCGGTTAACCCGGATATAGGACGGATCAAATGACTATTCGTTTGTTCAAAACCATATTTGCAAAATGCCTTACTAAGACAAATGGATCATGTTATGCACCCTAAACCTAATACGGTAAATGGATGTTTAATTTCCGTCTTGCATGCAAATCAATCATTAATTTAACTCGACATCTTATACTTGATACTTGGATTAAATCAACCGATTTAGAAAGCTCTCCCATGTTAGGTTTAAATCATTGGATGCGCATTCATGCATTTAAACCGTTTTATCAATCTTTGCATTCAACCGACCAAGATCGATTAGTAGAGGCCGCTAAACGCGGGCGGGATTGGGTGTCTGATTAAAGGGCTTCCCAATACGTACCTTCACCTCTTACTCAGAAACTTTGGATAGTGGACGACCTTATCTAGGGCGTACGAGAGTCATTCTAGAGATATGATGCTAAAGAGGGACGATTTCCTTACCTTTAGTACCTATGTCAAAACGCTACTTTGTGCTTCGATTAGACCGAGGTATAAAGTGGAATTCGAACGGGTTCCAGGCATCCCACAAATGCTTGGTGGCGACTCCGAACATCTCTAATCGTTTCGAGACCCTTACCGAGACGAAACCGACCGATCTAAAACGATCCGGTCGAAGGCATCTTTACGCCGCCGAGCGTGGCTTTCAAAAAACCGCTGCATGTCCACAGATCGACTGGGCTTGCAGGTGGCCCGTGACTACGGACCGGTAGGCGGCCCGAATCCGCAGACCGAGACGTGGCCCATGACCACACTGGATGCTCCTTTATCCTGATAGCAAGGCTTATTTCATGAATGAGGGTAACTTTGATCACTGTCCCTGTATAGTCTCTAGGAAACTTGATATTCCTGCTAGGAAACCAAGCTTCAGATACTTCAATATGTGGAGTCTTGAACCTCAATTTAAGGAAATTATTCAACATGAGTGGAATAGAACAGTGGTGGGGGTCAAAATGTATCAGGTGGTTACTAAACTCAGAAATTTAAAGAGACCTCTGAAGCTGCTCAATAAGAACAAATTCTCTGATGTGGAACGCACTGCTGATATAGCTAGGCTCATTTTGGATGATTTGCAAACCCAACTTCATCAGAACCCTCATGACACTCATCTCAGTCTTGCTAAAAGAGAAGCTGCTGATTCCTTTGCCACCTTGAAGAAAGCAAAACTTAGCTATTTGAAACAAAAATCCAAGACTGAGTGGTTGCAAGGGGGTGATGAAAACTCCAGATATTTTCATAGTCAGATAAAACAGAGACAAATTCAGAACAAGGTTTTTCAGATTAAAGATGTTCATGGGATTATTCATCAGGATCCTCATGATATTGAGAAAGCTTTCTTGGAGTATTATGAAGGTCTTTTGGGAACTAGCAGCCATACTACTAAAGTCCATAAGGCAACTGTTAGAACTGGGAAAGTAGTTGATGAGTCTTTGTCTAACATTCTATTGCAGCCTGTTACTCATGAGGAAATTAAGTCTTGTTTTTTCTCTATTCCTGCATCTAAAAGCCCTGGTCCAGATGGATTTAATAGTCAATTCTTTAAGGACTCTTGGGACATTGTGGGGCCTGGGATTTGTGATGCTATTAAGGACTTCTTTTCTACTGGTAAACTCTTAAAACAACTCAATACTACCAATATTACTCTTATCCCAAAAGTCAGTAACCCTACAAGTGTTCTTGAGTTCAGACCTATAGCCTGTTGCAATACTATATATAAATGCATTGCTAAGCTCCTTTGCAACAGGTTGGGAAAGGTGTTGCCTGAACTTGTGAGTATTAACCAAAGGGGTTTCATTAAAGGCAGAAATATTGTTGAGAATGTTCTTATTTGTCAGGATCTTGTGAGGTTATATAATAGGAAAGCAGCCTCCTCTAGATGTCTTGTTAATATTGACTTGAGGAAGGCTTATGATAGTGTTGAGTGGACTTCATTTCTCAAATGCTCCATCATATGAAGTTCCGTGCATAGTTCATTGGGTGGATTATGAGTTGTGTCTCCTCTCCTACCTATTCCTTGACTCTTAATGGGAATTCATTTGGTTTTTTCAAAGGCAAACGTGGGCTTAGACAGGGTGATCCTCTATCTCCACTCCTCTTTACTATTTGTATGGATTACCTCTCCAGGATCCTCAATGTTACAGGGCAACAAGCTGACTTTAGATTCCACCTACTGTGTGGACATTTGAGACTGAATCATCTTTTATTTGCTGACGACCTTCTTCTCTTTTCTAAAGGCACTGATACTTCTATAATGTGGTTGTTAAGGGCCTTTGCTACCTTCTCAGCAGCCTCTGGGTTAAGCCTCAACAAAGAGAAAACTGAAATTTACTTCAATGGTGTTCAACCTCAGACTGTGGATGCTATTTTGCAGGTCTCTGGATTTAAGAAGGGGTCCCTTCCCTTCAAGTATCTGGGGGTCCCTATCTCATCTAAGAAGCTCACTAAAACTGAGGGAAGGAAACTTATGGATAAAATCACTACTAGGATTAGATCTTGGGGGGCTAACCATCTGTCTTATGCTGGTAGACTCACTTTGGTTACCTCAGTTTTACAGTCCTTGCATTCTTATTGGTCTAATATCTTTTTAATACCTAATGGCATTATGAATAGGATTGATAGTCTGTGTAGGAATGTTTTGTGGAGGGGGTAAGGATTCTTATTTACGTGCCCCTGCAGTGAGTTGGGATAAATGTTGTCTGCCCAAATCAGAAGGCGGTTTGGGGATTAAGCATTCAAAGAATTGGAACAAGGCATTGCTTGGGAAGTATGTGTGGTGGATTGCCTCCAAGAAAGATCATTTGTAGGTGAAGTGGATATTTCATGTTTACTTGAAGGGTACTCATTGGACCAACTATAATCCTCCCCCTGATTGTAGTTGGTCTTGGAAAAAAATTGCACATCTTATGAGCATTTTTAGGCCTGCATACTCTGATGATTGCGGGATGGGTAAGCAGCTTGACTATACTGTTAATGAGGGCTACAACTGGTTAAGGGGCTCTAATCCCGAAGTCAGTTGGTGGAGAGTGTTCTGGAACTCTATGAATGTCCCTAAAACTTCCTTTATTTATTGGGCTGTTGTTCTAGGCAGATTACTTACTAAAGACCGTCTTGTTCGTATGGGAGGTGCCTCTGATCTGAGCTGTTTTCTTTGTCACAGCCACGATGAATCTCATGACCATCTCTTTTTTGATTGCTTATATAGTAACAGATGTGTGCAGCTGCTGCAGCAAAAGCTTCAATTTTACTTTGATCCTCGTGGACTTGTCAACTGGAACAGAAGACGAAGAAGGAATAGCCTGTTGATGAGAAGGATTACTTGTGCTTGCTATATTCAGTTGGTTTATCTTATATGGCAGGAACGTAACAAAGCAAGATTGTACTTTAAAGTTACCCATCCTGGCATTATTGTTAAACAAGGAATTCAATCTGTGTGCACTCGGTTCAGGACTAGAAACAAAGCTGCCATTACCAGAGACGATGAAGTTTGGCTCCGCCATTTGACACAGTAGTTTGTTTAGTAGGACAGTTGCTGTTTATACTTGTTAGATACAATTTTGTAATCAGTCACATATACAAACTTTTTGTACTCCTTTGATGATGATTAATATACTTAACTTTTCCCAAAAAAATAATTACAACGAATTAATTGATTTACGTCGAAAATACATTCAAAACGGATAATTTGGGAAAAGAAAGAATAAATAAATTACCGAACAGATTAGCAGCGATATTACAAATAATAGTTAATTAATACGTAATTAATAAAGTAGGTCAAGGCAGAAACGAGAGTTCAGAGACAGAATTCAACCCGGAACAGGCGCAGCAGAGCTGCGTCCTTTGGAAGAGGCGGAACAGTTGCTGCGTCTGTTCCTGACCTGAATTCTGGTTGTGAAGCCGGAATTGCGTGTTGTTAATGTTAATTGGTGATTTTAATGCTTGATTATTGATATTTGACTCGGATAGAAGTGATTTAACATATTATTTACATATGAATTGGTCATAAAAACAATAAAACATGAGAAGAAATTAATTAGGACGAATCAATACAATATTAATGAATTATAAGATAAATAATAAGATTAACAATGAATTAAATTAAATAGGTTAATTACGGGATTAATGATACAAATTAACAAACTAGTTAGATTAATTAGGTTATTAATGCTAAACTATTGATGGCAACGATAATAAACAGATGAAAATATACCAATGATGAATTCCAGAGACTCAATATTGATGAACCGAACCTCTAAAAACCCGAATTGAATTTAATGACGAAAACCCGCAAATATGAATTATAAGGGATTTAAGTCGGGAATTAAAAAGATGAATTAATTATTAATGATTTACATGTCAAAATTATTATGTTAGAAATATCGTGTCAATAAAACATGAGCAATTGAAGGCAAATCAAAACGAACAGAGGAACAAAAGACGAAGGAAGAAGAAAGGAAGCAGGAACTGCGGCAGCCTCATGAAGAGGCGCAGCAGGTGCTGCGTCCTTTCTCGACGTTTGTCTCCTGTTATTCCGTAAAAAAGGTTTAAAACAAGGTTTTATAAATCGGTTTTGAATGTGCTTTCGACGTAAACCTTACAATAACGATTACAAAATTAAAGTACTATAATAATAAAATATGGGATTTACACCCTCAGACTTACATGTTTGACGAAATGAGATTGACTAAGTTAATGTTTAGTGATGCTCGACTCGAATGTACGACGAAAGTGCCCTCTAAGTGTAATACCCCGCATTTTGATAATAATTTATGTAATTTAATAATTAAGTAAAGGCATTTCTAATAATAATTATGATCGCATCCCGTTTAGTATTCACAAATAGATAGATGTGGTCGTTGGTCACGGTCGAATCAAAACACAATTTATAGCTTAACAAGCAGCTCTACAATTAGTAAAGAGGCAAGTAAAGGTCGGATCCCAAGGGACGGGAGTTGAAATGAGATTTCTATTGTAACTAGTGGTGTCTAAGGGGTGTCACAAATTGGGTTGATGTAGAAGGTTACTAAACTAGAATAACAATGAAAATAAGCAAGCAAGATGAATTAAAGGGGTGTAAACAATTGATTAAAGGCACTAGGGTGTCATGGGATCATAGGGGAATCATGGGATATAATCATACAAACATGTTCTCAAATTATAAGCAAGCAATTATTGTTGTGATGGATTGAGTTGGGTTATATCTTACAATCCTAGGAAAGTTTGGGTCCCGGAGCCGAATCGATTAGATTGTACAACACCTACAAGTTGACTTAATCTTCCCTACTCAACAACATGCATGGTCTAATGAGACTCGAGTTGGGTTATGTCTTACAAGTCTCATTGAAAAGATAGGAGATGATAGTAAATGCAAGGATTCATAGGCTTAGCATTTCATCAAATATAACATGTGCATGAGTTGAGATCAAAACAAGCAAGCAAATAAGATATGAAAGCATATTAATTTAAGCATGAATCATTCCCCATGTGGTTTCCCCTAATCACCCATTAACCCTAGCTAAGAGACTACTCACTCATTATCATGTTGATCATGCTAGCAAGGTTGTCAATCATACTAACAATATGAAACATGATGAATAAATGAAAGTAATTAACAATAATTAAAAAGGGATTAAGAGATTATACCTACTAATGATTCCAATAATAAAGCAAGAATAATAGAAGTACTTGAATGCTAGATTGAGAGGTTGTCAATCTCCCAATAATAACCCAAATAATCTTCAATTACCCAAAATAAAGGATGAACAAAAGAGAGATTAAAGAACTAAAACTTGGATTAAAACTTGATTAATACTTGATTACAATATTGAAGAGAGATTTGATTGATATTAACTACACTAATTATTGATAAGAAGAACATGCTCCTCTAATTAAACTAATTGGGTATTTATAGTGAAAATTAGGGAGGATGCATTAGGGTTAACTAAGGGCTAAACTAGTAATTACACTTTTTAAGTAGAGCAAGGAGAAGCCGGTATTTTTGGAGAGAAGGGCTTCTCTTTTCGTAGCTTGAAGAAGACAACCCGCGCTGTGAAGGAATCCAGGCGGATTAGGGTCGGGACGGCCGGATTTGGTCGAAGGAATCCGAGCGGATTCTCAGGAATCCGGGCGGATTGCTTTGAGGGGAATCCGAGCGGATTCCAC
The DNA here is from genome assembly GCF_048544455.1 of Silene latifolia. Taxonomy (NCBI): domain Eukaryota; kingdom Viridiplantae; phylum Streptophyta; class Magnoliopsida; order Caryophyllales; family Caryophyllaceae; genus Silene; species Silene latifolia. Next base: position 269,838,747 of record NC_133537.1, on the reverse strand, counting down.
CGGGCGCTCGGATTGTGGCTAGGTGGGACGGGCTGATTGCGACAATCCGCTCGGATTGTCGATCGTGATACTTCTTCTTTTTCTTCCCTTTTCTTCATAAATTCCTTGGGGATTTCCTTGGGGACTCAAGGATCCTTTCTCAACATTGCTCTTCTACTATGATATGTACAAAGGCCTTCTAATCTTGCCTCTCCTTGATGCTTGGTCATTGAATTTGATCAATTTAGTCTTGATTTGCCATGAAAATGCAAGATTCTTACTCCTTTCCTACCAAGGGATCAAAATCTCAAAGAATATGCAAAACAAAGAACTAAAGATAAGAAATGACCCAAATAAGCACTAAAAAGCATGGAAACAAGGGTAATTCGGGGCTAAATATGCGCCAATTATGGTCACATCAAATATCCCCAAACCGAACCTTTGCTCGTCCCGAGTAAAGAGGTGACAAAGACTAGGACCAATACTAACCTATCCTAATAATATAGCCGATATGAGACAATTAGCGGGTCTCACTCCGCCCCTTCAACTCACAACAAGACAACCATGAGGTAGGATGCCTTCTTGCAAGGCAAGGTGGGTCTTGCCAAAATGGCGACACATCCAAACATTAAAGCACACAAAAACACATAATGGATGCATCTACAAAAAGAATAGCCACTCCCTCATCAAGTGGCGGAAATTATCTACAAGGGAAGCAATTCAAGGGTACACAATCCTTCATAGATGCAATTTCTTCAAACTACTAAGCCTAGAAGGATACCAATAAATCACCTCCAAAATGTGTCAAGCTAGGGTACCTTTGTCCTCAATCGTTAAATGCTTTTGTCAAGAGTAGACTCCCTATGATGTTAGAAACACTGGAGGATCGCGAATTCCCCTCTTGCTTAGACAAGAAGAAGGGTCGTCCCCTCTCTACCATGCACAAAAATGGATATGATGGATAAAGGGATCAATAGATATTTGAGTTTCACTTTGGGAGTTTGCTTTTGTTTTTGTTTTTCCCCCCAATTTCATTTGGCATATAACATTTGAGAACACTTGCTTTGCCATTTCTTTTTGATTTTTGGCATTTCAATACTTGACAACTTTTTGCATTTCTTTTGAACATTTTCAAAGTCACCCCAATTAGTAACGAGGGTGCCTTGTATTTGAAGCTTAGGAGTCTATTTTTGCTCCTCTTTTCTTTTGATGCATTTTTGCAAACTTTCTTTCACTTTTCATTTCATTGAACTCAAATTGATTTCTTTTTGTGCCCATTCCCTTTGATGACAAAAATGTATGGTAGAACATGGATGAATGATGGTTGCATGGTTTCAAGGGTCACCTTGGAATAAACGGTAGCCAAGGAGTTATCACACCACAAGGTACTCTTGACTAGGCCTTAAACCATGGGTCAACGGATACTAGCATGACACATCCTAGGGTGTTTTACAAGCATTCTAACAAGCAAAGTCTTAAGAACAAAAGGCATCTACTAGGGCCTATATACACTTGTCAAGCTTCCCAAGTAGACGGTTTCGCAAAATTTTTCTAACATGCAAACTACATGCCATGATGCAACTAACAAATAAACATCCTAATGCAAGTGATTCTACCAACTACTATGCCAAATAAACTAAATGCAATCCTAATTTCACATTGTTTTTACCGCATCAATCAAAATAAAGCCACATAGTCATTAACATAAAGAGGAAAAAGGAGATTGGAAAGATCATACCATGCGGTCTTCAATATCCTCATGTCTCGGATGTGGCGTAGTCAATCAATGTGAACAAGGATAAAACAAACACAATATATACAAGACAATATATACAAAGGAAATGAACTTGTTTTTGGGTTTTCAATTTTTTCAATTTTTATGATTTTTGAAATTTTTCAATTTTTATGGGTTTTTGAATAAGAGTTAAATGTTAGAATTCCCATCCCCACACTAATATGGGCATTGTCCTCAATGGCCAAAATGATGGAAATTATGCAAAGATGATGCATGATTTCTATACTAAATGCAATTCTATACTAAGCTACACTACATGATGCATGGTTTTTTGTTATGACGGAGAGGATAATTTAGATTACCTCCCGTTGTGTATGCATTAACTTCCCCAAACCGAGTGAGACACTATTGCTAATGTCCAAGGATGGGTATAGTTCATGCACACACTATGCTATGCATGAGACTAGTTTTGTCATTTTGGATTTTACAAATGGGAACAATAAAGACACCTCAATGGTACCGAGGTGTGAGTCCTTTGATGTTGCTAGGACTAAACCAACAATGATCAAAATGAAATAAAATACAAAGAGATATAGACAAACCATGGGAGTGTAGGAGTCTCCAAGGCTTGCTAGTCTTCCATCATGCTATCATCATCACCACTTCCCTCATGAGAAGTGGTCACATTGCCACTTTCCTTGTCACTTTCTTCCTCATCTTCTTCCTCATCATCATCTTCACCATCTCTTTCTCCTTCCATTGCTTCTCCCTCAATATTATCATCGACTTGCTCATCATTTCCAACAATTTCATTATCTCCCACCACGTCCCTAGATGCACCCGGAAATAAGACTTCTCTATCCGCCCAACTAGGCAAAGGACAAGATGGATCAAGGAGTCCTTGCCTAGCTAGATGTAGGAGGGGTGGATATTGAGCCAAATACGCATTTTTCCGATCTTCATGGGCTTGCTTGCGCATTGCTTGCATAAGAAGAGTCACATAGTCTTTCCCAATTTCAATTCCTTCCGGCTTGAACTCTTCATACTCAAAGGGGTAAGGTGGTATGATAATGGAAGAGGAGGGGGTTTCAAGATCACCCTTTTGTTGTTGAATGATATACTCGGCTTCTTCGGAAAGGGGAAGTAGATAATTGGTCCGGTGGACACTTAGGCGACAAATCTTCGAGGGCAAGGTGAACGATCTAGCTTCACTAGTTAGCCATCCATATTTAGTGTCAAGGGGGTTATGGGCAACCCACTTGAACTTGTTAATCATAATGTGCATATCAATAAGATGGCCACCTTCCTTTGCTTTGTACCTCTTATCCTTATTGAAATTAGGATCAAAGTGCTTAGCTAGGACCGTGACTAGCCCGCCATTGACAATAACGGTCGTGCCCTTCTTCCCATTATCAACATTAAGCCATCTATCAACCAATTGCCTCAAAGAATTGTAAGGCTTGGTGTGAATTCTTCCGATATTCAAAGCCGATTCAAGGAGAATAAAATCGAGTCTTGTGAAATGATTGGTGTCTTTCCTAGCAATTATGGTATTTCCCACGACCTTGTGCCATACTCTTATGCCCGGATGATGGACCAAAAGAGCACGACAAGCATGAAAATCCTCAAATTTCTTCCCGGAGATTGCCTCCCAAAGAGGTTCGGGGTCATACTTTCCATAACTCTTGAAATAGCTTTCTTCATCACTAAGACCCAAAATTTCACCCAATTCCTTAAAGGTAATGCGTCTACTAACATTAGCTAGACGAAACTCGATATTTTCCCTATTCTCAACTTTGGTGACTTTCAAAGAACTTAAAAATTCCAAGACAAGGGAGGGGTATGTCAATTCCTTTGTTTCAAACAATTTCTCCAACCCCATGGCTTTGAAAAAGGCTTTTGTTTGTTCAAGAACACCCAATTTTTCCAAGGCATCTTTACATATGAATTTGGTGGATTGTAATGACTTCATAGCAAACTTGACAAAGGTATTTCTATGGGTATCGGAAATAAAAGTTACCTACGGATAATGCAAAAGTTGATTAAGTACCGGAGTAGAGGATGTTGATGGTCCCATAGAAGGTTGTTGTTGTTGTTGTTGTACTTCCAAGTTTGGTGTTGCCACCACCATAGCCAAAGCTTTCTTTGTTTGAAGAGCCTTTTGCCTTTGTGAGAGTGCCTTAGCCTTTGGTGCCTTGGTTGCCTTTGTTGCACCCTTAGTCCTTGCCATTGATGAGCTTAACCAAGAAAAGAATGAAAAATCTTCAATATGTAGGATGCCCAAATCGATTTGAAGGTGAAAGGCTTTGCCTTTATGAAAACAAAAATCGACTCAAAGGTTGAAGATTTTGTTCTTGGTTTTGATTTTTGTTGAAGAAGGAGTGATTAAATTGTTGTGGGAAAGATGATTTGATTTGTTTTTGTTGAATGTTGTTGAGGGTTTTTGTTTTTATGATGGAGAGGATGAGGGTTTTGATGTTGTGGGTAGTGTTTATGAATGAATGAGTGAATGAATGAAGGTGGGAGGGGTTATAAAGGGACCGAAATTTTCAAAACTGCAGGGGCAATCCGTGCGGATTAGGTACAATCCGTGCGGATTCTGCTTCTTCAATCTTTGCGAAATCTCGCCTAAAGACGGGCGGATTTGGTACAATCCGCTCGGATTGTCCAACACGGACGGGCGGATTTCTTCAAAGACGGACGGATTTCAGTCCAGAGATTTTTGCTTGGTTTCCTCAGCTGCAAAGACGGGCGTCTTTTTTACAAGACGGCCGGATTCTTCGAGACGGGCGGATTTTTTGGAATCCGCTCGGATTCTTTAACAGTGGGAAAATTTCAAATTTCAGCTCAGTTCAGGACGGGCGTCTTCTGGTCAGGACGCTCGGATTGCACAAGACGGGCGGATTTTTGGGAATCCGCTCGGATTCTGGTCCTTTGTACCCGGATTCATTCCATTCGTGCACAATGCATTTCCCTTTACCATTCTTCCATTCTTCTTCATTTCTTGTGTTCTTCGTTGTGGGGGCATTACTAAGGCATGGATAGCCTAGGCAATTCCCATCCCCACACTAAGGTAAAGCACTACACATCAATTGAAGTCGTTAGTCCCTCCCTCACTTCTCTCTTACACGACAATTATTTAGATCAAAGTAAATAAAAATCCAAAAATGACAAAAATGCAATACAAGAATTGAAATGTAAGTTAGGGAGTTAGAAATATTTACAAGTGGTGGTTTAGGGAGGACTCCACCAAACTCTCATTCTTGATGAGATGTCAAGGGGGCATGTTCAAGGTGTTGTTGATGTTGCTCAACACCTTGAAAAAGTAATCAAAAGCTTGTTCATTATTATGGTAGAGGTCCTCAATAGACCGTGGCCCTTGTTGTTGATCATGATCGATGGCATGCCCAATGTAGGGATTAAAAATCCCTTCAAACTCGTCGTCCCAAAGACCACAAACTTCATTGAGTTGATCATTGAAAATCTCTTGCTTAGATGGAGACAACTCTCCCAATTTATTTTCTTGGCCAATGAGGCCATCCTCTTCTTCCTTGGTTGATTTTGATGAGCTTTGCAAGCTCTCCTTGTCACAATTCACTTGCTCTTTGAATGGAGCATCTTCAATTTTCTTCCTCCATTGGAGTTCCGATTTCTTCTTTTCATCTTTTCGGCTATAGTGATCAATCATGAAACATGGCTCATGCAAACGGGGAGCTCTCATGGTCTTGTCAAGATTAAAAGTTATGCTTTCATCTCCCACTTCTAGAGTGAGCTCTCCATGTTTCACATCAATCACCGCACCGGCGGTGTGTAGGAAAGGTCTTCCTAGGATAATTGGAATGTTGGAATCTTCCTCCATATCAACAATGACAAAGTCCACCAGGATGAAAAACTTCCCAATTCGCACGGGGACATCTTCCCATATCCCTAATGGTGTCTTCGTCGATCTATCGGCCATTTGAAGTGTGATGTTGGTGCATTTAAGCTCTCCCATTCCCAACCTTTTACTTACCGAGTACGGCATGACACTCACACTAGCCCCTAGATCACATAAGGCTTTGTTGATCGTCAGACGCCAATGGTACACGGTATTGAGAAGCTTCCCGGATCCTTTAACTTTGGAGGTGAACTCCCTTGAAGTATTGCACTACTCACCTTAGTGAAGGCGATAGTCTCAAGTTTCCGGATCGACTTCTTCTTTGTGAGGATATCTTTCATGTACTTTGCATAGGCCGGAACGTGGTTGATTAATTCCGTGAAAGGAATTGAGACTTCTAAATTTTTCACAATCTCCATGAACTTTCCAAGTTGATCGTCAAATTTGGGCTTGCTTGACGACTTGGAAAAGGAAGTCTAATCACAATGGGCTCCTTCTCTTTGGCCTTGTCTTCATTTTTCTTTGAACTTTCTTCTTTTGATGATTCTCCATCTTTGGAGTTTTGCACAATTTCTTCCTTTTCACTAGCTTCCACAACTTCATCCTCAACTTGCCTCTTCGGTGCTTCATACCTTGTACCACTTCTCAAGTGAATGGCACTAACCGTTTCATGTCTAGGGGGATTACTTTGAGGTGGTAATTGCCCCTTTTGTCTTTGTGAGCTTGAAGATGCTAGTTGAGTCAATTGTGTTTCCAACATCTTGGTGTGAGCTAGAATGTTGTTGATGGTGGTTTCTTTTGCTTGGCTATCTTTTTGCATTTGGGTGAAAAATTCTTGTTGATTCTTTTGCATTTGGAGGACCGCTTTTTGGACATCAAAGCCTTGGTCATTTTGGTGATTGTATGGATTTTGATTTTGGTAACCTTGGTTTTGATTGTAAAAGGGTCTTTGATTTTGGTTTCTCATGGGTGGTGGAGTGTATGTTGTTTGAGGGTTTTGAACATTTTGGCTCTTGTATGAGAGATTTGGATGGAACTTGGTGTTTTCATTGTAAAAAATTGAATAAGGGGTACCACTTTTGTAAGCTTGGAAAGCATTAACTTGTTCGGTTGTTCCCCTACACTCACTTGGGTCATGACCCAAAGTTCCACAATTCTCACATATCCCACTTGGGATTGATGAGGATGCCGTCATGGCATTGACATGATGCTTCGATGATTTTGAGTTTTCCTCAAGTCTAGCCATAGCTTGTTCAAACTTCAAGTTGATTGTGTCAATGTGAGCACTAAGTTGAGCACCCAATTGAGTAACGGAGTCCACTTCATACTTTCCTCCTCTAGTAGCCTTGCGAGGTCTACTATATTGTGAATTATGGACCGCCATTTCCTCAATCTTGTTCCATGTTTGATTGTCATCAACTTCGGTGAACATTCCATTTGATCCCATATTGAGAATGTTCCTAGAATCTTCATATAAACCATTCCAAAATTGTTGCACCAAAAACCATTCGCTAAGTCCATGGTGAGGACATGAGCGACAAATTCCTTTGAACCGCTCCCAAGCTTCATACAAAGACTCTTCATCCCTTTGCTTAAAACCCGTAATTTGAGCTCTTAGCATGTTGGTCTTTTCCGGTGGGTAGAATTTTTTGTAGAAAGCTAGAGCCAACTTCTTCCAAGAATCTATTCCAAGGGTGGCCTTATCAAGGCCCTTCAACCATTGCTTTGCGGTGCCGATTAAGGAAAAAGGAAATAAGACCCATCTAATTTGGTCTTGAGTCACGCCCGTTTGAGAGATAGCATCACAATAATCGCAAAAGGTTTCCATATGAGAATGAGGGTCCTCACTAGGCATTCCCCCGAATTGGCTCCTCTCAACTAGTTGGATGAAGGCGGACTTGGCAATAAAATTACCGGTGAGATGTTGCGGTGTAGGAGTACCATTTGGTAGATTCTCCTCGGTGGGTACGGAGTGTGACGAGAATTTTGGCATTGTAGGTGGATTTTGTAGGGTATTGTGTAATGGGTTTTCTTCTCCTTCTATTGCGAAAGGATTGACAAACTCACTAGTGGGTTGAACAACTTCACCAACACCTCTCAAATTCATCCTAACAAGTCTCCTATTATTCGTCAAGGTTCTTTCGATTTCACGGTCAAAAGGTAACAAATCACTTTGTAACCTTCTAGACATGCAAAATATCAAACAACTCAAAAACAATTAGAACAAACCTTGAGGATTTTTACTTCCTCAAGGCGAAGAAAGACACAACTAATAACAAAAAGGAAATCTAAATCAAACAAACACCGTCCCCGGCAACGGCGCCATTTTTGATCACATCCCGTTTAGTATTCACAAATAGATAGATGTGGTCGTTGGTCACGGTCGAATCAAAACACAATTTATAGCTTAACAAGCAACTCTACAATTAGTAAAGAGGCAAGTAAAGGTCGGATCCCAAGGGACGGGAGTTGAAATGAGATTTCTATTGTAACTAGTGGTGTCTAAGGGGTGTCATAAATTGGGTTGATGTAGAAGGTTACTAAACTAGAATAACAATGAAAATAAACAAGCAAGATGAATTAAAGGGGTGTAAACAATTAATTAAAGGCACTAGGGTGTCATGGGATCATAGGGGAATCATGGGATATAATCATACAAACATGTTCTCAAATTATAAGCAAGCAATTATTGTTGTGATGGATTGAGTTGGGTTATATCTTACAATCCTAGGAAAGTTTGGGTCCCGGAGCCGAATCGATTAGATTGTACAACACCTACAAGTCGACTTAATCTTCCCTACTCAACAACATGCATGGTCTAATGAGACTCGAGTTGGGTTATGTCTTACAAGTCTCATTGAAAAGATAGGAGATGATAGTAAATGCAAGGATTCATAGGCTTAGCATTTCATCAAATATAACATGTGCATGAGTTGAGATCAAAACAAGCAAGCAAATAAGATATGAAAGCATATTAATTTAAGCATGAATCATTCCCCATGTTGGTTTCCCCTAATCACCCATTAACCCTAGCTAAGAGACTACTCACTCATTATCATGTTGATCATGCTAGCAAGGTTGTCAATCATACTAACAATATGAAACATGATGAATAAATGAAAGTAATTAACAATAATTAAAAAGGGATTAAGAGATTATACCTACTAATGATTCCAATAATAAAGCAAGAATAATAGAAGTACTTGAATGCTAGATTGAGAGGTTGTCAATCTCCCAATAATAACCCAAATAATCTTCAATTACCCAAAATAAAGGATGAACAAAAGAGAGATTAAAGAACTAAAACTTGGATTAAAACTTGATTAATACTTGATTACAATATTGAAGAGAGATTTGATTGATATTAACTACACTAATTATTGATAAGAAGAACATGCTCCTCTAATTAGACTAATTGGGTATTTATAGTGAAAATTAGGGAGGATGCATTAGGGTTAACTAAGGGCTAAACGAGTAATTACACTTTTTAAGTAGAGCAAGGAGAAGCCGGTATTTTTGGAGAGAAGGGCTTCTCTTTTCGTAGCTTGAAGAAGACAACCCGCGCTGTGAAGGAATCCGGGCGGATTAGGGTCGGGACGGCCAGATTTGGTCGAAGGAATCCGAGCGGATTAAGGGAATCCGGGCGGATTGCGAGGGGAATCCGAGCGGATTCAGCTGGGGCGCTCGGATTGTGGCTAGGTGGGACGGGCGGATTGCGACAATCCGCTCGGATTGTCGATCGTGATACTTCTTCTTTTTCTTCCCTTTTCTTCATAAATTCCTTGGGGATTTCCTTGGGGACTCAAGGATCCTTTCTCAACATTGCTCTTCTACTATGATATGTACAAAGGCCTTCTAATCTTGTCTCTCCTTGATGCTTGGTCATTGAATTTGATCAATTTAGTCTTGATTTGCCATGAAAATGCAAGATTCTTACTCATTTCCTACCAAGGGATCAAAATCTCAAAGAATATGAAAAACAAAGAAGTAAAGATAAGAAATGACCCAAATAAGCACTAAAAAGCATGGAAACAAGGGTAATTCGGGGGCTAAATATGCGCCAATTATGGTCACATCAAATTACAAGTAAGACATTAATTAAATAATTAATTAAGTAAACAAGTTGGGAATTGGGCTTAGCTAATAGTACAATATTGGGCCGTGTGATATAATTGGGGGATGGGTTTTATAGGCTTAATAAATAAGTAATCGGATTTTGTATCGGGAATTAATAATAAATAAGATGGAAATAATAATTATATCAATAATTATCATAATAATAATGTTATGGCAATAATAAGATAATTGGTGAAAATTCTAGTTATGGTAAGATTAGTAATATATGATAATAATAATAATAATAATAATAATAATAATAATAATAATAATAATAATAATAATAATAATAACTACGCCACTGACCTGCGCCACTGCTCTCGTCGGACTCGTCGCTCGTCGGACTGTCGGTGGTTTCTTTTTGGTTAGGGCTTTGGTGTTGCGGGTTGTGTTGCGGGTTGGGAATCTCTTTTAGGGCAGCGGTTTTTCACGACTCACGGCCACCGTTCAGGGCCAACATCCACTCACATCGACTTTTAGACCTCACGTCGCCGGTCAGGGGTGGTTTTTGTTGGCTGTTCGTGCGGTGGTGCCGTATCGGGTTTCGTGTGGCGGCTGTTTTTCGTGGGTCACTGTCGCCTCCCTGCGATCGGTGTTCACCTGCGCCACCATCCTCTGGCCTTTAGACCTCAAGTCGGCGGTCAGTGTTGTGGTGGCTAACGGCCAGGCCCTCCGGTGAGTTGTCTTCTTCGCGTTAGGTGTTTTTTTTTTCCTGTTATTTTTCTTCTTCACGTTTTAGGGTTCCGGTTACTATCTTTATTGCTGCTGGTGGTTGCCTTCGTGTTCTCTGGTGCAGTGACCGGCCACTGCCTGCCGCCGCTGCCTTGTTGTGGCTGGGGTTTGTGGTGGGCTTTTCGGTTTGGTTGTGCCGTGTGCATAGGGTTACGGTTTGTGGTTGGTTGTTGACCATCACCGGTGTGGGTGGTGTGTCGGTGGTCAACTTGACCAGTGGTGCCTCTTGTTGCTCGGCGGTTGCTGTGTGGTGGTTTTCGTGCGGGTTTTGGTTTGGTGGCTATATTGGTTTTTTGTGCAGGTCGGGTGTGGGGTTTTGCTACTTCTTTCATGCCCGAGCTAGTGCGGTACCATTGTCCTTTTTCGAGTCTTCATGCATGTCGGGATGGTTTTGGTAAGGGCCTTACTAAGGCAGCTTGGCAGAAACATTTTCAAGACCGACATTGCCTGAATGGTGCGTTGGACCTTACGCGTCAGACTCTTACTGATAGTTTGACGGTTTATTCCAATGCCGAGAGTGTTTTGAGACGGATGGGGCTGCGGTTGTGTGGGGTGTGTTTTATGACTCGTACCACTCGTGCTAGATGTCGACATAGTCGGGTGATATTGTGCGAGCTCGGAGCGTGTTGATGGCCTCTACAGTTTTCACATTTATGGTATTCCGAGACCTATGGCTCCCTCTACTTCCGGTTTCTTCGTCTGATGATGGTGTTGAGCTTGTTCAATGGTCTATATCTTCCCTTGATCGTTTATTGTCTTTGGGCCTCCGCACCGTCAAATCTTTTCCTCCTAAGTGTCGTCTTGGGTTGGCTCGGGCTTTGAAAGGAGCTCGGATGATGTGGCCGATTCCCCTAGTGATCTCTCCCTGGGATTCGGTTGCTTGTTTTACCGCCGTGTGCGCTTAAGACATTCTCTCCTCGGAGTAATGTTGAGTGTAGGGACGGCAATACGGCGTCGTCGGGTCGAGGAGAGTATTGCTAGGGCTATCCTTGCTTGGGGGTTCCCTGGGGGAGGTTTGCACATTTTTGCGGGAGTGTTTTGATGAGGGTCCTTCTTTGTTTAGTGTGGAGGAGGATCTGGATTTGGGTGACCATAACCTCCGTCGGTGTCGGCGTAAGATTTACGATGGTCATTATATCGCTGCTTGTTCGGTGCTTTCTTCCTCCTGGGGTCGCCCCTACTCCGATGCCACTCTTGTGGCCTGCGTGAGAAGCATCCGGTTGCCCCACCCCCTTCTTTGCCTCCTTTGTCTGGGGATCATCACCATCTGGTTGCCTCTGAGTCAGTGGTTTTGGATATGATCCGGAGTTTCCCTCGTGGTACTTCTTGTGGGAGGGATGGTTTACGTGCCCAGCACCTTATGGATTGGTTGAGTGGCGCTGCTGTGGCTATTTCTGATGAGTTGGTCACTTCTATTACTAGGGTGGTTAATCTCTTTCTTGAGGGTCGGTGCCCTCTTGCTTTGGGAGAGTACATTGCCAGCGCCCCTCTCACGCCGCTTGTGAAGCCAGGTGGTGGGGTACGTCCTATTGCTGTTGGTACAGTCTGGAGACGGCTTGTCTCTAAGGTTGGTGCTTTTATGGTGGGTCCTTCTTTGTCCTCTTATTTTGCTGGTTTACAGTTTGGGGTGGGTGTGTCCGGTGGAGGAGAGGCTATCTTGCATGCCTTGAACCGGCTCATTGAGGCTCGGGGTGCTGAGGTGGGGCTTTCCATGTTACTGGTTGATTTCCAGAATGCTTTCAACCTTGTTGATCGTACGACCATGCTTGAGGAAGTCCGCCGACGTTGCCCTGTTCTCTCCCGTTGGGTGGAGTTTTGTTATTCCAGCCCTGCCCGTCTTTTTTATGGGGAGCATTGCTTGTGGTCTTGTCAGGGAGTCCAGCAGGGTGATCCTTTGGGACCGTTGCTTTTCGCGTTGGTTTTGCATCCCTTAGTATGCAAAATCCGGGACACTTTTGACCTCTCTATGCAGGCATGGTACTTGGATGATGGCACCATTGTGGGGGATACTTTGGAGGTGGGGAAGGTCTTGGATTTGATTATGGCGGATGGCCCCCGTTTTGGACTACACCTTAATGTCTCCAAGACGGAGGTCTTTTGGCCTGTTGAGGATCCTCAGAGTCGGCTCCCTGGGGTTTTCCCCCCCTCCATTGCTCGGCCCGCGAGGGGTGTTACAGTTTTGGGTGGACCTGTCAGTACTTGCCCTGGTTTTAGCAGTGAGGTTGTGGCGAGGAGAGTAACTAAGACCATTGAGCTAATGGACTTGGTTGCGAGGATTGAGGACCCGCAATGTGAGTTGCTTCTACTCCAAGCTTGTACTGGTATTTCTAAGCTCTATTTCTCCCTTCGTACTTGCTCCCCTAGTGTTTTTGGGTCCGTCCATCTTCCCTTTGATGCTGCTCTTCGTTCCAGCTTGGAACGCATCGTCACCGCGTCTGGCCCGGGTTTTGGGGATTGGCAGTGGCGCCTTGCTACTTTCCCTTTTCATCTTGGTGGTCTTGGTGTCTACGCAGCGGGGGATGTTTTACATTATGCCTTTATTGCGTCCCGTTTGCAGTCTGCTGATTTGCAGGCTAAACTCCTCGGACCCTCTGGTATTGTAGCTGCTGGCCCTGCTTTTGATGATGCCGCGAGAGGTTTTACTGCGACTACAGGCTCTGGTATCTTAGGTAACCCTAGTGAAATTGCTGCCCCCAAACTCATGAAGAAATTGGCAGACATTTATTTCGCGACGGTTCTTTCTTTGCCTCGGTCCTGTTTTCTCTTTGACACCTCGCCAGCTTGCTTTGTGGCAGTCTCAGCAGGGTTCCCACTCCTCTGATTGGTTGCGTGCGGTTCCTATCTCGGGGTTGGGTCAGACTATGAACGGGAGGACGTACCGTAGTGTGCTTGGGTATCGTCTGGGTGTTCCGTTATTCACGGTCTCTAGGCCCTGTCCAGCTTGCTCTCGGGACTTTACTGATGATGTTTTTGGGGACCACGCTGTTTCTTGTGCTGGTACTGTGGGCGTTAAACATCGGCATAACCTCGTCCGTGACACTCTTTTCGACATCTGTTATAGATCTGGTATTTCTGCGGGAAAGGAGGTTGATGTTGGTTTGGTTGACGGGCATGGGGGTTCTCTTCGTCCTGCGGATTTGCTGCTTTATTCTTGGGACAGGGGGCGTGATGTGTGCGTTCACTTGACCGGGTCCTCTCCTTTGACTCAGACTGGGATGACGAATTTTGTGCCTGGCCGGGTTGTTGCTGATGCTGCTCAGCGGAAGTGTGCTAAGTATGAGGATTTGTGTGTGGCAGCGGGTTATGGTTTCCTTCCTTTCTCTTTCTCATCACTTGGGGAGTTGGGTTCGGATGCTGTGGCCTTGCTCAAGCGGATCCAGAAATTCTCGGTATCTCAGGATGCGGGGGCTCGGGTGGCCGCTTACATTTTTACTAGACTTAGCTTTGCTGTTGCTAAGGGTGTGGGAGCCCAGCTTGTTTCTCGGCTCCCCACCAATTTCATGTAAACTTTTGTTTTTCTTTTAATGAAAGCTGCGCGCATCCTTCTATAATAAAAAAAAAAAAAAAAAATAATAATAATAATAATAATAATAATAATAATAATAATAATAATAATAATAATATAATTTATAATGGTAATTTCTATAATAATTAGAATAAGGTAATTAAAATAAGTTTCCTAATTGATCTCACATACTCTTTAATCCTACACTATAAATGCCTTATTAAATCTGAGAAATTAAGCACAAAATTAAAAAGGATGAGCTTTAGGAGAAGGAAAAAAGAAGGAATTAACAAAACCAATTAATCGACTCAAGGTAATATTTCAAACCATCTTATGTATACAGTTTAGCATATTATAACTGTAGGAATATCGGTATACTTCCTCTATAAATTTTAGGATTATAACGAAATTATAATAATGAAATTGCTAGTCATAAATGAAATTGCATAAACAAAATAGTATAGATTAAGAATCAACCTTTGGTCCTAGCAAATATGGCCTAAGAACAAATATCGAATTGATATTCTCCTAATTGTTGCACCCAAGATGCTATGAGAAATTCCCCTCAATTTGCTAGAATGAGATCCCTAATTTTCTTATGAATTTTAGGGTTTTTGTTTTTTTTTGTGTGATGAGTGAATTAGGTCAAGAAATGAGTGAGTAAAAATGATCTCCCTTTCCCTATTATAACCGAAATAGGAGAAGAAAAGGGGAGATATTTTTCTTCCTCTTTCTTTGTTTGACCGAGTGGAACAACAAATAAGGAGAGAAATTTCCTTATTTTTGGTTCACTTTACATTGTATAAAATGCGTATATTTTATCAATTGTCATTTATTTCGTCACGTAATTAATAATTCCACACACAACAGCTTGTAGTCGATTTATTAATACCGGTCTGTAATAATTTATTATGACAATCTCGTATAATATATACTTTAACTATAAATATCGCATATTTATAATTTGCTAATTAAATATAACCGATTGCGTTTAATTATAAATTAACATCTTAATTCGTTTAAGCTAACATTATATACATTAATTAAATATAACAGTTTATATTCAATTTACGAATTGACAGTTAATTCGTCTCAGCTAATATTTGTAGATACCTCATTTCTGCACCTCCCGCAAACCAACCGGTGATGATTGGGCCGCATGTTTGGTACGCGGAACGATTTGTGACAGTTCGTAAGTTTATCGTCAAGTGATTGCTCAAACACTGATGTCTACCTCTTAGTTGTCATCTACGCGCCGATACGGTCGTTTTGACAGTAATTAGAGTACATTTGGAGTCCGGACCTAAAACCGTCTTCATTTTCTGATAACCGTTAAATCCCGATTTCAGAATGTTCTGGAATGTTCCGGATATTTCTATTCCATATTTTTATAAATATTTCACAATCTTTATTCTTTGGTAAACAATTTCCCGTAATATTCATACAAAATATTAAGGAAAACCAAATTATTCCGTCCTTCCATAACTTAAACACGGAAATCTTTCTTCCGCAGGAGGAAACCACTTGGGAACAGACGCAAGCAGTCTGCGCGCCTCTTCCAAGAGACGCAATGACTGCTGCGCCTCTTCCCAGGTCCTTTTCTGCGTATTTTTCGTATTTTTTTTATATCTTTCCGAGATTCACTTCCAAAGTCTCTCCGAAACCCTATTCCTCCACGTGATTAGTATAAATAGGAGCCTTCGCTCCTCATATTTCTCACGCGAGTGTCCGCCCTTCTCTTCTCCCTTTGCATTCTGGACCTTTGTTCTTACTTTTTGGCGCCTACGTGCTTGAACATTCGACCACGTAAGCTCGGATCCTTCTGAGTACCAGCCTCGTTTGCATGACCGACCAATTTAACCAACTTCACATCAATCAACTTAATTAATCTAATCGTTTTTCCTCTTACGAGGGCACTTTCGTCTACATTCGAGTCGAGCATCACTAATCGATAACTTAGTTCTTCTCGTTTCGTCAAACATGTAAGTCTGAGGGTGTAAATCTCTCTTTTATTTATTGTTATTTACTTTTTGTATCATCATTAATGTAAGGTTTATGTCGAAAACACCTTTTAAAACCGATTTCTAAAACCGTGCTTCAAAACCCCTTTTTTTACGGATTTCCAGCAGACAGACCGTCAAGAAAGGACGCAGCAATTGCTGCGCCTCTTCGAAGGAGCGCAGTTCCTGTTGCGCCTCTTCGTGAGGCTGCCGCAGTTCCTGCTTCCTTTCTTCTTCCTTCGTCCTCTGTAATTCGTCAATCTTTGTTTGTTTTCGTTTGTTTTCTTTAATTCTTCGATACAATAGTCTAATAATCTCATGTATATTATTTATCACTCATTCACGTGTTTAATTTGTCATTAAATTCGACTTAAATCCCATAATAATCTCATATTTGCGGGTTTTCGTCATTAAATTCAACCCGGATTGTAGGGATTCGATTTGTTCATATCGGGTTTCTGGAATTCAATCTTTGATATATTTTTCTCTGTCTTTTGTTGTTTATTCGTCATTAATTTGTCATTAATTTGTCATATTTAACCTATTTAGTTCACCTATGTCACTAATCAATCGTTTATCCATATAAATAATCCGTTTGCATCCGTCTCATCCATGTTTTATTGCTTTTATGACCATCAATCGCATGTAAATAACCTGTTAATCACTTTGATCCGAGTAAATATATTAATCAAGCCTTAAAATCACCAATTAATGTTAACGATTTGCAGTTCCGGCTTCACAGCCACAACTCACCCTTGGAACAGACGCAGCAACTGCTGCGCCTCTTCCAGAGGGCGCAGTCCTGCTGCGCCTGCTCCAGGATGAGTTCTGTCTCTGAGCTTCCGTTGTTGCTTGACCTAGTTTAATTAGCTTACGTATAATTAACTATTAATCGTATTATCACCTACTGATGTGTTCGTTAATTCTTTCTTTTATTTCTTTTTCCCAAATTATCCGTTTTAAAGGTATTTTCGACATAAATCGCTAAACTATTTTCTTTATTGTAATTTTATTGTATTATTTATGAGTGCTAAATTAATTGTTAACCGACTTAGTTAATTCTCACATGTTAGGATTAATTTATTGGATGTTGCATTGCATGCATATAAGCTTCAACATATCGAGTATGAATAACTTCCCTAATCATTAGAAGAGGCCGCTATTGAGGCGGGCGGGATTAGGTGTTCGATCAAAAGAGCTTCCTAATACGTACCCTCACCCCTTACTCCAGATCTCTGTGAACATCCATGTTCATTGGCATCCACGAGAGTCATTCTAGACATAGAATGCTAAGGGTAATGATTGCTTAGTGTTCATGTCTCTACTTTGTGTCTTGACATGACACGAGGTATTCGAACGGTTCCAATTTCCCATAAAAATTGGTGGCGACTCCACAAAATGCAAACGCTTGTTCTCTCTCCCAAGCGCCCCCGTGGGCCCCGTTGTCCTCAGTTTGGCGACTCCGCTGGGGAAAATACACTTACGTGTAGCCAAGGGTGAAACTTGAACAAGGTTAGGGAATAATTTGTACAAGACAATTGTCGGTTTTCATAACTCGGTCTTCCTAGACCGTTTTATTCGGCCTTCCTAGGCCCAACCCAACCCATTCGATCAATCGTCCCGTCTAAACGGTCCTAATTCTTATTTGGGCCTAAGGATGGATAGCGATTGATGTCATCCATACCATGATGCTTACTCTTGTTTGTATCAAGGGCCTTCACTACTTGAGGAAATGGACTAGGAATCGGCCTTACTCTTGTTTGGTACGAGCCTCTCCATAGACTTCGGGTTTGATGGTTCGGTATGGAAACCCACCCTTTTAAACCAAAACCCTTTTAAATGCACTCAGCATCCCGTTATAATGCTTGTATAAATGCTTGTACCTTACGTGATCACCATTTCTAAACGAAACCATGATGATTTTTGTAAAAATCAAAACCCTTTTTTTAAATAAGAATTTCGAAAAAGGCCTTTGATTAGCGCAAAACCCAGTCAAAACTCTGTCCGTCTGTCGAGTCAAAATTCGGGCCCAAGCCCATTTCAAAAACTCACTTCGAGTCCACTCCTACAACTACACTATAGTTGACTAGGATACACATTTTCAAATCCTTGTCTTTTCTGCAAAACTCACTCAATACAAGTGGCACACACCCACTTCACGAGTCAAAACATTTCTTCTCTTAGCAAGTGTGTTAGAATGGTCGATCGTGTTTTGATTTGTCATCGATCTCTTATCCAGTTTTCAAGATGCCTGGAACCAGCGACGCGAACCTCAACCAACTTCAAGATGGTAATGATCGAATCCTAGCCGCGCTAGCCCAAATCCAAGTTACCCAAGACCAAGTGTATGACCGCCTTGACACCATCGAGGGCCGGATCTACGCCGTAGAGGGGAGGTTGCCTCCTCAAGAAAGTGAAATAGTAGGTGACTTCGCGGATGAATCCAAGGACGAAAATCCTCCCATGGGAATGACTGTAGCCGAGAAAAGGCTCCAATACTTAGAGGAGCAGTTGATGTACCTTAAAGGGGATGACATTTATAGGGAGAACAACCGCAAGTATGAGGCCGTCAATTCCAAATTGCCAACCAACTTCAATATGACGGATATCCCTAAATTCAAGGGGCACGAAAACCCTTTGAACCACATCTGTGCCTTCAAGGATTACATGTCTATCAAAGGCATCAAACCCGAGATGTTCTTAAGGATATTTCCTTCATCTCTTGACACCATCCCAAAGCAATGGTTCTACTCTTTAGAACACAAGAAGATCGCTACTTGGGAAGATGCCGCGATCGAGTTTGCTAAGCAATATGCGGATAATGCCGAAATCCAAGTTAACATGCGCACTCTAGAGGTTCTTACCCAAAATGACAAAGAAGGATTCACCGACTTCCTAAGTAGGTGGAGGAAGACTAGTACCCAACTAGTTGAACGCCCGGATGAGGCTACCCTTGTGGAGAAGTTCGTGGACAATCTCAAACCCATCTATGCCAATCATTTGAGATACCAAAACATCAAAACTTTCAAGGACTTAACCGTACTGGGAACAAGGATTGAAGATGACATCCGTAAAGGGCTCTTGTCCAAAACGGTAGGTCGAGGATATCAAGGCTCAACAAGCCATTCTTACGGCTCCACTAGCAAGGCTGATGAAGTTAACCTTCTTGAGCCATCCAAGAAAAGTACCCCACCAAGTAAATTCACAAATATTGGGGACACTTACTCCAACGCTCTTAACAGGTTAATGAAGCAAGGCAAACTCCAACCCATAGGACCTACTCCCGAACCTGAAAACAAATCCAAGTTCTGGGACGAGAACTCGTACTGTGAATACCACAGGGGCAAGGGGCATGACACAGAAAAATGCTACAAATTGAAAAATGTGCTTCAAGACATGATTGAAGATGGTCGACTATTAATACCGCCAGGGGGTAAACCCAACAACACTCAGAACCCTCTTGGGATTCTAGTGATTACAAGTGAAGAATCTACCTTAGATTGTTCACACCTCATTTCTCCAATTGAAGATGAGATCCATGCGATCGAGAGTGATGGATTCTACTCTACTATCTCTCCTACCATTTCCGACTTCATCACATGGGCAAGGAGTGTGGATAGACAAGTTTGGGAATTAGAAAATGTGGTGACAACTTTACATGATTCTAACGCAACACCCAAGGAGCATGTGCCACTAATCTTCTCTCAAAACACTACTATGCAAGAAATAGTCGTCGTGGTTAATAAACTAGTCGACCAAATCACGCAATTAGAAGACGAAATCATGAGAATGAGGGAACTAGCTACAATCAATGGAGTTTGGGCCGATGACGACGAGGACGAGTATCTCATTGAAAACTCCCTAGTCAAAGAAATACTCCAAAATGGAGAAGACCAAGATGTGGACCACCTAACTCGTTCGGGGCGTCCATATCAAAGCACTACTCAAAATGGCCCAACCAACGTTGTCACGCCAAATGATAACGAAGATGACTCCACTGATCACTTGCTCAAGCAATTACAAAAGACAAAGGCTGATCTTTCAGTCTGGCAATTGGTAGCAAGCTCATTCCCACATCGCCAAGCTTTACTGCAAGCTTTAGCCAAGCTAAATGTAGCACATAACTCCACACCCGACGATGTAGTCAACTTGGTCTTCCGAGAATTACCAAAGCTAAGTAATCCTATTACTTTCTCAGACGAAGATTTGCCACCCTTTGGCGCTAGTCACAACTTGGCTCTTTACATCACCGTCATTTGCTTAAAGAAGAATGTGCCAATGACCTTGGTAGATGATGGCTCCGCGGTCAACGTCATACCCCTCAAAACGGCATACAAACTAGGCATGAAAGTGTCGGATTGGACCCCTACCAATCAAGGTGTTCGTGCATATGATGGTACACGACGAAAGGTAGTAGGACTCGTTAACCTAACCATAGCCACAGGGCCAATTGAGCGAAAGGTTAACTTCCAAATAGTGGACATTAAAGCTTCCTTCAACATACTTCTAGGAAGACCTTGGATTCACGCTTCCAAAGCGGTGACATCCACCCTTCATCAAAAGATCAAGATCCCACTAAATGGCAAAGTGGTGACGATCACTTCGTCACCCATCAAGGCAATAATCGAAAAGAAGTCGAACAATCAAGTCCTTGCAGATCCAGTATATAAACTTGGGGGCTTCCAAAGCATAAGTGTCATAGAAAGCGAATTGGCACCCTTATACTATGATCCCTACTCCAACTTAGTGGTCAACCACATACTCAATTCCCAGGGATACTTCCCTGGAATGCCTTTAAACCCCATCCGAAGGAACACCTTCGCACCATACAAGGAAGGCAACTAAAAAAGGATACCACTTGGACTAGGGTACAAACCCACTAAAGAGGAAGTTCTCGAGATGCTCGCTCAAGTTCAAAACCGTAAGTACGTAGGAGTCCAAATGCGACCCTATCTCCCTACCCTAAATGGGTACTTCGTTAAGGAAGGAAGTCTAGAACTCTTTCACGGATTTCTCGAGCCTGGGCATTATCTCGAGAGGAAGCTAGCCGGAATCGAGATCTTTCACGATTGCTACTTCATCCCTCCAGAAACGGTTCCTACACACAAAACCCGTCAAGCACCTTGCTTAGACGAACAAGCTGTTACTCTATTGTTTGGAGAGGATCGATTTGTTAGAGCCGCGCAGGATGAGATCATTACCATAATACTTCAAGACGATCGCTTCAACCCCACCGCGTTAATCACAGAAACAAACGCAAGTCAGCAGAAAGGATGGAGAAAATCAATCAAGTGGACTAACAATCAAGGAAGACTCTTCAAGCTCACCACTGGAGAAGGAGAGATGTTCAAAGGAGAACCAGAAGGCGATGAGTTCGAGTCAGAGTCAGAGTCGGAGTCAGAGTCAGAGTCTAGAGAAGTCGCTAAGGAGTCACCTCATGTCGTCATCCCCATTCCCTTTGTTTCTCCTAGCTTAGCCTCGAGTAGTAACAGTAGTTCGGGAAATGTCCCAACCACTGTCCCTTTACCGCCACTGACCACAGATCAAATGGCTTCTTTGTTTCAACTTTTCTCAAACTTTAATATGAATAAATCAGGTTCTGCTTACTCTTTGTGTTATCTTGAGTGCAATTCTGTTTACGATGATACTGAGGATGACCAAGACCCAGACTCAATCGAGATACCTCCCTATGTAGCCAAAGAAATACTACAGGAAGGGGAAAGGGGACCAGTAATAGAGGACACCGAACCCATCAATGTAGGAACCGAACTAGAACCCCAAGAACTTAGGATAGGGACTACCTTGAGCTCCACCGAAAGGGCCGACTTCATAGACCTCCTACACGAGTTCAAAGACGTCTTCGCATGGTCCTACAAAGACATGCCAGGGATCGACAGGGATATCGCCGAACATAGAATTCCGATTAAGCCAGGTTTCAAGCCTGTAAAACAGAAACTTCGCCGAATGAGAACGGAATGGGCTCTCAAGATTAAGGACGAAGTCGATAAGCAATTCAAAGCCGGGTTCATCAAAGTTTCCGAGTATTCTGACTGGGTAGCCAACATAGTACCTGTACCCAAAAAGGATGGGAGAATCCGTGTTTGTGTTGATTTTAGGGACTTAAACAAAGCAAGTCCTAAAGATGACTTCCCTCTACAAAATATCGACATATTGGTGGACAATACTGCAGACCACGCATTACTATCCTTCATGGATGGGTATGCGGGTTATAACCAAATCAAGATGGCCATAGAAGACATGCATAAGACCGCTCACTCAATGGAGAACCTATTGCTATACGGTAATGCCGTTTGGGTTAATCAACGCCGGAGCTACATATCAACGCACCGCAACTACACTCTTACATGACATGATGCACAAAGAAGTTGAGGTATACCTAGACGATATGATTGTCAAGTCCAAGGATAGAGAAGGGCATATTGCGAACCTTCGCAAATTTTTCGCAAGGCTACGAAAGTACAACATGAGGCTCAATCCTCAGAAGTGCACATTCGGAGTAACATCTGGTAAACTCCTGGGATACGTCGTTAGCCAACGAGGTATAGAAATAGACCCTTTTAAAATCAAGGCTCTGATCGAAATGCCACAACCTCAAACAGAAAAAGAAGTCAGAGGATTCCTGGGAAAAGTGCAATATATAAGTCGATTCATATCGAAACTCACCATGATTTGTGAGCCTATCTTCAAGAAGCTCAAGAAAACGGATCACACCATGTAGGATGATGATTGTCAAAAGGCATTTGATCGAATAAAGGAGATATTGGCTAAACCATCAGTGCTCATGCCACCTCAACGAGATTAACCTCTTGGTTTATATCTCACAGTAACCGAAACAGCCATGGATGCCATGCTAGCTCAAACCGTAGGAAGTGAAGAAAGGGCTATCTACTACCTTAGTAAGAAGTTCTTGGAGTACGAGTGCAAATACTCACAACTCGAAAAGACATGCCTCGCTCTTGTGTGGGCAACGAAGAAGCTACGCCATTACATGCTTAGCTACTCCGTCAAAATATACCCCAAAATGGATCCAGTCAAATACCTCTTCGAAAAACCCGTCCTCAACGGACGCCTAGCAAGATGGACTTTGATGCTCTCAGAGTTCGATCTCAAGTACGTGCCTCTGAAAGTAATAAAAGGGTGCGCCGTCGCCGAATTTTTCGCAGAGAATCCCATCAATGATGCACAAACAATAGACACTTGGTCATTTCCAGACGAGGATATACTCCAAACTGATGTAGACTCCTGGGACCTTTACTTTGATGGAGCATCAAACTTAAGAGGATTTGGAATAGGAGTGTTGCTCATTTCTCCTGAAGGCGGGCATACACCAATCTCTGTCAAACTCGACTTCGAAGTGACAAAAAACGCTGCAGAATACGAAGGTTGTCTCATTGGACTACAAGCGGCAGTGAGCTTAGGCATTAAAAACCTCCGAGTACATGAGGATTCATCCCTGATCATCAATCAAGTTATGGGATCTTGGAAAATCCGAAGCGAAAGCTTAGCACCTTACCAAGCCAGAATAGACCAAGTTGCCCAATTCTTTGATCACGTGACCTATCTACACCTACCTCGGGAAGAAAATCAATTTGCGGATGCTCTTGCAAAACTCGCATCTTTGATTAATATGCCAGATGACATGGTGGAAATGCCTTTATGTATCGAACGACGGTCAGAGCCGGCTTATGTCCATCAAATCACCGATGAAGAGGAAATCGCACAGGAACCGTGGTTCCAAGCAATCCTAAATTTCAAGCTCAACGGTACCTATCCACCGGATATGGACAAAAGGGGACAACGCGCTATACGCCTGCTAGCTTCCCAATACGTTCTCATGCAAGGAGAGTTATACAAGAGAACACCTCTTGGTGTAATCCTACGTTGCCTTGATCATTCACAGGCACGGAAAGTGATGGAAGAAGTCCACGATGGAGAATGCGGTCCTCACATGAGTGGGCCCATGATGGCAAAGAAAATCACACGTTTGGGGTACTATTGGACCACAATGGAATCCGATTACATCAAGTACGTAAGACATTGCCACAATTGCCAAATCTTCGGGAATGTACAACATGTCCCTCCTTCATTGCTCTACACGATGACATCTCCTTGGCCGTTTTCTTCCTGGGGAATTGACATAATCGGGAAGATAACTCTAGCCGGAACAGAAGGTCACTGTTTCATCCTAGTGGCAATCGACTATTTTACCAAATGAGTAGAAGCGGCTTCCTACACTAGTCTCACGGCTAAAAACGTGGCAAAGTTCATACAAAATAACATCATCTGTCGATACGGTTGCCCACATGAGATCATTAGTGATAATGGATCACATTTCCAAGCTGAGACTGAGTAATTGCTAGCCAAGTACAAAATTAGGCAACACCACTCTTCGCCCTATAGACCTCAGACTAATGGCGCGGTAGAGGCGGCAAACAAGAACGTTGTCACAATTCTCTAGAAAATGATTGACAACTATCGAGATTGGCCGAGCAAGATACCCTTTGCTTTGTGGGGATATTGCACATCTGTTAGGACGCCCACTGGGGCTACTCCTTTCTATTTGACCTACGGCATGGAAGCTGTACAACCAGTCGAGCTAGAGATACCATCCCTGCATATTTTACTCGAAAGTCAAATCCCAGAAGCCGACTGGAAGAGGGATAGATATGAAGAACTCATCCTCCTGGATGAACGTAGGCTACGCGCCTTGCATAATGTCCAAACATATCAAGCACGTATCAAACGCGCTTTCAACAAAAGGGTTAGGCCCAGGAACATCAAAGAAGGAGACTTAGTACTAAAGTCGGTTAGAGCTCTTTTACCTGTCGACCCACGGGAAAAATTCAAACCTAATTG
Organism: Silene latifolia; assembly: GCF_048544455.1. Lineage (NCBI taxonomy): Eukaryota > Viridiplantae > Streptophyta > Magnoliopsida > Caryophyllales > Caryophyllaceae > Silene > Silene latifolia. The sequence goes on along the minus strand of NC_133537.1, from coordinate 269,813,926 downwards.
GACCGGGCCATTTCTAGTCAAATCCATACTTCCAGAGGGTGCGGTTAGAATCACAGACCTAGATGGGAATGAGTTTTCCAACCCGACAAACCTCGACCAACTAAAACGGTATTATGCCTAGAATAGGAACAAAAACACGCCTCGCGTAACCTCACGTGTCGCTCTTGTGGCACTAAATAAACGGCCCATGGCCAAGCTGAAATATGCTAATGTCACTTTGCTCTTGCATTTTGACAATTTTGCCATCCTCATATCATCGAATAAACTAAACTGCACCTTCAGAGTAAGCAAAAGCTCATGCTTATTTTCTATGTTCATTACAAGCTCTTGCTTAGAACAATTATTCTTTTACATTTACTCGAACTACGCGTAAGGGTTTGATTTCATTTTTTTAATGAATACGTAGGCAATCCTTCACGGGATACAACCCATTATTTTAAAATGTAAATAGAAGGACATTTGCATTGCATTTGGAATTCGAGAAGAATAATAAATAGAAAATCACAACGGTTTCGTAACCATTTAACCTTTTTTATTTCATTCATTTTATAATAATAATACGCTACATAATAAAAATAAAAATAGGCTAGGATTCTAAAAACCCCACCTTTTTATTGCAACAATAATAATAATAATAAATAATAATAAAGACTTGGGCTATTCCTCCATCTTCCCTTTGCCCTTGTCATTCTTGTCATACTTCTTGTCACGACCTCGAGCCGGACGCTCTTGCGCCACTTCGGACCTAATCATCAACGGTCTTTCTCGAGGCCTAGCCCTACCATTCTTGCCAATCACCATCTCCACGACAGGAGAGGTCTTCGGTTTCTTCTAAGGATGAACAACTCGAAACCCGGCTTCCTCCTCTCCCTCAGTCAGATGCTTCTCTTTCTCTTTCTCCACCTCGCGCACCTTGTAGTCAACGGGCTCGCGCTTCCTCAACCTCTCGCATTCTTCCGGAGTAGTAGCCTTCCTCCATCGCAGATAAGAATCCGACACCCATAAGGCATTAGCAGAAGAATTCAAGAACCACACGTTTCTTTGGGCCCATTTAATGGCCAACTCCCTTCGGCTCTCTGTAGTAAGCGCCACGGCAGTCTGCGGGACGGTATCAAGCTTCGGGATCGTCTGCTTTAGTCCAACCTGTCTCATTAGCCTTTCCGGGAAGATGCACACCATGAATTCCAAGCCAGGAATGCGCACAGATCGACTAGGATCCAAGGAAGACACTCCAGTGACAGATTTGAGGTGCCACCATGGTACAATCCACCTAATCAAGGGGCCATCATCACTCTTCAGTTTATTCTTCCAGTAATCGCAGACTCGAGTGAAGTCCACCATGTACAACCTGGTCCTCATTGCAATCGATCGAGCATGATAAGAAGGAACATGAACTGGGGGCTCGATCAATCGAAGCCGTTCCATAAGCCAAACCTACCAAAAGCAGGTATTAGACATCAAAAAAAAAAGGAAAAACGAAAAAAGGAAAAACGAAAAAAAAAACGAAAAAGAAAAAAAAAAAAAAAGAAGAAGAAGAAGGAGAAAATGTTCTTTTACCTGCAAAATGACGGGACTTCCCAAGTACGGTAGGTCACGATTGGCTTTCCTATTATCCAAGCCCAACAGGATCTCTCCTAAGCATAAACAAGCTGGGCTCCTGCGCAGCTCCATTTGCTCAACAAGGCCCAAAAGACGGGGATCATCTCTCAAGTCTTCATCAACATGCCCTTGGAGGACATACACATGCAACAAGCAAAACCCAAATGCCCTTCGCCTAGCAACATAAGAAACGGTGGGGTTGGCCCTATTAATGAATCGGTCAATGAAGTCCAACATTCGCACTCCTTTCGAGGTCACTAAACGGTCCACCTCAAGTCTAGTCAATCCAAGCAAATCTCTAAATTTGCTCTTATACCCTTGCGAAGTAGAAGGAATGGCAGGCAAGTGTTCAGGGTCCCACCCACCAATCGCAGCAATTTCTTCAGGAAATGGGCAAATGTCGCCTCCAGGGAACGCGAAAACATGATAATTCGGGTCCCAATAATCAAGACAAGCATCTCGGAATGGTTTGACAACCTTGATAAGCTTCAAACTCAACAAAGATCCAAGATTATAGGCGCCCATATCGTACTTCTCCATGTTGGAAAACTCGTTGGTCCATTCTTTTAGACGAATTTCTAAAGTATTCATGATGAGGGATTATTTTGAGAATTTTATGTAATAAGACGAAGAAGAGACGGAAGAATTGTGTGAATAAAAGCTCTATCGACGTCTCTATTTATACTAATTTCTGTTTTCTAAAATCTGCCAGAGCAGAAACACCTGGGAACAGGCGCAACACCTGCTGCGCCTCTTCAAAGGGACGCAGCTCATGCTGCGCCTCTTCCTCATCAAGGTTTCTGTGATTTTCCGCGTTGGATCTTTCCTAAATTCCGTGACGAATAATTTCTTATTCCTACGGGTTATTGTTTTGGTAAATACGTGGAAATTACCATATTTCGTGTTTCCTAAATCCGCAGGCACGCATTTCGAGGCGATATCGACATTTTCGTCATTTTATCACACTTGTACATTTTCATTTTAGGAAATAATTTTCTTTTTTTATATAATTCTTTTGTAGGAAATAATTTTCAATATAATTTAATTCATTTCAAAATTTATACATTTCTTTCATCTCTTTTCATTTCTAACTTATAGGTTTCTATTTTTTCTTTTTTTTAGGGGGTAACCCTCCCTACCGTCCGGTCATTTCCGGCAAAATTTTTGCATTTTCTTTTGCATTTTTGCATTCTCTTGAGTCGTTCGTTTTGCGCTAATTTAGGCCGTATGTATATACAAATGTATGTTTTGTGTGATTTCTATGTAAATTTCGGCAGCATGACGGCGTAAACCGTCATCTACCAAACCTGTTCAAAGCTAACCTGCAGGTACAAGAAACGCAACCCAGCAGCAAAGGCACTCAGGCCATCATATATACAACCAAAAAGGGAAATGTACAACAAACTGGGGATCGAGCCCCAAACAAAGTCCAAACGTTCAAAATGAAGTCCAAATGTACAAATGTGCAAAATACATACAACAACAAAACAAAACTACTGCTGGTCGCCCTCCAGCTCCGCAACTCTTGCCGCGAGAGCAGCAATCTCGGCGTCGCGAACCTCGAGCTCCCTCAACAAGCGAGCTGTCTCCTCCCGAGACTGGGCCAACTCTCGCTCCAACTCACGGTCCCCCTGTAAACAACAAATTGGCTCATGTCAATCATTTCAAGTAATTACAAGAAAAGTTGAAAAATCAAAATTCAGAAATGAAATAGACACAAGGTTCATACCCGACGACCTCGACCGCCGACAAGTGCCTCGACGGCAATGGCTTGCAGCCGGTTGGCCACCCTCCATAATGCCACAAACCGAGACGGCGCAACCTGCATTTTCAAGAAAAACTCTCAATAATCGAACAAGTTCAATCAAATGTGTTCTTACACAAAAATTTTGCAAATTAGAGGTTCACCCTCCGAATCAGATGCTGCCAATCGTCCAAGCCAGCATCCGTCACAGCCACGTCAAAGTCACGCAGCTCGGAGACCGTCGTCCTCCCGGTCGCGTCAGTGTACTCAAGGGTCTCGGGGTACTCTAGGGGCTCGATGCCCGCCGCCTCAACCTCCTACAAAGTCAAATGTTTCCCATTAACCGATGATCTTTCATCATATGCTCAAAATCATGTAAAGAAGGAGAGAAAATATGCTCACCACAACCGGCCAGTACGCCAACCTCCCGTAGAGGAACGCCGAGTAGTCCTTGCCAGAAAGAAGGAGGGCGTCACCACCGACGCCAGCCAAGTCAGCCTCCCTCTCAGCCTCAGAAGGCTCCCTGAACATCGTCCTAGAAGGATCGATGGGAACTGTCAACACATCCCGAGAGCACTGACGAGCCAAGCGCTTTCCCAAGTACTACACAGGACCCATCGACGTCCTCAACAGCAGCCGGCTCGAGCTCCTAGGTCGAAGGACCTCAGCCACAAAAGGAGGCGCTCCCGCGTACTCCGCCCTAGGCCTGGGCACCCACTGGGACAAGACAAACAAGGAATCATTCTTATGATCAATTAAAAGCAATATAGAAGCAGAATGAATATAAGTGAGATGCTCACGCTGTCCAGCTGAAGAGCGTTCACGTCCCGCCGGTAAACACCATGAGAGGAACGCTTGCTCCTCGTCTTGCACATCACCCAATCCCTCACCACGGGATAGGCTCTCTCCAGCGGCTCCGTCCTCTTGGGCGAGAGGCTCGGAAAGTAGGAGTACACCCACGCCTGTAAAGCGAGATAGTCAATGACGATCTTCCGTAATTTGATAAGAAAAGAATTGACTTTAGTCTAAATGAAGGTTCATACCTTCAATAGTAGTCCAGGGCCGACAGCACCAGGAGAAGTCCCCTTCTCCATCAACTCCGGACGAACCATGGCCCTCATGAAGCGGATGAGGACCGCAAAGCCAGCAGTGACCTAGTCCCAACGCCCTAGGGAGCTCAGGTCAGAAAGGAAGGGAAGAAGCTTCGTCGACAGCCTCTCTCCCTTGTCTCCGAGGTAGATCGAAGACAGAAACCACCAAAGCCACAAGCGATCCCACTGCTCAGCAGTACAGGGAGGAGGAGTCGTCTCCCTCCCGTCAATCGTCACCAACGCCGGGATCTTTCCCGCGAAGTAGTCTCGAACGTAGGAACTAGGCACCAGACCAGGCACTGTAATAGCCTTCGGCGACAAGTTCCAGCCGATCAACCTCTTAGCCTCGGCCGAGTCCACCCTCATGGCAGTCTCCGGCCACTCCACTGCCTCAGTCCCACACGGCAGACCAGAAATCATGCCGTAGTCCTCCAGAGTGACTCCCACCTCACCAAAAGGCATGTGAAAAGTGGAAGTCGTGTCCCAGAATCGGTCCAAGAAAGCGCGAACTAGGCTAAGGTTAGCCCGCAACTTCCTCTTCGCGATATCCCTCCAGGCCTGCACCAAGGCACCAAACGCTCCACGCTCGATCATGGCGCGCTCCTCCACCGACAGCCGCTCGTAGCACTCCATCGCCGTCGTGTAACCCGAGAACGACCTGATGTTCCCGGCCTCCTATTGTGATTTGAAATTAAAACTATCTTTAGTTTTGAATGAAAATTGGAAAGATATGAGCAAATGAAATGAATGAAAAAAGGTGAGTGATGAGTAATGAATTCAAGATTACCAAGCTCTTCACCGTCCTGTAGGACAGGTGACCCTCCGCAGCCCAAAGCTGTTGGGGTTGGTGTCCTTAACAGTTAGTGCAAGGACTTATAAACCTCTAAAAGGATCAAAGGGCATACCTTTGGTATTATTATCAGTTGATCCACGTTTATCAATAACGGTTGGCTTGCTAGATAAGTTTGACGTTATTGTCATACAGATGGCGGTGATCAACTGGTCCCTAAAAGTCACACCTATAGGATACGTTCGAGAGATGTGACGGTATGAAAATACAGTCATGTAGATGCCAAATTTGACTAACCAGTTAGTCCGAGTCATTTGACTAGTAATTAGTCAAAATGTGATGTTGAGATATTATATTTAATACGGATTAAATATCATGGGCTAAGGCGAATTAACCAGTTAATTCGTAAAATTAAATATAAGCGTTTTATATTTAATTAATGTATATTGAATTAATTATACAATATCGTCTTTGTCGGACACGTTTTAATACTTCAACTAACCCGTGTTATTAGTTGATGTTTTAATAGCCGATAACCGATGACGATTTATAATAAACCGCGTCATATACATTTAGTCTTTTGGGCACGGACTACGAGTTAAAATGAAGAGGAAATGGAAAAGCCCATTTCCTCCCCATGGACTCGGTTTGGCCGAGATTAGGAGATCAAAAGGGAGAGCTTCTCCTCCCTTCTGACCTAATCGTCATTAGTGAAAATAATTAGGGTTTTAGAGATTAATTTTCTCTCTGAAACTGAGATCTCACATCTCGAGAAAACCTCACATCAGTTCTCCCAATATTGCAAGGCAATCGGAGAACACCATCTAGCCAAGGGCATATCTCGGACAAATCTTGGGTGCAACAATTAGGAGGGAATCTCGTTTGATTTCTGTTCTTTACGCCGCACTATAAAGGACCCGAGGTTAATTCTTTACCTTTATCGTTTCTCTATTGTATTTATGTTTTATGACGATAATCGCATGTTAAATTTACGTTATAGTCCTAAATTTAGAGGGTCTTATACGGATATTACCCCTCAAAAGCAAGTGCCTACTCTCCCAGGTCTCAGCCCACGCGAGTGCTCCATTCAGCTGACGACCTCCTCGCCCGACGTTGGCCCGCCTCGGGGCCTCCTCCTCAACAACATCCTCCTCGTGGACCTCGTCCCCAGCAGCCATCACCGCGGCGGTGAAAACCTGCTCCAAAGCCTCCTCGATAACAGCAGCGTCTATCTCCATGGGAGCCCTCCTAGAAGTAGAAGCCTCATCACCTGCAATATTAAAGCAAATTTAGGCCGCGTCACGTGACGACGAGCCTTGGTTAAGGGATTTTCGAGCCTTCGGAAGCCCTGAAATCGCTCTTTTCTCGCCATCTTTGGCCATATTCATACGAACCCGATCACTCATATGGTAATTAGGGTCAAGTCAAGCCTAAGTTGAAGCCTAGTCATGGGTTCAAGTCGAAATTTCGGCAGCATTTCATTATAACGGCGATTATGGCCTAGAAAAATGTCCTGAAAAAGCCATCACAAACCAAAATTCCGAGATGGTAGGAAGTTTACCCATCATCCAAGGATTCCGAATATCAAGTTTCATCGCAAATGGGCAATCCTAAGGCTATTTTCGAAGCAATTTACGGTTTAGTTGTGAAACCGTCTCAAATTCACTCAAATGCTCAAAACTCAACGAAAATTCAAAACAAATACATGGATATGTTCCTTATACTACCAATTATCCATTTCTAATACCAATTTTACAAGGCAAATCCATTTGGGGGAAAAGCACCAAATTGAGCAAATATAGAAGATTAATGCAAGAATGGTACACATACCTCGATTAGTCATGATGAATGCAAGCTTTTGGATCAAATCTTGGCGGAAATGGTTAGGATTTGAGAGGGAAAGGGATGATTTATGTTTCGAACAAATGAATTGCAAACCCTCTGTTTATCGCGTTTTTACGCAGAAAAGCCACCTTCAGGAATAGACGCAGCAGGTGCTGCGCCTCTTCCAAGAGACGCATCTCTTGTTGCGCCTCTTCCTGGTATTCCCTCCATACGAGTTTTCAAAAATTCGTTATGAGTTCGTTATTAGTGGGCCCATCTTTGGTGCGCCTCTTCCTCATTGCCCTTTTACATTTTTATCTTTCCGGCCCACATTTCTAAGCCAACAGCAGACTATTATACGTTATTTATCGCTTCCAAGACCTTGCCTGTCACAACGAGCAGATATTTCTTCACAGGTGTTTCGACACGCCTTCATTTCCCCCAGCGAGAGTAAGCGGATAGACTTTCCCTCTCGAGACATGGAGATTAGTCCTCGATTATGTTCCCCAACGAGAGTTCACGACCGACAGTCACTTCCTCTCGAGACATGGAGATCAACATCGACCCCGAATTCTTCCGAAGTTTGTTTGAAGCTGAACACAAGCAGATTTCTCCCAGCAGTTCCAGACTGTGTCCTGCTATCTTTCATTATTTCCTTATAATCCTTCAGTCACCAAGTTATATTCAGACCCCAAGAGTTTTGCCGAAGCGCCTTCAGTCCCGTTTCGTCCAGAAGTCTCAGGTATGATCTCTTCTTATGGATGGCGAGCCTCCTTACGTAGTCTAATGGACTTTAAACGACCCTCCCCGATAGTCGACAGACTCTAAAATGTTCCCGACGACAGGTCGTTGGCTCCGACCCCTTGAGCCGCCTCGCGTCCTCATAGTCGTCAGGTTGTAATCTTCGATTGACCTGATGGCTATACTTTGACTTTCGCCTTGTCCAAGCCTCAGTCAAAGTGGGGCTCTGTAGATACCTCATTTCTGCACCTCCCGCAAACCACCCGGTGATGATTGGGCCACATGTTTGGTACGCGGAACGATTTGTGACAGTTCATAAGTTTATCGTCAAGTGATTGCTCAAACACTGATGTCTACCTCTTAGTTGTCATCTACGCGCCGATACGGTCGTTTTGACAGTAATTAGAGTACATTTGGAGTCCGGGCCTAAAACCGTCTTCATTTTCTGATAACCGTTAAATCCCGAGTCAGAATGTTCTGGAATGTTCCGGATATTTCTATTCCATATTTTTTAAATATTTCACAATTTTATTCTTTGGTAAACAATTTCCCGTAATATTCATACAAAATATTAAAGAAAACCAAATTATTCCGTCCTTCCATAACTTAAACACGGAAATCTTTCTTCCGCAGGAGGAAACCACTTGGGAACAGACGCAGCAGGTGCTGCGCCACTTCCAAGAGACGCAGTGACTGCTGCGCCTCTTCCCAGGTCCTTTTCTGCGTATTTTTCGTATCTTTTTTATATCTTTCCGAGATTCACTTCCAAAGTCTCTCCGAAACCCTATTCCTCCACGTGATTAGTATAAATAGGAGCCTTCGCTCCTCATATTTCTCACGCGAGTGTCCACCCTTCTCTTCTCCCTTTGCATTCTAGACCTTTGTTCTTACTTTTTGGCGCCTACGTGCTTGAACATTCGACCACATAAGCTCGGATCCTTCTGAGTACCAGCCTCGTTTGCATGACCGACCAATTTGACCAACTCCACATCAATCAACTTAATTAATCTAATCGTTTTTCCTCTTACGAGGGCACTTTCGTTTACATTCGAGTCGAGCATCACTAATCGATAACATAGTTCTTCTCGTTTCGTCAAACATGTAAGTCTGAGGGTGTAAATCTCTCTTTTATTTATTGTTATTTACTTTTTGTATCATCATTAATGTAAGGTTTATGTCGAAAACACCTTTTAAAACCGATTTCTAAAACCGTGCTTCAAAACCCCTTTTTTTACGGATTTCCAGAAGACAGACCGTCGAGAAAGGACGCAGCAACTGCTGCGCCTCTTCGAAGGAGCGCAGTTCCTGGTGCGCCTCTTCGTGAGGCTGCCGCAGTTTCTGCTTCCTTTCTTCTTCCTTCGTCCTCTGTAATTCGTCAATCTTTGTTTGTTTTCGTTTGTTTTCTTTAATTCTTCGATACAATAGTCTAATAATCTCATGTATATTATTTATCACTCATTCACGTGTTTAATTTGTCATTAAATTCGACTTAAATCCCTTATAATCTCATATTTGCGGGTTTTCGTCATTAAATTCAACCCGGATTGTAGGGATTCGATTTGTTCATATCGGGTTTCTGGAATTCAATCTTTGATATATTTTCCTCTGTCTTTTGTTGTTTATTCGTCATTAATTTGTCATTAATTCGTCATATTTAACCTATTTAGTTCACCTATGTCACTAATCAATCGTTTATCCATATAAATAATCCGTTTGCATCCGTCTCATCCATGTTTTATTGCTTTTATGACCATCAATCGCATGTAAATAACCTGTTAATCACTTTGATCCGAGTAAATATATTAATCAAGCCTTAAAATCACCAATTAATGTTAACGATTTGCAGTTCCGGCTTCACAGCCACAACTCACCCTTGGAACAGACGCAGCAACTGCTGCGCCTCTACCAGAGGGCGCAGTCCTGCTGCGCCTGTTCCAGGATGAGTTCTGTCTCTGAGCTTCCGTTGTTGCTTGACCTAGTTTAATTAGCTTACGTATAATTAACTATTAATCGTATTATCACCTACTGATGTGTTCGTTAATTCTTTATTTTATTTCTTTTTCCCAAATTATCCGTTTTAAAGGTATTTTCGACATAAATCGCTAAACCCAATGTAATTATTGTAATTTTCTTTATTGTAATTTTATTGTATTATTTATCGAGTTTGTATGATTCATTTGTATGCCTTCACATATAATTGAACACTAAATCCTACTTTGACATTAATTGTATGCTAAATTACGTGTTAACCGACTTAGTCTAATTTTCACATGTTAGGATTAAAACTTGGATGTTGCATTGCATGCATATAATCGACGATATATCGAGTATAGATGATGTCCCTAATCATTAGTAGAGGCCGCTATCGAGGCGGGCGGGATTAGGTGTTCGATCAAAAGAGCTTCCTAATACGTACCCTCACCCCTTACTCCAGATCTCTGTGAACATCCGTGTTCATTGGCATCCACGAGAGTCATTCTAGACATAGAATGCTAAGGGTAACGATTGTTTAGTGTTCATGTCTCTACTTTGTGTCTTGACATGACACGAGGTATTCGAACGGTTCCAATTTCCCATAAAAATTGGTGGCGACTCCACAAAATGCAAACGCTTGTTCTCTCTCCCAAGCGCCCCCGTGGGCCCCGCTGTCCACAATATTATTTAATTGTATTAAATAATCGTCTCATCATCACATTGACTAACTGTTTAGTCAAATACATGGACTAACCTTTTAGTCATATAAGGCATCAATGTGATTATATCTTCATACAATCACATCTCTCAAACACATCCTTTAGGTGTGACTTTTAGGGACCAGTTGATCACCGCCATCAGTATGATAATAACGTCAAACTTTCTAGCAAGCCAACCGTTATTAACTAAACGTTAATCAACTGATAAAATACTAAGTATGCCCTTGTGAACCTATAGGAGATTTATAAATGTTATCACACTAGTTGTGGAGGACACAAGCTCCAACAATCTCCCACTTGTCCTCACAAGTGTATGTGCGATAACCGATTCTCATATCCTAAAATTTCTCCCACTAAATGTAAAACAATTTGCAAAATCCGTATTCACAAAGGTCGTATTTTACAAGTGATCAATATCAAGAGTGGTTTTCCCGACTAGAGAGTAACTTAACTAATAAACGAATCATCATTCGAGCATGGCCATGCATTTCAGTTACAACTCCTCGAGTGGCCCTGAGAAATAACTAAACCTGATAAAGGTTGGATATTTTCTTCAACTCGATTCCTGCAGATATAAGCACAAGTATGAAATGACCCAGTGACAATCTGCTTAGCCTCCTGTTACGGCAGACCATGAGAAAGAAACCAAAGTCACCCAAAAACTGCCTTAATCTCAAGAGACAGTCGATAGTCAAAAGAATCGACTCTAGGAACACAATGGACGTCCAATCCACGACCTGGCACCGAATGTTTTTAAACATTTAGGACTCCATTACGTTGTCTCAATTTTTGTCCTACGAGGTATCGTTATAACTCGCATCTGTGATCGATCAGCCAACTGTTTGACTTATGGCTCGTTGAACCCACCATCAATCAACTTCACAAAATAATAGCCATAGTTATCAGCTCATGTAGGCGATTACGGACCAAAACATATATAATGTAATTCAGTTCACTTTGTGGAGTTCAATGTTGTCGTACAATCCACATGAAAAACAAAATATGAAATAAAACGATGAAGTTATAAATAGCATATGAAAAAGATAATGTATCGAATCCATAATCAACTAGTACAACTCAGGAACACGTTTAATTCCCATGGAAATAACGTGCCTTTCATGGTTATCATATCTTAATGGTTTAGTGAGAGGGTCCACGATGTTGTCATCCGAAGCAATCTTGTCAATCACTATCTCCTCTTGCTCCACGTAATCACGGATCAAGTGAGCCTTCCGATGTAAATGTCTAGACTTGTTGCTAGACTTAGGCTCCTTAGCCTGGAAGATGGCACCTCTATTGTCAAAATAGATGGTGATCGGTTCATTCGAACTAGGAACTTTGGTCAGTCCTTGTAAGAATTGACGCATCCATATAGCTTCCTTTGCTGCTTCCGAAGCGGCATAGTACTCGGTTTCAGTGGTAGAATCTGCTACAACATCCTGTTTGGAACTCTTCCAGCTGACCGCAGCACCATTAAGAGTAAAGACGAACCCGGACTGAGATTTTAAATCATCTCGATCCGTTTGGAAGCTAGCATCTGCCTAACCGATTGCACATAGCTTAGTATCTCCTCCATAAGTCAATGCCCAATCCTTAGTCCTCCGTAGGTACTTAAGGATGTTTTTAACAGCTATCCAGTGTGTTTCACCTGGATTCTTTTGGTATTGACTCGTCATACTCAATGCATATGCCACGTCTGGACGTGTGCATATCATGGCATACATGATTGATCCTATGGCTGATGCATAAGGAACACGACTCATGCGTTCAACCCCTTCAGGCGTCGTGGGTGACTGAGACTTCCTCATATGCATCCCAGACGTCATTGGAAGGTTCCGTTCTTGGAGTTGGTCATGCTGAACCTTTCAAGAATCTTATCTAAATAAGACTCCTGACTCAGTGATAACATCCATCGTGATCTATCTCGATAGATACGGATTCCCAATATGCGTTGTGCCTCACCCAGATCTTTCATCTGGAAATGGTTCTTCAACCATCCTTTTACCGAAGATAAGAGAGGAATGTCATTCCCAATCAAGAGTATGTCATCAACATACAATATCAAGAAAACAATCTTGCTCCCACTCGACTTGATGTATAAGCATGGTTCCTCGACCGATCAAGTGAAACCATACTCTTTTATCACCTGGTTGAAACGATGATTCCAACTCCGAGAAGCTTGCTTAAGTCCATAAATAGAACCCTTAAGCTTGCACACTTTCTTAGGATTTTCAGGATATATGAAACCTTCGGGTTGTACCATGTACAACTCCTCCTCCAAATAACCATTTAAGAAGGCGGTTTTCACATCCATTTGCCAAATTTCATAGTCATGAAAAGCGGCAATCGCTAAGATTATCCGAATGGAACACAACATAACTACGGGTGCAAAAATTTCATCATAATGCAATCCGTGCACTTGAGTGAAACCTTTTGCCACTAGTCGTGCCTTATAGGTATCTGGTTGCCTGTCTACATAATGCTTTATTTTGTAAAGCCATTTGCACTGTAGAGGTTTTACCTTATTAGGTAAATCAACAAGATCCCATATGTCATTCTCATACATGGAGTCCATCTCGGATTGCATGGCTTCAAGCCATAACTTTGAGTCGGAACAGGCCATGGCACCTTTATAGGTAGCGGGTTCATTACTCTCTAGGAGCAAAACGTCATTCTCCTCGACCATACCAATGTATCTGTCTGGAGGATTAGAGACTCTACCTGATCTCCTAGGTTCCTAAGGAATATTAACCGTATCATCACTTGAAGGAATAACTTCCTCCATCTGTTCCTCGGTTGTTGGTTCTTGAATCTCCGACAGCTCGAAGGTTCTATTACTTGACTTGTTCTCGAGAAATTCTTTCTCTAAGAACTTCGCACTAGCCGCAACAAAAACTCGATGTTCGGTAGGCGAATAGAAGTAATGACCAAACATTCCTTTTGGATAACCAATAAAGTATGTCTTGACCGATCGCGGGCCGAGCTTATCCTCGTGTCTCCACTTGACATAAGCCTCGCAGCCCCAAACCCGAATAAAGGACAAGTTAGGGACCGTTCCCTTCCACATTTCATATGGAGTCTTGTCGACAGCTTTAGACGGACTTCGGTTAAGTATAAAGAGCAAATGACAAAGAGCAAAACCCCATAATGAATCAGGTACTACCGTGTGACTCATCATGGATCGAACCATATCAAGTAATGTTCAATTTCTCCGTTCGGACACACCATTTAATTGAGGTGTTCCAGGTGGAGTTAACTGTAAAACTATTCCACAGTCTTTGAGGTGTTGATCAAACTCATTTGAAAGATATTCGCCACCCCGATATGAACGGAGTGCTTTAACCTTTCTTCCCAGTTGGTTCTCAACCTTATTCTGGTATTCCTTGAATTTTTCAAAGGACTCACTTTTATGCTTCATTAAGTAGACATATCCGTATCTACTCAAATCGTCCGTGAAAGTGATAAAATATCTATAGCCATCTCTAGCGGTAATTGACATAGGTCCACATACATCAGTATGTATGAGTCCTAATAGGTCACTAGCGCGCATTCCAACACCTTTGAAGGAAATTCGAGTCATTTTGCCGATGAGACATGATTCACACGTGCCAAATGTACAAAAATAGAATGCGGGAATAGTCCCATTCTCGACGAGTTTCTTTACACGTTTTTCATTTATGTGTCCCATTCGACAATGCCATAGATAAGTTTGATCTTTGTCACCAACCTTTAATTTCTTGTTATTCACGTGTAATATATCTGTGGTTTGATCTAAGATGTAAATTCCATTCATGGAAACTGCTTTGCCATAAACCATTTCATTAAAAGAGAAAATACAGCTATTATCCTTTATTGAAAATGAAAAACCGTCTTTATCAAGTACGGAAATAGAAATAATGTTCTTAGACAAACTGGGTACATAGTAACAGTTATATAAATATAAATCAAAACCACTTGGGAGTTGGATTACGTATGTTCCCTTTGAGACTGCAGCAACTCTAGCTCCATTCCCGACTCGCAGGTCCACATCACCCTTTGCGAGAGGTGTGATGTTTTTTAGGCCCTGTAAATGATTACACAGATGAGAACCACAACCAGTATCAAGTACCCAAGTTCCAAAACTTGCATGGTTAATCTCAATCATACGAATATAAGATGACATACCAACAGGAGTGACGCGGCCTGCTTTTATGTCCTCGCGGTACACGGGACACTTCCTCCTCCAATGTCCAGTCTTGTGACAATGGTAGCACTCAATGTCACCGCCCTTGCTCTTTGCCTTGCCTTGTGAGCCACTAGTCTTACCAGGCCCACTCTTACCGTTTCCTGACTTTTTAAACTTTGGCTTTCCTACAGTTAGGTCGCCATGAGCCTTGCCCTTACCCTTATTCTTGTTGGAAATCATGAGAACATCTTGCTTCGTGCTCCCACTCAATTTCATATCCTTCTCGGTCTGTACGAGAAGTGAGTGTAGCTTATGAGGACTTTTCTTCTTGTCATTCATGTAGTAATTTCCCCTGAAAAGGGCAAAACCATTATGAAGTGAATGAAGCATACGGTCAATGACTATGCTCTCACTGATTTTGCAATCAAGTGCCTCTAGCTTCTCGACATTCTCAATCATGTTAAGAATGTGTGGGCTAACCGGTTGGCCCTTCTGGAGTTTCGCATCAAAGAAGCGACAGGTATGCTCATAAGTAACGATTCTCGGTGCTTTTGAGATCTCATTAGTGAGCGTGGTGAAAATCTTGTTTGCACCTTGGGCAATGAAGCGTCTTTGCAAATTGGTTTCCATTGCAAAAATGAGTACGTTCTTTATCGCACCCGCTTCCATAACGAAGTCACTATAAGCAATTGACTCGTTAGCTCTTGCATTGGGGCCTGGGTTTGGCGATGCGGCTCGATTAAGTACTTGAGCTTACCGTCGCAATGGCGATTCCGTAATGATGCCTCCCAGTCCGCAAAGTTGGACCCGTCATTCTTCAGTCGTTTGAACTGATTCATGTGGTCCATGAAAGCTTTTAGCCAGGACTCGCGTCCAAGTGTGGCACTTGGCATAGGGATTTCCTTATTTCTAGCCATTTGTTGTAACATTATTATCAATATAAACGAATTCTACACTGCGAAAAGGAAAAAGATATAATAAGCATACTCATCGTTATGATTTAAGTCTAATGCAATACTGTTATAACGCGAAGATTCAAGCATTTATACAATTGACCTCCCTCAAGAATTATATAAATGATCCCAAGACTCAATTATCTGTAAATTGATAAGCCAACCTCTTGGCTAATTCTACTATTAGAATTCTTGGTCGATAAATTTCTGTAAATTCTATCTATAGTCCATCATAATCACGAGAAACTCTTCGGATTATAATGTTGAGGTAAACTAAGTCAACACAAACTACTTACCCAACGTAGAAGGGGTCATATGGAGAGTAAGGTCCTATATGCCTACCAACGAAGAAGGGATTCATAGATGTTTGGCCTATAAAGACTAGTCTCAATTTCAGTTTTAGAGGAAGATCCCATCAACTTTATTTTATTTCATTTTAAGTGAACTAATATCTAGCATGCGAGAATGAATAAACTAAGATGATGGCTTAAAATTGTGTGACATCTGTATGTCTATGAAAACTAACATCCAAACTATATGAGTCAATTTTCATGCATTTTAGTAGGTGGTTTGGTTTAGACGGAATATGATGCACTAACTATCATGCGAATGAAAAGCAATAAGAATGGAAAAACGTAAAACAAAAATAAAGTCCTAGTGTTGCCTATCTACCAAAATGAACATAAATACAACTTTGGAATCCTTCCTAGGACCCGAGAAGCTTGTCTTGATGTTCCATCTTGGTCCATGTAGCGGGAGTGAGCAATCCAATCTCCATCTTTAGTCTTCTCAAAATTACAATTAAAAATTACATAATAAACCTATTCACATTCTAATTTCAAAACCATAATACTTAAAGAAAACCAAAAGGAGATACGAGATCTCAAATTACATTAAAATTATGTTTCCATCATTACGAAAACATAATTAACTAAGGCCACACTAGGTATTACAAATTACAACCTGTAACACCCCGTATTTTATTAAGTTGGATAAAATTCTTTTAATTGCTATTTTGAATTTAATTACATCATTTAACGATTTATATATTTATGCTTAGCTAATTAATTAATTTCATCATAATTCGATACGTTAATTTTAATAATCATTAATAAGTTTATTTAAAGTTAGTTCGAGTTTATTGAAATTAGTTCGAGTTTATTTATTTAATAATTTCCGTTTCTTTACGAGTCCTTATGAAAGTTGTTTTAAGTGAACCCGAGATGGATTTTGGGAACAAAACCGTCCAATTAGCTATTTTGAGCTTATTTCACTAAATTAGCAATTTTTTTATTAATATCCGTTAGTTTCGTAAAAATCGCTAATAATTCCGTTTCAAGCCGATTTCTTATTATTTACGTTAACTAGCTGAGTTTATTTTATTTTCACTCATTAAATTTATTTATTATTAATTCCGTTTTATTACTGAAACTTTTACTTAAATCGGTTCAATTTAACTCGAAACGGTTTTAATAACTATCGAAGTTACTTAACGATGAAGAAACGTACGTATAATAAATAGCGGTGAGCAAGTGCTCCCTCATTTCTCACGCATCATTCTTCTTCTCCTTTCCTTTTTCTTCTTTTCGCTTCTGTTTTAATTTTTATCGATTTTAAATTGATCCCCGCCACTCGTTTGTCATCCGTTTTCAACTATTTTTGTTCCATAGCGCTCCTCTCGTCGTTCTCGTCAATCCGTTGTAAGTAAAATTCATTTTCGTCATGTATTTTTACAAACCCATTTATATTTTCAGCTTTATTTTTTTTATAAGACGGTTGTATGTGCTAAAATAGACGGTCTTGTAGAAGATTTGTTAGTCATAAATGATTAGTTCAATCGGAAAAAGGTAACAATTATGGATTACTCGATATTACTTGTAAAATATGTTTATTTCGAATCTTTGGGTAGTCTGTTTTATAATTGAGACGGTGTATAATTATATATAGGGATCCTTATGGATGTTAATTAGTCGGTTGTATAGTTGAGACGGTGTATCTTGATATGTGGAGATAGTTGAGACGGTGTATACCGACCTCTAGGGATCATTTGGGATGCTAGTTAGTAAGTGGTATATTTAAGACGGTGTATCTTTGACATGTATGGATTGTTTTGGGTGATAATTGGTGTGTTTTATAGTTGAGACGGTGTATCTTGACATGTAGGGATTGTTTTGGACCGATTTGGACTCGTGTTGGGGCGATTTTTGTAGTCTTTAGGGTCTGTTTTTGAGTTGCTTTATACTTGTGGATTTCCGCTCTAAAACCTTTTTAAATGCTGACTTAGTTGGCTCAGCTAGGACTGTTTTTATGCGCGAGAATGGAGTCTTAAGGGGACGATTGGTACTGTTTTTTGGGCGGGCGAGAGCCGTCATCGTGGGTTTTCACTTTGCATTTGAGGACTAAAGTTGGGGTCGAACTTAGGCATCTTTTGGGTTCTGTTTTGGACTGATTTTTGGGTCAGGTTATGAAGTAGGGTGAAGGGTGGCTATGGGTAGTCGGGTGGTGGTCGTGTCGGACTCTAGTGGCCTGGGTCGTAGCTTAGCCGTGGCCTTGGCCGTGGCCTAGGCAAAGGGCCTAGCTAAGTCACGAGTTTGAGTCCATGTGTAGTTGGTGGTTAGGCCGAGTTTGAGGTTGTCATAATAACTTGTGGGCCGTGTCTATAAATTGTTTTGACGCTAGTTTGGTTTATTTAAAATATAATTAAATAACCGTCTCTTATTTTATATAACGATAATTCGTTAATATCGTCCTTTCACATAATTATTTTAGGTGGCTCATATGTGGTTGAAGATGAAGAGTAATTTTGGGTTTTAGAAGCTTTCTCAAGTTATTACTTGTCTCTTTGCTAGCGTAAGGTAACTATTCCGAGTTACTCGACGAATTAATGTCACATTAGTAGTTAATGTTGTGCCTGTTGTTTGTTAAGTGTTTAGGTGATTGATAATGCGTTACTTTCGTTTTTCACATGATAGAAATTAGAAATAGCATGAGAATTATATTGTGATAAATTTTATGATTTGGGCCAAAGTAGGCAAAGACTACGAGTGGGCAGTTGACCGAACGAGTTTGGTCAAACTAGGTTTAAACCAGTCAGCCTCGATTTGACCGATGACCCGTCGCGGGACTCGGGTCGAGGGTTTGTCTTTGAGGTGAGATTGGTTGTTTTTGGATGTTTTATATTGATGCCTTAATATTTGTGATTATCATTTCACATGTTGGTTGTTGGATGAATTGGTTGCCTTATAATTGAGTCTTCTTGCCTTGTTGCCATTTTAGCTTGTTCTCATGAATTATGAGATTAACGGTTAGCTGGAATTTGGATTATTATTGATATTGAGGATATTGTTGGATTGTCTGCTGAATAGACATTTATATAGCCTTTCACATGATAGAATGTTAGCATTTATGTTGGTAAGTTGGACTCTTTGCCCTCTTATGGTTAAGTGGGTGTCCTATTTGTCTTGTGTGGTGTGGGCTAAAATATTCAAGCTGGGACTTAGATTGGTTTTATTTAGGTCCTAGGTGAGTATTTCGGCCTTCATCATAGATAGGTCTTTATAGTCTTTGACGAGTATATGTTCACTGCTTAATAGCCTTTGTGTTCCTGACTTGGTGGGATTATATCCAAGTTGGGGCATGACCTCGTTACTTATTTTGATAGTAAGTGGTCAGCTTAAGTACTAGCCAACCCTTTGGTGGACTCCTTAGGGTACTCACTTTGTTTTAGAAAAATTGTGGGTCTTGGGTGCGGTGGTGTGTATCCGCATGTCTAGGTCTGCGCAGATTTTAGGCTAGGGTTGTGTTGTGTCTTGGCCATGTTTTGATAGAACCTCGAGCCAAGATACCGGTTCGATTACCTTCCCTACCTCGTGGTATAGACTCGAGTTCTGAGTGACTATTGACGGGACTAAGAACTTATGCCTGTCTTTGATATATTGCCCTTTCTTGTTTGATGATTCTATGAATCATAGAAGGTGAGATGCAAGCCGGCTATGGTTGATAGAGTTTGGATTCCTGGATGTTATGTGATTCACATGATAGTGTAGTATGAGTCGGTCTAGTATTCACATGCTAGGACTATGTGTGGTTATATTGTTGTTCACATGATAAGCACGATTGTCTAGCATCTATATGCTAAGGCATTGTGTGATTCGTATTCATATTCTTATGTTTACATGTTATATTAATTATGACATTTCGTGGCTGGGAGAACGCGGAGTTACTCCCACCGACCGTGGCTTTCGTATTTGTATAAAATGCGAATGACAGGTAGGTGATGCATATATGGGGTACATGGACGAGCTAGCGAGCAAAGTAACCTTGGAACCTAGATTGGCTTTATTTTATTGTGACCCTTAAACACTTTTTATGTCACATACATTTTAGGGACATATGTCTCCCTCTTTACATTTGGTTGTATAATTTGCTATTCGCGACTTTAGCGATGGTTATGTTGTGAAACTTCTAGTTAGACCTTGTATGTTTGACACCTTCCAATTTGGATATCTTTATAACAGGTTCAGGTTTTAAAATTACAGATTTTTACCCAATTGAACCTATTACAAACATATCCATGCAGTTTTATTCTAGAATTACGTGTTTACTTTTCCGCGATAAGTAAGGGTGTCACACAACCGATTGCAAAAATACGTAAATAAACCATTCAACAAAACATTCAACTAAATAAAAATGCATCAACTATAAAATTAATCATTCAAGACATAATTCCTTAATTATCTAGAGTAATTTATCCAAACCACCTATTTAAATGATCAAATTATGTGACAATTCCTCAATTACTCACAATAATTTTAATCTTAATACATATTAATCTTGTAATATGAATTAATCCAACATTATTTTAAACCTCTTTAAAATAATTAGGTATCTTTAATTTGTGAACCTCTTCACAACAATTATTATACATTATAGATAATAATGTATAATCAATATTGGCCAAAACAAAAAAAAAAAATTTCTTTTGTTCTCGGCAAATAAAAAAAACAGAAAACGTTTTTTTTATTTCATTTCGGCATTTAGCCCAAAAATGAAAACAACCTGTTTTTTTTTTTTTTTAGCACAATTAAGAAAACGAAAAAACAGCCCCTATTTTTTTTAAAACTCTCGGCATGAAAAACGGAAAAAAACAGAATTTCCATTTCTCATTTGGCTCGGCATTTTGCCCCTAAAAAAATCAAAAACCGTTTTTTTTTTACTCTCGGCATAATGCCCTAAAACCCAAAAAAAATTTCTTCTAAAACAACTCATTTGTTATGAACAATTGTTTAAAGTTGCTATTATAACAACATTGGCATAATCATCATCTTTTAATTTAAACATATATTCAAACTAGATGATTCAATTTAACCTATTAAAATGAATATCTAAACCATGATTAAACCGATCATCACAATTGATTTGAACATTTGTTAAATTAACTTGTATGCCAAAAAACTATATAGCAAAACAATTTAACATCAACAAACAAATCGATTTCCATTTACATTTTAATTTAATTCTCATTAAATCAAAACATCTACAAATTTGTCATATTATCATCTTAACCTATTAAAACAACAATATGAATAAATCAAAATGGAACAAAACATCAAAAAAAAAAAAAAAAAAAAACCATTTCGGCTGGAAAAAAATGTCACGGCCGAAACCCCCTTTTTTTTCGAAATTTTTTTTTGTTTAATTCATTTATGAAAATCATATAAAATAATTTTGTGGCCTTGGCTCTGATACCACTTGTAGGAATATCGGTATACTTCCTCTATAAATTTTAGGATTATAACGAAATTATAATAATGAAATTGCTAGTCAAAATGAAATTGCATAAAAAAATAGTATAGATTAAGAATCAACATTTGGTCCTAGCAAATATGGCCTAAGAACAAATATCGAATTGATATTCTCCTAATTGTTGCACCCAAGATGCTATGAGAAATGCCCCTCAATTTGCTAGAATGAGATCCCTAATTTTCTTATGAATTTTAGGGTTTTTGTTTTTTTTTTGTGTGATGAGTGAATTAGGTCAAGAAATGAGTGAGTAAAAATGATCTCCCTTTCCCTATTATAACCGAAATAGGAGAAGAAAAAGGGAGATATTTTTCTTCCTCTTTCTTTGTTTGACCGAGTGGAACAACAAATAAGGAGAGAAATCTCCTTATTTTTGGTTCATTTTACATTGTATAAAATGCGTATATTTTATCAATTGTCATTTATTTCGTCACGTAATTAATAATTCCACACACAACAGCTTGTAGTCGATTTATTAATACCGGTCTGTAATAATTTATTATGACAATCTCGTATAATATATACTTTAACTATAAATATCGCATATTTATAATTTGCTAATTAAATATAACCGATTACGTTTAATTACGAATTAACATCTTAATTCGTTTAAGCTAACATTATATACATTAATTAAATATAACAGTTTATATTCAATTTACGAATTGACAGTTAATTCGTTTCAGCTAATATTATTTAGTTGTATTAAATAATCGTCTCATCATCACATTGACTAACTGTTTAGTCAAATACATGGACTAACCTTTTAGTCATATAGGCATCAATGTGATTATATCTTCATACAATCGCATCTCTCAAACACATCCTTTAGGTGTGACTTTTAGGGACCAGTTGATCACCGCCATCAGTATGATAATTACGTCAAACTTTCTAGCAAGCCAACCGTTATTAAGTAAACATTAATCAACTGATAAAATACTAAGTATATCCTTGTGAACCTATAAGAGATTTATAAATGTTATCACACTAATTGTGGAGGACACAAGCTCCAACAATAACTTGTAATCTAGACCACCTTAGATCATGCCGTAAGTACCGTTGTGACCGTGGATGACCAAGGATCACCGTTGACTTTATTTTACCTCTGTTGACCGACGGAAAAGGGGTGTTTGAAGGATGTTTTCGAGGGTGGTTTAAAGGGGGTTGTAGTATGGGTTTACTCGGGTTTAAACCCTTGTTTGTGACTGGTATTGAGTCTTAACTCGGACCTGGGTTGGGTTGACTTGGGGTAATGGGTCGACCATGGTTGGTGGTCGTGGGTGGTCAACGTGCCGCCTTGGTGGGTGGTTGGCCGGAATTCGAATCAGGGTTGTAGTCTGTGTTGCAAACCGTGTAAGCACTGGACGTAAGATCACCTTGTGTCGACTAAGACCGTGACCATAATGACCTAGGCTTTGGGTGGTGTTTATGGTGGTAGTCTGGGTTGTCCGTTGGTGGTTAGGAATGGTGGTTTGAGAGGTGGTTAGTCGTGTAAATAGGTCGTTTGTATGGGTGTAGGCGAGTTGGTTGATGGTTTTTGCTATTGTTGCTGCTGGTGTGGAGGCTGTTGTGGTCGAGTATGATGCTGGTCTTGGGTGGTGGACACCATGGATAGGTGGGGTAGCGGTGGTGCGATGAGTGGTGGGTCTGGTTGTGTGTTAATGGTGGAAACCGTGAGTTTGTCTAAGTTGAGTCGGGTTTGTATGTTGTATGTCGTGTTGTTGGTTGTTGTTGCGGGTTGCCGCCGTGAAAGGTGGTGGTGTGTACTTGGAAGTGGCGGCGACTCAGTGGGTTGGTTAGTGGTGGTCATGGTGAGTTGGGTGGCTCGCATACGAGTGGAATCAAGCTAGCGTGGTTGTAGTAGCTAGGCGTCGCGATGTCGTAGTCGTTAGTGTAGTTTAGGTGTGTTAGTATAGGTTATTTATTATTTTATTAATTAATATTATTATCGTTAGTGGGTTGCAATTTTGTTAGAGGGGTTTGAGAACGGGTTTAAATGGGTTTCGGCACGACTTTGACCGCACGTTTATAATTACTTAAACTACGCAATAATATAATTAATATAACTAGTTTTATATTTAGTTTAATTTATTTATTTATAAAGTGAATCGAGTAATTAGTAATTAAATTATAAATATTATTATTAGGTGATGGGTTTGTTGAGGAGCATTGCTTATTGGATTCGCTTTCCTAATTATTTGGACTTGCTTTGCATTAATTGGAATTGCTTATCAGGTAGGGATAAATCCTACTCAACTTTTACTCGATAATGTTTGTTGGATGATTTACATTAAAGTGAATTGATCGTATGTGAATTGTGTTGGTTGATATAATCGTAATTGTTGGAAGGGAGATTTATATTGTATAGGTTGGTTATATTGTGGTGGAGTATTGTTGTAGTATTAACAGATTTATTCTGGCAGATATTATTTATAGTAATGTGGAGTGGTTGAACAGATTTATTCTGGCAGACGATATTTATTGTGTTTACTCGAGGCAGGCCTCAGATTGGTCTGCAGGCCATCTGGTGGATATTACTCAACTATATGTTGAGGCAGACAACCTTTTGGTAATGTAGTGTGTGTTTACTCACCTTCGGGTTGAGGCTGCCCCGGCCAGGGATTGGCGGGATGATTAGTGTAATGAGTAAGTAAAAGAAAGGAGCACGTTGTCAGGGGGTTGTGCAATGAGAAAGGAAATTGGATTATTTATCGTATGTTTTTGTTGTTAGTATTTATTCCTACTCAACCTCGCGGTTGACTGTGTATTCGTGAACACCTGCGGTGAACCGTTTTATGGGGAGCAGAGTTGACAGGTACCAAAGATTAGCTTGACTTGGGATGAGAGCTTGACAGGTACCAAAGATTAGCTTGACTTTATTTATTTCCGCTGCGAGTTGTATTGTATTTCATATTAAGTTAGTTGGTTAAATTGTAATAAACATGTATTCACTAAAGTTTTAATTTAAAGTACTTTGGTATTGTTGTACTTTATTATTCACTACCTCGGGAAACCGAGATGGTAACAGTCCTATTTATTTGGGAATGTCTAGCTAAAGGCTCCTGAATAAATGGGGGTGTTACACTAAGAGGAAATCGAACAAAATTGATTAAGTTGATTGATGTGGAGTTGGTCAAATTGGTCGATCATGCAAACGAGGCTGGTACTCAGAAGGATCTGAGCTTACGTGGTCGAAAGTTCAAGCACGTAGGCGCCAAAAGCAAGAGCGTGGTCTTAGAATGCAAAGGGAGAAGAGAAGGGCGGACACTCGCGTGAAAAATATGAAGAACGAAGGCTCCTATTTATACTAATCACGGAATTAGGGTTTAGGAAAGGAGTGAAAGATCCGGAAACAACCGACTTAGGTTAAACACATAAACTTGGACAAAAAAAAAGCCTGGAGAAAAGGCGCAGCAGTGCTGCGTCCCTTGGAAGAGGCGCAGCACTTGCTACGTCATTTCCCCAGCGGTTTCCTCCTGCGTAAGAAAGCGCGTTCGACAGCCTGTCGTATTTTAGGCATAACTTTCTCTACAAGACTCGGAATAAGGTGATTTCAGTGGCGTTAGAAAGCTAAAATAAAGATATAGAACTTTTTGGTAAATAGTCTTGGCCCAAAAAAGTTGTTATGACCTCGTAAAATGGGACTAAACGTCCGGTTGTCATTTCAGCTAAATGAAATGCACATTTTGTAATGTAATTTTTAAGTTTAGCCTAATGAAGTGACATGTGACTCAAAAGGAGATATATCCATAACATTTTATGACATCTTAACCTTAGGTAGACAAGCACATTGCTTTTGACTCGGGATTTGACGGTTTTTAGGAAATGAAGACGGTTTTTGACCCGGACTCCAAATGTACTCTAATTACTGCCAAAACGACCGTAATGACACCTAGATGACAACTATGAGGTAGACACAAGTATTTGAGCTATCACTTGACGATAAACTAACGAACTGTCATAAATAGTTCCGTGTACCAAACATGCGGCCCAATCATCACCGGGTGGCTTGCGGGAGGTGCAGAAATGAGGTATCTACAGAGCCCTCACTTTGACTAAGGCTTGGATAAGGCGAATGTCAAAGTATGGCCATCAGATCAATCGAATATTACAACCTGACGACTATGGCGACGCGAGACGGCTCAAGGGGTCTGAGCCAAGGACCTGTCGTCGTGAACATTTTAGAGTCTGTCGACTATCGGGGAGGTTCATTTAAAGTCCATTAGACTACGTAAGGAAGCTCGCCAGCCATAAGAAGAGACCATACCTGAGACTTTTTTCTCGAGATGCTTCTGGAGGTGCATAGGAGCTAAGGTTAAGCGTAGGAGCTAAGGTTAAGCGTAGGAGCTAAGGTTAAGCGTAGGAGCTAAGGTTAAGCGTAGGAGCTAAGATTAAGACCTAAAAGATATATCAGGATTGTGCTAGGGTGTGGGACCCTAATGGAAAGCATCGATGGGAAGGAGGCCAAATATAAGTTCCACCTAAGGGGTAACCAAGGTTTGGGTGTAGGAAGAAAAAGGGGTGATCCTAAAGGATTATGATCCTAACGAGAAAAGGTGATCCTAAAGGTATATGATCCTAAAAGGAAAAAGGTGATCCTAAAGGAATATGATCCTAAAAGGAAAAGGTGATGCTAAAGGAATATGATCCTAAGGGTAGAAGTGTATGAACTCTAGGGAGTTTGGGAATCTAAAGAGCTAGGAGTGTGAACCTGGGTGTACGAACCTAAAAGGACGGCTGGTATGGGAACTTAAAGGCTTATGAACCTAAGAGGAATTGGGATCCTAGGGTTAAGTTTAGGAACTACTGGGTTACTAATTCTTGTTTTAAACGCGTGCGCTTAAGCTTTCTGAGGTATGAAAACTCCAAAAGGATTTATGGGTTTATGAACCTAAGGACGTTGGTGTGGGAGCTTAACGGTTTATGAACCTAAAGAAGCCATTTTTGGGATCTAAGAATCTAAGGGGTAAGAATCCTAACTTTGGGTTTACGAACCTAAGGAAGGAGGCACTGGTTTGGGAACTTCTGGAGAAAGACACCTCTGCCGAACTCCGCGAGGAAATAATAACATTGAGGGTAGCAGGACGTCGGTAGAAACCGCTGGGAGAAATCTGCTTGGGTCGGTCTTCAAACAAACTTCGGCAAAACTTGAGATTGATGATGAACTCCACGTGTTGAGAGGGACAATTGGCTGTCTTGAACTCTCGCTTGGGGAACATAACTGAGGTGTGTCGAAACACCTGTTAGAGGATATTCGCTCGTTGTTGCAAGCGAAGTCTTGAGGTTGAGGTTGATCTCCACGTGTTGAGAGGGACAATTGGTTGTCTTGAACTCTCCCTGGGAAATATATTGACGATTAGGAACATCTTGATTGTCACGGGAAGAATGTATACTTGAGCGAAGCCCCTAGTTGGAGCGAGCATTGCTTCTGATACTCACATGCATGGTTAGTGGCCACGCAAGAACGTAATCTAATAGGCAATTAGCACAAAAACATGAGGAAACACAGGTTTTGCAAAATTTGTTTCTTTATAAAAGTTATTTAAAACTTGCTCAAAGAAATTTGTCGTTTGTAATGCGTTACGCATATTCAATGGGCTTTAGACATAGGACTTGACATGACATCGACTCACTAGGATGCAAGACGATAGACTAACGCAACATTGTCGTAGATTTGACGCGACACAGGGGATGACCTTGACAGACTTTGCCTAAGTGTGCGCAACCCCTAGCCATGTGTGGGTGACAACGTGTATCAGTTCCAAAGGTAGAATAATTGAGAGAATGATGAAGGAATATAAAGGCAAGGTATGAGCCATGGATCAGCTGTCTACTTGGACATCTTTTGACACTGTTTGCTATAAAAGAGACTCCTCTTGAAGCACAATAACTTCGAGAATAGATCTAAGACCTCATCATCGCGTAGACCGAGCACTAGCTAGACTCAAATGAGAGAGGAGTAAATAAAAGGTGGCATCTAGGAAACGAAACCCCCAGGATGACAACGTGACTCTGGAATTTGGTAAAAAAAGAAGACTGGGCGATAAGAAGGAGCCCCCAGTAAAGAGGCATAAATGGTTGTGAAAGGAATGTTAATTGAGGTTAGAAGTTTAAAATTGGGATGGTTGATAATTGAGGTTGGAAGGTTGAAAATTGGGATGGTTGATAATTGAGGTTGAAAGTTGATAAAGGTTGAAAGTTGATAATTGAGTTTGAAAGTTGGGATGGTTGTGTCCTTGAGGACTGCCTACGTATTCACGTGAAGTGAAATCAAACCAGATCGTAGTTCAGGTGTGTGCCTAAGCTATGTTGTTAGGAGCTTAAAGTGCATGGGCCACAAGGGTAATATTCCTTTGGTGACTCAAAGAATTGATTTGAGATAACTCCCTCTGATCATAGACCAAAGAGGTATAATTAAGTTTGTAGAAATTTCCTTGTCATGTGAGCACACCTAAAAGTGGACCCTAAGGATGAATTGGGTTCGTCCCGTTCTAGGTAGCAAAGTATTTGAAGACTCCGTGTCTGGGTCAAGGTGAAACTGGATTAGATATTTGGAATGTGGAGCTCGGTAATAAGAGGCTTTGATGAACAAATCTCCGGAGCTTAATTTTATGGAGTTAAGGCTTGATGGGATTATGGCTTGTAATATGGCTTGGAAATGGAGTCTCTTGGTTTGATGTAACCTGAGCACATAAAGGTAGGTTAAAATGATATGGGTTCAAATTTCCATGTCTTAGCCCTAAAGGATGGGTATATTTGACAAGCTTGAGAGGATTCTCAAAATTCCTAATTATCTCCCTGTAACGGCCTCAAGAAGGACTTAGGGTGTGTGATGTGTGAAAGGCTAAGTGAGAGTGCTGGCTGACCATCTTCATTGATGTCTTGATTATGTATAGAACTAAGCATTATTCTGTATAGCATTGATTTCAGGCTTGTTCTTGATTCAGATTCATATTCTTGGTCTAGAATATATCTCGGCTTTTTGCTCAGATTCTTGATTCGGGTTTTGAAGATAACTTTGACTTTGGATATTGACATTGACTTGCTTGATTGAGCCTTCTTCTTTTGACTCTTTTGTCTTGGATTACGAGCATAACTGCGGGCTTGGATATTGACCTTGGTTTCTCTTGATTGAGCCTTTGTCTTTGATCATGACTCGTATCGCCTTGGATTTGTTTGCTACCATGGATTTGGGCTAGACTAGGACCTTTGGGTTATTTTTTTTTTAGTAACACGGGTTGTTTATTGTGGGGAATGGGCCTGCCTTCCGTTATGGATCGTAAACAAGGGATATGGTCTGGATTCGTCCTAGAATCTCTTGAGATAGGTTTGTCCTAAATTGAGGTATAGTGAGGTTTCTATTACCAGACATGGAATAGGTAAAGAAAGAACACGGAGTTTCAGGTCCTCTACAACTTAGAACGGAACATCATCTAAGTGCACTCATATCGACTCACCATGTGTTGTTGTTCAAAAATGTCTCAAATCAATTCTTGTTGTCACAGGAAAAGGGTAAAGGAAGAGATAGGATAGAATATGTGGATTGAAAAGTGTACTTTTATTGAAATGAATAATGAATGTATTTAACATAGACTCGAGAAGACACGTGACTCGTGGGACAGCCCCCAGGTTGTCACTAGAAATGGAAATGGACACAAAGAAAGATACTAGAACAAATATGGGATAGAAAGCCTAGGACTCGAACTTCAACTCTTACTCGATCTTAGATCCAGATTCGTAATAATTGGCCCATGCTTGAACATTTTCTCTTACAGTAACTGGCTTCGGCATCTGACTTTGAGCATTCACCTATTTGAACACCTCGTCCTCATCATTGGGAATACTAGAAGGGTAAAGGCCCAAGAGACCTTCCTGTCTTTGAAGAGTAAGACACCCATGAGGGTCATTCTTTCTTCTTAACGGATCGAGGGTCGATAAAGATATCTTGCCGCGATCGAACATATAGTGGATGGTATATTTGAGTTTGGAACATTCTTCAGTGTCGTGTCCATTACCCCTATGGAATAAGCAATATTGAGAACCGTCCCAGAAGCGACCTCTCCTCTCGTACTTAGGGTCTGGGGTTGGACCGATTGGTTGGATCAGTCCTTTGGCAAAGAGTCTTTTAAAGGTGACCGTATAAGGTATGCCTAAATTGGAGAATGACCTTGAATGTCGAGTTCCTCTTTCTGGTGAAGGTTCTATAAACTTCACGTTGGTAATGCGGATTGTTTGACTGTTGGGTAATTGAGAGTCTGTTTTCCTTCTTTTCACCAAATGATTGGTGGATCGTTCATCTCTTTGATCATCCGCGATGTTGAACTCCCTGTAAGGTCGCTTATTTTCTATACCCGGACTAGTTAGAAGCGAGACAGAAATCCTACCATCCTCAATCCCATCTTGTATGACATAGTTGAGCTTATAACAATCTTCGGTATTATGCCCCCTACCCCTATGGTATTGACAATACGAATTGCCATCCCAAAACTTAGACTTATTCTCCGGATCTAGAGTAGGCCCTATTGGTTGAAGAAGACCTAGAGAGGATAATTTGTTTAAGGCTAGGGCATAAGGTATGCCTAGACTCGTGAATGACCTGGGAGAGTTGTTAGATTTATTTGACGAAGGCTCCATGAGGTTGCCTTTATTGATTTTGACTCCTGGATGTGAAGAACTAGGAATAGATCGCTCACTTTTTGTTTTCTCCTCGAGACCATGTGGTCGAGGGTTTTTCTGGACATTCTTCATCTTTAAAGGTTGGGTCTCAAGCTTCTTACCCATTTCAGCAAGTTGATTTCCCATGTTGGAAAGCCGAGAGCTTAGATTATTAATGGATCCCTCTATCTTGGAAAGTATGAGCAATCCACTTTGGACATCGTCCTCCTTCGGCGCTTTGATCTCTTCGTCATCACGAGGATCAAGGAGATGAGAGAAGTCTAGGAATGATTCTTCATCGTGTTTAGTGTTGTTAGACCCAAGAGGGTCGGTCCCATCGAATTGCTCAACAAATGGTGGCATTGGAATCTTGCCATCCTCGATCATATCTTGAATAATATGTTTTAGACAAAAGCATTCCTCCGTATCGTGTCTCCTGCCCTGATGTTACTGACAATATGAATTGCCCTTCCATCTAGGGAGTATCTTTTCAGGGTCCGGGGTTGGACCAATTGGATGAAGTTTTCCTTGGGAAACCAGTATTTTTAGAGCTACTTCATATGTGGTTCCAAGGTCAACGAATTCCCTATGAGCTCGTCCCGGCCTTCTGGGTGGAGTTTCCAAGAGGTTGACTCCCTTGTCTTCATTGGCCTTCTTAGATAGGTGAGTCGTGTTGAAGCTATGACCTGGCCTTGGGGTGCGAGAGGATGGTAAAGGTTTCATCATGTCTATCTTGTTTTCCATATTGATGACACTAGCGCTCAATTCTTTGATGGTGGCCTGAAGCTTAATGACTGCAGTACTTAGTTCTTCGACGACGACAGATAAACGTTCTTGAACATTTTCATTGGAAATTGCAGAATTCCTACCGAGAAGAAAATGACGCGCGTTACAACTTGATTCGACATGGGATCACGCACACTAAGGCGACAAACAAAGGATATACGACGAGACGAGATGACTAGACTCTTGACTTGTGAATCCAGGAAATGTCGTGAGTGACTTCTCG
This sequence comes from Silene latifolia, assembly GCF_048544455.1. Classification (NCBI taxonomy): domain Eukaryota; kingdom Viridiplantae; phylum Streptophyta; class Magnoliopsida; order Caryophyllales; family Caryophyllaceae; genus Silene; species Silene latifolia. The sequence goes on along the minus strand of NC_133537.1, from coordinate 269,782,860 downwards.
TGCTTGGACTCACGGTGTTTGACTTTGACTTTAGACCCGAATGTTAACTTTGACGGAGTGACATTTATACAGTTGACAGGATTGAAGACACGTGTTGATTCTGTAATCGAGGTTTGGTTATAGGTGTTTAAGAAGACTGCTGTAGTTTAGACTCAAATATGAGGTCCATTGAGACTCGTGTGTTGAGCCTCGGAACGTGTGACTCGAGGTGTCGAAAATGTTTAGATCCTAACTGAATTGGGGTAGGGGTCCAAAATGACGGCGTGACGCCTTAGGACTTGACTTGAATTTGAAAAGACCCAAAATGTAAAGGAAGACGGGTTTATGACTCGATAGAGTTCCAACTAGGAGATAGTCGGTTTGAATTTTGACTCTAACTTAGCCCAATTGAATTTACACATTTACATGTACAGGGTTTGAAAATACTTTCGTTTTAAAATGTCTTTTTTTTTTTGAATGTTTACGTTTTTTTTGTTCTTCTTTTTTTTATGTTTTTCTTTTTAGGTTTTTTTTAAATGGGTTTGAGGCCCGAAGTTTGACTTGACATTTGGACAGAGTTTCGACTCATTTTGCGCTAATTTGAAAATGTTTACATTTTGAAAAGGCTTTATTTTACAAAATTTCGTCATGGTTTTGTTTACCAAAATGGTGATCATGTATATGATACAAACATTTATACAGATATTTTAACGGTATGCTGAGTGTATTTAAAAGGGTTTTGGTTTAAAGGGTGGGTTGCCATACCGAACAATCAAACCCGGGGTCTGTGGAGAGGCTCGTACCAAACAGGAGTAAGGCCGATTTTTAGTCCATTCCATCGAGTAGTGAAAGCACTTGATACAAACATGAGTAAGCATCACGGTATGGTTGACGTCAATCGTTATCCATCCTTAGGCCCAAATAAGAATTTGGACCATCTAGACGGGACGATTGGTCGAATGGGTTGGGTTGGGCCTAGGAAGGCCGAATAAACGATCTAGGAAGACCGAGTTATGAAAACCGACAACTGTCTCGTACAAACCATTCCCTAACCTTGTTCAAGTGTCACCCTTGGCTACACGTAAGTGTATTAAGCCCTAGCGGAGTCGCCAAACTGTGGACGCGAGCCCACGGGGGTCGCTCGGGAGGAAAAGCGAGCAGGCTTTGCATTTGTGGAGTCGCCACCAATTTATTGTGGAAAATTGAAAACCGTTCTAATACCTCATGCCATGTCAAGACACAAAGTACAGACATGAACACCAAGAACTCGTTACCCTTAGCATTCTATGTCTAGAATGACTCTCGTGGATGTCAATGAACACGGATGTTCACAGAGATCTGGAGTAAGGGGTGAGGGTACGTATTAGGAAGCTCTTTTGATCGAACACCTAATCCCGCCCGCCTCGATAGCGGCCTCTACTAATGATTAGGGAAGTTATTCATACTCGATATGTTGAAGGTTATATGCATGCAATGCAAAATCCAATAAATTAATCATAACATGTGAGAATTAACTAAGTCCGTTAACAATTAATTTAGCACTCATTAGGTCGAAATATGATTTAGAATTAATTACATGTGAGAGCAAGTAAATAGTCATACAATACGATAAATAAATAAATGCAATAATTAAAATTACAATAATTACAACGAATTAATTGATTTACATCGAAAATACATTCAAAACGGATAATTTGGAAAAAGAAAGAATAAATAAATTAACGAACAGATTAGCAGCGATATTACAAATAATAGTTAATTAATACGTAATTAATAAAGTAGGTCAAGGCGAAACGGAGTTCGAGACAAATTCAACCGAACAGTAGCAGAGTCCGCGTCCTTTTGAAGAGGCGCAAAGAATTGCTGCGTCATTCTGACCTGAATTCTGGTTGTGAAGCCGGAATTGCGTGTTGTTAATGTTAATTGGTGATTTTAATGCTTGATTATTGATATTTGACTCGGATAGAAGTGATTTAACATATTATTTACATATGAATTGGTCATAAAAACAATAAAACATGAGATGAAATTAATTAGGACGAATCAATACCATATTAATGAATTATAAGATTAATAATAAGATTAACAATGAATTAAATTAAATAGGTTAATTACGGGATTAATGATACAAATTAACAAACTAGTTAGATTAATTAGGTTATTAATGCTAAACTATTGATGGCAACGATAATAAACAGATGAAAATATACCAATGATGAATTCCAGAGACTCAATATTGATGAATCGAACCTCTAAAAACCCGAATTGATTTTAATGACGAAAACCCGCAAATATGAATTATAAGGGATTTAAGTTGGGAATTAAAAAGATGAATTAATTATTAATGATTTACATGTCAAAATTATTATGCTAGAAATATCGTGTCAATAAAACATGAGCAATTGAAGGCAAATCAAAATGAACAGAGGAACAAAAGACGAAGAAAGAAGAAAGGAAGCAGGAACTACGGCAGCCTCAGGAAGAGGCGCAGCAGGTGCTGCGTCCCTTGAAAAAGGCGCAACAGTTGCTGCGTCCTTTCTCGACGTTTGTCTCCTGTTATTCCGTAAAAAAGGTTTAAAACAAGTTTTTATAAATCGGTTTTGAATGTGCTTTCGACGTAAACCTTACAATAATGATTACAAAAATAAAGTAAAATAATAAAATATGGGATTTACACCCTCAGACTTACATGTTTGACGAAACGAGATTGACTAAGTTAACGTTTAGTGATGCTCGACTCGAATGTACGACGAAAGTGCCCTCTAAGAGGAAATCGAACAAAATTGATTAAGTTGATTGATGTGGAGTTGGTCAAATTGGTTGGTCATGCAAATGAGGCTGGTACTCAGAAGGATCCGAGCTTACGTGGTCGAAAGTTCAAGCACGTAGGCGCCAAAAAGCAAGAGCGTGGTCTTAGAATGGAAAGGGAGAAGAGAAGGGCGGACACTCGCGTGAGAAATATGAGGAACGAAGGCTCCTATTTATACTAATCACAGAATTAGGGTTTAGGAAAGGAGAGAAAGATCCGGAAACAACCGACTTAGGTTAAATACGGAAACTTGGACAAAAAGAAAGCCTGTAGAAAAGGCGCAGCAGTGCTACGTCCCTTGGAAGAGGCGCAGCACTTGCTGCGTCCTTTCCCCAGCGGTTTCCTCCTGCGTAAGAAAGCGCGATTGACAGCTTGTCGTATTTTAGGCATAACTTTCTCTACAAGACTCGGAATAAGGTGATTTCGGTGGCGTTGGAAAACTAAAAGAAATATCAAGAACTTTCTATGAAATAGGCCTGGCCCAAAAATGTCGTTATGACCTCGTAAAACGGGACTAAACGTCGGGTTGTCATTTTAGCTAAATGAAATGCACATTTTGTAATGTAATTTTTAAGTTTAGCCTAATGAAGTGACATGTGACTCAAAATGAGATATATCCATAACATTTTATGACATCTTAACCTTAGGTAGACAAGCACATTGCTTTTGACTCGGGATTTGACGGTTTTTAGAAAATGAAAACGGTTTTTGACCCGGACTCCAAATATACTCTAATTACTGCCAAAACGACCGTAATGACACCTAGATGACAACCATGAGGCAGACACAAGTATTTGAGCTATTACTTGACGATAAACTTACGATCTGTCATAAATCGTTCCGTGTACCAAACATGCGGCCCAATCATCACCGGGTGGCTTGCGGGAGGCGCAGAAATGAGGTATCTACAATAATTTTATGCAATGTTAAATTTATTTCTTAGTTACAACTTACAAGATATACATGGTAATACTACTAGATACACATGGTATTACTATTAAGTACACAAATCGACTTATGTATCCGGTAGTAATATCGTGTGTATCCGGGCTGGTATTTTGTGTATCCAACACTCCACCATGATCAACCAAGCCCACCACCGCTACAGCGCTACCTCTATGACCACTGATTAACAGCACACTACCATAGAACGCCATGAATCTGCTGTTTCAACACCCACCACATCAAACCTACATGATACTACTATCGGATACACAAATCCATTTGTATATCCAGTAGTAGTACCATGTGTACCTAGACTGGCATTTTGTGTATGTACTGCCACAACCTGCGATACCACCTCACCAACTCACCATCTCTCTTCCTGTACATTGGCATGCGCCCTCCATCTCTCTTCCTGTGCATCAAGTTCTGTCTCATTGTTTGCCTTTCCGTTCAATGCACCATCTGATGCTGCAGCCGCTGTTTGATTTCCTTCGTGTAACTGAGATGTGAGCATTGTTGCAAGAACAAGCTTAGCATCAAAGTTTGATGTAGATCCATTATCGTGCAGGCCAAATCTGGGTGTCATTAGTATTGGCCTTTTTCAAAACTAATATTTCACTTTTCAAGAGCATTCCCATAGACTGCAAGAGTTAATACTCATACATAAAAGTAGTATAATACTATAATACACTCAGATAGACGATTCCGGGAAAAGCTTTTGCTAATTATTAACATCTTAAAAAAAGATACTTCTTTGGAAGGTCAATGATGAAAAAAAGGTTTCGTACAAGGTATGAAAAGATAATGAAATGGAAACTTGAACATGTGCCATCCTCAGGAAACTCGTGTAGAATGAAGACTGACCGACAGCTTTCCATAGTATAGCTTCATACAAAAATAACACACTCTTGAATAATTGGCAAGCTTACTTGAGGCATCAACGTCAAGTAGATGCACGCGCAAATGATCGATGCTTGAAAGAGGAGTTATTAGAACAACACAAACAGCCTACTCAAACAAAACAACCCTAGAAATTGACATCATAACCAAATAACTTAATCGCCAAACTGATTTAACCTAAATGGTAATACGTAACATAACAACACATAAGTACCTTCAAGAGGATGTTGAACTGGACTTGTGTATCCGGTAGTAGTATCATGTGTACCTGGACTAGCATTTTGTGTATCGACTGCGACACCACCTCACCAATCATACCCACGACCAGTATCTCACCCAGATGACCATCACCAGCACATTCGCCGGCGATTTCCCCAAATTCTCATGTGACCTCCCTTCATCCCATTTCTCTTACCGCCATCACATTCAGCGGTGTGTCACCTAACCTGCCCCCCTGTTGCCACTGCCGCCAACTACCTTCTCTAGTCTATGCCCTTTATATCGTTCCTTTCCCCTGCACATGAACAGAGTGCTGCCATCATCAACAACCCAGTTGAAAAAACTATATAACCATCACACACCTAATTAATAGATAAACAACCGATTAAAAACATAAAACAATCTTCAATTACGGGTCAATTGTGCAGATACTACGACATACGTAATTAATCGATAAGCAAAATATCAAAAATACTAATAATGAATTAAAATTAGGATATAATCATCACACACCTAATCAATAGACTAACAAACAATAATAAAAAAAACATAAAACAAAAATCAATTAAATTGATTTGTCCATCCACCGCATCGCCAACATCAATGGCTTTTCCAATGTTATTTTCTATTTCACTTCTATTCCTTGCTATTATTCTGTCCATCCGCCGCATCACAGCCGACTATAGTGGATGGCAAAGTGCTCATCGCAGCCGACTATTGTATTTAAATGTCATTCCGTTAAATAAACTATTTCATATCGTTAAACAACTAAACTAGCTGGCGTAGAAAAATCGTTGCCCATATTACTGCATTTTTATTTGTTATTGTCACTTGAAATCTTTGATTGGTCGACTTTGACGGAAATTACTCGTATTAATGGAAATCCTTTTGTGCTATTCAAAGTAACACAAATATTAAAATGTCGTTGGATAATGGATATGTAAGAGGAGCATGTGGATACGGGAACTTAGACAGCCAAGGGTACAAACCTAACACAGCAGTACTAAGCACATCACTGTTCAACAGTGGATTAAGTTGTGGAGCGTGCTACCAGCTTCAATGCACCTACGACCCCAGTTAACGATGCTGAGTTAGAATTTGCCGCAACAATAACCTGCACATTATAAAAACTATTCTTAAACTGTATTATATGTGATCACTAATAATTCCGTATGAAATAACTCCGTCCTGTCGCCGCTCCCCCAACAAGTAACTAACATTATTCTTAAAATGTTAATGAGGATATTTTGTACTGTCTAATCAACGCATAGATATCGATTTGAAAACAGAAAAATCCAAGCACACTCCAATGATTCACAAGTTACACACAAATATAACTAAATTAATCAAACAACAAAGTAGCAAAAATTGATTGAAAACAATAACGAAGCAGGAGAAATGGAGAAGAACGGAAGTGCATACCTAGTATAGAGAAAACAGAGATTGTGAGACGATAATAAAACCGATGAGCTTGGTAGGTAGGAACACAACAAACTGAACAAACTGCTGGCAATGTAATTCTACAGGGTGCACGAAAATAAGAAATAATTAGCATAACACAGTAAAATTAGGGTTAGAATTGTGAGAAAACTTAAATTTGTGAATAAATTGGAAAAACTTATATCAAATTAACGAAGAACCGCAGAGACGCATGAAAGGCCACGAATGCGAAGTTGTTAATGCCATTTTGGGGGGGAAAGTGGCGAGAATTGAATTAGGGTTAGATTTCTTCTAATTAGGGCAAATTTGGGGGAAATTAAGAAAATAATGG